>NW_027187400.1:10195900-10206959 GCF_028583685.1 Petaurus breviceps papuanus | reverse complement strand
TCCCTCTATAACATCACTCAATGGATTCCCTGGAATCCCTCTATAACATCACTCAATGGTTTCCCTGGAATCCCTCTATAACATCACTCAATGGTTTCCCTGGAATCCCTCTATAACATCACTCAATGGTTTCGCTTCTGGGCTGCTTGAATAGCTCCAGTAACGAGGAGCTCACTACCTCATCAGGCAGCCCATTTGACTTCTGGACAACTTTCATTGTTAGGCAGATTTAGAAATTTGCCTCTCTCTGCATTGTTCCTGGTTCTCCCCCTCTAAGCCCCCTTCCCATTCCAAATCCTTTCTGTGTAGGATCTTTCTACCTGTGTGGCACTGGCCAAGTCATTTCTTCCTCTGGGAGGAAGTTTCCTCATCTGTCCAATGTTCGACCAAATCACAGATTTAATGCTGGAAGGGCCATCACAGGGCATTTAGTCTACCCTCTTCATTTTACATTCAGGGAAACTGAGTCTCAGAGAGGTTGAGTGATTGCCCAAGCTCACAAAGTTTGGGATGGAGACTGCATTTGAGCCTAGAGCCACACTGCCTCACCAAGGGTATTCACCAGCCCCAAATCCCATGATGCCATGCTCCCATTCCCTTGTGACTCAGAGCTGAACCCAGACTGTGTGAGTAGGAGCCCAGGCTTCATGGGGGAGAATTTCTAGATCTAGCCCAGTCCTGAGGCTCCCCCACCTTGTTCCTTCTCTCTCACCTCTCCCTTCCCCCCACACTTGAGCTGGGGTGCTCTAGGACCCAGTCCCCCTCCCTGGCTCAGCTGCCAATGCCCCATTCCTCCCAGCACTGGAGCCCAGGGGAGCAGGACAGGAAGACTTCAAAGGGGGCCCTGCTGCCTTCCCTGTCCTCCTGCGCCTCATTACTAAGACACCAGAGGCAGCAGCCAGAGCCCCCTTTGAAGTCAGCTCACTACCCAGCCTCCTCTCTCCCCCCCTTGGACTCACACACGGATGACGGCCCCACACACTCTCTCATGCACACATCCACCCTCATGGGCAAACCCAGACACACAGGCACTCATACATAAACACGTGTATTTCATGCCCATCCACACGCATAAACAAACATGCCCACACGTGCTGATCTACCAGTGGTGAGGCTTTCCATTCCCGCCCCACTCAGATGTGGGGGGGTCAGTCTGGGCCCTTCCCTCGGATCTTGCCTCCCGGCCCTCCACTCACAGCTGGTACCTTTCTCAGAGCCCACCTCCCGTTTACTCTGCCCATACCTTCTACCTAAATAGTCAGTTGGCTCGTCACCCAAATTAGATAGAGTCACTGGGGAGCAAGGGCTGTCTTTGGCCTTTCTTTGTTTCTTCAGTGCTTAGGATGGTACCTGGCACACAGTAGGTGCTCAATAAATGTTTGGTGACTGACTAACGAGATGTATAAAAATAGTCCCAGCTGCCGATATTCACCCATCCCTGAAACTACTAGAAATGAAATTTTTCTTAAACAGGGATTATTCACACATACTCCCAATGTATACACCATGCAATTTATACCCTTACATGTATAGATATAAGCTCATATATATCTCATATACATATATACACACATAACACACATCACAGACTTTTGCACATACTCATAGAAACACACATATACACACACACACTCCAACAGCAAGGGGAAGGGGCTAGGTTGTGGTTTTGGTCGGTACCTCCTTCTCAAAAAGGACCAGTGACATCATGGGGTGATGCCTGACTTGAGAGTGAATTGGCTTTAAGTGAGGCAGCCACTCTCTCCCCTAGAGTCATGGGCATCCAGTGTTCCAGACTACAGTGCAGACATCTAGTAATGGCCCAGTGGAACCAGGGAGGAAGCAATCCATCCTCCATGAGTTGTGCCCACGGGTACAGAGGAGGCTTGTTGGGGGGCTTGGAGGCAAGTGGCCTTTGAACCATCTAGACTGACCTTCAGCCCATCCCCTGGGGTCTCCAGGAATCTCAGGAACATGTGACCCACTGGGCCTGGCTTCCCTGCCCAGAGGTAATGGGGCCATGGCTGGAGAGACCCCAGGCATGGTCCACTTTTGAGCATGAGGGCAGGATCTGATGGCTGGAGGAGGCCTTTGGCCCCTGCCTCGTTTGAGGAGCCAGGTGGCCATCATTGACAGTTGTTCTCACATTCCTCCCCCATGAAAACTGTCTGTGGAGGAACCCCAGCTCCCAGCCCATGGGAAGCTCTGCAGAGGTAAGGCACCCTGTCCCTGCTCGAGTGGGGACAAGTGTCTGCTGCTTCGGGTGAGCACATGTGCTGATCCAAGGGTGGGTATTAATGCCCTGTTACCTGCAACAGTGACCTAGAATGCTCCGGTAAGAGCCACTGAGCCCAGCCCAGGTCAGAGGAAGGAGCTTCCCAGACACTTCCCAAGTGCCCCAGTAACAGCAGGATTAGGCAGAGTTAAGACTCCTGGTCCTTTCTACTCACTTGTATGATGTTGTTCAAATCACTGCCCTTCTCTGGCCTCAGTTTTCCCCTTTGTACAATGGGAATAATAAAACCTATTCCTCCTCTTTTGTGGGATTATTAACCTCTTGTGAACCCTGAAGCACTAGAAAAATGTGAGCGCTTATTAACCCAAGCAAAGGGACAGAAAAGGCCCCATTGTTTCCCATCCCATGTTCCCTAAGGGAAACCAGATGGTAAAATGGATAGAGCTCCAGGCTTGGAGTCAGGAAGCCCTGAGTTCAAATCCGACCTCAGATACTTCCTAGGTGTGTGATCCTGGGCAAGTCACTTCACCCTGTTTGCCTCCATTTCTTCATCTGTAAAATGAACTGAAAAGGGAAATGGTAACCCACTCCAGTATCTCTGCCAAGTGGATGTCCAAGTGGGGGCACCAAGAGTCAAGTACAAGTGAAAAACAACTGAAAGTGACCCAGAGTTCCAAGTGCTGTCCTTGGCACTCCCCTGGATCAGTAACATGGTACCAATGCAGTACCAGTGCCTGGGCAGTTCTCTCTCTCTACCTCTCCCCCTCTTCCCCCCCCTCCCCCACCCCCATCAGCCACTCTACCTGTATAGAACCCAACCTGCCCGACCTATTTTACCTGACCTTTCTATTCTTTCCAAAGTTCAAGTTCTGAGTCCCTTCTGCCGGGCTGACAGTGCATTCTCAGGAAGTAGCCCTAGAGACATAAATTTAGACTCAGGTATAAAGAACTGGTTTTGGAGCCTTTTGTGGGAGAGGGCCAGTTTAGATAGGAAATGGGGAAGGGAGCACTACGCTCCTGAAGCAGGGAGAGGGCAGCCAACGGAGGGGACAGAGAAAGACTGGAGAAGACGCGTAGTAGTAGGTGGCACGTGGTGGGTGCTTATTAAATGTTTATTGACTGACTTACCGTGCAGCCGCTTCCCAGATCGGATGGCAGGGTGTAGGACTCTGGGAAGGTCTAGCTGCTTCATGCCACATGGGATCGACACACGGAGGGTGGGAGGGAGGGGATGGCCCAGAGGCAGGTACGTGTTAGGAATGAATAGAAGGCTTTCAAAAGGCTTAGCCTCGTTTTAAGCTACAGCATTAACTTTTGGGAGGCCCTGTAGCGCAAAAGCATTTGCTCCATGGAACAATGCTGCCACCTGGTGGTCATGTCTGGTAACAACCTTGCCATGGTCCCGGGTGGATGAGGGTGGGCATCCATGGAGAATCACAAACCATTATTCCAAGGAGGATTGTCAGAACGTGGAAAGTGCCCGCTGGAAGGGAGTGCTGGTCACCTGGGGCAGTAGAAAGGGCATTTAGTCTGGTAGCTACTTCTGTTACTCCCTTATAATGTTGGGCAAATCCTTCTGGGGCTCAGTTTCCACATCTGTAAAATGGAGACTAGATGCTGTCTGAGGTCCCTTTTCTGCTCTAAATCTATGAGCTGAGAGCACAGAATATTAGAGCCAAAAGAAACCTTGGGAAGCTTCTAGTCCAAGGCCCTTATTTTATAGATAAGGACACTGAGACCCAGACGGAACAGAATCTGTCCATAGTCACACAGCCCGTGAGTGTTGCCGCTGGAATTCAGACCCAGGCCTCTCCCTGATCTTGTCACCATTCCTTATTGCCTTCCTTGGCCAAAGCTCAAGCCTTTCCCCATCACTCTGACATCCCCTGGTTCTGTCCTACCAGCTGAGACCAAAGAGGGAAGGGGTGAGAACAGAGTAAAGTCAAGCTGAGGTATTGAAGACGGGTTTTTGGGCCATTCGGAGGACTTTGTACGTGTTCAAGCCAGGAGCATCAAAGCCTGGGGAGAGTCCCCTCTGGTCAAAGGGATAAAAGTTAAGGAGCTGGCCATGCTGAGTCTCCAAGGGGAGCCAGGCTGTTCCCAGGGGCAGGACACAGGGGAACTCTTTGTCCACAACCACCTGGAAGACCCGGCCCTGTAGGTGATGCAGCTTTAGGGTTCTGAACTTGGCTGGGATCAGCTTCTCTACTTGAGGCCCAAACTGCTTCATGCAAAGCACCCCCGAGGGCCCAAGGAGGATCTCATAGAAGGTAAGGTTGGCATAGGTGTAGAAGCCCAAGTAAGGGGCTGGGCTTGGCGGTGGCGCCAGGCTCCCCTCGACCTCCCGGAAGGCTACCTCCATGGCGGGGATGAGGATGTCGTACACTTGGGTCACCAGGTCTGGCCCTGGTGGACGGGGCCCAGCCATGAGAACAATGAAGCTGAGCTTCAGCTGAGGGACCAGGGAAAAGGTAGCCGCGTAGCCATCCAGGTCCCCATCCTTCCGGACAATGCTGTATCCCCGCTGCGCATGGAACTCCCACGGTGTGCCTGTCTGGTTGGCAAAGTAGGTCCCAGGACAGGTGAGGAGAGGGGTCAGCATGGTCTTCAGTGTGTCTGGTGCCAAGACACCTTGGGGGGCACTTCCAAGGAGCACCATTGCCAGCTTGGCCAGGTCAGCAGGTGTGGAGTACATCTGACCAGAGGGACGGTACCAGCCGAGGTCATAGAGTGGGGCTGGGCGCCCACTGCCATAGAAGCCTGCAGCCATCCGGGCCTGCACCCAGGGCACAAGGTCAAAGCCTGTGTCCTCCATCCCCAACCGATCCAGGATATTCTCAGACACCCACTGCTGGTAGTCCCTATTGTCAGTGTGCCTGGCCAACACGTGGGCCAGCAGAGAGAAGGCCAGAGTGCTGTAATGACACCTGGAATGAGAAAAAAGAGATCTGCAATGTGGGCACCCAGGTCCAGATCCTTGGATGTGGCCTGGCTATGGGACATCCCTCTGGAACCTCAGTCTCCTCATCTGTAAAATGAGGGGTTTGGACTAGGTGGTCTGTCACCCAGCTCTGACATCCTGTGTTCTCAGGGCCCTCCCAGCCCTGACCTCCTGTGTTCTAAGGGCCCTCCTCATTCTAACATTCTAAGCTTTTCTCCTACAGAATTCCTCCAGGGGCCTGAGAAGGGCCCCAGCAGGCTCCTAGGTCAGTTAGGAACAGCCCTCTCCCAGGGCAGGAACCTGAATGGCTTCCCCCAACCTGGTTCCAGGATCAGCCACGAGAACGTCATCCTTCAGGAGAGCCAGAGCATCCTCAGTGCTCCCCTGCCAAAGCAGGGTGGTTGAGCGGAGTCTTCTGGGTAGCCCTGCAAAGGAAGGCAGGCAAGAGAGAGCACCTGAGCCAGTCGGGTGTGGCTGAAATAGGGACAGTTAAGCAAAGGGCTAAGAGTTAGGAGAACCAGGCCCCAGTCTCACTACAGGGTGCCAGGGAACTCATCAGCAAGAACATATATAAAGATGTGGGAAATAGAACACAATCCATAAACAGATCTGTTGTCGTGGACTCTCTTGTGACCCCATTTGGAGGTTTCCTGGCAGAGATACTGGAGTGGTTTGTCATTTCTTTCTCCAGCTCATTTTACAGATGAGGAAACTGAGGCAAATAGGGTGAAGTGACTTGTCCAGGGTCACACAGCTAGTAAGTATCTGAGGTCAGATTTGAACTCAGATCTTCCTGACTCCAGGCCTGGCGCGTGGGCCACCTGGCTGCCCCTGCATACAGATGTAGGAAACTTCTGAATTCAGAGCCTGGCTTTTAAGCTGGAAGGGACCTCAGAGGTCATCTTACATATGGAGAAACAGACCCAGAGAGGTTGGTGGCCTGCCAAGGGTCACACAGAGAGTAGAGGCAAAATTCAAACCCAGGTCCAAGCCTAGAACGTTCTCTCCACTGCACCGAGTTTCATGGAGAAGATGGCCTTGAGCTGAGCCTTTTAAAAAGGGTAAATAGGATTTCAAAGGAGGGATTAGGAGAAGGGAAAGAAGCAGTGAAGGGAATGTTCTGGGCACAAGCCAAGGAAGGGGGCAGGCTCTCAGGACAGTCTTCTGTATAAATTCCCGATTTTCTTCATTTCTGCTTTCTCTCTTTAATGACCCAACAACCTGCATTTAGCAGCCTCAGAGTTTTCAAGCACTTTCCCACCATTAATTACTTCGTTCGAGCTTCACAATAACTCTAGGACAGGACTGGGGAACTTGCGGCCTGGAGGCCTCTTGTGGCCCTCTAACTCCTTGAGTGTGGCCCTAACAGCCGAAGGGCTGCACTTGAGGACCCAGAGGGCCACATGTGACCTGGAGCCTGCAAGTTCCCCACCCCATGAGATAGGGGAAGAAGGAATAAGCATTTATTAATCACCTACTATCACTAAGTGCTTTGCCAATTCAGTCCTCACAATATCCCTCGGAGGTAGGTGCTCATATTTTCCAGTTGAGGAAACTGAGGCAGGCAAGTGACTTGACCAGGATCATACATGGTAAGTGACTGAGGTTGGATTTGACCTGAGGTCTTCCTGACTCCGGGGACAGGGCTCCATTCCCTAAGCAGTCTAGCTCTGTAACTTCATTTTAAAGATATTCTCATTCAAACCCTGTCTCTCCATCAGCCCGCTGGGCTTAGGGGCACAGGGGATCGCCTTACCTGAAAGCTGACTAGCCATCCTTCGGAGAGTCACTGTGGTTGGTGGGGCCCCCTTCTCCAGCCCATCCATCAGGCTTCCCCAGGCAGGCCACCGCCCTGCTCCAAGTGGGTTTTTGATCCTGAAGCCTTGGGCATAGCGCTCAAGGGGGTCATCCAGGGACACCACAATGCCTTCCTCCCACAGGCGGTACAGCATGAGCGTGGGGAAGATCTTGGAGATGCTGGCAATCCTGTCCAAGGGGCAGCACCATTATCCCCCACGGGCCATCTCCCGTCCTACCCACCAGGGGCCTAGAGGAGACCAGGGGTGGGCTTGAAATCGTTGGAGGACCAGATAAGAAAACTGAGGATGTTTAACCTAGCAGAGGCCACTGGGAGGCAGGGACAGAGAAGGAATGAATTCTGTGTCTGTATCTGAGGAGCTGTCACGGGTCCAGGAATTACTATTGAACTTCCTGGTCCAGAGGTAGAACCAGGATGTTACAGGGTAACAGATTACCATTGCATGTAAGAAAGAACTTTCTAACTGTGTGAGCTCTTCAGCTGTTTTACAGGATACAGAGCCAGGGGTGGAAGAGGGATGATGGAACCAAGGTGATCTCCAAGACCTGCCCAGCTCTGACATCCTGCATCCTAAGGGCCCTCCCAGCTCTGACATCCTGGGTTCTAAGGGCCCTCCCAGCTCTGACATTCTGCATTCTAAGGGCCCTCCCAGCTCTGACCTCCTGCGTTCTAATGGCACTCCCAGCTCTAACATTCTGTGTTCTAAGGTCCATTCTACCTCTGGCATTTTATGTCTTAGGTCCCTTCCAGCTTTGAGGTTCTATGTTCTAAGGACCCTTCCAGTTCATACATTGTGCGTTCTAAAGTCACTTTCATCTCCAGCATTCTATGTTCTAATATTCTGTGGTGTAAGGCATCTCCCAGCTCTAGCTTTCTTTATTCTTGCATGTGTTTTAATCTCAGTTTCCTCCCTAATATTTTGTGTCCCTAACTTGATGCTGACTCTGAAAGTAATCAGATATTGTGGTCCTTAAGAGTTAGGGTTCCCTGGTTCTAGAGAAGGAACATCTATAAGGGGCAGAGCCTAACTTCTGGCAGGTCTCTGCGGGTCTGGTGAACAGCAGAATTGGTCTTGTGTTCTTTCCACTCCATCACGTGCTTCCCAGGTATAGGCTAAAATGATGAGATTAATGATTCAAGCCCAACCTCATGTGCTGATGGGAAGAACACTGGATTGGAAGCCAGAGGACACAGGTTCAAATCCTGACTCTGCCACTTAGTATGATCTTAGGAATGCCACTCTCTAGGCCTCAGTTTCCTAATCTGTAAAGTGATGAAGGTGGGCCAGGTACCCTTCTAGCCCTGGATTATGACGCTACGTTATATCTAGCCAGGCCTCAATTTCCTCATCTATAAAATGAGGTCACACCAGGTGGTCTCTGAGGTGAGCTGAACACTCGATGACCTTATGGTAGGGAAGCCTGTCTCATTTCAGAAGTCTGTGACTTAGGCTCTGGGCCTGCTGCCAACATTCCCCTCTCTCCATGCCAGGGTCTCCTGTTTCCTACCCCCTACCCTCCCACACACTAATCCAAATCCTGGCAAGCTCACCGGTAGATGGTATATTCGCTGGGGGGCCCTGAGGCCCTGTCTGAGCCATTTCTCCAGCCAAAGTTCCCAGTCCACAGCACAGTGTCATTGTAGATGACCACAGCAGACATGGCCATGAGGCCCGGGGCAGTGGGCATTGTTTGCCTCAGAATCTTGTCCACCTTATAGGATACAGAGAGGCAGCCTTAGAGGAGGGGCTGAATACCCATAGGCCAGAGCCTGGTGCAGCACAAAGTCCCCCACGCCCAGAACACACTCTTCTTGGAAATCTCTCCCACTTGGGCCCCTCTTCCCCCAGATCCAGCTTCCCCCACGTTGCACATACTGTTCCCCTGAATTTCTTGTTTCTCTGTATCCATGCCAAACTCCATCCCCATCTTCCAGAAGTGAAGCCCCTCTGCCCTAACAGAACCGTCCTTTGTAACAAAGGAGTAGAGATTGACCAAATCTCCCCATGTATGCCTCATCCCACACCCATAGTCCCCCGCCTCTCTAGTATGCTGACATGTTTCAGTCCTTTCTGTTTCTGCAGTCACTGTATAACTTGTTCCCCCTGGGTAACACTGACCTTTTCCAGGGCCTCCTTCAACACAGGGAGGGGATGCTCTAGGCGCACAGGTTCCGGATAACGGGGACACATCCTCACAGTTTCTGAGGTCACTTCCATGACAGAGGGACCTACAGAGGACAGTAACAAATATGATGCCGTCTAGTTCCCAGAGGATTTTCCTCCTCACAACACTTCAGGATAGGTAGTGTGATTATTGTGATCTCTATTTTACAGAAGGAAAGACTCAAAGTCACAGGGCTAGTGAGAGGCAGAAGCAAGAACGTACCCACTGCCTAGACAGTGAATGAGGCCCTTCACTGGGAGGGCCAGAGGGCCAGCCAGTCAGTCAACAAACATTTATTAAGGCACTTACTATGTGCCAAGCACTGTGCCAAGCACTAGAAATACAGAGGAGTCCCTAGGGATGCTAGTAAGAGCAAGGGACTTGGAATCAGGAGCGGGTTCAAATCCCAGGTCCCTCCATTTGGGTTCCTTAAGAACAGGATTGACTAGGGGCATCTAGGTGGTATAGTGAATAGAGCACCAGTTCTGGAGTCAGAAGGAACTGAGTTCAAATCTGGCCTCTGATACTTATAGCTGTGTGACCCTGGGCAAGTCACTTAACCCTAATTGCCTCCCAAAAAATAGGATTGCTGTTTCATTTTTGTCTTCCTTATCTCCAGCTCCTAGCACATAAATAAATTTGGATTGATTGATTAACTGAGAGATTATGGCCAGGTCTGAATTTCAGTTTTCTCATCTGTAAAAGGAGACAAATGGTACTTATACAACCTTCCTGCCTTATAGTGGGGCTGTGGGAATAACCCTTGTAAGCTGCCATGTATGTAGCCAGGAATGCCCCATCTGCCTTGGCGTTAATGGGGCCCTGAATGGCTATGATAATGCCATTTAGACAGTCCTTAAGGAAAGGGCCTGGACCCAGGATCTCATTGGGACAGTGAACTCCCTGGTGACTTCTCCGAATTACACAACTGTATGTGATCTTCAGATTTGGGGGAGGGAGCAAGTCACCACCTGCCTATTGCCTCCCTGAGTCAATGGGGGCCATGGATTGGGTGGGAGAAAGTAGGAGATTCCTTTAAGAGCCACAATCAGAACATAACTAGAACAGTACCACTGGGGCTTTGGCCCAGGGTGCTGAAATTCAAGGGGCATTAACAGCAAGGGCAGTCCCCCAAGGGTGTAGAAACAACTCTATTTGGTACATAGGCAGCAGGAATAATTGGTTAAAGTAGGAAGTTGCCAGGTGGAAAGTTCTCTCTTCCCTCCACTCCCATCAGCAGCAAATCAGGGAATTCTCATCAAGCTTCTCCCCAGTCCATCCCTCCCCATCAGTGACCTTTCAGCAGGGGCCTCCTGGGACCCAAGGGTCTCTGCTACAACTTCGGCTCTCCCACAAGGAAAATGAGGATTGATTTTGTGCCATGTGCCCAAAGTACAAAAACTGCTCAGAATGCATCTGAGAACATAGGATTATAGAGATTTCTGTCTGGATTCAGTCCCTAAGATCCTTTAGTCCAAACCCCTCGTTGTACAGATCAGGAAACTGAGGTCCAGAGAGTAATTTGCCCAAGTTCATATAATTAATACCTGAGTCAAAATTTGAACTCAGTACTCCTGACCCCCAATCCAGGACTATTTCGACTCCATTTTCTGCAAATGGAGGGGTGGAAAGGTGGGAATAGGTGGTCCCAGAACTCTAAGGTGTAACAAAAGAACAGACAGGCAGGTTCCCACACTCACTCACCAAGCTCTGCCTTCCGGAGGTGATACTGCCATAGAAAGCAGCCGGTCATAGCCACCGACAGGAGGAAGAAGAAGCCCGCCAGTGCTGGAGCCCACCTTCCCTTCACCTTGGGCAGTGTCAGCCCCGGGCATACCTGCAGCACACGCGTGCACACACACACACACACACACACACACACACACACACACACACACACA
>NW_027187400.1:10195271-10195890 GCF_028583685.1 Petaurus breviceps papuanus | reverse complement strand
ACACACACACACACACACACACACACACACACACACACACACACACAAGATTCAGGTAGTAGAATTCCCAGAAAGGAAAACTGAGACGTCCAGGGCTGAACGGGACACTCCTTACAGGTTGTCAGCTCTAAACCCTTTGTTTTACAGATGGAGAAACTGAGGCACCAAAAGGGCATCTAACTTACCAAGGTCACACATTGAGGCAGTGAGGAGAGAGGACAGAGGCTCTCCTGAACCTTCTAGTGCTCTTTGAAGTTCTGCCCTGTGTCTTCAGCCTTAATCTCCTTCTGATTCCCTTTACCTGTCTTGCATTGAGTGTCTCCAGCTGCCTTAGGACCTCCCCTGCTAGGCTTGCACTTCTTAAGTGATGCCCACATTGCCCCAGTTAGAAAGAAAAGGGAGTGGGACACTGCGGTTGGCATTCTCGGGAATGTGCACCAGGGGCATTGATTTGCCTATAGCCCTAATGGCTCATGGGAGTGAACTGGAAAACAACTAGAATGACTTAGAATCATAGAAGAATAGAACGTCAGAGCAGGGAGGGCCTTAGAACACAGGATGTCAGAGCTGGGAGGGGCCTTAGAACACAGAATGTCAGAGCTGGGAGGGGCCTTTAGAA
>NW_027187400.1:10193716-10195261 GCF_028583685.1 Petaurus breviceps papuanus | reverse complement strand
AGGGGCCTTAGAACACAGAATGTCAGAGCTGGGAGGGGCCTTTAGAACACAGAATGTCAGAGCAGGGAGGGCCCTTAGAACACAGAATGTCAGAGCAGGGAGGGCCCTTAGAACACAAAATTTCAGAACTTACAGAAACCTTAGAATAGAAAGTATCAGAGCTGAGAGGGTCCTTGGAACAGAGAATGTCAGACCAGAGAGAGACCCTGGAGGTCAGTGAGTCTATTACCCTTATCCCCATGTTACAGATAAGCCAATTTAATTCCTTAGAGGTGACCTGCCCTGCCCAGTCATGTGGCCAGTTCAGAGCAGAGCAAAGTCTAGAAGCCAGGAGGTTGATTTCCATTGCCAAGTTCCTCCTACCTCCACCACAGTGAGTCCTCTGCCTACTTCTGGATGACTGGGATATAATGCACATGGAGAGGCTTGCACACTGCCTGCCCTACCCCTAACCTTGCTCTCAACACACTGAAAGACCATAAGGCTGATGTGGGACCTGTAAGCGAGAAGAGCAGCAGCCTAAGCCTTGCCCCAGCACCTGCCTAGACCTAATCTAGCTGGCTCAGGGGAGGTTGCTCAAGCCCAGCTAGGCCACATCACTTCCCCTGGGATCCCAGAGCCCAGAGCCCCTAGATGAAATGAGGCACTGCTGTGTACTCAGCACTGATCAAGGCTAGCGTAGAAACTCAGCTGGTGGAGAAGGAGGAGGAGGAGGACGGGGAGGAGGAGGAGGACGGGGAGGAGGAGGAGGAAGGGGAGGAGGAGGAGGAAGAGGAGGAGGAGGAGGAAGAGGAGGAGGAGGAGAGAGGAGGAGGAGGGAAAAGGAGAGAGGAGGAGGAAGAGGACGGGGAGGAGGAGAAGGAGGGAGGAGGAGAGAGGAGGAGGGAGGAGGAAAGAGGAGGAGGGAGGAGGAGGAGGGAGGAGGAAGAGGAGGAGGAGAGAGCAGGGGAAGGAGGAGGAGGAAGGGCAGCATGAGGCTGGCAGGGGTGGGTCACCCCGAATCAGTCAGCCCTGATGTCCCACCAAGGATCACCCTCATCTCTGGCCCTCAGCTGATCCCTGGAATCAGGCTCTAACCCCAGGATTTGTTCTGTTAATCTCTCTCGAGCCAATGGGTCTTTATCTCTAATCTGCCAGCTGCATCCTCTCTCACCTCTAGCCTTGTTCCCTCTTAGGAATGAAAGAGGGAAGTGATTTTCAGACTCTGGGAATCCTTCCCCTCCCTTCTCAATTGTGGCTCCACACCTAAGGGACCAATCAGACCTTCCTAGGTCTGACATCCCCCACCCTTCACATTCTGTTGTCCAACCTTACAAACCCCACACCTCTTTCTTCAAGGAGGCTCCCAAAAAACAAGCATGGTCCTTTCTCTGTCAACTTCTATGTAACACATGTAGTAGGTACTGAATGAATAGATCATCTCTAAGGGCCATCCTAGCCCTAGCATTTCTAGTTCCAAGGACCCTCCCAGCTCTGACATCCTCTGTTCTAAGGCCCTCCCAGCTCTGACCTCCTGTGTTCTAAGGGCCCTCCCAGCTCTGACAT
>NW_027187400.1:10045513-10193706 GCF_028583685.1 Petaurus breviceps papuanus | reverse complement strand
GTTTAGGATACCCAGTGAGCAGGGAAACTGAGTCAGGAAAGGAGAGCAACCTAAGTGTTTGGGAAGGAGGTGGCAATAACAAAGAAATTCTAAGGGGGTGGAGGAGAGAAGCAGGGAATGATGTCGGCTCAGGGGATGGAGGGTAAAGGCAGGGTAGAGGGAGAGTTATCAGGAGAGAGTTAAAGAGGAAGAAGCCAGGATCAAGACTGAGAAGGAGGGGCCATAGACAGAGAACTGATAGAGTCTAGTAGAATGGGGAATAAGGACAGAGAAAGGAAAAGACAAAATGGGCTCCCATATTTCTGTTCTATATTAGCCCATAGGATTAGGGGAGATGCTCAGAAACCCTCTCGACTGCCTTTAATCCCCGTAACTTCCCCCCATTCTCCAGCCCGTTCCAGATCCCCAGTAGATGCTTAGAATCAGTCCTCCCAATTCTAAGGCCAAAGCCCAAGTAGCCCCCAAAACCCAAATGAAAATTCACCCGTTCCCAAAAGGTCTCCAGAGACAGATGAAAGGACAGCTGAAGCCTGCGCCCGACTTGGAGCCCTCACGCCCCTGATCTTTTTCTTCTGGAAACCCAAACCTCTTTACCTCCCCGTGGCCCCAGCACCAGCCCTCTGCTAGGGGCAGAAACGGCTTTCCAAGGCAGTCATCCATCTGGCTACCCAGGTGTCCAATCCCTGCTGGAGAGATTAGTCCTGATGTGAGGGTGAAGGCGGAGAGAAGTGAGGAACATCTGTCCGGGGCAGTGCCAATGGGAGTGCAGAGGGAGACTGTGTGGGGAGGGGCAGGGCAAGGCAGGAACACTGCTCAAATAGTAATTTCTCTTAGATCACAAATGAAAGGATCCAGGAGCCCTGGTCCCTGATTCCAGGCAGAATTATATAATGGAAAGAGTCCTAGATTTACCATTAAAAGACATGGTTTTGAATCCTCTCTGATGCTTTGCTCACTGTGTGATCTTGACCAAATCACCTGACTCCTGTGAGCCTCAGTTTCCTCATCTGTAAAATGAGGGAATCAGATTCTCGGGGCCCTTGCAGTTTTAAAAGCTTATAGCCCTGGACCAATTTCTTTGTCTCATGGAAGCCCATGGAGACTGTGTCCTCCTCCAGGATCACACGGGCAGTATGTGGCAGAACCAGGACTGGACTCCAGGCCCTTCCATGACAGACAAAATGTAGCATTTCTATTTATTATGTTTTATAGTTTACAAAGAGGCTTCCTCACTACCAGGTGAAAGAGAAAATGCAGAATTATTATGCCCATTTTACATGCAGGAAAATTAAGGTCCAAAGACTTGTCTGAGCTTCTAAGTGTTAGAAATGAAACTCCGTAAAGTCTTCTGGACTACAAGGGCTGTCTCCGCGCCACTGCCCACGTATACCCTTATTTCCAGTCACCAAAGTCCACCAGCTTACAGAGGGGTAAATTTGCTGGGTCATAAGAAAGTGTGGGGAGAACCAGGGGGTGACATCCTGCGGCCACCAGCTGGCTAATGAATGCCCCAAATACTGATGGAATGGAAGCTCCCCGAGGCCAGGCAATGTTTTGTGTTTTTCTCTTTGTATCCTCACTGCCTAGCACTGAGTTTAGCTCATAGTAAGTGCTTAATAAAGCGCCTTAATTGATTAACTAATTAAAAAAAAATTTAAGTCCAATAGCCAGGCATCTTCCCTTTAGGTTTGGGTAACTGTTTAAATGAAAATGCCACGGAGCAGGACTTCCCTGTAAATTTACATCTTAGTGTGACTATGATTCTGATTCAAACAAGATACAGCTTTTGAGGGCTTAGGGGGATTCAGAGAACACTTGAAGGAGACATCCTCCAGAAGGAAAAAGGCATTGATTGGCTGGTGGGAGCCACCAAAAACAAACCCTTAGCTCCGGCCTTTGTGCTACCAGGCTCTGTGAGTGCTCTGGACTATGTGTTTGCTAGGTCTCCTCCCAGTTCTGACATTATATGCTCTAGGGACTCTACATATCCTGTGTTCTAATGTCCCTCCCAGCTCTGACATCCCGTGTTCTAAGAGCCCTCCCAGCTTTGACATCCTGTGTTCTAAGGGCCCTCCCAGCTCTGACATTCTGTGTTCTAAGGCACCTCACCAGCTCTGACCTTCTGTATTCTAAGGTCCTTCCAACTCTGACGTTTTATGTTCTAAATTTCCTCCCAAATCAAATGCTCTAAGAGCCTTCCCAGCTCTAATATTCAATGACTAGATGAAAACAAATTAAGACAGTTCAGACCATTTCTTAAGTTGGAAAGGCAGCCTATTCAGTTCATGTATCAAGAGCCTAAAACCATCTGGTTTCAGACAGGCATATTGGACCGGAAGTCAGGAAGACCTATTTTCAAATCTCCTCTCCAATATTAGCTAGCTATGTGACCACAAGCAAAATATTTAACTTCCTGAACCTTATTTCCTCATCCACCTGCCAAGACAGACCCAGGAACTATATGAACACAATTACAAAATGTTTTTCATACAAATAAAGACAGCTCTAAACAATTGGAGTAATATTCATTATTTGTGAGTAGACTAAGCCAACATAATAAAAAATGGCAATTCCACCTAAATCAATTAATTTATTCAGTGCTAATTAAACTGCCAAAGATTTATTTTATAGATCTATAAAAAATAATAAAATTCATCTGGAAGAACAAAAGATCAAGGACATAAAGGAATAAATTAGAAAATGTGAAGGAAAGTGACCTAGCAATACTAAATTTCAAACTATAATACCAAGTGGCAATCATCAGAACAATCTGGTACTGGCTAAGAAATAGAGTGATGGACCAATGGAATAGATTGGGGAGACAACACACAGTCTTAAATAGCCATAGTAATCTAGCATTTGATAAACCCAAAGATCTGAACTTTGGGGGCAGGAACTCACTATTTCACAAAAATTTCTGAGAAAACTGGAAAGCAGTTTGGCAGAAATTAGGCACATACTAACATCTCAAACCATATGCCAAGATAAGGTCAAAATGACTATAAGATTTAGACATGAAGGATGATGTCATAAGCAAATTAGTAGAGCATGGAAAATTTTACCTGTCAGATCTATGGATAAAGGAAGAGTTAATGACCAAACAAGAGATGGAGTGGATCATGGGAAGTAAAATGGATAATTCTGATTACATGGAATTAAAAAGGTTTTGCACAAACAAAAACAACGTAGCCAAAATTAGAAGGAAAGCAGGAAACAGAGAAAAAAAATTTATAGCAAGTTTTTCTGATAAAGGCCTCATTTCTCAAATAGACAACTGAATCAAATTTATAAAAATAAAAGTAATTTCTCAGTTGATAAGTGGCCAATTGATACCAACAGGTAGTTTTCAGAAGAAGAAATCAAAGCTATCAATAGCCATATGTAGAAAAATGCTCTAAATCTCTATTGATTAGAGAAACACAAATTAAAGCAACTCTGAGGTACCACCTCACCCCTATTAGATTGGCTAACATTACAGAAAAGGAAAATGACAAATGCTGGAAAGGGTGTGGGAAAACAGAGACACTAAGGCACTATTGGTGGGAGCTGTGAACAGGTCCAATAATTCCAGAAAGCAATTTGGAATTATGCCCAAAGGATTAGAAAACTGTACTTGTCATTTGAACCAGCAATATCACTACTAAATCTGCATCCCCAAAGAAAAAGGGAGTGCGACTAGGTGGCACAGTGAATAGAGCAACGGCCCTGGAGTCAGGAGGACCTGAGTTCAAATCCAGCCTCAAACACTTAACACAAAAAACAAGCCAGGTGACCTTAGGCAAGTCACTTAACCCTAAATTGCCCTACCTTCCCCCCTCCAAACAGCAAAAAAAAAAGAATAAGACAAAAGAAAAGAAAAAGGAAAGGACTTGTTTGTACAAAAATTTACATAGCAGTTCTTTTTGTGGTAGCAAAGAATTAGAAATTGAGGGGATCCCCATCATTTGGGGAGTGGCTGAACAAGTTGTGGTATATGGTTGTAATAGGATATTATTGTGCTATAAAAAATGACAAGGGGAGTGTTTTCAGAAAAACCTGGGAAGACCTCTATGAACTGATGCAGTGAAATGAGCAGAACCAGGAGTAATAATGATCAACTGTGAAAGACTTAGTTACTCTGATAATACAATTTTCAGTCATTTTTCAGTTGTGTTCAACTCTTCATGACCACATTTGGGGTTTTCTTGGCAGAGATACTGCGGTTTGTCATTTACTTCTCTAGCTCATTTTACAGATGAGGAATCTGAGGTGAACAGGGTGAAGTGACTTGCCCAGGGTCACACAGCTAGTAGATGTCAGAGGCTATATTTGAACTCTGGAAGAGGAGTCTTCCTGATTCCAGGACCAGTGGTCTATGCACTGCAGCACTTAACTGCTGGATCAATACAATAATCCAAGGAAATTCTGGAGGACTCATGATAAAAAATGCTATCCATCTCCAGAATGAGAATTAATGAACTGAATGCAAATTGAAGTATAATTTTTTCACTTTATTTTCTTGCTTTTTTGCAACATGGCTAATATAGAACTGTGTTTTACATAATTTTACATTTGTTAATATTATATTGCTTGCCTTCTCAATGGGTGGGGGCAGGGCTGCATGAGGGAAAGAATTTGGAACTAAAAAAAAAAAGAGGCAACTAGGTGGCACCTGGAATTAGGAGGATCTGAATTCAAATATGACCTCAGACACTTACTAGTTGTTTGACCCTGGGCAAGTCACTTAACAAAGAAAGAAAGAAGGAAAGAAAGAAAGAAGGAAAGAAAGAAAGAAAGAAAGAAAGAAAGAAAGAAAGAAAGAAAGAATTTTTTTAAAAAACAGGCAACAAGAGAGGAATCAGAGCTGTAGGACAGAAATTGAAGTTGGGCTGGTGGTTGTCAAAGCAGTCAAAGATTCCAATGTAGAAGCAGGAAAGTGCCTCCAGATGGCTGGGAGCTAACCGAACCAACATTGGATGTATTGAATCAGAAGACGAGAGAAGCTGAAACTGAATCTAATGAAGGAAAGAGGAAAGTGAAATCTCTCTGGCCAATCATCAGGATTTATCACCAGGAAAAAATATATATATTTTATATTTATATTTATTTATATTACTGATCCTCTTTTTTAAGAGGAAAAGCATAGGGGCCACTAGGTGGCTCAGTGAATAAAGCACCAGCCCTGGAGTCAGGAGGACCTGAGTTCAAATCCCGCCTCAGCCACTTAACACTTACTAGCTGTATGACCTTGGGCAAGTCATTTAACCCCAATTGCTCTGCCTTCCCCTCCTCCAAAAAGCAAAAAAAAAAAAAAGAGGAAAGGCATAAGGAGAGAATTGTATGAGCACTGAATTAAAGAAGGTTATGCAGATCAGAACTTGATTGCTGAATGGCAAAAACAAAGTTATAAAAATTTGTGCTGCCTTCATTGTATCCAGGCTCAGGATGCCAGCTTTGGAACCAACTGTATATGTAAGATTCCAAAAAGCAAGTTGGGAGTGGGCCCTGTGGCTGCTGAGGATGCTCCAGTGGACAGGCCTTAGTGCTGGGCCCACACATCCCACCTCTACCTTTTCTTTATCATTCTTCTCCATGAGTGACTATTAAAGTGAACACTTCTCCCTCTAATAACTCCAAAGCTACAGCCTGTGATTGGAACATGTCTACAAACGAAAGACTGTGTTGATCAACTGTAATTATCTGTGATTTTAAAATAACATTAGCCGTCAAATAATTGTCATAAAAAATAACAATCCCACAACATTACTAGCTGTTGGGGAGCTGCACTGGACTTAACATCCCTGCCGCAATAGGAGGTAACTACATAATAAAGTAACATGACTTGAAAACTCAAAGCTGTGAGTGAACCAAGGGAAATATAGAGATGTCCAGTGGACATTCTCACTGATGGATGAAATGTAGCATCCAGGAAACTGATTGAGAACAGAGATGGGCCAGTCATCTATTAAGGGGTCTAGGTGGTGCCATGGATAGAACTCTGGGCCTAGAGTCAGGAAGACCTGAGTTCAAATCCAGCCTCAGACACTTAGTAGCTGTGTGACCCTGGGCAAGTCACTTATCCTCTGCCTCAGTTTTCTCGATTATAAAATTGGAATAATAATAATAGCACCTACTTCAGAGGGTTGTTATAAGGATCAAATGAGATAGTATTTATAAAAGGGCTTAGCACATGGCATGTAAAGTAGGCATTTAATATATACTTATTCCCTTTCCTTCCAGCTATTGAGAGTGAGAGATAGAGGGCTTGAGTGTTACACTGCTAACCATGAAATAGGAAGACATTGAGAGGATAGTGGCAGGTCTCACATCGGCCCTATGGGCATGCGATATCTGTAGAGCATGGGGAAGCAGCATGTGTGTCCTTCCCCAAGGGCTGTCACCCTGGACAAATAACCCCTCTGAGCTTGGGTTTCCTCATCTGTAAAATGGGGGTAAAGAACAGCACCTGGCACAGGGTTGCTTTAAGGATGAAATGAGATCATGCGTACTTTGCTAACCTTAACATATGTACCATATGCATGTCTGTGTATGTGCACATTTGAATGAGTGTGACTAGGCTGTACGCTCCGATAGGGCAGGGATTCCATTTCTGCACGGATTAGGCAGGCACAGTCATCTCTGTTCAGGTGAGACAGTCAGCCTATGGGGAAGTGAGGCTGACACTCAGAGAGTCATGCGGGAATGCGGCCACAAGGTGGCGATAGAAGCTCAAGTAAGATTACCTTCTGTTACCTGAGCCTTTGCTGGGAGGCATGTTGTGCCTTCCAGCTCCAGTCTGGCATGGTGGGAGTGCAATGACAGTCACTTCATGCCTGCCGCCTTTTAATCCTTGTATTTCTAATTCCTTTTCCCCCTTCTGTTTCTCTGCCTCCCTCCCCTTTCTTCCTTCCTCCCCCCACACCTGCTTTTCCCCCTCAATTGAAGCCCAGTTTTGGGGGGAAACAGGCTCCCATAAAATCTGAGCTTGATGGTGCACTGCTGTCAAAGTGTCCCTCCGTGTTGGTGTTTAAAAAAAATAGCATCCAAGGGCCTATGGGGATTTATTCATTTCTGTAATAAAATTATAATTGGTCTGCCCAAAAAAAAAGATAAAAAAGGGAGGATGTTAGCACGAGAAGGGACTCCAAAATGTCAGAGCTAGAATTCACTTCAGGACATGGAGTGTCAGAATTAGTGTTATGGATCTTGAAACACAGACTGTTAGCATTGAAAAGGGTCCTAGAACATGGATTCTCAAGAGCTGGAAGGGACCTGAGAACATGGAATGTCAGGAGGGACCTGAGAAAATACAATGTCCGAGCTAAGAGAGACCTTAGAACGTGAATATAAGAATTTACATGGGGGCGGCTAGGTGGTGCAGTGAATAGAGCACCAGCTCTGGAGTCAGGAGGACCTGAGTTCAAATCCTACCTCAGACACTTAACATTTACTAGCCGTGTGACCTTGGGCAAGTCACTTAACCCCAATTGCCCTGCCTTCCCCTCTCCAAAAAGGAAAAAATAAAAGAATTTACATGGATTTTGGAACACAGAGTTAAGAGAGTTCTTAGAACATAAAATATCTGCGCTGAATGGGACCTTAGAATATAGAATGTCAGAACTAAGTGGAACCTTAGAACACAGAGTCAACTTAATCAGAGTTACTAACATCTGAACAGCATTTGGTGGGGGGTGTAGCTAGGTGGTACCTTAGATAGAACACTGGGCCTGGAGTCCAGAAGTTCTGAGTTCAAATTTGACTTCAGACACTGGCTGTGTGACCCTCAGCAAGTCACTTAACCCCTATTTGCCTCAGTTCTTCATCTGCAAAATAGGGGCACTTTAGAGAAGGAAATGGAAAACCACTCCAGAATCTTCACCAAGAAAATCCCATGGACAAAGTCCATGGGGTCATATAGAGTCAGACATGATTGAACAGGTGTAGCATTTCATGGTTTACAAACTGTGCTAGCATCCATGAGTGTTGGTGGGTGTGTGCATGCTTGTATGTGAGTGTGGGTGGGTGAGTGGGTGTGTGAGTACCTCCTGTGTCTTCAAGCAGACTATGAAGTCCTTGAAAGCAAGGGCTATGTTTTCGATCTCTTTGTATTTTCCACAGTACTTTGCACATAGTAAAGGATCAGTAAATATCTTCTGATTGAAATTTAATCAAGACACCTACATAGACAAAGAGAAGATAGCACTCAGGAATGAAAGGTCTGAATTTCTCTGAGAATTACTAAGAGGCATCTAATGTGATGGACAGAGAGCCAGAGAGACCAGGGGTCCAATTCCTCCCCTAGCACTTAGTTATGTGACCATGGGCAAGTCATTTAACTTCTCAGAACCTGTCATGAGCTGGGACTGACTTGTTCCCCTATTCATCTTAAGTACAATAGTAGAAAAGAAATGAATTTACAACACATTCAAAACTTAACAGAACAAATTACCCACATCAAAGGAAAGTTATTCAACACAGTTATTCAGGGAAGACAGCCTTTGGATTCAGCTGGCCTCGGCTTCCCCATTTTGTTCATGACATTAGACCGTGGTCAGAAGCCTGATGAAGGGAATTGGAGCTCCTTTGTAACGTGGGCCTGAACCCACCACCTTAGCCAAGTCTCAAGGAGAATTTCAATACCAATGTAGGAAAGTAACTAGCCAAACCCTTATGTGGTAGGGCCAAAGGAAAAGTTAACCCAGACACCACGGTGCGGCCCAAAGAGATACTGCCCATTTTACAGAGCCGTGGCTTCCTCATCATGGTGGCAGTACCTACATCACATGAGATAACATATAGGGTCTCCCCTCCCTTAGATTGGAGCTCCTTGAGGGCAGGTGCTGTTTTGGCCTCTTTTTGTATGCCCATTGCTTAACACAGTGCCTTAGTAAATAATAAATATTGATTGTTTGATTGATTGGTGTCCCTATAGTCTGAATCAGAGCTTGAAATGGCCCTGGGACTTCTGGGATACCCTGTAGGGAGCTCTTTGCATTATTCTAAGCACTTTGTAACTATTCAGTTGTGTCCTACTCTTCATGACCCCATAGACCATACTTCCATGGGGTTTGCTTGGCAAAGGTGCCAGAGGGGTTTGCCATTTGCTTCTCCAGTGGATTAAGTCAAAGAAGGGTTAAGTGAATTGCCCAACATCAAACATCTAGTGTCTGAGATTAGTCTTGAACTCAGGTCTTCCTGACTCCGACTCCAGGCTCTATCCACTAAGCCATCCGGCTGCCTCATCTAGTGTTTTTAATCATGAGACAAATGTATATTACTATGGATGTCAACACTAGAAAAGACTTCAAAGAGCATCTAGACCAACACATATACATCTAAGCAGGAATGCCATCTACACCCCATAAATGGACCTCTGATCCCTTGGTCAAATCCTAGCGAATTAGCCCTTGATTCTGTTTTTTACCTTCTCTCATTCTCTACCTCCCTCTGCCTCAGTATCCAAGTGGCTACTTCTCTTTCCTTTCACTAATTAGTAGTTTGTCCTTGGAATAACCCTCTTCCCCTCTCCAAGCCTTGTTTTCCCCAACCTCTGAAATGAGAGGGTTGAACCAGGTAACCTGTTAAGTTCTTTTCCAGCCCTGAAACTATTATGAGTCTACCTACACAAGATATCTCCAATTATTTCCCTTCTTTCTGTTGCCATGGCCACCATGCTAATCCAAACCCTTGTCACCCTTCATCAGGATGATAACAATAACTGGCTTCCAATCCCTCACTCCATGATTCAGGCAACTGTCAGAATGATTTTCCAAAGGCACTGTTCTGACCATGCTGCTACCCCCTTGCTGGAAATCTCCCATGCTTCCCCACTGTCTAGCAAACAAAGTCAAAGCTCAGTCATCAAATATTCCAGACTCTCCAAAAGCTCCAAAATCAAAATCTCCAACCCACCTTTTCCCCCCTGATCTCTCAGAGTTGTTCCCCACCAATTCATTAAAGCCCATCTTGGGTGCCATTTTGTCCAGGAAGCCTTCTCTCCCATCCTCGGGCAGAAACTACCTATCCCTCTTCAGTCCTCACATAGCACCTTGTCTGTACCTCGCCCATGCCCTTCCTTAGCCGGAGGTTGGATTGAAACACTTCCCCCTCAGACTTCCAGTAAGGGAGGAAGGGGATGGAGCTCTCTCCCCTTCCCTGCAGCAGCAGCTACGGAAACTACAAGCATGTGACGGTGGGCACAGATGCTTTCCTAGATAAATGTGAGGCTGGATCTCGAATCCCTCGCTGATTACTTTGCTTTGTGCTTCTTTCTCTGGGTACCAGTGACTGGACTGTGATGCTAAAATGGATGGTTCTAGCTTTGGTGTCTAGCTCATAAGCTCAAGGAGATCCTCGATGCTCACTGGGTGTATAGAGTAGCTATTAAAATCAAAACCATCCAATTAATCCAATCAGTCATCTCAGCTTAGGGAAGGAATCATAAAACAGAAAAGGCAGCCAGGGACTTGAGGTCAGGGGGTCCTGGAGCCAGCTCAAACAGGTCCCTGAGAGCCAACTGTTAACTTTTCAGTGTGAACATTTACATCTTGGAAATTAGTAAATGCTATACATCAAAGCCTTTTTTTTTCATCATTTTTTTTCTTTTTTTGGGGGGGGAAGGTAGGGCAATTTGGGTTAAGTGACTTGCCCAAGGTCACACAGCTAGTAAGTGTTAAGTGTCTGAGTCCGGATTTGAACTCAGGTCTTCCTGACTCCAGGGCTGGTGCTCTAGTCACTGCACCACCTGGCCACTCCAAGGCCTTTATTTTTTTTTTATCAAAAAAACCCAAAATCATTGTTTTATTAATTATCTAGACTTAAGTGATCAAGAAAATATGAATAATGCAGCTTAAATTTAAAAGTATATTGGGTTTAAATTATTTTTTTTCCAGAGAAATGATTCTTAAACATTTACCAGCACATGCCTGCTTGAGATAGTTTCAGGCTTTTCTAGACCAGAGCATGTCCTCACTGCCATTTGTCACCATTGCTGCTGAGGAGGAGGAAGGGAAGGATACCCACCCCACTTTGCTAGAAATCTGAGGGGGAGGCTACCTGGGTTCCTACAAAGAAACCACCTCAAAAGAGAACAAAAGTTGTCTTTCCTCTCTTGTGGCCTACAGAATTAGAACCTCTTCCCCACTCAGTCATCAATCACTCTTTTTTTTTTTTAAAAAAAGCAATCAGGGTTAAGTAACTTGCTCAAGGTTACACGACCAGGTGTTTCTGGGTGGGTACTAAGTGTCTGAGCCCAGGATTCAATCTCCAAGCCATCCCAACACTGGGGCCGGTGCTCTTACTCAATGAGCCACCTGGCCACCCCTAAGCAATTGGGGTTAAGTAACTTGCTCAAGGTTACACAACCAGGTGTTTCTGGGTGGGTGCTAAGTGTCTGAGCCCGGATTCGATCCCAGGTCATCCCGACTCTGGGGCTGGTGCTCTTACGTGCTGTGCTACCTGGCCGCCCCCATCAATCACTCTTGATACATCCTCACCCCCTCTCCCTCCCTGGCTCCTGCTCACACGTACCAAGAGAACATCATCTCTAGCAAGGAGCCAGAACTCTTACGTCAATAGAAATGTCCTGCGCACGGGCCCAGCTTTGCAACTCAAGGATACACTGATGCTCTCATCATTAAGAATGCTACCAAACAGTGTAATAGAAAACCTGTCTGTGAGTCTGGGAAACTGGGCTTAAATATTGGCTCTGACATTAGCTATGGGAGTTAGAGAATCATGGAATTTCAGAGGTGGAAAGAGCTTCAGCAGCCACCTGGAGTAAACCACACCTGGAAAATGAATCTCGTCGACCACATACATGGTGAGTGGTCATCCCAACTTGGTCTGGGATGGAATGGACCCTTTATACACTGGGATCCAAGACCGTCCTCTCACTCTCCTGAGTTTCTTCCTATTCCCCTCCCCCAGTGCTTTCCTTGAGCATCAATGGGAAGATGCTGGCTATTTTCTCATTGTCTTGTAGCTACCCTCTTTTCTCAAAATTCCTACATTACCTCAAAACCATAGAACTGGACAGGATTTTATAAGTCATCTAAGGTCAGCCCCCTCATCTGAAGGATGAGAACATGAGGCCCAGAAGTCCAAGGTCATTGTAACTAGCTAAGCCAGGACCGTGTTCTTCCATAGATCTTCCACAAAGGATTCATTGAGCTGGACATCTTCCTCTGGGTCTTATATTTTGTGCACAACAGTGAAGAATTTGGCCCATTCAAAACTGGAATTTGTGGGATGTTTGGAAGAAGTTTTCATTTTAATCAATTTTTTGTTTTTATATGTTTCATTCTCTTTTTTTTTCCCTTTTTTTTGATTTGGTTTTTTTTTTTAGATTTTTTTTTTTTTTGGCTTTTTGGAGGGCAATCAGGGTTGTCACTTGCCCAACGTCACACAGCTAGTTTTTGTGTTAAGTGTCTGAGGCCAGATTTGAACTCAGGTCCTCCTGACTCCAGGGCCGGTGCTCTATTCACTGTACCACCCAGCCACCCCTATATGTTTCATTCTTGTGTGTGTGTGTGTGTGTGTGTGCATGTGTCTATCCTCCCCAACAAAATCATTTGCTGTAACAAAGAAGAAAAAAATAAGGGGGGGGGGGCAGCTAGGTGGTGCAATGGGAACTGTGCCCCACTGTCTCACATTGCCAAACTCTTCTGGAGAAAGAAGGGTCTCTCTAGCCCCAGAAATATTGAGGAGGAGGAGTGGTCTGAAGTTGTGATGAGGAGATGCACACGCACACACACACACACACACACACATCGGTGTACAAGCACACACATATTATCTTTCTATATCTATATAGATATAGATGGACATTTTCCTGCAACACAATTTATTGGTTTCCAGAATTTCACTTGATCACCCTCTCCCCCGATCTAACACAGGATCTACCACTGAAAGGCATCTCAGAGCCAACTCAGTCAATTCCCCTAATTTTTCCAAAATAGGAAACTGAGTATCTATCAGAGAAATTCAGTGACTTGACCACGGTCATTCAAATAGAAAGTATCGGTGTCAGTTCCCCTGCCTGTCATCTCTGCTCCAGGAGAGGCTCAGGCTGGGGCATCTCTTGACCTCAGGAGTTCTAAGCTGCAGCTGGGCTAAAGTCAATCAGACATCTGCATTAAGTCCAGTGTCTGTCCACACCACAAGCTCCTGGAAATGAGGCCACCAGGCTGCCTACGGAGTGACGAGCCATACCAGATCAGAAGCAGAAACAGTGGTCAGACTTTCTGTACCAATCAACAGTAAGTTGAAGCCCATGAGTGACTGTTGCGTTTCCAGCCTGGGTGAGACCAGAAAACATCTAAAAATAAAGGGGGGGTGGCGTCCAAGTCAAGGCAGGCCTTCAAACCCAGATGTCCTGTTAACAAATCCAGTGCTCTTGCTGCTACTGCCAAGCTTTCCTTTCAGGGCTTCCTCCTCTGCAGCCTCCTCTGACCCCAAAACCTTCCCTGAAGATTCTTAGGGCATCCTCCCCTCCCAATCATCCTCTCCCGTCCCCCAGGCCTTTCCCAAGGGCTTTCCTTGCTATTTCTACCAACCCCTCCATCCCAATTATATCACCCCAAACCCCTCTTGTAGTTCCTTCAGAGATGCTGCAGACAGAGTCTGCTACAGAGAACAGGGACCACTGAGCTTGGAGTCAGGAAGACCTGACTTCTAATGTGGCCTCAGACACTACTAGCTGTGGACCCTGGGAAAATCACTTAACCACTCTGGGCCTCAAGCTTCCTCATCTGAAAAATGAGAAGGTAGGACTCAGTTACCTCCAAGTTTCCTTCCAGCTCTCTAAACCTATGATCCCTCAACCCAGTATTTCTCCTAAAATTTCGGGCAGAGCAGCCCTTCCCCCTCCCCCTTCCCTTTTCTTTCAGTTTCCCTGCAGTACACCTCCCCTCTCCAAAGCTTTCTTTGCTATGTGGCTTCCCATCCAGATTTCCTTCTCCTCCTTCGCAGAATAAAGCACCTCCCCACCCCCCCACCCCCACACACACATGCATACCCACACAGGTCTAGGGCTTCCGCTGCAGCCTTCCCCAGTGTCCGTCCCCCCAGGGCTGCCCTGTTATTTCCCAGAGTATCCCCACAGACACACAAGGGTTTCCTGTGCATTTTCCCCATGCCTTCTCATGGAGTTTTTACCCAGAGCTCCCAACCTTTCTCCCAGGGGGTTCTCCAGAACTTTCCCAGACAGACTTTCCTGCAATTTTCCCCAGGGTACCCTCTGTCCTCCCCCACCCATCCGTGCCTCTGTAGCTTTTCTGGCCATCTGCCCCAGTACTCCTCAGGCAGGGGCACCCATCTGGGCTCCCTACGAGCCCCCCCTCCCCGCCAGGCTTTCCACCCTGTCTCTGCATATCTCGGATTGGCCTGAGCTGAGAAGACTTTTTTCTGCTCTGATCCTCCTGGCTCACTCCCTGCCACCTGTCAGCTTGAAATTCACTCAAAAAAAGGCAAGCATCAATCATTAGGTTTTACTAGCCAATGAGGGGGGAAAAATTCAGCAAGGCCCATGGGAATTGGAGCTGAGGCCCGAGGCAGAGGAGAAGCGGTTTCTCCGGGGAAAGTATTTGGCTGGCGAAGGAATCCGGGCCCGGCTCGACCTCTGCCTGCGGTTCATTTTATTCCAAACAATGAACATCTGGTTCTCCAACACTTTCAGCTTCATCTCGTTGAACATGAGCCGCTCCATAAGCTTGTCTTGAACAGCAAAGCAGGCACGCATCTTGTCGATCTCCTTAGTGGTGAGAGCGGCGCTGCTGGCGAGACACTGGGAGACCTTTGGATTTTCTGTATATTCCTAAAAGGCCCCAGCCCCACCAAAAGATGAAAATTTAGTTCATAGGAATAAACAAAGATGGAGCCAGAGTCATAACGAGGAATTCTGGCGCCCAAGGTAAATTCAGCTGGGGGCATGAGGGAGAAAGGGAGGGTCAGGATCCCCCATCCACCAACACCTTCCAGCGTCATCACCCTTAACCCAGGAGTCCCTGTGGAAGCATATTGTGGGGATCCCCAGGCCCAGAAGTGGTATGTTATAACCACAGTTAAGTGTAGTAGGTTGCCTTGCAGAAGAGTTTGGCCTTCATTCCTACCCTATGGACTCCAATCCCCTGGTAGGTGACAGGCAGGGACTCCTGGGTTAAGGAAAGGGTTGTGGAATGGTGACAGGAAACTGAGATGACAGCCTAGGGTTAGAAAGGGAAGGAGAGAGGTCTCACAAAGGACTGACATGGTGAGGAAGAGCAAACCACCTTCCCCATATTGATATCCTAGGACAAAATCTATTACCCAGCCTCTATTATAGGGATACTCTGGGTATCCCTCATCAACCAAGACTGGCAGCTATGACAGGGCAGGAACCCCAGTGATAAGGAAGGGCACCAAAGGAAACTCAAGTCAATCAACTCCTCTCTGCCTCATCTGTAAAATGAAGGGATTGGACTAGAAATAGAAAGATAATCCCTTCCAGCTCTGACTGCCATGAATCCCTGCACCAGGTTTAACCCATTCAGCCAGCATTTGTTAAATGCCCACCTGCTATGTGTCAAGCCCTGTGCTAGATGCTGAGAATAGAGACAGCTCAAGGAGCTTACACTCTGTTGGGGCAAACAACATGTCACATGAATGAATACCAAAAAATGTTCTGAGGAAGCAGAAGGGTCAGCAGGGTGAGGTGATATTAGCAGCTACAGGTGGGGCAAAGGGGAAACCTCATGTAGGTGAAGGGGTTTGGGGCTAAGCTTTGAAGTAAGCTCGGAATTATGAGAAGCAGAGAGAAAAGAGGGACGGTGCACCAGGAATAGGAGACAGCTTGGGCAAAGGTGAAGGGCTGGAAACAGTGTCAGGTGAGAAGACAGCCAAGGGGGCCATTCTAAGCAGTCCAGCCTTCTTGGACAGCAGAGGGACTGTCCAAAAGATACCCCTTCCCACCAGCTCCTGGGTACAAAACCCAATTCAGCCACTTACTACCTATGTAATCTCATGGTCCTCTCTGGGCCTGTTTCCTCATCTGTAGAATGAAGATCATGATGGAGGTGACCAAGCATTTATTAAGCACCTGTTGGATCCAAACACTGATCCAAGTACTTTACAAATGTTATCTCCTTTGACCAGTATGATTTCAAGTTACAATTTGATGACATGATGTTAAAACTAATTTCCCTGCCTCCTTCACAGAACAGTCGGGGGATCAAATAAGAACATGGATATGGAAGCACTTTGTAAAGGCTACATAAGGGTACAATAAGTTGTCAGCTCTGACTTAGCTCTTTCAATGGGGCTTATCATGGGTTGTCACAGCCCCCAAAGACCTGAGAGCATAGAATCGACCACTCTCTCAATCAACAGGCATAGAGGTGCTTCCTACAGGCTGGGCATTGTGCTAAGCACTAAGGGTCCTAAGATGAAGCAGTCCCTGGCCTCCAGGAGCTTGCATTCGACTGGAGCAAGATAGCATGTAGAAAACCACAAATTAACATCTATGCTGTATTGTATTTTTATATATTTTGTTGAACATTTCCTAATTACATTTTAATCTGCTTCAGGCTGTACCAGGGAGTTTTGCCACAGCAGAAGGACTGAGTTTGACACCTCTGATGTATGTATATATTTCTATATATACACACATACATATATACATACACATACATATATATACTAACTACATATGTGTACCATATACCAATTTATTAAATATATATACTAAATAAAGACAAGCTAGGTTGGGGATAGGTACACATGTATGTTAGAACTTTTCTGCCTTGGTAGTCTTCTAGACTCCAGGGATTCTTAACCTTCCTAATGTCTTAGGCAGTCTGGTGAAGTCTTTGCATTCCTTCTTCAAAGAATGTTTTTAAAAACATAAAATAAAATCAATAAGATAATAAACAGGGGAAATTATGTAAAATGCAGTTTTCCAAATAGTGACTTTTTTTTTGGTCTTTTTGGAGGGGGCAAGGCAAGGCAACTGGGGTTAAGTGACTTGCCCAAGGTCACACAGTTTACTTACTAGTAAAGTTACTTTACTTACTAGTTAAGTGTCTGAAACCGAATTTGAACTCAGGTTCTCCTGACTCCAGGACCAGTGCTCTATTCAAATTTTTTTTTTAAGTTCTCGAATGCCAGGTTAAAAGCCCCTGATCTAGACAAAACTCACTTTGCAGATGAGGGAAAAGGCTTAGAAAGGGTAAATGAGTTGCCCAAGGCCACAGAATTCTTCCAAAGCTGGGATTTGAACAGTTTCTTCCAACTCCAAATCAATTAGATAAATAGAGAACTGGCCTCAGACACTTACTAGCTGTGGGACCTTGGCTAAGTCACTTAACCCTGTTTGCCTGTTTGTTGTTGTTGAACAACAAAAGGAAGATATGATATGGGCGTTGGGGCATCTAGATGGTGCAGTGTATAGAGCACCGGGTCTAGAATTAGAAGACCTGAGTTCAAATGTGACCTTGGACCCTTACTAGCTGTGTGACCCTGGGCAAGTCACTTCAACCTGTATCCTCATCCCTAAAATGAGCTGGAAAAGGAAATGGCAAACCACTCCAGGATCTTTGCCAAGAAGACCCCATATGGGGTCAGTAAGAGTCAGACAAAACTAAACAACAGTAACGGCAACATCAACGAAACAACACAACCTTCCATTTCTTCACACTGAGAGAAACAGAAAATTGCTAGCTAGAAAGGTCTGCAGAGGATGGCACGTGCTCCACCTTTTCTGCTGCCTCCAGAAATAAGTTGGAATTCCGTTTGCCCAGGCCGACTGTACAAGCACGTTGGCAACAGGTGATCTGCCTGTCCCGGTTGCACCAACATCTTCTGAACCACAGTTTCCTTGGGAATAAAACAGGGGAATGGACTACAGACCTCACAAGAATATGGTGAAGAAAGCACTTCATAAGCCTGACAGAGGCTGCTAGGCGGCCCCATAGTGCCAGGCCTGGAGTCAGGAAGACTCGTTCTGAGTTCAAATGTGGCCTCAGACTCTTACTAGCTGTGTGACCCTGGGAAAGTCACTTTACCCTGACTCATAGTCTATCTCTCTCTCCACTACCCTACCCCTCTCCCCTAAAGTCCTTTCAGTACTGACATTCAAAGTCCTAAGGCCTCTTTCAGCTCTAATAGTTTATGTCTCAACACTCATTTATTTAATGCTATCTTTTAAGGTTCCTCTCAACTATTAAAAAAAAAAAATCCTAAACGTAGATCCCAATTCTCATACAGGCCAATTAGCTCTGAATAAAGAGGACCAAACACAAAACAAATATGACAAACAAAACCCCAGACAATTCTGTGACTAGAGCAGGGATTAGACAAAACTGTGGTTTGTGATTCAGAGCTGTCTTCCCATTTCCTCTCATTGCATTAATAATACAAGTGGCCTCCTACCAACCCCACACTGGGCCAACACCTTACCTGGGCATGCTCCTTTAGAGGTGTGTGTGTGTGTGTGTGTGTGTGTGTCAGGAAGACTCATCTTCCCGAGTTTAAATCCAGCCTCCAGACACTTACTAATTGTGTGACCTTGAGCAAGCCACTTAACCCTGTTTGCCTCAGTTTCCTCATCAGTCAAATGAGCAGAAAAATAGCAAACCACTCCAGTATCTTTGCCAAGAAAATTGTAAAGGGGGTCACAAAGAGTTGGACACAACTGAAAATTAAAAGTTGGCTAAATTAAGATATTGCAGAAAAAGTGGTGATTCATACAGTAATATGTAAGTCATTGTTGAATTCCATATAAAGTGATTCTGTACTTTTTTGATGTATGATATGAGTACAGTGTTACATTGTATTACACTATTTAACTATTACTAATGCATTATTTTTTAAAATTTATCCATGACAACTATTTAACCATTATTATCAGGGGTGAAGACAACACCTGTGATTTTTTTTTGTTAGGGAACTTCCAGGTGAGGAAACTCCTTCTCCCATGGGTGGTGTCTCATTTGCAGCTTATAGTTCTAGACAGCAGGATGGGCCATTGGGAGGTCAAGTGATTTGACCAGGCTTGCACAGTCAATGTGTGTCAAAGGCAGGATCAGAACCCAGGCCCTCTTGGCTTGCCAGGCCAACTTTCTAGCCACTATGCATTGAAAGCTCTTTACAAACCTTAAAACATTAAATAAATACTAACTGTTGTTATTCTAATTTATTGTTATTATTACTAGCATATTTTAATTACTAGTATGGCATAAATTTATTCTTTTTAAATATTAGTATTAATATTATTAGTGTTGTATTTAATGACTTTTATGAATTTCAAGTACTTCAGCAGGTCAGGGAGTTAGGGGGAGAGAGACCTTTCAGTTCCCCTGGAATCACCCCATTACAAATGTCAGTGAGCTGTCCTTTTCACACATAGAGCCCCTGATCCTGGACAGCATATATTTTTGAAATTGGGTGAAAAAAAGTTGATAGTTGAGTGTTGGCAATACCCACACGAGTGGCAACCAGAAATTCTTGTGCCTAGGAAGATGATATACTTATGAAGTCGGGGGATGGTCAAAGATGTTGGGCCCTGGGAAAGGCCCAAATGTAGTCACTAGACCCTGGAGGGGAGGAGGTGGCGGGGGAGGAGGAGCCCTTTACTGGACATATAAAATGGACATATAAACCCCTTAGGGCTCTATAAGATTTGGGTCCAAACCCCAGGAGGGCTGTTCCCTTAAGGGGCTCCTCAACTCAGATAACAACCAAAAGCCTTTATTCTAACAGTGGTGGGTCAGCAATGTCATATCCTAAAACCGAGTTACTATTTTCCCTATCTGAACTTCGGAGAGATTTCCCTAGAATTGAAGTGATAAAATGTAACTGGGGAGAAAAGAGAAGTGGTCTAGAAGAAGTCTTTCTCTGAAATCTATGACATTAATGGGAACCCCAAAAAATATGCATTGCAATTGTCAGCTTACAAGTCACAGAGAGAGCTTTCCTGATAACAGCCCCATAAGGTAGGGAGTGCAAGTATGTTTATCCCCATTTTATAGCTGAGGAAACTGAGGCTCAAAAGGGTTAAAAGTTTCACATTCAGGAGGTACCAGATGAGGGAGCTGCCTTAGCCCTCTAGGAAAACTTCATCTTATTAATTCAAGCATTAATTCAATATCATTAAGTTCCTGCTATATCAGTCAAAATATTTTGGAGATGCCCTGTTACCCAGAGTTAAGGCTCAGCAAGCTGGCTGTGCTGAGTTTGGCATAACAATAATCCTTTGTGCCCTGGAATGATCTCAGCCTCTGGCAAAATATACTGCTTGCACCCACTCCCCTGATTTCCCAGAGCCATCCATCACATGTTCACAACACCGCTCCTTGTCACTGACAGGTACTGCCTTCCTGTTCCTGCCCCAGAACTCTGGTTCTGTGCCCTGCCCGGTGGTCATGACCCCCAAGACTTGAGACAATGACTGTTCCCACGGGACCCTAGAGCACCTGTATTGTCCCCAGAAATGCTAGCCATGAGAATGATCTCAAGAACTAAGGAAGATTGTGTTGTAGTCCAACCTCTTTCTTGTATATAAGTGACCCCAGCCTTAGCAGCCTTGAGCCCTCCTTCTTAGGACTTGAGAGGGGTTCTGCCTGCAGGTGCCATTTTTCCTCACTTTGAGATTAATTAAACTTCTGTTTGCGTCCTGGCTCTCCTGTCTCTAGCCTGCTCTGTTACAGGTCTGGTCACTCACAAGATAGAGGATGGCTCTAGTCCAGCTGACATGACCAAACACAGGACAGACCAGACGTAGACCAGGAGAACCCCTGCCCTCAAGGAGCTTGCACTCCACTAAGCGGAAACAACAAGCACTCACATAAATACCATAGCTGGGAGGAGGGGAGGGACAGGGGAAGGAAGAGAATATGCATTTTTCAAACACCTATTACATGCCAGGCAATGTGCTAAGTGTTTTTACTATTGTTATTTTACTTGATCCTCCCCACAATCCTGGGAGGAAGGCTCTATCTTTAGCTACATTTTACAGTTGAGCAAACTGAGGCAGACAGAGGGTAAGTCACTCGTCCAGGGTCACACAGCTAGAAAGTATCTGAGGTTAGATTTTAACTCAGTTCTTCCTGACCCTAAGCCCAGCACTCTATCCTTGGTGACATCTAGCTGTCTGACTACTTATATTGTATATATGTGTGGTCCCAGCATATGAGGGGCTCTCAGAAAAAGCTATTCTATCTTCAAGGTAATCTGAGGATCCACATCCACCCAAAACCATAGCTTTCAAGCCCCTACATCTGTCTACCTTTCCTTGTCGCCCGGAAGACGCAATTATTTCCAAGTTAAATAACAGAGTAAGAAAAGTGGCGATTGAGTCTCTCCCACAATCGCATATCCCATCAATGGGAAAAGTGGGCATGGGGAGAGTTTAGACATCAGGGCACAAACGCAGGCTATGCATGCGGCTGGAGCTTAGGAGTTTACATGGAAGAACATGTGATTGAGAAGAGACACAGAGGGTCACCTCACATTTCCAGTGTAGCAGGTTCGCTGGTGTCTTCTGGTGACGGCAGGGGTCTTTTCTCTCAGGACCTGCTCCCTGCAGGGCACTGTTCTATGCTGATTCTGCTCTGAGCATCACATGGTTAATGTCTCTGAAGCTCCTCTCAACCCCCATCTTTCTCTGTCTCTGTGGATCTCTGTTTCCGTCTATCTATATCTGTCTCTCTTCTTTACTCTTTTCCAGGTGAATTATTCTGCGGGTCTCCTAGCTGCTGCGAGTCATTGTTCCCTACCACCAACTTCTGGGTTTCGTCTCTTTGGGGACATCTACAGCTCCAGTCAGCTAAGGTGCTATTTCTAAAAAATCTTTTCCCTCTCCAGGGCAGACTAATAGCTTTTTAGCCATAGTCAGAAGCTATAAACTGCCATAACCTACTAACCAAAAACAAACAAGGTGCTTACAGGATAAGATTAAGCCTTTTTTTTTTTTGGCTTGTTTTTCTGTTTTTTTGGACAGGGAAAGGCAGGGTAATTGGAGTTAAGTGACTTGCCCAAGGTCACACAGCTAGTAAGTGTTAAATGTCTAAGGCTGGATTTGAACTCAGGTCCTCCTGACTCCAAGGCCAGTGCTCTATTCACTAGCTGCCCCATGATTAAGTCTTTTAACCTGTTCCTCTGGTGCTCATATCATAGTCCTTGTCCTACATCTGACTTAGGGTTAGAATTTCCCAAGATCCTCTCTGACCTGGCATGCAAATTAATTTGAGCCAGAACAAAAGATAAGGAGACAAGTTCTTCTAACTACCTAGCCCTCACTTCCGCCTTCATCATATACCTCTGTCAGCAGAAAACTACGCAAATTTGTGGGTATATTTTGGATAGCAAAAATCCAGTTTCCCAGCATTCTCCCCTGAAGAGAAGAAAAATTGTAGCCCTAAAAAATTGCATGGTATCCGTTCATGTATCTAGGAGCCTACATCATAAGCAAAATAAACTGAAAAATAATTAGTGATGGTGGTAGGGAATTATAGTATCATAGATTTAAAACTGCAAGAAGCCTTAGAGGCCATCTTTAATTTCCCTTTACTTTACCAATGAGGAAAATGAGAGTCCGAGGAGTTGTGACTTGCCCAATGTCACACAGGTGGCAGGATGAGAATTAAAACCCAGGTCCTCTGACTTCAAATCCAGCACTCTTTCCCCCATAACACCATGAAATGAAATTATTTAATATGTGGTATTCAAGCTAGAAATGAATGCCTCTAGCATCAATGCATGTGATGGACACAATTTTATTGTTATTATTCAGTCATTTTTCAGTCATGACCACTTCATGACCACATTTGGGGTTTTCTTGGCAAAGATAATGGAGTGGTTTGCAATTTCCTTCTCCAGCTCATTTTACAGATGAGGAAACTGAGGCAAACAGAGTGAAGTGACTTGCCCAGGGTCACATAGCTAGTAAGTTTCTGAGGCTAGATTTGAACTCAGGAAGATAAATCTTTTTGACCCCAGGCCAGACACTCTATCCACTGCACCCATGTCCTATATCAAACCAAAGACACAAATCTCAATGCAGTTAAAAAAAAAAAAGGCAACATATAAAGGGCTACTGATGAAATTCAGATTCCCTACAGAAACATATTACATATACATATGGCAGGAGAGCACATACAACACTGCACACTAACCAAGAGTGTGACGATAAATGTTTAACAACCAGCTCTCTAGAAAAATGTACCTATGATATAGTTTTCAGTTTAATCTACATAATTGACATTTCTCTCTTGCTTTCTTAAGTTTAGGTAATCAGTAAAATAATAATAGTGTTTGTCAATTTCCATGGAATAAATGCTCGAAATGAAAATTTAACAACCAGCTCTTTGCAACTTGATTCCAGCATACCCCTGGCTAAAACATAGAACAAAGAATATATGAACCACAGCTGTGTACATACATTACATAAGATTGCAAAGAATGAGTTCGGCCCTAAAGAACAGATGTGAGAAAACTCATCTTCCCACTCCTTGGCAGAACGGGAAGTTGGGGTGGGGTGGGGTGGGGGTAGAGTAGATTGCAGACCTCCATGGATATGCAACACTGCATATATTGTGAGATTTTTTTTTCTATGTTTTGATCCATTTCATTGATTTTTTTTCCTCTTCCTCTTTTTTCTTGTTGAAAAAAAATTGTTATGAAGGATAGTTCTCTGAGAGGGGATGGGGAAAGGATTCAGGGGGAAATTTAGGATATATAGAAAAATATATTAATATAAATTTATTTTTATAAAAACATTGCACAGCAAACATAAAGTCATAATGTAATGTTGACTTCTGTTATATATAGCATCTATTTTGATAAGCCACAAAACACATATTACTTGCACTGCAATAATTGGCCTCATTTGGCTGAGCAAAGAACCATTTCTCCTAACACAGTATCATCCCTTAGCTTGGCTTCTAGCCTAAGAGGCCAAATGCACTCAGACTAGGGTCTCAGCCTAAGCCTGTGGCTGGCCCAGAGTGCCTGGCAGCATCTTCCCATCCCCTGGCCAGGAGATTTCCTTGAGCTGGTGAGTGAATAAGGGTATATCAGACTATGTAGATGTCCTCTTGATCCATTTGGAGCCTCTGTGACTGGAGCATTAGCAAAGAAAGGGGCTATTTCTAAGTTCAGCCCTCACCCTTGCATGAGGAAAGATACCCTTGGGGCTGGAAGAATCTTGGTTGATTTTCCTAACTCTGGTGGGTTGCAACATCAGTTTCTTCCTCTTATGAGTCATCATATTCTGAACTGTTATCGGGCTCTAACAGTCTCTCTGCAACTGGTGATCAGGCCCTTCTTCCCCAAGGCCAGTTGGCTGACTCTCCATCTTGCCTTTCCTTCTGCTCAGGAAGAAGTCTGAATAACTCCTCAATAGGAATTAGGTGAGTGTGATATATCATGTTTGCAGGGTTCCAACTGTTTTCTGGGGCTCCCTTTAGGATCATAGGATTAAAGATTTATAACTGAAAGGAAACTCAAAGTGCACCTAGACCAATTCCCTCATTTTTACAGACGAAGACTGAGGCCCAGCGAGGTTGTGATTTATCCAACATCACACAAGTAGTAGGCAGGAGAGCTGGGGTTCAAATCAAGGTGTTCTGACTCCAAATCCAGTGGTTGGTGGGTTGTTCTATTTGTTTTCCCCCTGAAACAGGCTGCCTCCAGACTGGCAAATTGCCTAGTTTTTCAAATTCTTCAGATGGAATGGTTTTTCATCAGTCTGCCATCTTGCATCTATTAAATAGGATGTAAGCTCTTGAGCACAAGGAATGTTTCTGTTTATTCTTCTTTGTATCCCCAGGACTAGCATTTAATGTACCTAGCATATAGTAAGTACTTAATAAAAACTTATCGATAACCTCATTGCATGTACCAAGCATGCCAAAGTTTTAGTAGAAATCCATTCCCTCAATGAAGACGTCAAGTATCCCACCATTGCTTAGATCTATTGCTGCTCTTCTGGACTGAAACCATAGCTGGCTGGGCTTCTTTCAACCAATCTCTCTGTTCAGACTGTGAGTCACTCTTTTTTTATGAGTCACAGTATTTTCTCTGAGATTCATGAGACTGCCTACTGCAAACGCTGGCCCTTACCCAGACACTGAGAGTTATGGAGTATAGGGCCTGTAATGTCTTTTTGGGCAGCAATGTAATGCAGTGTATACAGCATTCAGTTGAAATGCTTTGCACTGGGTCTCTCTAAGGATGATAAGGTATAATTCTAGACTTGATTCCTGACAGGCTAAGACCTCCTTAAGCTATTTGCTTTCAAAGTCTTTACCATGATCAGAGTGGGTATTAGTATGGAAACCATATACAGAAAAATGTTAATCCATAATGCCTTACCAACTATAGGCTACTAACAATGATAGTTAACTAGCATTTCTATATAGCACTTTAAGACTTGCAAAACACTTTGCAAATATTTCATTTTAGGTGCTATTATTATCCTCATTTCGCAGATGAGGAAACTGAAGCATACATCTTATATCGTACTGGCCTCCAGGCTGATCTTCAATCTCTGTGGCAAAGAGGAGAGACATCCTATGCTCAAAGATGAACATTCTCACACCTGGTCATAACTTTCACATCCCAGTGACTCTGAATTCCTGTAGATTGTCATCCAAACCCCATTCCCCACCAGTCACTACCTGACTCCTCATTCCCCTCCCCCTCAATTCTCCCACTCCAAAATTTCATCCTAGACCTTCCACTGTGCCTTCTGGAATGCCTGTTCCATGGGCAACAAACTTCCTTTCATCTTAAATCTTTTCCTTCCACTTTTTCCACTTGCTAGCTTACTGAAACCTGACTTTCCCCTGATGACACAGCCTCCCCGAGCACCCTTTCCTGTACTGGCTGCACCTTCATTCATTCTCCTTGACATACTGTAAAGGTAGGGCAGTTTAAATACTCACTCCCCATTGCAACTTCCAGTTTCTCTACCCTTTATTACTCAGTAACTTCTCTTCCTTTGAGGTTAACAATATTCATATCTACAGACCAATCAAAACCCCGGTAACTGCTGTCTACAGAATCCCAGGTATTTCCCCTTCTTTCTTCATTAAGTTCAGTACCTGATTCACAGTTTTTCTCTCCTCCCCAACTCCTCCCCTCATATCACAGTACTTCATCATACATATTGGCTCTCCTTCCAATATTCCAACCACTCAGTTCCTCAACCTACTCACTTCCCATGATCTGCTCTTTCGCTCCACCTCAGTCAAATAAAAAGTCAGCCCTACACTTGATCTCACCGTCACCCACAAATGTACCGCCATCTATGTTCAAGAATTCTGCAATCCCTATATCTGACCATAATCTATTAAACTTTTCACCTCTATGCCTGCCTTTCCTTATGTAACTCTAGTCTGCATTCATACTGTGACCTCCAATCCCTTGATCCCTTGATTCTCTGCCAGGTCATTTTCCCTGCACTAACCATTCTCTCCTCTTCTCCCTATCTTGACTCCCTGGTGAGCCAATTCAATTGTGCACAGTCCTCCTCTCTTGAGTCACTAGCCCTTTATCATATCACTGATTATGCCCAATCAAACTTCAGCATCACTCCCACCATTTACTTTTGCTCCTACACACATGCTGCTGAACGAAGGTAGAGAAAATCATGAGACTGTTTTGACTGGGTCTGCTACAAGTTTGTTACATACCCTCAAATGAACCTTCACTGCTCCTAGCCAGGGATGGGGAACCTGTAGCCTCGAGGCCACATGTGGATTCAACTAAAGGGACTCACTCTGCGAAGTTTGGATTCAGTCAAAGGGCCTCACATGAGGACCTAGAGGGCCACATGTGGTCTCCAGGCCACGGGTTCCCCACCCTGTCCTAGGCAGCGCTACTATACCTTCCTTACCAACTCACTAGGCCACTCTCTACAGTGGATCTTCTAGAATTTTTCATCCCTGACTCCTATGGCTCCCACTCTCTCATCTAAGAACTTGGCTTCAAATTTTATAGAAAAAAACAAACATTGAGGCCATTTGCTGTGAATTCCCTCTTCTCCCCTTTTCCCCATCTCCTATCACTCAGGTGCCTTCTGCCCCTCTCCTCCTTCACCCTTGTCTCATTTAATGAAGTGATCAAGGCCAGCCCCTCTCCTTGTTCAATCCATCCCTCTCCATCCAATCTCCTCCAAAAGATTGCCCCCCATCATCCCCACTCTTTCATTTATTTTCAGTCTCTCCCTCTTTATAAATTCCATGCTGCCTACAAATATTCCTACGTCTCCCCTACCCTGAAAGAAATGCTCACATGATTCTTCCATCCCCACTATCACCCTAGGTCTTTCTGCCCTTTGTAGCTAACCTCCTCAAAAAGGCTATTTATGATAGGTACATCCACTTTCTGTCTTCTCACTCTTAACCCCTTAAAATCCAGCTTCCAATCAGCAACACTCCTGTCTCCAAAGTTACCAGTGATCTCTTAGTTGCCAAATCCAATGTCCTTTTCTCAATCCTACTTCTCCTTGACCTCTCTGCAGCTCTCTTGTCTCTAGGTTTTCAGAGCATCCCTCTCCTGATTCTCCTCCTACCTCTCTGACTGCTCCTTCTCAGTTCTTTTGTTAGCTTCTCCTCCAGATTACACTAGCTGTAGACATCCTTTAGTTCCTGGTCCCTCTTCTCTTGTCACTCTATACTACTTTACTTGGTGACCTCATCAGGTGCCATGATGATTCTGACATATACCTATCCTGCTCCAAACTCTCTGCTGACCTCCAGTCTCACACCTCTAACTGCCTTTTAGACATCTCAAACTGGATGTCAAGTGGATATCTTAAACACAATAGGTCTCAAACTGAGCTCATTATATTTCCCCTTAAACTCCCTACTCCCACCCTTCCTACCTTCCCTCTTACCACCATCCTCCCAGGCCCCCAGACTCCCAACCTTGGACTCATCCTGGATTTCTCTCTCTCTCACCCCTCATATCCAAGCTGTTACCAAGGCCTGCTGACTTCACTTTCTCAATATGTCTCAAAATACTCCCCCTTCTCTCCTCTGACACTGTCTCCATTCTGGTACAGGCCTTCATTACCTCATGCCTCAATTACTGTAATATCTCACTAATTGGCCTGCCCACCTCAAGTTTCTCCCCAACCCAAACCATCTTCTATTCAGTCATTAAAGTGACTTTCATAAATCACATGTCTAATCAAGTTATTCTTCCTGCTCAATAAACTCCAGTGCTTCCCTCTTGCCTCCAGTCTCAAATACAAAAAGCTCTGTTTGGTATTCAAAGTCCTTCCCAGCCTAGCCCCTCCTACCTTTCCAGTCTCCTTACCCCTTACTTCCTGAGACCTCACACTCTTTGAGCCAGTGACACTGGCCTTCTGGCTATTCCACAAATAAGAAAGACACCCCATCTCTCCACTCTACACATTTTCTTTGGCTGTCCGCCATGCCTGGAATGCTCTCCCTTCCCATCTCCACTTACCGGCTTCCCTGGCTCCCTTTAAGTCCCAACTAAAGTTCCTTCTTTTCTTGGAAGCCATCCCCCACCCTCATAATTCTAGTACCTTCCCTCTGTTCATTATTTCCAATCATTCTGCATATAGCTTGGTTTGAACATATTTATCTGCATGTCGTCTCCCCCATTAAATTGTAAGATTCTTGAGGGTAGGAATTGCTTTTGTGTATAGACAGATACAGATATAAATATATACAGATATGTGTGTATATATATATATATGCATGAATCTATGTTTTTATGTATATGATGCCAATTAGGGCCAGCAAAATCTACTTCTTACAAATTAAATATTTTTTCTTCACTTTTTCATTATCCAAAATTATAACATAGTTCTGGCCTGATCATAGATCCAAGTGGTCTGGACCATACCCAATCCTCTAGGATACTGTTTGTGGGATAAATTTCAGGCCACTAGGGTCACTCCATCCTGTAGCTCCAACTTCTGCCATTGTTTCAGCAGCAAGATGCCATCTAAGAAGCCAGACTTGAGTCTTGGCCTGTATCACTTCCTTAAGGCCTTCCTTATAGAGTTGTACCTGCTACCAGTCATTTAGAGAAAGGATTGGGTTGGTAAAGCTAATTTCCCCAATACTGATGACACCACCTTCTGGTGGGGTCTCCAGACCCAGCTTCATGTCTATGTGAAAAAGTCCATTACCCTACATGGTTTAGATGCTCTGGAGGTGGTGGTCATGGTGATGATGATGATGATGATGATGATGATGATGATGATGATGATGATGGTGATGACGACAACCCAGAATGAGTGATAAAATTCAAGGCCTTTCATGGCCAACGGAACAGACAAGGATGTATTCATGGTCAGAGGAGAGCCCCTAGTAGCTTGGTCCAGACGCAGTGTGATGGTAAAGGTCTACCACCCCTACTACAAGGGATTCAGCATGAAACTTTATGGTGTTTTGGGGGGGGGGCAGCCTTGTAGGGTCACAAAAAAATGAACCCTTTGAGGGCGGTTAGGAGGTGCAGTGAATAGAGCACCGACCCTGGAGTCAGGAGGACCTGAGTTCAAATCCGGCCTCAGACACTTAACACTTACTAGCTGTGTGACCTTGGGCAAGTCACTTAACCCCAATTGCCCTGCCTTCCCCCCTGCAAAACCCAAAAAAAAAAAAAAAAGAAGTGAGTATCCAAGAAAGACAGATAAGTAGAAAATACAAGCAGAGAAATTAGCACAAAGACCAACAGACAGGGCTCTAACTGTCTGAGTAAAGCAATATTGCTATACACTTTACATACATTGAGGGAGCACAGACAATATCTGAGCAGTCAGAAGGCTGTCAACAAGCTACCACTCAGAATCTCAACCAGGAAATCACATGATCCTTCTCATGAGCGAACCCCCAAAGCAAAATACCAACTCAGAGTATACATGCCCTTCTCAGAACCAGAAGGTATCACAGCCCTGGTATGAAAGCCTTCCTACAAGTAAGCTTCCCCTAAGCAGGCTTCTCTTTAAGCAGGTTCCTCCCCTCAGTGGGCTCTGTGTGATTCAGGATGTATCACAGCTGGGCACATAGGCCTATTAAAGGGCGAGGAAGATCTTATATTTCATTAACCTTACAGGCTCCCAGAAGAGCTGCCCAAGATTTTAGGCATGGGTCTGCACCGCAACTCTCCACAGAGATATTCATTCTTACTAGTCAGCCAGAGGACACAATGAGTCCACATCAAAGACATTAAGGAAAAAGCACAGTAAGAAATGTAGTGATGGAATATTCCCTACTGTAAACTCCCACAAATAGACATTTTCATGGGACCTGTGCTCATATACAGGGATCACACATAGGGACACATGTAAATGTAAAGAACATTGTAGCCACACATGTAGGGCACATTCATGGAAGGGTAACACATAACTTTAATACTTCAGGGCCACTTCTGTCTCCTGGTGTTATTATGACACTGTTCTCTTTGGGTTTTTTTCCTGCAGGTTATGCTGTTCAAGACTAAGTCCACACTTAGATATCACATAGTGTCTCTACTGCTCCCTACTGGGTCTTGCATCTTTGTGACTTCCTATTTCTCTCTTGGACTGTTATTCTCTCTGCTGGGCATAATCACTCTAATGGTATTCTATTTACTGTTGGACATTACTCCCTGCTACCAGCTTCAAGGCTTCATCTCTTCAAGGCATCCTACCAGCTATCTCCTGCCTGCTAGAGTGTAGTGACTAGGAAGCCTCTCCTTTCATCAGGACAATCCAACATTTCTTTTAGCCAGAGATTATATGCTCCCATGCCTGGCTAATGAAAGCTAGACAGAGCGCCCCCAAAATAAGATGAAGTCTTTTATAATGGCAAGATCTATGTTGCTTTTTTATGCAAGAATTAATTTATTTTAACAATTGAACAAAGCAAAAATTATAACTTTATTCATAACCATTTCATACAATAAGATCAGTTCTGCCGAAGCTGTCAGGAGTGGTCCATGAGTACTTGTTTTAAGTTGCATACCCCTGACCTGGGAGGACATGAACATATGAAAAGAGGTAGAGAATGGAATTCCATGTTTAAGGAATAGCCAATAAGACAATTTTGTTATAACAGAATATGTGCAAAGAGGACTAACATGAAATCATTTCATAAAGGTAGGTTGGAACCAGATCGTAAAAGACCTTAAATACCAAACTAGAGAGAGGGAGGGTGATATTTTACCATCAAGGCGAGAGAGAGTCATTAAAGCTCCGGTAGCAGGAGACTGACGTAGTCAGACCTGTGCTAGAGGGAATTTCAATTAGAAGCTGAAAGGAAGATGAATTGGAAAAGAAAGAGACTGGAAGCAGGGAGACTGATCCAGAGGCTACTACAATATTCTAGATGTGAAGAGTGATGAGAGTGTAGATTAGGGTGTCTGGACTAGTGGAAGGGGATGGACAAATCTGAAGGATGTTGAAGAGGGAGAACTGACAAGGCTTGGCCACAGTCTGGAATACAGGAAGGGGAAGAGGGAGAGGATAAAGTCAAGGATGATGCTAGGGTTTTGTACCCTGAGTATCTGAAAGGATCTCCTTTGTGCTTCTAATGAGATTAGATAACCTACTCCCTGTGGACTCTATGGCCATGACTAGTTTCCTACAAGCCCTTTCCCATTTCTCTGGGCCCACTAGTAGCATGTATTTGCTGGTATTTTCATCCTCACATTTCCCCCTCCTCTCTGTAACCTGCCTGGTTGGAGAGCCTCCACACTTAGAGGGTCCCTAGGCATGATCTTTTCCAAATCACCAGACTAGCCATTCACTCAGGAGCTGATAACCTCTTGCTGTTTATAAAATGAAAGATACTCTTTAAAGTCAACAAGAAAGCTGGTGGCAGAGCAAGGACTTAGAATGAGCAATCTATCTCAGCAGGACACACTAGACCATTCAGTTGTACCAGGCACAAGAGTTTGCAGAGAGAAAGCAATATAGTGAACCGAAAAGAATACAGATGTGGAGTCAGAGACTGTGGGTTTGAATTCTGGCTCTGAACACCTGCCATTGGGCAAATCATTTTATTCCTCGGAGATATAGTTTCCTCCTTTGTTGAACTATATAATCTTGAGTTCCCTCAGAGCTTCTAAATGCCATGTTTTCTAGCTTCCAATCACATCCAACACTTTCCAAATTCTCCTGTATTCATTGCTGTACTCAATATGATCATGTCCCTAGCAGAGCCATAACTAGGGTGTGGTGACTAGGACTTTGTCATGGGGCACTGAAATTTAGAGGGTACAAAGTCCAGTTCAACCCCCTCATTTGACAGAGGAAACTGAGACCCAGAAGGCGAAGAATTATTATAATGGCAACTAATTCCCCCCTCAAGGTCAACTGAATTTGTCTTAATTTTGTGTCTTATTTTCACCTCTCAAAGTACAAGGTTGTCTTGAGGGTAAGTTTCTTGCCATTTGTTCCATTACTAGCTATAGCTCTATTCCCTACGCTCCTGGCATATTTTTCTCTTAGGTTTATGACTCCATCATACTCTTGAGATATCCCCTCCCTACACTCCCTTAGCTGACTGTGTTCTCTGCTCTTTAAGCATCCCCAAAGTCTTACCCCAACTGAGCTTCCCCTCACCGTCTCATGCTTCATCCTGTTTGGCCAGACTTCTTGCTTGACCAGCCAGTTGCTAAGCAACAGCAAAACAACCAGGACCGCGAGCAGAATGGGCTTGTAGTTGAGCAACCAATTAAAGACGGTCCCTAGGGAATTTGCCGTATCCATAACTGCCTCCAGGTTCCCTAACAGATGAGGGAAGCATGCTCTGCAAGAAGGCTCTGTGGCTGCCCATCTCCATCCCCTGGTTCTTCACTCCCTCCCAGCACCTCAACAAAGTGCTTCTGTGACATGGGCTGGGCTGGGCTGGGCTGGGCCACACCCCTCCTAGATCATACCCAGTACCTCTCATCTCTCCCTCCTGATGTCCCTGGCTTCCTTCAAGTGCTGGCTAAAATCCTGTCATCTATAGGAAGCCTTTCCTCAACCCCCTAATTTTACTATTTTCTCTCTGGGGATTATTTCCCACTTATCCTGGATATACTTGTCTGTACATAGTTGTTTGCATGTTCGTTCCCCCTTTAGACTGCAAGCTTCTTGAAATCAGGGACTGTCTTTGTCCTTCTTTGTATTCCCAGGGCTTAGCACAGTGCCTGGCATATAGTAGGTGCTTAATAAATGTTTATTGACTGACCTCCTTCATTAGATGATAAATTCCTTGACAGCAAAGTCTTTGCTATTTGCTATAGGCGAATTTACTTCCCTGGTGCTCATTCTTACATAAAGCAGGTGTTGTGTTGAATAATTCTCCTCTCATACTTTCCTTTTTCAGAATTTCCTTCTAGCATTCTTTAAAAATTTGCTAGTTGTGTGTAGCACTGTAATTGGTACCTGAGGGAGGGGATGTGAAATTATAAGGTTTAATCAAGACCCAATCCTTGCTCTCATGGAGCTTAGCATACAGGAGGGATCAGACAGACACAGACAATTCTAAAGCAATGTATTACCCATTACATGCTGTGGAAGAAAAAAATGCTCTTAGCTAAATATGTCAAAGATACAGTTTTATTAAAAGACAAAGAATTTCTGAGCAGCAGAAAGAAAAGACTCAGAAAAGACCACCCCTCTCAGCAGTTTCCAACTACTTCATAGCAATTTCATAATAATTTTGAAACAAAAGAAATTCTAGAGTAAGAGAGAACAAAAGTACATGGTTTCACTTTCACAGGGTTTTTAGGATTACTAAATGAAGGAATCATTGTTAGTATTGGGACTCACCCTAAGAAAAGAGTGAGTCTTTTTGAAACTACTCCCTCTTAAGAACTCTATTATTTAAACATTTAATTTGATATCATTTTTTTTCTCAATTACTTGTAAACAAAAATTTTTAACATTCATTTTTAAAAATTTGAATTCCAAATTCTCTCTCTCCTTCCCTTCCCTTGAGAAGGCAAACATTTTGATATAGATTATACACGTGCAATCATGCAGAGAGTTTCCCTATTAGCCATGTTGCAAAAGAAATTATGGACCAAAAGAAGAAGAATAAAGTAAGTTTAAAAAGTATAATTTGATTTGCATTCAGACTTTATCCGTTTTTTTCTGGAGGTGAATAGTTTTCTTTCATCATGAGTCCTTTGAAATTGTCTTGGATCATTGCTTGCTGATAGTAGCTAAGTCACTCAAGGATGATAATCATTACAATATTGTTGTTACTGTGTACAATGTTGTCCTGTTGCTCATTTCACTTTGCATCAGTTCATGTAAGTCTTCCCAGGTTTTTCTGAAAGCATCCTGATTGTCATTGCTTATAGTGCAATAGTATTCCATCATAATCATATACTACAACTTGTTCAGTCATTCCCCAATTGATAAAACATCCCCTCAATGTCTAATTCTTTGCCTCCACAAAAAAGAGCTACTATAAATATTTTTGTCCATAGAAGTCCTTTTCCTTCGATCTCTTTGGAGCACATACCTAGTGGTATCTCTAGGTCAAAAGGAATGCACAGTTTTAAAGCTCTTTGGGCAGAGTTCCAAATTGATCTCCAGAATGACTGGATCATTTCACAACTCCACCAACAGTGCATTAGTGTCCCAGTTTTTCCATATCCCCTCCAGCATGTCATTTTCCTTTTCTGTCATATTAGCCAAACTGATAGGTACAAGGTGGTAGCTCAGAGTAGTTTTAATTTGCATTTCTCCAATCAATAGTGATTTAGAGCATTGAAAGCATATGAAAAAATAGGACTATAGATGGCTTTAATTTCTTCTGAAAACTGCCTGTGCATATCTTTTGGCCATTTATCAACTGGGGGATGATGCATATTTTTTATAAATTTAACTTAGTTTTCTATATATTTGAGAAATTAGGCTTTATCAGAGATACTTGCTGTAAAAATTTTCCCCCCAGTTTCCTGCTTTCCTTCTAATCTTGGCTACTTTGGTTTTGTTTGTGCAAAATCTTTTAAATTTGATATAATCAAAATTATCCATTTTATATCCTGTAATGCTCTCTATATCTTGTTTGGTCAGAACTCTCTATTTTGATTGTGGTAAATGAATGCAATAGAATGTTACTGTACTGGAAAAAAAAGAATATATACACTAAAGCATGGGAAAGCTTAGCTTACTTTGATGAGACAAAAAAAAAGGCCAATCATTCTGAAAGGTGATTCAGATCTATACCTATGGATGTTATGAGGCTCAAATGGGATAATGGATATAAAACACTTTGCAAAGTTTAATGTGCTATATAAATGCCAATTATTATTACTATTACATAGTAGTAGTAGTAGCAGCAGCAGCAATAGTAACAGTAGTAGCAGTAGCAGCAGTAGTAGTGGTTGTAGTAGTAGCAGTAGCAGTAGTTGTAGTATACTGTAGCAGTAGAAGTAGTTGTATTTGTAGTAGTAGTAGTAGTAGTAGTAGTAGTAGTAGTAGTAGTGGCAGTGGTAGCAGTAATAGTAGTAGTAGTTTACAGTCACCTGACCTCTAATCTGGTGATGATTTCATTCCCTGAGCCTTCTATTATACTCCTATTGTGATTAAGCTCTGTTCCTAGATCATTGCAGGGGTATGGTGATAAATGTTTAAAAGGGTGAAGGAGAAATGTATGCACATGCACTTCTTTTAAATTTGATCTTTATTATTAACACTTTCTTAAGTCTAGACAATCAATATAGCAATAAATTTATCCCTGATTTATAACATTGCATTGCAAAATAATTGCTCTTACAAACTGATTAGAGCTGACTCTAACACACAACACTGACTATATCCCCTACTCCCAATCACTAAACTTTTTACATACAGTTTAACATAGTGATACCACTCTTAGGTACATATCCCAAAGAGATCTGTAAAAAAATATTCATAGCAATATGTTTTATTGTTGTCATGGCAATGAAATCCAAATAAATTGAGTACCCATCAATTGGGGAATATCTAAATAAATCATCATTGAATATGAATTATGAAAATATTATTTGCTGTAAGAAATTCTAAGTGGGAGTTAAAGAAACATAAGAAGACTTATATGAACTAATGCAGAGCAAAGTGAGCAAAATCAGGAGAACAATTCATACAAAGACTGAAATACTGTCAAGAAAAACAATTTTGAAAGACTTAAGAATGCTAATCAATGCAGGGACCAATCACTACTATAGAAGACTGATTAATGGAATATGCTGCCCATCAATTGGCAAAGAGAGAATGACTCAGAATTATGCATATATTTTCAGAAATAGTCAATATGTCAGTTTGTTTTGCTTGACTACACTTATTTGTTTTTGGGGAGGACTTTTACTGGGGGAAAGGGAGAAGCTTATGGGGAAGAGGGGGGAGTTGGGGGAACAGTGGTCCCCACCCACTCTTCCAAAAAGAGTTTTAGTGAAACATAAGCATGAGCACACACACACACACACACACACACACACAAGTGGAAGAAGTCCAGAAGGGGACACAGACAAACAGGGCAGTGTTGCTACTAATATATTAAATGTATTATATACTAAAAAAAAAAAACAAGTTAAATATAATAGACACACAGTTCCATATACAATTCTCTTTTTCTGTTCCTCTTTGTATATGGAAATGTTTGTGTTTGTTGATTTTATGACATTCATAATGAAAAGATTAAAAGAAAAAGAAAATACAGCAAAATGATTGGACCAATTCCCAGATCTACCAATTGCAGATAAATACACATTTCCTCCCAAAACCACTCCAACAATTTCCATTTCCCTTTTTTTGGTTATCTTTGCCATTCTGATGGATAGGAGATATAACCTCAGAATGGTTTTAATGCACATTTCTCTTATTATTAATAATTTGGAGCATTTCTTTAAAAATGTGGTTGCTGGTAGCTTGGATATCCTTTAACCATTTATCTTTTGGGGAATGGATTTTGTTCTTATAGATTTGTTTCAATTCCCTATATATCTTATGATGTTTATTAGAGAGTGGATTTGCTGCAAAGGTTTCCTATCCCTCCTCCTATGCCAGTGGGCTTTCTCTTCTAAGTCTAACCATATTGATTTTGTTTGTGCAAAACCTTTTCAACTTTGTGAATCAATAAGGATGAAAAATGCTGTATACATCAAGAGGAAGATCTGATGGAGTCTGAAAGTAGATCAAAGCATACTATTTTTCACTTCATTTTTTCATGTTTGGTTTTTTTTATCTGTTTCTTCTTTCACACTATAACTAATGTGGAAATATCTTTTACATGATTTTACATATCTAACCTATATCAAATTGCTTACTGTCTTAGGAAGGGGGAGGTGAGGCAGGAAGGGAGAAGATTTGGAACCCCAATTTAAAAAAAATTAATGTTAAAACTATCTTTATGTGTAATTGGAAAAATAAAATACTATTAAAAAACTTTGAGTTAATATTGTCCATTTTATCTTTTATAATTATTTCTTCCTTATTTAGTTGGGAATTCTCTCCATGGTTTTGAAAGATAACCCCCTCTAATCTCCTCTGATTTGTCTATGACATAACATTTTATATCTAGAACATGTATCCATTTGGAACTTATTGTGGTATAGGTGTGACATATTGGTCTAAACCTACTTTCTCTCAATTTTCCAATGTTTTCCCCAGCAATTCCTTGGAGTAAGCCTCAGTGGTTGATTTCCTTGTGTTTATCCAACATTATAGTGCTATGTTCATTTCATTGTAATATGTTCCATTTAAGGAGGGTACTCAAGCTAGCCATCTCTTTATCTCTTACCAAGCTGCATTCCTCTAGACTTTTCCATCATCCCTTCTTCTTCCCAAGCTCCCTTACTTTTTTTTAACCTTCCTTTCATATGTTGACTTCCCCATTAGAATATAAACTTTTTGAGGGGAGGGACTGTCTTTTTTTGCTTATATTTGTGTTCTTAGCACTTAGCAGTTTATTTACTAATTTGTATTCCCAGTACTTAGCAGAGTGCCTTTTAATACAGCTTTAGACACTTCTTAGCTGTGTGAACCTGAGTGAGTAGCTTGACCACGTTTGCCTCAGTTTCCTCATCTGTAAAGTGAGTTGGAGAAGAAAATGGCAAACCACTCCAGTCTCTTTGTCAAGAAAACCCCACATGGGGTCACAAAGAGTCAGAGATGGCCGATTAAACAACAGTACCTGTCCTGGGACAGAGAAAAACATGGCTCAAGGCTTAAAAACCTAATAAAGTTCATTTTTTTAATGTTAGTAATTTACTAACTGATAGACTAATTGTTTCTAATCTGTTCCATTGATCAGCTTTTCTATTTTTAAACAAATATACAATATTTAGTAACGGTGTGAATTATTGTAGTGTTGCTATGTAGCAGTGACTTGTTACTCCTTCCTTCTGGTTTCTCCCTTCCATGTGACTTTCTCTCTGGTTACCAGTGATATAGAGAACAGCATGGGCTTCAGAATCAGACTCTCGGTTCAAAATCCAATTCTGCTATTTATTACCTCTGTGGGAATTCAGCAGTCAACGTCTTAGGCTCTCAGTTTCTTCCCCTCTAAAGGTGTTGAAGTAGATTAGTTCTTCCAGCTTCCAATCCATAATTCAAAGTTCTTTACCACTTAGCTGAACATCCAAGATTTGTGGAAACACTCTATTCTGTTTTATTGTATATAACTGATTGGATTCAGGCTTATCTGTTTTCTTTTCAATAATTATTATTTTAACATGAACATTTTATTATTATCAATAGTCCTCCCAATAACAATAATTAATAATAATTATTAATTAATTAAATTAATTTAAAATGTCTTTGAGTTCTGAATTCTTTCCCTCCCTCCCACCTCTCCCAGACCCATTAACAAGGCAAAAAATGTGATATTGATCAAGTATGTGAAATCATAAAAAATACATTTTCATATTAGCCATGTTGCAAAAAAAATTAAAAAGCAAGAAAAGTAAAGGTTTATCTATTTTGACAGTGATTTTGCATGTTCTCTACGTATTTTCCAGGGATGAAGCCATTTACCCCTTTCCCTTCTAGCTTTTTCCCTCCAGGAACAAGGAGTAGAAGTCCTATGGTATTGTTGAACTCAATATACTTTTGATTTAGTTACTTTTCAGCATGAATTATATACAATTTTTTAGCCTTAATTTTCCTGTTGGTACTGCCAATGTGTGATCTTTGTCTAACAACTAATAACATGACATATTACTGAAGTAATTGGGACATATCCAGGTTGACATTCCCACTATAAATAAGACCCCAAGACATGAAGTTCTAGCTAAATAGGGTGGCTTAAAGGTTCTCCTTAAAGAAAGAAGTTTGTTTCGTTGTGCCCCCAAAGGTTAATAAATAAGAAACTTTATTTCATTCTAAATTCTGTTCATCAGGAAGCTTGGCTCATTCACCTCCATTCCTGCTACAAAAAGTAAAGAAATCGTTCATTCCCTTTAACACAATGACTCCACCACTGTGGGGGAGTACCCAGAGAGGTCAATGACAGAAAGGTTCCATATATACCAAACTATTAACAGCAGCACCTTTTGTTATACCAAAAGCCTGGAAACAAAGTAGAAGCCCATTGAGGGGGGCATGACTCAACAAATTATGTTCTATAAGTAAAATTAGTTATTTGAATTAGTTATATTGAATGTGAGAAATTATAAACATGAGAAATTAAGAGAAATATGGGAGAACTAAATCTTTAGACTGTTTAGATTGGTGTTTTCTAGTATAGCATTTACCTCACTAATGCTATTTGTATGCTTTTTATAATTTCTAGGCTTAGTCCACATGAACAGTATTTTTAAAAATTTACTGTCTTGTCATTTCTAATTATCTTCCATTACTGGTAAAAACAAAAAAACAGTAGAGTCCTTTGGTAGTCCATTTTCATACTAGATCTTGAACTCTCACTGTTCTTCATTTGCCAAACAAGCCATGGCATGTGCAGTGGGCAGGCCCTGATAAACCGCCTCAGCAAATGATCTAAACCATGTTGAGACTCCTCAAACCAGTTGGTGAGTTAGGAGGGTGTCCACTCCACGCAAGTGGAAGACTTCCCACCAGCAGAATGGCCAGATGAGAAGAATTTGCTCCAATGGCCATGAAGGTGGCAGAAGCAGGATCGGTGAGAAAGCTGATGACATTTGCAGCTGTCTCACTTAAATCCAATTTATGAGCAAGTGAACAAAGGACAAACAACAACCTGCTTTTGATTCTTTCCTTTGTTCTCGGTCCCACACCACTTCCTCCATCCCCCAATTCCATCTCCCCTGGGGAGTCTGTAAGGGCAGCTAGGTGGAGAGAGCGCCAGACCTGGAGTTAGGAAGACTCATTTTTGTGAGTTCAAATCTGGCCTCGGGCACTTAATAGCTGTATGACCCTGGGCTTAACCCCTTTTGCCTCAGTTTCCTCATCTGTAAAATGAGTTGGAGAAGAAAATGGCAAACCACTCCAGTATCTTTGCCAAGAAAACCCCAAGTGGTACTATGACTGAAAAACGACGCAACACGAATTTCCATCCCACTCCACCTCATCCCCAAGCTCCACCAAGTTTTTTCCTCATTTTCCCTCTTTCTACTCAGTATCCTCAAGTTTGGGAGAGTCAACTAAACATTGCTTGTTCTAAGATTCCTTCTAGATCTGACATTCTATGTTGGGGGGTGGGGGTGGGGAGGGGGAAGAGGAGAGGGTCCAAGGATAAATTTCATTATTTGTGAATACAAATGGGGAAAAACAATCTTTATTTTCGGTAACCTCTGACTGAAATTTAGAATTCCCTTGAATTATTTTAAAAATGTTATTCTGAAAAGAAGGTTCATAGGTTTCACCAGACTGCCAAAGAGGTCCACGACACAAGAAAGGTTGAGAACTCCAAGCTTAGGAGGTAGACAGCTGATGAGACAGAGAGGTCCTTAACTTTTTTGCGTTTGTCTTGGATCCCAGTTCCGTGAGGTCCATGGAGGTCCTTTCTAGAATCATGTTTTTAAATAACTGAAGGAAATGCACATTTCAGTTAAAGATTAATGAAAATTAAAATGAATTTTTCCTATTCAAGTTCATGAATTGAAATCTATCTGCAGACCCCAAAGGACGCTTGGGTGGAACGCCGCTTCTAGGTCCCCTTCTGGCTCTGATATTCCAACATTCTATGCAGTGGAATGTCTCTCTGCTCTGCAGTTTTATAATACAACATTCTGCGTGACATTCTATGTTCTAATTTGTCGATTGTCTTCCAGTTCTGACATTCTGTTCTGTCACTCCGTGTTGTCATGTTCCTCGGAGTTTTGACATTCTATATGCTAAGGTCTCTTCAATCTCTGGTCCCCCTTCTGCTGCCTTCTAGGGTGCCTTCCCTCCATTGCAATCTGCGGGTTTCCTCCTCAAAGTCACAATAATCTGTCCCTTCTTTGGTGCCTTTACTGTTTGCGCTTCAAGATCTGGTCCCTCTGTCTTTGTAGGATTTGCTAATTTCCTCCCCTGCCCAGGTCTTCTCCACCCAAGGTCCTAGGTGTAATCTCCCTTAAGGGACAGATCTGAATCTGTTATTTGTTTGCCATAGGTGCTTATCTAGCAAAGACAAGGGAAGAGAGACTAAATAATCTGCTGAATCGCGAGGTGGCAGATTTCCCATTCACTGGAGGTCTCCAAGGAGTGGCCGGAGGAGACTGCATGTCAGGTACGTTGGGAGAGGGTTTTCCTATTCAGTACTGGTTGGACTGGAAGGAGTCTGAGGTTCTGGAGCGCTGTGATTCTGGAAATGGATTTGTACAGCGGACCTCCTTCCCGGAATCAGAATAGTCCTGGAATACCACGCTCTGGATTCAAGACGCGGAGACTGGCATCTGCCTCAAGGCGTCAGGCAGGCCCTGCTCCACGTGGGCGAGTTTCCCTAAGCAGTCAATATCAGAATCTGGACAAGGAGGCTGCAAGCTGGGAGCTCGGCGGCGCCAGAGTACTCCGGCCGCCAGGGGGCGATGTAGGACAGCCTCCGAACGCGCCGGGCCACAAGAACGCTCTCCACGGGGCGCCGCCGCTCTAGCCCGTCACGTGACGGCTCTCTGGGCCGGCGTGCTGGAGCGTGCGCGGCGCCGCCGCCGCCAGGTGTGGGACGCTTTGTCCGGCGCTGGTCGGGAGCGCGCGGGCAGGCCCGGGGCTGCGGCGGCGTTCGGCGGTGGCCGAGGGGAGCAAGCGTGGGCTCGGGCGGTCCGAGAGGCAGCGGGCCATGCTGACCGGGAAGAAGGCGGCGGCGGCGGCTGCGGCGGCAGCGGCAGCGGCTGCAGCTGCTGCTGCGGCGGCGGCTGCGGCCTCGGGGGCCGAGGCGGGCTCGGGGGCTGCGGGCGGCGCGGAGAACGGCGCCGAGGCGGCGGCGGCCGTGGCGGCGGCGGCGGTGACCGCGGCGCCCCAGGCCGCCGGCCTGGCGGGCTCGGCCGAGGCGGGGCCGGGGCCAGGGGCCGGAGCTGGGAGTGGGTCGGGGCCGGGCACGGAGCGCACGCCCCGCAAGAAGGAGCCGCTGCGGGCCTCGCCTCCCGGGGGCCTGGCAGAGCCGACGGGCCCCGCCGGAGCGCCGCAGCCCGGCCCCGCCGGAGCTCCGGGACCTGCCGGGGCGCCTATGGAGACGGGCATCGCCGAGACCCCCGAGGGCCGCCGGACCAGCCGACGCAAGCGGGCCAAGGTGAGTGAGGCCGCTGGCTCCCCAGGACCCTTAAGCCCTTCCCCACCATGGAGACCTCCAGGGGCTCCCTCAGGAAGCGCGCCTCCCCACGGAGACCCTACCCCGGTGGAGGTCAAAGGAGGCCCCCCCACTTACTGCCCCCACGGAGACCCCACTCCTGCGTGGAGGTCCAGGGAGACCTTCCCCTTCCTCCAATGACTATCCCCGTGGAGATCCTCAGGGGCGCCCTCAGGAAACGCGCCCCCGACACACCAGGACCCAACCCCGGCGTGGAGGTCCAGGGAGGGCCCTCCCTCCCCCCACCAGGTACCATCCCCGTGGAGATCCAGGGAGACCATCCCCCGATGACTATCCCTATGGAGACCCCCGAGGGCCCCCTCAGGAAGCTCCCCCCTCCCAGACCCTACTTCGGCGTGGAGATTCAGGGAGACCTTCTCCATGGAAATCCGGGAAGACTATCCCCACGGAGACCCTACCCCAGCGAGGAGGTCCAGGGAGACTTCCACTGACTGTCCCCATGGGGATCCAGGGAGACCTTTCCCTCCCCACCATGGAGACCCCCCAGGGGCTCCCTCAGGAAGTGCCCCCCCCCTGCCCTGGGGTGGAGGTCCAGGGAGACCTTCCCCCCCATATATTTCGAGGAAGACCTTCCCCTCCCCAGGGAAATCTGGGGAGATTTCCCCCCCCCAATGGAGAGATACTCCCCTCAGATCCTCCGCAAAGAGACCCTACCCCAGCATGAAGGGTCCCCCTCAAAGATAGTGACCTAAGATGATTCCCCCCAATTCCTACCATTCCTACCCTGGTTAAGACCCCCCAGCATAGAGACTGAAGGTGACTCCCCTCAAACCCGGCCATTTGTAACAGCATACAGGCCCAGAGTGACACCCCAGAACCATGCCGTCCCCTTTCCAGTATGGAAACCCTCTTGTCCCTAGAACAAATGAATAAATGAATCAAAAAGTATTTATTAAACATCTGTGGGCCAAAGCCATGTGCGATAAACACAGTGTAAGGTGCTTAGATTTTAGTGGGGAAATGGGGGGGAAGATATGGTGTGTGCATAGAGAACAACTATAAAGTCATTAGATACAATGTATTTTGAGAGAGACGGTTATAATAATGTTCACTACCAGAAAAGGCTTCTTGTAGAAGGGGATGCATGAGCTGTGACTAGGAGTGGCTTCCATGGAGGAAGGGAGGAGGGCCTGCTCCAGCCATGGAAGATTGGCAGTGCAGAGGCACAAAGCCAGTGGAAGACAGTGTGCCCAGCGATGTAGAATGAAACTGGACACATAGGTTGAGATGAGATCGTGAAACTAAAGGAGAGGTTCATGGAGACAGAGGAACTCCTGAACATAGCTGAGGAGCAGTGATGTGGTCAGAGCTAGACTTAAGGATAATCACTTTGTCTAGTGTGGAGAAAAGCTTGAGTCAGGGAGGAGGCCTTGTACAGTCATCTAAGGGAAATGGGATGAGGAACTGAACTAAGGTGGTAGCTATGTAAATAGAGAAGAGGTACTAATGAGAGAGAGCTTGTGGATGTAGAAAAGACAAGAGTTGGCAATTGACTAGATTTGTAAGGGAGGAAAGATAATCAATGAATTCTCTTTGGGACATACTGAGTTTGGGATGTCTCATAGACATGCTTTTTGAAAAGTCCAGTAGGAAAATAGGGGGTGTGGGATTAAAGTTTAGGGAGGAGACTCCATAAATGAATCTGTGAGTTACCTGCATAATAGGTATAAATTATTAAAGCCATTAGAACTGATGAGATCACCAAGAGAACAAGGTTAGGGAGATAAGATTTGGGTGCCTTGGATGGAACCTTACTGTGCACCAACAGTTAGGAGACATAATGTGAATGATGACCCAGCAAAGGAGACTTGTTATGAAAGACCAGAGAGGAAAGAGGCTACAGGAGGAAAAGGGTAGTCCGCAATGTCAAATACCACAAAGACTTGGAGAAGGATGGGACTGAGAAAAGGTCATCACATCTGTCAATTAAGAGATCATTGGTGACTTTGGAGGAAGGAGGGTCAGTTTAGTGGTGAGGTCAGAAAACATCTTAAAGAGCTGATAAGAGGGAAAGAAGTGGAGGCAGCTGAGTTTGATTAGCTTTTTCTAGGGATTTGGCTGAGAAAAAATGCTATAGGTTGGTTAAGAGGATGGTAGGGATCTAGTTGTAGTTTTAATTTTTTTCAGTTAGTGCACATTTTTTATCTTTCCAACCTTCATCCTCCCTTACTGGGAAAAAAGAAAAACAAGTCTTTATAATAAATGTTATCAAGCACCATTGCCAAAATATATGCCTTATTCTGTATCTTGAGTACATCATTCTTTTTCAGGAGGTAGGTAGCTTCATCATTGGTCCTCTGTAATTGTTGGTCATTGCACTGGTCAAAATTTTTGTGCCTTAGTTGTGTTCAACTCTTTGTGACCCCATTTGGGGTTTTCTTGGCCAAGATACTAGAATAGTTTGCCATTTCTTTCTCCAGCTCATTTGACGGAAGAGGAAACTGAGGCAAACAGGGGGAAGTGACTTACTCAGGGTCACACAGCTAATAAGTGTCTGAGGTCACATTTGACCTCAGGTCTTCATGACTCTAGGTCTAGTGCTCTCTCCGCTGTGCTATGATCAAAATTAGCAAGTCTTTAAGAGTTGTCTACTATAATTTGTTTATCCATTCCTCGGTTGATGGGCACCCCTTAGTTTTTTTTTTTAAGGGATGAATGAGACTTGGGCATGTTTGAAGACAGTATGGAAAGAAGGGAGAGGCTGGATATTAGAGAAAGCTGGGGAGATGATTAAGGTTGGCCTCTCCTGGAGAAAGTGGGAGGGGATAATCTCGAGGCCATAGGCAAATAGATTGACCTGCACCAGGAGAAGAGTCTTCTCCTTGTTAGAGATAGAAAGAAAGGAGACAGACTTGGGGTGGGGGAGAGTGATGTCCATGAAATACACACTCCTTTGTCTCAAATTGAAAGCCATATGCAGTTTTGCACCCACTTCCTCTCTAGTCTTTCCCTTTTTTGTTCTCAGTTTTGTTTATTACTTGATGTTCTCAATCCATGGCATCGCATGTCATACTTCCATGCTTTCGCAAAGGCTGGTACTTATACCCTGAACCTCCATTTTGAGATTCCTCTTGGAATCTGTAGCTCTCCTCTACAACCAAACCTTTCCTAATCCCATAGTTGTTCATACTCTGGCCTGATATTACTCTGTATGATCTTTGTATATGTTACCTTCCCTCTCCCTCAGTAAATTACAAGTGCTAGATGGAACTTTTCATCACTGTAACCCTATGACTTCCAAAATCCAAAATGAAGTCCTCTGACACTTAAAGCCTTCACAGTCTGACTGTCTTGCTGTCCCTGCAATAGGATGCTCCATCTCTCGACCCCCTGACTTTGATCTTGCTTTTCACCATGTCTGAAATACTCTTCCTGCTCAGCTGTGCCTCCTAGCTAATCTCTGGGTTCCTTTCTAGCGGGCCTAGCTCTGTAGATAACTTTCCCTCCCGTCTCTACTTATGTGTCTTTGTACATAGTTATTTACTTATTTCCTGTTAACCTGTGGTCTTTGAGGGTAGGAAATTGTTTTTGTCTTCCTTTGTATCCCCAGCACTTACTGCCTGACACTTAGTAAGTGATTAATACATTTTTGTTGATTGATTTGTATCCCAGCACCTAGCTAGTACCTTGCACATAGTAGTAATATTAATACGTACTTGGTAAATACTTGTTCAGTGAATTAGGAAATTCTTTTTTTCTAGGAGATTCCATCCCCAAACTATTGCACTTACGAACTCTCAAATTTGAGTTGCTACTGCTCAGAAATTCTCCCTCCTCTATCTAAAAGTCTAGAATCCAAAATTGTGCTGCCCAGGGAATTCAGAATTCTTTCCTCTCCTCCAACAAGGCGTTTGAGTTTCTCTAGCATTGTCCATGAACTGCCCTCTGAGATGAAGTGAAGGGCGCTTTTATGTTCTGTTTCCATTTTCCATAAATTGTGAAGTTGACTTTTGTCTTCTGCTACACATCGTTATCTTTCTGGCTCCCTCCTCCCCTCACTTCTCAGCTTTCTTTTGTGTATTGTCTTTCCCCATTAGATTGTAACTTCCTTAAGGGCAGGAACTGTCTTTTATTTTTATTTTGTATCCGATGCACTTGGCACAGAGCCTGGCACATAACTAGCTCAATAAATGTGTATCATGCTGTATTTTACTGTGAGGAGGGGCTACCCTTACAATGTGAGTCTTACCTCCCTGAATCACACTCACAGTCTTCTTAAATTCCCTGTGTCCTAATTGAGGGTCCAGATGCCTCTAGAGACCCCAGTTAATTGGGGATTAAGACAAATTGTTCAAGGACTCTCCTGATCAGTCCCCCTTATAGATCAAAGACGGTCCTCCCCAACCATGCTCTCATTGTGCCCAGCCTAAGGACTCAAGTACTCTTAAACTTCACTATCCCTACGTGCTTCATAGGGATGTAAGACAGTTCCCCTAACAGAATCCTCTCTACTACATCCGCCACTGTAGTACCTCTAGTGCAGATGCCTCCTGCTCAGAGACCTGTTCTGAGTCTCTTTCCTTCTGCTTAGAGACCCAGAACAGCATCCTTCAAGCACTACAGTGCCCTTCTTCACAGCAAATAGCACGCTGACCTTACCTGACTAGCTTAGAAATAGAAGCCTCTCCCCAACCCTCATACCCATACCACACTCCCTAGGGTGGTCTGGTTCTTGTGATGAGGACACTTGGGAGGTGTGGGAGTACCTCAGTGACAAGGAAGGAGAGGGAAAGGTAAAAGGCTTTCTCTGAGAGCTCCCATATCCCTACTGGAGCACTTAGACTTTTGTATTTAAAAGAGGTCTTGAAATTAGAAACCTAGATTATAAGTACCATGATTCACCCTAGCTTCTAGAGTTCTGTAGCTGTTGTCCTTTCCTCCTCTCTCATGCTGGGTGTATTGTAGGCTCTTAATGTTTGTTGAATTCAGAGCAGGACTTTGATAGAAACTACAATAAAATAGAGATGGAATGAATTCACATTTGTCAGGGTTATGTTTCTTTACTTGTTACCAGAGTTGGCCTTTAAGTGATGAAGTTTTTGTCCTGAAGCAGTTTACTGAGACGTGGGGTCAGTGTCATGGAGACTGTGTCTACAGGGACAAAATAAATAGATCTTTTAAAATACTAGAGAAATTCTTTCTCTGATCCTGCCAGTGGCAGAGCAGGGAAACTAGCCAAGAATGATTTGGATTTGTTCCTACACCGTTTCTCTGTTCCTGGATGTATTTGAAAAATGTCAGCACTGCACCTCTTCAAACTTATTGTCGAATTGGAAGGATCTTGTCCGTCGAGTCTAGAGAGCTGGGCCTTTCTCCTGCAGGACCAGTCACTTCACTTCTCTGGACCTCTATAGAATGGAGATAATGCTTACACTACCTTCCTCAAAGAGGATTTGTGAAAACTCAGTGTAATATAAATGTGAACGAACTATTATTGATGCCTCTGCCATGAACAGAGCATATAGACTTCGGAGAATTACCAAAGAAATAAGACTAGCCTTTGCCCTACCAGTTATGAAAAACATCATTGATCACACAATTTCAGGTAACAATCCCATGTGAAACAATACACATACCAACCCAATTGTTTGTTGAGAAAACGAGAGTCAAAAAAGGTTGTGACTTTTTTGGGGTCATACAACACTGGACTTTGTCAGAAGAGACCTGGCTTCTTATCCCTCCTCTGATACTTAACTAACTTTGTAGCCCTGGATGAGACACTGAAACTTGGTTAACTCACTTGTAAAAATACATATAATATGGAAGCTCTGTTCTTTATGGGGCTGCCTGAAAGTGCTTTATGTTTCTTAAAAGTGCCATAGAAATAGGAGATTCTATTATCTAAGATTACTTACTGGGGAATTGGGAGGCATGGGTGCTCAGAAATGCAGTACTACCCCTCAGAGAGTTATAATTTATATAGAAAAATGCAGCACACATTAGAAAATAGCAAAGCATAGTTGTGTCACAGACTTTTCTGTAGTGCTTGTCCTGTGTGAAAGACTGTTTTTTAGGTGCTAGTATAAGTAAATTATAAGAGATGGTCACTGCCTTCAAGGCAGTTAAAATCTTAACTATTTTGGGAAACAAGATTTTATATATATGTACATATAAATACATGTGTACATATAAATACATATGTATTTATGTTTGCCAGTATGTACAGGATAGGGATATTATATAGAAAAAAGTAGCAATTACAGGCTAGCATTAACGCAAAATGATTGTATGACCAAAGGTGTGAGGAGCGTTGTGTTCAGTGAGTTTGACTCATCTCTTTTGCCTGTTTTTCCTGTCTACCACATCTGTAGAGCTGTTGTGAGGATAAAATGTGATAATAGATATGAAATTGCTTCCTAAATCACTTTGTAAAGCTCTTTTGTGACTGGCTGGAGCAAAGGGTTCATTCATATAGGGGAATAGGAAGAGCTCAGGTTGGAGAGGTAGATAGAGGAAATTGCAGGAAATAATAGAGTATGGTACAGACAGGTTGTAAGTATTATAGGAATGCAGAGACAGAAAGATCATTTTTGGCTGGGGAATGGAGAAGAGGCTTCAGTGGAAGAAGTGAAGTTGATGCACTTTCATCCACATAGTTTATCCTGAGAAATCTTTCTATAGTTTATCTCGGTTGACTTGGCATGACTTGGCATCAAAGTCTTCATTGTGCATTTCATTTAGATTATTTACCATTAGACTGACTTGCATTCATTTACCAATCAAGTCAGCTCAGCCCCCAGGAGTTTCAAAGCTGAGTGGATTTATACCTCCTCAGATCGAAGATCCCATGTGGTTAGAGATACGAGATGGCAGAATGGGACATGAAACAACCAGTGTGTCGTTCATTCTTGTGTCTCCCATAGCATCTAACATAGAGTCTTCTCCATAGCAGACACAGTAGATGTAATCTGTTGAATAAATGAATTTATGAAAATGTTTGGCTGCATAATACACTCATGCTAGGAAATGTACACTGAGGTTCTTTTTTGAATAGATATCTCTGTAATAGAAGCCTGGTTTCTATTTTACTGTACTTTGGAATGCATTAATTGAGGTGCTGTTTTACCTTGTTTTCCCTGACATGGTCTACATATAGGTAGAGTACAGAGAAATGGATGAGAGCTTGGCCAACCTCTCTGAAGATGAGTACTATTCTGAAGAGGAAAGAAATGCCAAAGCAGAGAAGGAGAAGAAGCTTCCTCCCCCTCCTCCTCAAGCCCCTCCAGAGGAGGAGAATGAAAGTGAACCTGAAGAGCCATCTGGTGAGTTGCAGACACAAATCTAGTCTGTGCCTGGTCTTAGAGAGAGAAAAACTAATGGAATTGTTTGACGACTCTGACGTTGATGAGGTCCCCGTCTTGATTTCTGACTTATGATGCTAGGGTTCTTGCCACGTGTTGTCTTTATGGCTCTGTGTACATAAAGCAGTGCTGTTGGTATCCTGTGTCTGTGTATGCATTTACAGAAACAAACTAAGGGGAAGGGGTAGTCTAATGGGAGAACAAGAAGTTTGAAACTGGTAGAAAAAATAAAGGCTTGGAGGGGATGAACTTATAGTGAAAAGAAACAGTAGTATAAGAACTGCTTTAGAGAGAGCTGGAAAGACAGCATCGGGATCAGGGCCTTTAAAATGTCTTAAGTTTATAGAGAAAGCAAGGTCATAGCCATTACTGATTGTTATCTCATTTTTTTACAGGTTGGGGTGGTGCCTAAAGAGTGTTGAAGGATATTTAACTGATTTCACATAAAATTAAGCACCCCTCCTGTCTGCTAGAGTCATCATAGCCAGTTTTGCTGTTGCCTGGGCTAGTCTGATAACTGTTTTATTGTGGGGTGGGAGTTGCTGGAGTGGGAGGGAGGGTAGAAGATAAAAAAAACATTTGTGTTTGAGGTTTGTAAAAAGATATAGGGGTGTTTTCCTAAGCCAATCTGAAGAACAAAATAGTTGGTGGCTACTCTGATACAGACTAAATTTGGGAGACAGTAATGGTTCTGAAATTGTTCTAGCTAAGCTCTGCACCTAGCTAGACATGTTATGGTGTAGCCTTGGAAGGAGGAGGGTGACTAGCATTCAGTGGGAAATATCCTGGAAGGCATTCGTTGTATTTAGGGTCAAGACAAGAACCTGCTGCACCTGTGGCCTTTTCCCACTGTCTAGGTCTCACATTGGCTAAGTGAATCTTATACAAAGTACAGGAGGTTGTGAGGGAATCCTAACCTCTTACGTTGCTACTGACCCCTGGCAACTAGAAAATTCCTCATTAAGTCCTGATAGCATGAAGTCCTGGTTCCTTTAGCTTAAGATGTCCTCTGGATAGGTTACAAAATTTTTTTTAAATCCTTTTCAAACTGGTAGGCTTTCTCTACTCTGAAAGCATCTTAATAATTACTACCGAATTATTATTGCAAAGTATCTCTCCCTTTCTTGAATTTCTTTATATTCACAATAGCCCCAGGCCTAGCATACCACTGATTTTTAGTCTCTCTTTCATCAAAGATAAGCCTTTTCATTTCTCATTCCCAGCCTCTTGTGACATGGGGAGGACTATTGGAAGCCTCCTTAGATTGCCAGGATAACCACAAACTTCTTTTGATCATGCCGTCTGTCATCCCTACACCACTGGCACAGGGGCTGCTTTTTGTATAGTGGCATATCACATTCAGGGATTCTCAGTTTTTAAAACTGTGGGTTCATTTCTCATTTAGGTTTTTCTCCTTTATTAAATAAAAAGCGTTCTGTGTTTTCTAAGAGTTCAGATATTATTCTTGACTCTTCATATGAGAATTATAAATCTAGTCATATTTTAGACTGACTTTTGGCACTTAACTAGCATGGTCATTCTGACCTCCCAGACCTAAAAAATTATTTGTTTCCATTGATTTCCCCAGTAGAATATGATAAAAAAAAAAAAAAAGGCTATCATAACAGGGATATCCTCAGAGACCCGACACCTAGGCTCACAAAAGAATGTTAGCATTTGTTTTCAAGTTCATTTTCAGCTAAAAAAGTATTAGCATTCTAGAGGAGTATTGGGTTCTGAGAAGGTTGGTTAGTCTCTTAAAAGAGCTCTTAGCCTTTAAGTTAACTGATAGCATTGAAAGAAGATTGGATTTTGGACCTCAGAGAACTGGATTTAAGTTCTGACTGGCCCTTGTTCATAATGTGACCTTAAGCCTCATCCTTTCACATTTGTGAACCTCAGTTATCTTGTCTGTAAGGAAATGACTTTATTCTTTTGTTAGGGTACATTGTTTGTCAAAACACTTATTTTGACAGTAAAATCAAACTGTTTAATTATTTTGGAGGATAAACAATTAACTTAGATATTTCTTTTAAAACTGTGACTCTAGTAAGATATTAATGTATTTTAGACTTAACAGCATTTCGATTAGATTTTTGAAAAAAGATTTGTTTCCCTTCCAATAGTAATCCTGATATCTAAGAAGCTGACATTAATTATTAATGTTGAATGGGACGCCACACACATGTAATTAAAATTGATGCATGGTTTTCCAGTGCCATCTCAGTGAAAGAGGCTTTCAAATGGTAGTAGTAAAACTTGTTTCATTCCCTGAAGATCCCTGGATATGAGATCTGACCAGCTTCCACAAAAGTCAATTGTAGGGGATAAATGACTCTTTTGAGAGAAGCCTAGGGACCTGGTGAGTTAGCTCTTCGGATTTGGCAGCCAAAGCTTTCAAATGCACTATAATTACTGGAAAAAGGTTATGAAGAGCCTCTTGAACAGCACAGAGGACTCTCAGGACTGTATTTGAAATCGCATATTACCGCAGTAGTGATTATTTAGGTTGAGCGTTCTCATGGAGGTAGAGCTAGGAGAGCTGCCAGTCCTCCTCCAGCCTTTGGTTGTCAGGTGAGGAATAAAGCTGCATATGCTAAGTAAGGGTCTCTCTCCTGTCAGGGGAGAAGAGGAGGAGCATCGACATCAACAGACAGTTGCCATCTGTAATGACAGTTCCTTTTCATTCCCAGCTTTCTAAATTCAGCCAGCCATAGGTATTCTGTACTGATGAAGAGGAACAATGAAAGCACAAAATAACATACATTTGGATTATGGTTTATTCTGTAGCAGATTATCTTGTTGTTTTACCTAGACTAATAATCAAATTGGCCTACATTCCCCAAATATACAAAAAGCATGCCGTGTTGTGTGATTGAGCTCGCTTCTGAGAACTGGGTGGGGCTTCCACTTTTACTAGGTGTGATTGATTAATGAAGTGGATAATAAAACAAATAAAGGACATTTGACTTTATATTTGAAGGTTACTCTGCCAAGCCCAAAACGTTTTCCATGGGCTTTGGCAGTAAGTTGATTCTTCCAAGAACAGACTTGAGTGTTCTCTGAGCCATCTGCTCCAAAGTACCCTGGACGTAGGCCTCTTTTGATGCCAATTCTGTTCATTTTCCCAAGGCCGTCCAGAGCTGCAGTTCAACTGTGTCCTCAGTATTCACATGTAATCTCTTTAAGGTCTGTGAAGCTCCCCCAGTAGAGGTGTTATCACAGTGGATTAGCAAGTGCTAATTGAGGAGTCTGCTATATTTGGCACTGAATTTCTGTATATCAAATCTCAGGTGTCATTGAACATCATTATAAAATTGAACATGTTCCTATTGAAAAGATTTAGGTACTGGGAAGTGACGAATTCACCCTTAAATGTGTTCTTCCTGTTGTTATGACACTTCCCATGAGTATATTTACACCCATTACCCAGTACACAAAGAAGTAAAGAACATTTCTCTGAGTTTATAATCTAGTTGGGAAGGTAAACCATAACACATGAAAAAATAATTGCTAATACTGCTTTCCAAGTGAAGAGTAAAGATGTAGTCTTATAGCAGTTGAGGGAATCAATACCTCCAGTGTGACTGGTTAGGGAAGGCTTCCTGGAGGCTGTGGGATTTGAGCCACCATACGTGTCAGAGGTGGAAGAGATTTTAGATTTGCCACCCCCTCAGTTTATAGACGAGGAAGCAGAGGTACAGGGATTTGCTCAAATAGCAGACAGACCTAATCCCAAATCTAGCTCTTTGCCTTGAAAGTTGGGTAAGATTTGAACAGGAGGGAAGAAGGAAGGTACAAGGGTGTACCAGGCAGGAAGAACGGGATAAGCAAAGTAACAAAATATATTAGGGGACATGAATAAATAGATTAGTTTGGCTGAAGCTGATTTGTGGAGATAGAGTTGATAAGCCTTTCAGAGCCAGAAGGGATCTTAGCGTAGTTCCTTCTTTTACAGATACAGACACTAAGGTCCAGAAGGGTTAAAGGGACTTGCCCAAGGTCACACATAACAGGGGCTAGTACATATGCCTCCTGATTTCCAATTCAGTCCTCTTCCCAAAATACTGTTTTTAATTGATCTGGAGCACCATTAATGACAGACAGGGGTTTAAAATTTACTCAGTAAACAATGGGGACTCTGTTGAACATTCTTAGGGGTGGGCAAATGATAGTAATAATAGCAGCTAGCATTTCTATAGCACTTTAAGGCCTGCAAAGCACTTTATAAATGTTCTCATTTGATCATCCTCACAACAGTTCCAGGAAATAGGTGCTATTATTATCCCCATTTTACAGATGAGGAAACTGAGGCCATTAGAGGTGAGGTGATTTGCCCAGGGTCATATGGCTAGCAAATGCCTGAGGCTGGGTATGAACTTGAGTCTTGCCTCCAAGTCCTGTGCCCTATCCATGTCACCACCTCGCTGCCCCAGATGACAGGCTTTACATACTGTTTTAGGATGGCAGCCCTTGTGTCAGCGTGTAGGGTGGCCTGAAGGAAGACCTTCTAAAAGTCCAAAAGGCTTATTCAGTAATTCATGTGATAAGAACTCTGATCTAGGCAGTTTCCTTCCCTTTTCAGGCAGAGGGACCAGATTTGGGAGGCACAAAGAATTGTAAAATTTTGGTTGAGAAGTAGAGGGAGGAGTCAGGCATCAGTAATAACTCACTACAATGACTGTGGTGTGTTGGAGACAGAGTGGTAGCAGAGAGGTCAGAAGAATGAATTGCTTTGGGGGAAACAATGTCAAAAGCCAGAAATGTTGAATTTAGGCACCAGCAGGCTATCCAGGTGGAGATACTGAGGAGACTGTTGGAAATGTCGATAAGTGGAAATCAAATAAATGAGAGAAGTCATAGCTGGAAACACAGATAATGTGTGAGAAAAATGGTGCTGATGGAGGCTTTAGAAAAATGATCTTGCTGTCATGCATGCATGCATATTTTTTATATAAATATTATTTTAGTCTTTCTGATAATAAGATGAAATTTTCAGTTTGCTAAGGTGGTTGTGTATTTGCATGTAACCTTCTTGTAACTAATTTTAATGGATGATATGTTATTACTACTTAAAATTGCTATTTCTATACAAAACCAGTCTCCCTTTTTCTTGAAAATACTTTGGACTTTGAGTTTTCTGTTCATACTATTTCTAAATGGTTTCCTACTCCCTTTCTTCCTCATTCTTTGTTGGTGAAAGTGTTTTTGAGGTCTGGCTTTGGGGTCTTAAATTGTCTTTGGACTTGAGTATCAGTGATTGCTTCAGTGTAGTAAAACCTCATTAATCTGGATGCCATTTTTTCAGATTTTTAACTATTTTAAAAATTCTTGTCTAAAATGATGATTACACAAGCTGCAAATAAGCAAATCCATCATGGATACCAAATTTTAAGGTGAATAAACATTCCTATAGGGAATATACTCTTCTACACATAGGAATCATCATTTACTATAATGGAATTACAATGTGAGAGGAAGTATATGAGTCAGGAAAATTGGGGTTCAGCTCCCACTTCTGACATGCCCCAGCTCCGCCCCAGGCAGCTTCTTCAGGCTCTTCAGTTGTTGAGCAGTTGCTTGTCTGCTTTGGTAGAGGGAGTAGGACCAGAAAGCCCAGAGACCTGCCCTGGCTACTAGTGCTTCTCCTTTCCAACTGGGGCTTTACTGGTAATATTTTTTAAAGACTATTTTTGTTACACTTAAAAGTACTTTAAAAATTCAATTTTTGGAAGAGTTTTCTCAGACTTAGACTTATTATCTTCAGATAATCCAGATAAATGAGGTTCTACTATAGTAAGTAACCGATTTCAAATGAATGTCCTATAATGGTGATTTTTATACAAAAGCTGTTGGATTTGTTCTTGTTTTTCATAAAGGTTGCTTCTTTCTTCTTGTACATATTCCTGGCTGTTGAAATTTGCTAAAATGTTCCTATTTAGTAGATTCTGGATTTTAGTTTAAATTAGGAAGAAAAAAAGATGTTTTCAGAGAGGCCTCTTATCATAATAATTTTTTTGCATTGTATTCCTAGTGGAACTTGAATGTGCCAGGGCATTAGGCTTATGTAGAAATTTGAGTGAGGGTCTCTGGACTTCACTGGCCTGTATACTTTGTTCAAATTAATGGTTTTTTTATTTAGCTGTTCTCATTTACTTGCTCAAGAAACGCACTCCCCCTCCCCAGTTAGATCTTGGAACATAGAATCCAAATAAGCAGGGAAAAGTAGGTTCTTCACTGACCTTTGAGTCGGACCAGACTTGGTCTGGTTGGAGGTTGAGGAACTAATTGAAACCAATTGTGTGATTGTCAGCAAATTATTTACACATCTATGAGCCTCGGTTTCCTCCTCTGTAAAATGGAGATAGCATTTCTGCTTTCCGCCTCACCTGGTATAAACTACACAGTGCTCTGAATTCAATTCCAGTTTGGCTTTTTAAGGCCCTGTGGTATAATTTTCCTAATGAGAACTAGAGACTCTCTGATTAAACTATATTCACTCACTTCAGTGGGTACAGGCTGGTAATTTGCTGATCATTGATGGACATTAGCTTGTGAACTACATAGTCACAAGTTAATAGCCAGTGTGAGAAGGCCACCTTCAATCCTAGTCTAGTGAAATGGAGGATTGCCCAGCCTCTTCAGTGTTCAGCTTCCTGTCTGCCAGGCCAGCAATGTGGAGACAGTGAATGCATAGATAATCGAGCATTTAAAAGGAAACCAGAAACTTCATTCAGACACTTACTATGGCTTCCCCTCTGGGTCTCAGCTTTGTGGTCTGTAAAATGGGAGGGAAGGCCTTCCAAGGTCCCCTCCAGCTCTTCACCCTTAAACCTGACCTTTTTTAGATCTCCCTTTTGGAATCTAGCCTTGTCTGTGATTAGTACATAGTAGGTACTTAGTATCTGTTTGCTGAATGAATCTGCTTCTCACAATGTTATTTCATGGATGGGGTTTGCCACTCTGTTTATTATAAATTTTCAAGAACATGTTACACAACCCATTTTCTTTGTTCCCTTCCCATCTGATAGACCAGAACTCTTAAGTAAAATCTTGGTAATCTGGATTTATTCAGGAATGAGTCCAGTATGAATTAGAAAAAATTTGAATTGTAGCCTGTTTTTTAAATGGATAGACATTTAAAATCATTTGCTAACATAGTTTGAAATATAGTTAAATCCCATCACAATAAATACCCTTTTTAAAATATTTGTATTTAGATGGTATTTGCTTTCTGTGCTCAAGATTCTATAAAACAAAGATGACAAAAGGTTTCCACTTTTATTTAGCATAGCAAAATTTCGGTGCAAAAGAAAATTTAGGTAGCCTCTTGGAGTTGTAATTGGTCACCACCAAGGATTGGAACTCTTTTGATTTTCATTATTTTTTTTCATTCCTTACTAGATCCCTCATCTCAGCTCTCTACTCCAAATCATTCATTATGATCTCCAGAGCCCCTCCTTTGCATCAGAGTCAGAGTAAGGGAATGACCCTTCTTGCAAAAGCTAAATAAAGCCTCTCCTAGGATCATAGATTGAGATCTGAAAGTGACCTTGGAGACCATTGAATCTAATCTTTTTACAAATCAGGAAACTGAAGCACCAAGTGATTAAATGACTTTCCCAAGGTCACACATCTAGAAAGTGCCTGAGGCAATATTTAAGCCCAAGTATACCTTATCCCTATCTAATGGTACTTGAGTACCTTTGCCCTAGCTACTACACCCGCTCTTCATAATGTGCCTTCCCCTTCTCACACTATAACATATGTCCCATCTCCTTACCCTTGCCCAGATACTAGAGTAGAGCTTGGTGTGCACTCCCTTCTCTCATCCTAGACCCTATATTCTTCAGGGTTTCTTAAACTCTCTCCACTTATGACCCTTTAACACTTCTTAAGTTGTGGGTTGTGACCCCATATGGGACCTTGCTACCTTTTTGCTCAACTCTAGTGCCCCTTAGAGGAAGCTGGGATCTAACCCTCTTTCCCTAGTGGCTAGCACCTTCCCCCTAGACATGACTGTATAGATCTTATATTTAATTTTCTGTCTTTGTGTTTTCCCTTTATTTGTCTTTATAAGCATCTAATATAATCCCTGGCACATGGCAGCTAGCTGGTATAGTAGATGAGAGCCCCAGGCCTGTGGTCAGAAAGACTGATTTTCCTGAATTCAAATCTGGCCTCAGACAAGTCATTTAACCCTATTTGCCTCAGTTTCTTTTTTTGCTTTTTGGAGGGCAATTGGGGTTGAGTGACTTGCCCAAGGTCACACAGCTAGTTTTGTGTGTATGTGTATGTGTGAAGTGTCTGAGGCTGGATTTGAACTCATGTCCTCCAGACTCCAGGGCCGGTGCTCTATTCACTGCGCCACCTAGCCGCACCCTTGTTTCTTTATCTGTAAAAAGAGCTAGAGAAGGAAATGGCAAACCACTCTAAGTATCTTTGCTTAAAAAAAAAAAACCCAAAAGGGGTCATGAAGAGTCAGACTCAAATGAAATGACCCAACAACAACAAAAACAACATAAATGCTTAATAAATATTTATTGAATTGAATTTTAGGTACATAGAGACTTTTGTTATGATAGGCTTTGAATAATAATGTCTTATCCCACTGTTTTATAGGTTTAAGTATATTTTAAAGCAAAGACTTAAAAGTGTCCTATAATATTCTAGAAGGCAAAAAAAAAATACTTAGGGTTTAAAGTGAGCTCATCTTTGTTTTTTCCTCCAAGAGTTATTAGTACAAGATAGGCTGGAATTTTTTTCTTTGAGTCAGCAATCCCTTACACCAACATCTCGAATAGCTTTTTAATATCGCCATTTCTTGAAGCACTTTCAGGTGGTGTTCAGGGAGAGAGCTTTCTCTTTTGGTTAAGAATTGCAGAAAATGAATACCCTAACTTGTTTCTCTTGCCAGCCACTAATCAGAAGGGATTAAGTTATCCTTGGGGTGCAGATTTGTTCTCATAGTGGAATTAATTACTTACACTTCACATGAATGTTAGTTTTGCAAACCTTACTGTCTTGTGCCTTTTTTTTTTTTTTGGGTGTTATCCTTCAGTGCTTATCTCTGTAGAACCTTCTTTCCTCATCTCTTCTGCCCTCTAGTGAGAGCCTAAGCCTAGGAGTAAAGTTACTTAGACGTCACATATTCTTTGACTCAGGGATCCCCTTGTTGGGTATACATTTCAGTGACCAAAAAAGAGGTTCCATGTACACCAAGTTATTGACCACAACACTTTTTGTGATTGCAAAGCATGGGAACCAAAGTAAATGTGCATTGATTGGGGAATAATCAAACACATTGTGGTACATGGAGGTGACAGAATATTGCTCTGTGATAAGAAGCAGCAGACATGTTAAATACAGAGCAGTGTGGAGCCAGTGAGAAGTGAAGAGAGCAGATCCAGGGAAGGAGTCCACACGGTGACTATAACAACATAAGTAGAAGGGGCAGCAACAACAAAACAGCGGAAATCGAATGTCGCCCAATTGTAGTGGCCGTCCCCGGGCCCAAAGAAAAGGGGAGAGGCTGTCTCCAGAAGTTGGGAGGGAGCTCTATGGCAATGGAACATTGCAAATGCTAATTCTCAGACCTTTTTTATGTGTTGACTGGTTTTGCTGAACTCTTCTCTTCATTATAAGTTATGGTTCTCTGGGAAGAGGAAGAGACCAATTTATCCTCTTTTTAATTTAGTCAAACTGATTTTATCTGTGTCTCTCTTGTAACTAGCTGGTGTAAAGTAAGAGCAAAAACATGCAGCAATGAGTGCAAAAGAGAGTGCATCTGAATTCACCAAATTTACCTTTTTGCATGTAGTATGCACATAAATTGAACTTCCTGGTAAATTATTTTTTAAATGCTACCTTTTGTTTACATCATCTTGATTTCCATGAAATTCTGAACATTTTTTACTTAAATGAAATCAGTATGAATACTATACATACTTCATGTCCTAAAGCCTCATCTTTATTTCTTGGGAGACAATGATATCTAGCTTAGTGAAGTTGGTTTATTTGGTTTGATTTAATTTAGTTGTTTCATTTTTTGGCAAAATATAGACTAAAACAAAAGATGAGCTAACATTTTTAGTAATTATGCTATCCTGGCATTTCAGTATTCCTTTTTGCATGGTACAGTGGAAAGAACACTGAGCTGAGAGACAAACCTGGGGTTGAGGCCTTGCTTTGTTATAAACTAGCCGTGAGATGGGTCTTTTTGTATGTGCTTTCTCGTCTTTAAAATGAGGCTACTCCTCTCTTTACTACCTCGAAGAGTTATGAGGACCAAATGAAATAATTACATGTGAAAATTCTTTGAAAATATGAAACTGATCTATGAAAAGTGGTTATTAATAAACTGCCACAAATAAACGGCAGGAATAAGGAAATCAGGAATTTTATACAGAAAATTCAGTCCCGAGTTCTTTTTGTTCATGCTATTCCTTGTGCCTAGAGTACCTTTCTTCACTACTTCTTCCCCTTCTAATCTTCATCTGTTGAAATCCTGATTATTCTTTTTAAGGCCCAACTCAATATCATCTTCTTCATGAAACATGGGGCATGAGGAGTGGGGGTGTCAGTGAGAGGGAGGAAGGGAAGGAGTGCTCTAGGTTTGGAGCATTCAGAGCACTCCTCTGCCATTAGCTATGTGGCCATGGGCAGAAATCACTTGTGCTCTGTGGGCCTTCGTTTTTCTGCCTCTGAAATGAGGACAGTAGAGGCGTGATCTCCGAGGTGCCTCGCAGCTTGGCTCTCAAGCCTGTGATGCGATCTCCCCCCGATTGGCAGCCCAAGCTGGGCATTTAAGTTGTGCTGCTCTTGCTGTTGTTTGGTTTGGGGATCCGGGCCCCAAATGACATTTTCAAGCGTCATTCTCTCCTACATTTGAGTACTTGGAAGACTGACGATTGTGATGGTTTGCTTGCTCCTTCCGCTGATGTCCTTCAGCTTGGTTCAGCAGTTGTTTTTTCACTCCCTGTGATATGCATAGTAGTACTCTTACCTTTTTTTGATGTCCCCAGTATGCAGCACCTTGCGTGGTAGTGGTAGGCACTTAATACCTATGCCGGATACTGTGCATACAAAGAGAGAACATGCCTGCCCTCTAGGATCTTGGAGCTTTAGGGGGAGATGATACACTGTGTTCTCCAATAAGTGTATGCCTGCTTGAGAATTTGAGGAGGGAGAGCTTACTCACAAACAGAAGGGGACCAGAAAAGACTTCCTATAGAAGGTGGCATCTGTGAGGAGCCTCGAGCAAAGCCAAGGTGAGGAAGGAGACTATTTCAGGCTCGGGTACAACCTGTGCAGGTAGGTGAGGAATGGAATTCAGAGACTGAAAAGAGGCCAGTTTGGCTGAAATGTAAAATATGGTGAGGAGATTTAGGGGAAGTGAGTCTAGATTGTCTGGAAACTTTCAGTGCTGTGAATGAAGAGTTCATGCTAGACGCAGTAGGGAGTCCCTGATTTGTGGTTGGGGAGTATCATGGCCAGATCTGTGTAGATCTTAGCCCTTCTGCCTCTTCGTATCTGTCTTCAGCGAATTTCTGTGATTTGCAGAGATTCATACTTGGGGGCCAGCCTGCTGGTGATGAATCTCTCTGAACGTTAGCATGGCTAGTCTCTGACCAACAGATGTGTCCCATCACTGGATCTGCATTTGGAACTTTCCCAGCTCCTAGACCTGCCATGCTAGAACTCATGCTCCACTGCCACAGACTTTGAGAATTCATGGTCATTCCTGTGCCAAGATTCATGGTGATGCTAAGAGTAGTAGGCTCTAATGGAGGCGTCAGCACATTTAAAGTGCTTTTTTCCTTTTGAAATGCTTTCCCTCTTTCGGCCACCTTTTCAGAGCCGATTACTTTAAAATCTGTAACTACAGCTTTTGTGTTCATTCTAATATTATATTTCTAATTGCCTGCAGGATTCTTTCCTTCTAATTGAATTTACTGTTGGTCTTCTCAAACTCAGAATGTATAAAACTGACCTTATCACTTTATCTCTCATCCAAAAAAGTCTCCTTATCTGTAAGCCCCCCTTTCCCATTTCTTCTGCTGGCACCAGTTTTCCCAGTCTTGAAATTTAAGGATTATGTATTTTTTCCTCCTTTCCTTTCATCATCTATATTCATTTTGCCACCAAGTCTTATGTTGATTCACTGTTAGCACTGTCTTGAGTATTACCAGCTCCATTTCCATTTTTACCATTTTCTCCCAGGCTCTCATCACCTTGGGTCTAGATTATTCTAGTGGCTTTTGAATGCTCACCATCCTCCAGTCTTCATTTCCTCTTAAAGTAATAGCTGACATCCATATAGTGCTTCACCATTTACATTTGACGTTCATCTGCTTCCTCCACAGCAACTCTGAGAGATAGGCAGTACAGATGATATGGTCAGCAGTTTAAAGAGGAAGAAACAGATTCAGAGAAGTTAAATAACTTGTTCTTTGTTGTATAGACTAAGAGGTGAGACTTGAACCCAAGACTCTCCTGATTTCTATCTACTGTGCCATTCAGTTTTTCCTAAAATCTATTCTTTGCAGAGTATAGTCAGTTCATCTTTCTAAAGTAGTATTTACTTTTATAGGATCTGGATCATCTAATGCAGTCTTCTCATTTTAAAGATGAAGAAACTTGAGGTCCAGAGAATTAAGGTGATTTACTCAAGGCCCCACAGATAGTGGCAGAGCCTTTATTTGAACCAGGGCCCTCAGACTGTACTCTACTGCCTCATTTAATGTCATTCACCCTGTTCAGTTCTTGAACAGAGCTTGAATTCCCAGTTTAGCAGAAATGATCTGTCAGTGTGTAATTCAGTGAATTTGAATTGTATACTTATTCCAAGTGCCAGCTATAAAGCAGTTTGTTTTAGCTGTTAGAACTGTTAGTGAGGTATTGAAAGTTTCAACCTCCCCAAGACATCAAGCAGATTTCAAAATATTGGCTTGACCTGCTTAATTTTTATTCTTTGAAAAGGGGAATTTTGCTGTATTGAAAGTTTACAAGGGTGCTTAAAGTGACTGGACCTATGATTTCATTCATAGAGAGAATTCCCTAGAAAAGGAAAATTTTCCTCTACTAATGCGGATCTGTAACTTCTCAGCAACTTAAAAGTCTGTGAGACTTGTCCAAAGCAATGGTCAGCAAACTCTGGCTGTGCCTGTCTTTTGTCTCACCATGTGAGTTCTGGGTGGTTTTTACATTTTAAAGTATAATAAAACTTCATTTTAAAATGTAAAAACAATTCTTAGCTTGGTCAGCACCAAGCAGATGTCAGGCTGCATTTGACTTACAGTGTCTAGTTTGTTGATTCCTAGTCTAACGCACTGTGTGGTTAAATGACTTGACCAGATTCACACAGCCAGTATTGTGTCAGAGGCAGGGCTTGAGTCCAGCTCTTCCTACTTCTAAGGCTGACTCTCTAATAACTATGCATATGCTGCCTCTGTGAGATATTTTACAAAAATTTTGAAAAACCTTTTCTTAACGTTTCCAGAAGTAACCCAACATTTCTGTCTAAATGTCAAAATGGTAAAGTTACTGATGTAGTTGACATCACCCATCCTACTTCTATCCATTCAAAAGTAGGAGGGTTTGGTCAGATTGGTTAAAATGAGTACTTAGCAAATTTCCAGTGTAACTAGGGCTCCAGATTAGACATGGGGGAACTATAAGTCTTAATTTCATGCCTACTGTAGTACTTGGATGGTTTCTCCAGTGACTGTAAGCTCCCTGACATCAAGAACTGTTTTATTTTGTCTCTGTATCCCTAGCACTTAGGAAAATGCTTGGCAAACAACGACTTAATAAAAGTTTATTGATTGAGTGATGATTTGGTGTGAATACTCCCTCTATAAACATAAAACATTTCTCTGCACCTTCTGGTTCTCTTTCTTATGTACTAAGTTGAAGCAAATCTATGTCCATATATTTATGCTGTTATAGTCCATGAGATGTTGATCCATGGTGTTCCCAGAGGAAGATGTTCAACATACTGGGCCTTCTCAGGAAGAAGATGAAATGAGAGGAACAGGCAGATGACATCGTCCTTATATGAAACCCTGGTGTTGGCGTTCCTTAAGTCTTCTATCTGGTCAAAGCAATACTTAGAAATACTAGATCTAGATCTAGATCTAGAACGGGACAACTAAGATAACCACAGAGGCTGAAGAACAGACTAAAAAGACCAAGTGTTCTTTCTGGAACAAGGAAGACAGAGGGGACATGATTGAAGTCTGTAATGACGTGATATAGTGCGTGAACACAGACTACTTCCAAATGTAATTTAATAGAATTCAGTAACCCACTTAAAGCTCAAGAGGATTTCATGAGAAAAGGGCATCTTCTACACAGCATGTGGTAATGTTTAAAAGTTTTACCTCAAGGTGATAACAAAGTGAACATATAAAATAGATTCCCAAAGCATTTACAGTCGTTCATGAATGATGGCTCTAACAGGTTAGTAAGGGGAAGCTAGAAATTTCAGTGACCTCCCCCTTAAACTTTGCTGTTTGACATCATGGGTGGACAACCATTGGTGCCTACAATACATTCTTTCATGCCATCGTCAGAACACACTAGGCTAGTTGGACTATAAGTCAGACAGATGTATTGTAACCTGTATTCTTAGCATAGCTGACAAGTGAATGGCAATATTTATGAATACTTTTACAGCAGTGTGTATTCAGAAAAACAACAAAAAATGATGAATGAAGGTAGACCAACTGCTAAATTGATATTCCTAAAATCTAAATCTAATCAGTCATAACCCCTACTCAAAAATCATCAGTGGTTCTCTATTGCCTCTAAGATAAAGGACAAGACCCCTTAGCATGACATTTAAAACCCATCGCAGTCTGACTTCTGCTTGCCTTTTCTGTCTTACTTTTATATTCTTCTCTTTCATCTACTTTGTATTCTAGTTACACTGACCCACTAGCTGTTCACCATACATGACCCTATTATTTCCTCCCTCCTTTTCCTTGCATCTGGAATGGGCTTCTTCCTCACGTCTACCTAATAGATTCCTTAACTTCTTTAAAAGCACAGTTCATTCTTTGCTGATGTCCAGTTATTTTCATTCTTCCTCCTGAAATTACTTTGTATTTACCACTAACTTGTACACTTTGATTCCTCTCCACCTTCAGAATGTAAGTGCCTTGAGGGCAAAGACTAATTAATTTTTGTCTTTGTATTCCTGGAGCCTAGCATAGTGCCTTACATATAGTAAACTCTTATTAATAAAAATTACCTGTTGAATTACATTTAATGGAAACCTTCAATTTATAAAGTAGAAATACAAAAATACACAATAATAAATTGCTTGTGCTCTTTTGTTTTTCACCATTCTCATGTTGTATGGCCTGTTATTCTGTTTTATTTCTTTTATTTAAAGGAAATTGTGGTGTTGCATTCCTACATTTACTTCCTTTATCCCTGCAATCCCATGTCTGTTCTACTCTTTGTCTTCCCAGAAGACTTGAATGTTGTTTTAGTGATCCTGGTATTACTACTATTCTGCTTTAACCAGACAACAGTATTTTTCCACAACCTTTTAAAATTTTGGTTTTGTTACTCTTCAGATCCAGAATTGAAACTTCTTGCATTCTTTTCTTTTCCTTTAAACTTTTATTCGTTCACCTTCTACTTCACAGCAGCTAAATTAAGAGAAACGTTCTGATTACTCTTAAGTACCAATGACCCACAGGGGGGAAAAAAATTGTAAAGGACCACATACTAGCAAAATAAAGGGAAACTTCAGTACATTTGAGAGCTAAAATTTGGGATAGGTGCTTGGGAGAATGATGTAAAAGTTCACTCATCCACTTTTTAAGTTGACAAGGATCATAAAGCTTTAAAATATGACTTAATAACAGAAAGTAGACTTTAGGGGGTGGCTAGGTGGCGCCATGAATAGAGCACCAGCCCTGGAGTCAGGAGGACCTGAGTTCAAATGTGACCTCAGACACTGAACACTTAATAGCCGTGTGACCTTGGGCAAGTCACTTAACCCCAATTGCCCTGCCTTTCCCCCTCTAAAAAGCAAAAAGAAAGAAAGTAGACTATAGCTAGTTAAAAAAGAAAAAAAAAAGGCAGGGAAAGGCTTAGATATATAGGGAAAGAAAAGGCAGAAAAGGAAAAAAGATAAGGAGAAACTGATGTCTGCTAACCTGAGAAAGATCTTGTGAGATTGGGAAACTATCCAAAGCATTTGGTCTGGAGTAGCTGCCCAACCTTGGTTTTCTGAGATATTAATGCTACCTCATTTCAAGGGCTTGGGAGCCATATGTAGAATGTTATTGCTTTAAGTATGTCAAATCTTAATTTTTTGTTTTAATTGGTCTCTAATAGGGACTAAAGAGAGCTAACTCAGCTGAAATAAATCTCTAGGAATACGTAGTTTGACAGTTTCCTGTGAATTAATTTTACTTAGTATTTAAATCAGGTATGTTACATAGGCACTGTATTTTAAAGATGAATTTAGAGCTTTATCTGTGAGGTATTTCCAGTTACCAAATAACTCCATGCTCTTTTCAAGTGCCACAGTGACAAGACAGATTTTTGGTGCATTTCACTGCCATGTGCAAAGTTGTATTTGCTTAGGAATTATACAGTCATAGAGCTTAGAAATCCTTAAGGCAAGAATGTACACAAATCATTTAATAAGTAAAATGTCTCATTTTAAAAATTTAGAAAAAAATTTTTTACATCCTGTTAATGTCACTGTCATGAAATTCTTATATCTAATTTAAGATCTTACTGTTGCCGCTTAATTCAATCATTCCTTTTTATTTTATCATCACTGAAGAGAAAACATCATCTTCTCTATAAATCCTTGAAGCTCTGAGACCAAGGCAGATTCTGTGGTTAAACTTTATAGGTCTCATAAGGCCTTAGGTTCCTAAATCTACTTGATATACAGGAGGTTCTGTTTAATATTGAGTAATCAATTCTGCTTCCAACTTGGGACATTTATTTTTCAAATAAAACCATGTTAAATAAAGCAACCCAAATTTGGATCACTTGAGTGATGCTTCTGTGTTTTTCAGAGATTATACTTGATTCTTTCAGTGTTACCCAGAGGGATAGAAGCTTAAAAACATCTCTTTGGGGGTGATAGATTCTAGTATTAATTAAATAGTCTACACTCACTTTTTGATTGGCCTTCTCAGGTATGCTTGACTCATCTCTTAAAGTTACTTGATCTGATTAGTCATCAAGCCAAACTCTCATCAAGACTTGTTTCCATAGACTGGTGCATGTTTCTACAGGATTTTAGTGCTTGTTCCCACACTGGATGAGAAGAAACTCCTAGCTCCAGTTTTCTGGCACATAATTCTGCTAGGTGTGTTCTGAAGCATGGCAAGGCAATACTGACACACTTGTAGCATCAGGTTTTTTGGTCTGAATGTCTTATGCCCCATGGCCTCTGCTTTCAGTCGTTTTGAAGAGAAGGGGAGAATCTTTCCGTCTTTTGCAGAATATTTTGTGCCGATTCTTTTTAGGTAGTTTCATGAATTCTTGAGTTGATTGCTCTGTTTGCAACTTAGGTCCCTAGAGCCCAAATTACACCCATTCTTTTAGTCTTTCAATGGGATCTTAAAAGAAATTTAACCTCCTCCCTTACCCCCATGTCCTCTGTCTGTTAAATAAGACTGATTTACAAGTATTTGGCAATCAGACATACTGTGTACTTTGTACTCCTGCCTTCCAACAAGAACCGGATGTGTAAAGTTGCCATTACATGGATCAGAATTTGGAAGACTACAGTGTGATGCCCTGGACCATGATTCCAGAAGAAGGAACTCGCTGAATATGGGTTTACTAGTTGGTGATGAGCTCCTGAATCACCAGCTACTAGGCCTTTATGTCCAGATATGAATTTAATTTATGGAGTAAGGTCCCTGAGTTCTCCTCTTTCCTTCCACAGGGCAAGCAGGAGGACTTCAAGACGACAATTCTGGAGGGTATGGAGACGGCCAAGCATCAGGTGAGGGTGGCGTTTGATGCTTGCCACTTTGTAGCAAGAGCCGCCAAGTCAGGGATTGATGCTTGCAAGTGTTTATGGCTGTGGGTATTCAGTTCTTAGCAAGTGGTACAAGAGAAACATGACCTACAAAGCAGGATGGGGGTCACTTAGAATTACAGGAAAAAAGATAGAGTAACTAAGGCAGAAGAAATCCTCAGGCCGATCTCTCAACCCTCCACTGTTCTTCATTGTTTTGAGGAGATTGTTGGTTCTTCTTCCCAGAACCTTTCCAGTAATATTAAATATTGGATTAAACTCACATGTTTAGGAGTCCTGGGACCTTTAAAAATAACAATAAAAACAAAAACTCCACAAGCAGGAAAAATTGCAGGTTTGGAAATCCTTAACTTATGAGAGAGGTAGTCCAGAGTTTAGTTGCAGGATTAATTATGACATGTAGACTAATGACATCTCACTGGAATTGGATGTTCATTTCATGGCATTAGGTACCCATGCTAAATAAGTATCACATGACAAATTATTTGCATTGTCTAAACATTTGCTTCTTGCTTGCTTAAAAATGGCTTTCAAAACTCAACCAGTAATTCTCCTCTTCCTTTCAGACCAAAGCAGTATGAGAGCCCTACTACCAGGGGAAAGTAGAGGCTTTAATTAAAATGTTTCCCCAAGGTGCCATATCCAGGAGCCTACAACCTGGAACAGTTAGCCTTTGCTTCATTGTCCTATCCGAGATAGCATCTCTAAAGTTTGTCCTTTCTTTCCTTAAGCATTTTATGTATTCCAGTCCCTGTGCATATTGATACTTCTGAAGAATTTAGATTATTTAAATTTTCAGAGTTTGTCATTTGCTAGCTTTTCATTCTGCTTTCAGATTGTTTATTAAATGTTATTGCATTTAAATAATTTGTGGGAGTTCATGTTTTGCTCTCTTGGATCAAAAATAAGTATACTCAAGGGATCTGTGATTTTGTTGATGTGGGTCTTCCCTCCACTCGTACAGATGACAGCCTTCTACAGCTCAGTAGGTGGTCTTCAAGAATTAACTCTGCTGGAAAAATATCATCACCTTGTAGCCAGCCTGGTGATGCGCTTCTCTGAACTTAGCTGGGCTGGTCCTTGAACATCAGGCATACCATCTACCATCATGCCAATACTCACGGCTTTCCTAGGATAGTAGGACTTACCCAAGTTTACACTCTGTTGCCTTAGCCTTTGAGAACCACAGGCTATCTTCATGCTGTGATGAGGCATCAGAGCAAGACTCTGTGATGGAAGGAGAGCAGAGAAAAAAATAAGGGGATCAGCACATGCTGACTCTAGCATGTTGATTTGGCCTTCAACTTCTTCATAGATGATCCCAAAGCTCTGAAGGTTGATAGTCATCCAAGTTCTTGATTTTATCTTGTAGAAGTAAAAATATCCTTTCATAAAGTCTGCATTGATGGCAGTTGGAGCCACCAGAATCGTTAGTATTGAAAAGTTTTTAAATGAAATCTTCTTTGCGATGTTGGGAATCAGAAATGGTTCTTTGGGTCACCATCTTGAAAAGAAAGTGTTTATTACATTCATGAATGTCTACAATTTCTAAAAAGTCAAGCAGACCATAAGGTAACTTGGGAAAATGAATGAACTTGGTGCTGCCATTCCATTAGCACCTTGAGGAAGCAGTTGCTTTGAGTCATCCCCAGTTCTTACCTGGTCTCCCTTGTGTTCAAAGGCATGCATCTATGCAGGGGCTTTCCATTGTGGAAGGCACTGTTGCCAGGAACCATGAGTTTTCTTCTACATGAAACTAACTAGTACTTGTGGGTATCCAAGAAGTCCAGACCATCATCTCTCATTAGCACCCTGATCTTAACCAGTTGAGCTCACTAAGTGACCTGGAATATTGTTCAAAATGGCACTTGTAAATGAGCATCAAGTTATATATAGGGGCAAGAAGAACTGAAGATTTTTGATACAACCCCTTGTTTCTAAGCAAGTTAATAACACACCCATTTTACAATTGAGGCAACTGAGGCTTAGAGAGAGTACTGTGATTTTAAGGACTTATCCAAGGTCACACAACTAATAATGCTGTTAGCTGGGTCCCAAGGCTTCTAGCTTGTAGTGCAGAGCTTCTCCTAAGTCATTGAAAAGTACAAATCATGTTTGGCCTAATAAATAAGAAAAATTCCAATACATATGAATAGTGTGATTTAAAAAAAAACCATTTTGGCCATTTTAAAGGCTAATGTCGTCCACTTTTAGGCAAACTTAAGTAAATGTCCTTCAGTACTTGAATGGTTACAATAGAAACATTGAGATTTTTAATGGCGCTGAAGAGCCTGAAATCTGTCTACTGCCTTTTATCAACTTTAAAAATAATCTGAATCTGTTCTTTATGTTTCCACCAAGGAGGACAAGATTACATTCTTATTTTTTCTTACTGCCTGTTTACTAAAGATGCTACTTGCAGCTCATCATATGCTAGAAGGACAGAAGATATGAAGGAGTAGCAGAACCCATTGCTTTATTCCTATGTCTTTAGTTCAGCTACCTGCAAAAGCCATAGTTATTCCTTTCAGTATTGATTGCTTTTCTTTCTTGGAGTAGGTAGAAAGAAACTAGAGAAGGGGCTTCATTTTCATGGGCTGAATCTGACAAGGCTAGCTCTTTCCAACACGGGATTGGGAGGAGCAAGGAACAGTTGTTAGGCTTCATGTTTTTGTTAGGCATCGTTATTTTGCTTAAAATGTTGTAAATTCCTAGAATGCCAGATTTCATATTCAAATGTAAGTATATAAACCTATTTCAGAGCCAGGTGATAATACTTTAAGAAGATCTTTGCCACTGCTTACCTGGGATAGAATGTTAGAGCTAGAAGGGACATCTAGTCCAGTCCCCTTATTTTTAGTAAGGATAACTTTATAGGTGGGTAGGTGGCGAAGTAGATAGAGCACTGGGCTTGGAGTCAGGAAGTCCAGCCTCAGACATTTAGCTGCTCTGTGACACCTGGCAAGTCAGTGGCCTCTCTCAGCCTCAGTTTCCTCACAGGGTTGTTGTGAGGATCAAATGAGATACCATGTATATTGCTTTTCAAATCCTAAGGTGCTATTAAACATTAATTACTTTTATGATTATCATCATTATCGTTATCTTAAAGGCTTATCCTTTGGGAAGCCTTTAATAAAGTTTAAATAAGTTAGATCGTCTGAAGTGCTATACATTACCTCACTTTCAAGACATATTGCAGAAGAATAGATTAGATTTTCAGTCACTTGATCTGGTTTCTAGATTGCATTCTTATTCTCTAATTGCTATTTGCTTTTCTACAAACCAAATTACAGGAAATGAATGACTGAGCAGTGGTTTGTTAAGGTAATATTGCATTTTGAAAATAAGTATTGCAGTGTTTAAAATGACAATTAATTTGCAAAGCATTAGTATGTGCTTATTTAGGTGCTGTGTAGAATGTTAAAAATATATAAATTGCCATAACTGATTTGTAACTTCTTCAAACTATCTTTAATAAATGCCCTTTATTAAAGATATTTTGAAAGTAATTTATGGCGAGGGCCTAGTTGTAATTAAACTAAGGTAAATGGTGCGTTTTGTTTTGTTTTTTTTTAAGGGACCACCATTTGTTTCTCTATTATTCAGCCAGTCATGAGCATTTATTAAGCGCTTACTTTGTCAAGTATTGTGCTAATAAGAAGCACCAGGGGTACAAAGAAAAGCCAAACACAGGCTGTGCCTTCCAAAAATTCACATTCTAATGATTAACTCAATTATGTGGTGTGTTTCACAAATATATTGACAGTTAAGAGACCTATTAAATTATATCTGGTCCGTTTACCTGGGATGTTCTCTGAGTGTTTTATTCCATTACTTTCTAGTACTGAAACTGTATAACTTTCATTTTCTAAAGAATTTTGCTTTTAGTAAGGATATTCCTCCTTTGGTGTATTCAGCCTTTCTTCTTTCTTTCATTTCGGTTTAATTTTCCATGTTATTCTTGTTTTAAAAGTATCTCTGTGATTTGCACAGCTAGCTTTACTATTCTTTTAGATTCATGTTTCCATTCTGACCTTAAGGAATGACCCTCTCTATGATCATTCTCTCTGGTTAATCATTTAGGCTGATTGGGCCCTCGGGGGTGTCCAGTTAGTAATATGGCACCCAAATGGGCACCAGTGTCAGAGAGGCCTCTGACCAGTGCTGTGAAATGGGGTCCTGTTTCTTTGACTCCAAGATGGGGTATTTCTGATTATGCATCCTTGCTTGCATCTTGTCCTCACGTTGCATAACTAGGTTTGCTTGGCCTCTTTGTACCTTGATTGTTTTTCATTAAATGTTTGTGTTGAATCCCTGCGCTTCCTTCACGTCCCCAAGGCATTTTATCGGCATGTGTCCTGGCTAAATCTCTTCTCTGTTATTCTTTTCCTCCTAAACTTGCTTGCTTCTACTGCAACAGTGTTGCTTCTGCTCCTTGATGTTTGCATCTCGACTTTTATTGGCTTTGAAAGATGGAAATATGTCTGGTTTCATGTCATAGCTTCTTGTTTCACTGTCCTGTTTTGTTACCTGTACATAATTGCCTTAATATCACTTTGCCTTTTGGCTAAGATTGAGTACATTTTAAAAATATGTCTTATTTTTTTAAAGCCTTTGAATCATTCTTAACTTTTATGTCAAATTATAATTTCAGCTTGCTTAAATTATTCAAGCATCTTCATGAAATGTTTTGCTTGGACCTCTGGCTTATAGTTTATAGCAGAAGAGTATTAGTATTTTGACTGGAAATAGTAAATTCCTTGAGTTTGGGGGGGATTTTTTGTTTGTTTTTCTTCTGCTCTCTATATTGTAATACTCTGCATAACTTCTCACTCCCTGCCAGGATTGAGTTATCTGGGAGCTGACACATGTCTCCTAGAATGCTCTTTGTGTTCTATGTTGGAAACTAACTGATCAGAAGGCATGCAATATTATAGCTGCTTATATTTTCACTATAGATCCATTACCTATTCTCTCCTGAGTTAATGAATCTTCTCTTTTTTCTGGTCCTTTCTCTTTGGAATTTGCTTTTTACTGACAATGTTTCTGACATCAAGAAAATCACTTGATCTAATGTTAGAAATTTGGTTTAGAACCCATAGGCCTTGATTTTTCCCCCTTTAGAGACAACTATTATAACTTTATCCCACCTTATAGATTATAAAATATTAGTCGAGATACATATAAATATTTGTGTGATTTCAGTTATATATAAATAAATCTTAAAACAGTGTTACATTTATAAGAAACTTTAAATTCTAAAGAGAGAAAGTTAAATGAAGCCATATAGACCACACCATAAAGCTTTATTGAATTCCTTACCAAGAGAAGGGACTTGAGAAGTAATCATTGTCTTCTAGCATTGTGCGCCTTTGCATGTTTTCTAGAACTATTTTACTCTGTTTGCTAGGTGTGGAGGGTGCAGCTTTCCAGAGCAGACTCCCTCATGATCGGATGACATCACAAGAAGCTGCCTGTTTCCCTGATATTATTAGTGGCCCACAGCAAACCCAGAAGGTTTTTCTGTTCATCAGGAACCGCACAGTAAGTTCTGAAATTTTTTATTAGGAGAGGGTAGAAGGCTTCTTATACATACTTACCTCTTTAGTAGCCAGGTTAGCCAGGTTCAGGAGAAGAGAAGTAACATTTGGAACTTTTACTGACTTGGTATTGGTTTAAAATTAACTTTAAGTATTGCCTTGTACAGCCACACGTTGAGTGTTTTAGAATCCCAGTATTTGCTACTGGGAGGAACATTAGAGAGCATCTGTTTGTGTCCTCTCATTTTATAGATGAGAAAACTGAGACTCAGAGTAACTTGGCCCAGAGACGTCTGGAAAAATATTTCTAATAGGCTTTTATCAATGTCCAGAGTCCACTCTTATAGGCAGCCATTCTATACAAGACTACAATAGGGTGGTGAATTGCAGAATAATTGTTTCGTGTTGTAGTGGTAAGTATACCAGGATTCCAGTTTAGAATCTCTTAAGTGGCCTGTGTCACTTTAACTCCTCATTTGTCTACTACATGTGAAAGCTTGCTGTCCTTTGTGGCCTAATTCAGAACAGAAAGTAGTTGGGGTGTGAGTGATCTACTTCCTTGCTTCTTTCCTTTTCCCCAAACCCTCCACTTCTGTGGCATATTTGGGGGAAGTCTTCTTTGTATCTTAAATTGTAAATTTAAAGAATGTTATAAATGGCGGCGGCTAGGTGGCGCAGTGAATAGAGCACTGGCCCTGGAGTCAGGAGGACCTGAGTTCAAATTTGGCCTCAGACACTTAACACTTACTAGCCATGTGACCTTGCGCAAGCCACTTAACCTCAATTGCCCTGCCTTCCCCTCTCCAAAAAGCAAAACAAAAAAAGAATGATATAAATAGGGATTAGATATACTTGAAATGCTATAGGTATTTACCTTAACCATAAGTCATAACTTATGGAGAGAGTCTGGCACCGTGAATAGTGTTGAAATAGGAAACAGGACGGCCTAAGCTCTTGATCATGGAATTACTTAACCTCATGAGGTTTAGATAGCACCCTGTGACTATTAATTACATATATTTTTAGAAATTTATTTCCTAGATTTGCAACAACTTTTAAAAACAATTTTATTGATGAACTTCTTTGCCGTTCTTGGTAGTTAGTTGAACATTTTGTATATGTTCAGTTGAACAGAATTGATGGTGTAGCCTCACATAAAGGATACATAGCACAGTGTCAGGTGCCACTTGCCTTTGACCAGAGATTTGCCCTTCCTACCTCTGGCCCATCTCTTGGGTTCACTTTGTCCCCTCTTTAAGTGCTTCAGCCCTAGTTCTGATTCTGCCTTTAGCCTCACTTGGCTGTTTCCTCAGACCCAGATTACCTTATGTAACTTGAAAATTTGCAGGTTTCAGAGGGGTGTAGGTGAAAAAGTTAATGTTAGAGCTAGTCAGTTCTGACTTTGTTTCCATATCTATAAAATGTGGATAATAATTATACTTACCTACTTTGCAGGATTTTATTGTAGAAAATAATATAGAAATATATTGTTAGATATTTAAAGTATGAAGAACAACATAGGAGGCGAATACTCTCAGACCTTAGTCACCTCTATAAAGTGTTGAGAGAAGATAAACCTTTTCACATACATTTTATGTGGGAATTCAAGACATTATGGCAAAGTATCTCAGTATGATAGGCCATTTATTCAAAGTACAAAGGCCTTTTTGTTAGGTGATAGCCCTAATCTGCTTACGTAGGTAACAGAAGGACTTCCACAGCTGAAGTCCTCAATTAAAATAAAGAAATTTAAGGGGTATGTCTTCGTGGTATTTATGTTGCTGTGTCATGAAAATTGTATTGTATTATTTTAAATGCAGTTGCAGTTGTGGTTGGACAATCCAAAAATTCAGTTGACATTTGAAGCTACTCTCCAGCAGTTAGAAGCACCTTATAACAGTAAGTAGGGTAATTTTTGTTGCAACCTTTTGGGTTCTGTTGAAAGCTACCATTTCTACTTCAGAATGTGTATCAGATATACATTTGTTATTTTAGGAGACAATTATCCACCAAGGTGGGTTTGGGACAGTAATTTTTTTTCTATTTTTAATTTTTTTTTTCCCTGTCAAAGGGATTAAAATCTCCATCTCATCATAGGGAAGAGGTTGTACCCCCTGTGTAACTGACATCTCTGGGACCCTCTTAGAAAAAATCTTTTTTACTTAGAATTTTTTCCCCTTAGAATTAGCTTTCCCAGTTTGAGAATATCAAGGAAATTCCAGATGTTTTGATTTTCACTATTTTATTTACATTTTTCTGTTTCTGTTTTGGAATATTTTGTTTAATATTTACTTTCTTTGTGCTATATAACAAAGAACCTTTCAAGATGAAGTCAACATTTTATATTACTCAGCTCCTGTAACTAAGTGCTATAGGCTAACATTCCTAGATGTTATAAACAATGCAACCAATGGTTGTTATTTGGCTTTGAAATTTTTAGTGAATTTTCTATTGGAACATTCATTTAATTAAAGGTTTCATTATCATATTTATGTACTTGAAGACATCTTGTACATGCAACAGGTACCTGTATGAAGGCATTGTTGAAAATTCCAGAGTCAGGAATGGTGTTTGGAGAAAAGTGAACATGGATGACTTATACATTTTGGGAAATAGTAGTGCTATTGGCCCTTCATAGAAGGCAAAATCCAAGAAAGGAACTAGTAGTAATACCCATGGCCTCAACTGTCTGCATAATAAGCAAAATGAATTAGGGATCCAAGGAGGTAAATATGACTTCAAGGGTATCAGTAAGACTTGGAGGGATGAGACCCACTCTTGGAATATGGTTCTAAAAGGGCATAATGTAAACACAAGAAACCGGATAGCTAAAAAGGACTTCCACAAAGTCTTACTCCAGTGTCATTTAATGGTATGGAGATGACCCTGGGTTTTCAGAGGTTGTATCTGAAGAATATACGTGCTTACAGGTTTTGCATGCTGTTAAAGGCTCTGAGTATGGTACCAGCAAAGACTGCTTTCTGAAGATCAGACAAGCAAAGTAAAAAGAAGCTTATCATTAGTGTGCAGGCCATTTGGGAATGACTTCTTTGGTCTTGAAAACACATGAAACAGTACCAAGTGTCCTTTTCTGCTTCCAGCAGAGCAGTGGAAAAAGAGCACAAGAAATGTGAAGAATCACAGTTTTGAGACCATGAATCAGTATTATCCTGTTTTCTATATATGAGTTCCTTATCCTATGACCGAGTAGACATAAATTGAGAAATTAAATCATAACAATCTTTATATTCTTACAGCAGAATGGAAGAGTGGCTTATTGATTCTTATTGAAATGGGAAAAACAGATTGATTTTATCGTGGCCAGGGACAACAAGAAACGTTATTTTGTGGGACTTTAAGCCATCTTATATGCAGTATTAATGATAAACATTTGCAAGAGGATTACCATCAAAACATTTGCAGCTTATGTGCCAGTTATCTGTTGCAAAGGATGAGTAAGTGGGGAAATTCTATGAAAAATTAAGTAAAACTCTCCAAACTAAATTAATGTATATTTTAATATTTTATGACTTCAGTACAAAGATAGGCATAGGGAAGAATAGCAAAAAGATATGGTAGAATATAAAGTATAAAAAAACAAGAGAGAGACCAAAAAAACTTGAAGAGAACACTTGTATGTCTGAATACCTTCATTAAAAAAAAATTATTGGTAGGCATTGGTGGCCCTGTTGATAACAAGCACCACCAAATAATCTGATGGGGGAAATTGATTGTCTCTACCAATGTGGGCACCATTTCTGATTCAGCTGTCTAAGTACAATCAGACTGCTAACGTGTCAGAACAAAGATTAGCGTCAGTATCAAACTGGAAGAAAGAATAAAAATGAGAAGATACTGTGTTTCCCCGATAATAAGCCCTCCCCTTACTGTGAAGATTCCTCTAAAATAAGCCCTCCCCCGAAAATAAGCCCTATTGAGATTGCTACTGTAGTGAAGGTGATCCCCTGCGCTACACGCTACATTATGGTACCCTCTGTATGCACCGTCCCCGTTCCCCCCCCCCTCCCCCGGTGAAACGCACGCCGCGCTCCGAGCTGCAGCAGTGAGCGCGTCATCCTGTTCTTCCCCAGTGATTTGCTTGCTGGCGCCATTGAGAGCAGTGCCACAGAGGAGAGCTGAGGCAGGACAACATAATCCCTCCCCTGAAAATAAGCCCTCTGGTGTTTTTCTTTCCAAAAAAATTAATAAGACAGTGTCTTATTATCGGGGAAACACAGTAGCGTGGATAATTGAGGCAACTCCACTACAGAACCTATTTATATATACAAGCTGGTGATGCCAAAAAATGGGAAACAATTCAAAGAACAGACATTGACACAGGCTATTGCCATATCCTAAGGAAATTAAAATGTAAATCAGTCACTACAACAAAGAGACTAAAAGAACCTAGAAATAACTTCAGCCAGAAATTCGCTTGATCTACAGGGTAGGCAGAAATGGCAGCCAAGAGCCAACACTTACTTGGACTGTAACCTACTGTGTAAACTGTTATGGAAGAGGGGGGGTAGTGGTAGAGGTTTATCAGCAACATCACTTCATGAAACAGCCTGAGAAGTAGAGGGAAAAGACAAGTTGTTGAAAATTTTGTGAGAGACCTAATTAGGTAGAATCATTCTAAGGGCATTTAAGGATGAAACTTGACAGAAGACAGAGGGAAAATGGAAAAGATCTGCAACGATTGTAACAAACTCAAATGATGTTTAAAAAAAAAAAACCAACAGACTTTTTAAACCATAAATTATAGAGTAGCTACCACTATTATCAGTCCCAGATAAAGAAGTAAAAATGATACTAAAGAAAGTGAAGAGAAAAACATCTGGACTAGAGCAAGTATATACTCCAAGAGATGAACAGGAGAGTAGTACTAGCAGTTCACATGCACATTTACACACTTGTGAATAATATCCACAAATATTGAAAGAATTCTTGATGAAGGTCTGGGAAGGGAATAAGTTTAATTTTATTATTTTTTCCAATTAAATTGAGGCCCAGAGAGGGTCAGGGAATTGTCCAAAGTTATATAAGGTAGTAAGTATCTGAGCTGGGCTTTGAATCTAAGTCTTCTGACTTCAAATCTAGAGTTCTTTTAGTGGGATATTGTCATAAATATTTGAAGAACATCTACACATGATGATGTCACAGATTCATTGAAGGAAAAAGAGTTAGGTGGAGTAGCATTGTATAATACTTATATTGGAAAATCCAGAAAGAAGGAAGAAAAAGAGCTTCTGAGTAAAAATCAAAGAAGGCAGCAACAGAAGAAATGTGACCTACAAACTATCTGAACATAAAAAGGAAATCAATAACATTTATAAGAAGTAGATCATGAGCTTAGAACAAAGGAATGATGTGGTAGTGATGGGGGATTTTTAGTTGTTCAGACATACTCTGAAGTGTTCTCTCTCTTTCTCTTCCCCATCCTTTCCCACCTCCTCTCATCTCCCCCCTCTCCCTAGGACAGAGTAGCTAACATTTTGTTTCTTTTAATGATTACTCTTCAAAAGATAGAAGAACAAAAAAAGAAAAGTTTTAGTTCTCAATCTGCTCACTAACAGAAACTGATTACTGGGATAGAAATAATGGGAGAGTTGAGGGACAATGATCTCTTTAACATAAAATTTACAATAAAGAACTCCAGACATAGTCTGACAGGAGAGAGAGCAGACTTGAAAAGACAACTTAGCATCTGTGGACTAAAATTCTCCATGGGAAGGTGACCCAGGAAGGATAGAGAGCTTTTAAGAAAATCCTGAAAAGGCAGAGAAACACTGAGATTGAAGAAGAAAAGGGAAAATCGTCGTAAGAGCTTGATCTGGATGAGCGGAAAACTCAGTAAATGAGATGTTAAGAAGAAACAAGAACAGAGAACAAAGGATGCACATAAGGCTTGGCACAGCTCCACCAAAAATGTGAAAGGACTAAAGCCCAGAATGAGGGAGACTGGTGAGGAAATCTGAAGAGCAACAAAAAAACTTTTTTGAAGTTATATTGTAGAAAAGAGGAGGATCAGAGAAGTGATGTGACTGCTGCCCAAGGTGGAAGGGACAGAAAAAGTAGACCTGCTCAGTTGCTGCTTTGCTTCTCTTTTCTTTACTAGATGAGATACTGTAGGTAAACCCCTTTACAAACCTTAGACATGCGCTATAAGTGTCACCATCATCATCGTCGAGAATAATCATTGAACTGGAAAGGACAGAGCAACGGTAGGTAAATAGGGAATTCATACCCAACATAAGTAAAGATAGAAGAGAGCTGCCCTTGCAGAACTCGTTTATCCAACCTCAGAGGAGCCACATACACCCCAGAGCAATGAGAGAATTGATGGGCTGGGTTGTTTAGCTATCGACAGTGATCTTTGAAAGACTGTGGAGAATCAGAGGTAAGGCAGGATTGGAAGAGAGGGGCAAATTCTCCCTTTTCAAAAGGGAGAAGAGAATGGATTCTGCAAATTAGAGGCCTTAACTAAGCTTTGGACTTGATTTCTAGAAAATGAAGTGATCTCCAAGAACCAATTTACCTTCACAATCAACAACAAACAGATCATGCCAGGGAACACTTATTTTCTTTTTTAACAGTGTTATTAGTGTACAGGTAGATTAGGGAAATAGTAGAGTAGTCATTTTCTTAGATTTTAGCAAGACATTTGACAAAAAGTTTCATGTTTATGGAAGACATAGAAAGGTAAATTACAGTACATGAATGGTTTGGGGTTGGAGTGTTTTTTTTTTTTATTGAACCTATAAATTCACTAGGGTAGGAAGCTCCCTTTCTAACAATGCAGATAGGCACTTTTCTCCAAAAATTAGAGCTTTAGATTGCTGCCTGGAGCGCTGGGATGTCAATGTCACACAGCCAGAGTATGTCAGAGACAAAATTTGAGCCCAGGTCTTCCTGATTCTAAGGTCAGCTTTTTATCCACTATACCTCTCATGAATGTAACAGGATATTATTGTGCAGTAATAAATGAAAGCTGTAAGGAATTCAGAGAATTGTAAAGATGTGTATGAATTGATGGAGAGTAAAATAAGCAGAACCAAGAGAACAATGTGGAATGGCTACAGCAATGTAAGTGAAATGAGCATCAAGAAGTCAGACTGTGGATAAATGAAAAGCCTGTGAAATTTCCAGAAAATGGATAGGAAAGCACCATTCCCTTCAGAGCAGGGGAAGACCAGGACATGACATGATGTTCATTGTCAGCTGGGGCCAGTGGATCTTATCTTTTTGTTCACTTGTTTTTCTTTATCAATAAGTTTCCATCTAGACAGTGTTGAGGTTTTTTTTTTCCTTTTCCAGAAATAATTGATATAAAGACAAAGAGTAACAATGATTTTTTTTTTGAGATGGAGAGTTGTGGCCTAGACAGATTAGGTTGATTCAAAACTAGTTGAATGGCCAGATTCAGAGAAGTCATTATTCTCTGTCGGCTTGGAAAGAGGCCTGTAGTGGGTGCCTCAGGGACCTGTGGTGTTAAACATTTTTATCAGTGACTTGAATAAAGACATAGGTGATAATGCTTATCAAAGATAACGCAAAGCTGAGAAGGGATCACTAATGCTATATGAGTCAGAATTCAAAATGATTTTGACAGGGTGAAACCTTGGACTAAATAGAGTCTAAGAAGACATGTAATATGGGCAGTGCATCATTTTACACTGATTTAAAAGTAACTTCACCAGCACACTGCAGGGGAAGGCATGGGAAAAGAACAGTCTGTTGGAAAAAGATCTGAGAGTCTTAGTAGGCTACAAGCTCAGGAAGGGATAACACTGCCGGCAAAGCTAATACAGTGTTAGACTGCTTTAAGATTAGGAGGAATAGGCATAGCATTTAGCATAAACATTGCATCATAATTTTACTTTGAAATAACAATGTTGCTGGTTTCTTTATTTTCTTTGCCTTCTGGGTAAAATACAGTGACTGCCTTAATTGCAGCAGCTTGGTTCTTTAAGACATTCTCAAAGTCCAGTTCTTTGAAGAGAACATCTAGGATATTGGAGAGTACCTAGGATTAGGGAGGTGATGGTCCTGCTGTATCCTGCCCATGTTAGACCACATGTGGAGCATCGTGTTCAATTCTGAACACCATATTTTAGGAAGGGCACAGTTAAGTCACAGAATCCACAAGAGGACAACTAGAATGTGAAGGGCCTAGAGTTCACCCCATATGAAGACTGGTTGAAAGAACTGGGGTAGCCTGGAGAAAAGATATGAGATGCACTAGACTGTGGCCTCTGAGGTCCCTTCCAACCGAGGTTTGTGAATTTTGAGTCAGGAAAGCCGTGTAAAACTTAAAACTGATTTTTAACTTACTCCTTTTTTAGGTGATACTGTCCTTGTTCATAGAGTTCACAGTTATTTAGAACGCCATGGTCTTATCAACTTTGGCATCTACAAGAGAATAAAGCCCCTACCAGGTAAGAAACCAGAAAGTTACAATGAAGTTGAACTATCAGTTGTTTAGACTATTTTGTTTTCATACTAATATTTTAGTTTTTTAGTTCTTTGAGTCAACAAAATCATTTGTATGTACACCTTTTCCCTATTTATCTTTGTATTTTGTGGGAAATGATGGGGAAACTCAGTTCCTTTTGAATTGAAAGCCCATAAATTGTCTTTGTGTGTCTGGGACTTTTTTGCTCTTGTATGAAAGGAAATCAGGTGAAGTTCAGAAGTTTTAGGTGGAAATCAGCAAAAGCACTTGTTTTAGACTTTGTAACTCACAAATTACTTTTTGTTTCCTTGGCCCTTTCTAATCTGTACAGTTTTTTACAATATTTGTGAGAGACCCAACAGTCAAATGTCCCGTGTCCAGGGAATTGCTCAGTAAAAAGCAGGCCGCAGATCTCATGCTTACACATACTAAGGGTAAAGGAAACACCATATGGAAATTCCCATCTTATAAGTTGTATCATGCACAGTGTTTTCACATCTCTTTTCTCATGTGATGAAATGCTGTCAGATCTAGTTAGAGGCTTTGGTATGAGGTCAGGCTTGGGCTCCCATGTCAGCTGTCTGCCAGCAGTGTGTTGTGTGACTGTATGACTGTGATTAACAAGACTCCTCCTAACTCTCTGAGCTTTGGTTTCTTCATCTGTAAGAGGGAGATGATCTCTGGACTCTCTGCTTCATGGACTGTAGTTTGGAAAGTGCTTTGTAAACTGTCAAGCACTGTACAACTGTGAGCCATTGTTTTTCCACTCATCCCTATTCACACTATTATAGAAAAGGGGCTTTATAAATTTTAAGTTAATCCAAAAAACATTTATGAAGCACTTATTGGGTACTGTGCAAGGCTCTAGGGATTCCAGAGTCAAAAAAGGAAGTGCAGTGACAACTGCTGTTATTGTTTAATCATTTAGGAAAATAATACATGCTCCTTTTAAAGGGCAGGTGGCAGAGAACACAAAGAGGATTTTAGGTACGTTAATATCAGTGAAACTGTTAAAACAATGTGAAACAAGAAGAACCCTTGGGCATGGGGAGGTGGGGGAGGGGAGAGAAATCTTCCATTTGGAATGACTATGGCATAAAAAGAAAAGATATCAATAAAACTTTTTTTTAACCTTTTAGGAGAAAGTTCAATGCTTTTTTACTCCCTTTCTATTTTATTTGAAATAGCAAATGTCTCTGGGTTTGGAGAGCCAGAGATAGATGTTGTAATTAAAGATAATTTAACACAAATTTTCAGAAAGAGAAACACAAAACCATATACACGGTATGAGGCAGCACATAGGATACATTCTGCCTCACTGGTTCCAGCCCCAGGGGAGTGAATAATTTTTTTTTATCATCATGATATTTTTTATAGTATGTATAGAAGAAAGGTTTCCTGTAAAGTGAGAGAGAGTTATACACACACTAAAGTTATAAAGGCCAATAGGAAAAATAATTAACCACATGTAAACTATATGAAGCTTTGTTTACAAAGGATGTACATATATATATGCTCTGTGTGTATAAATTGTCTCTTCTAAAGGGTTAAAAAAAGTTTTATTAATGTAATTTCTTTTTACATCATCTTCATTTCCAAATGTAAGATTTCTTCTCTTTTCCTCCCCTTAGTGTTGAACCTTATCTTTAAAGGAGTTTTTTATGTCTCACCTTAATAACTTCATCAGTATTAATATACCTGAGACAATTTTTATGTTTTTTTAGCATCTGTCTCTTTAAAAGAATGATACATTGTTTCCATGAATGATCCAACAATAATAGCTGTCAATTTTGTTTAATTTTTAACTGTGGATTCCCCAATTTTTCACAAATGCTTCTGGATTGATTTAAAATTTACAAAGCACTTTATCCAAGAATCTATATACATGGGCATTTTACCAGAAGCTTTTCCTTGTCTATGTGACTAAATGGCTGAATAAATGCCTTACATGTGGCTAATCCTGTTTTCCTATTGACTTTGATAGAATTATAACATAGTATTGGTCACTATTTTGCCTCTTAATGTTAATTAAAGTAATATTTAACAATATAGCAACTCTTTTGAAGTCTCCTAAAGCTAAAGTCATCATTTCCAGGTGAGAGAGTGTGTCCAAAAGCCCTCAGTAACTGTGGTGACTGGGCTTCCAGCCCTGAATTGGCCTGCTCGGCCCTGCTGCCATTTTCTCCTCCCAGGGCTTCATTTGCCAAATCTGAGGCAAAGCCCTAGGGGTCCCTTCCAGTCCTAACATTCTGTGACAAAATATTAGCAAGATTTGTCACAAAATAGGCACAGCCGTGCATTGTTTTATGTTTGAGGCAGTAACTTAAAGGGCTGCCCCATGGGAGGGCAAAGGGATTTAGCCAAGCACACTGAACCTGAATTGGTTTCCAACAAAAACTGCCTCCCCCCCTCAATCTCTAACACGCTTTGCCTCAGATCTTGTTGCCTGATAGACCCTTAGAAGATGAATGTTGCAGGGACAACCACTTGAACTTTGAACAAGCTTGAGAACACTTACTGCCAGATGAGAACTGAAAAAAAAATAAGCAAAGTAAATAATCAGTTAATATAAACTGAATCAGTTCTCTCGTTATGAGTGCCCAACCCTTGGCTTAAAGATTCTCTATGGTTATAAGTCCCAGTCACTGCAGCTGCTCTTCACTGGTATATTTAAAGCACTAATTGTGTGTTTCAAAAATAGTTATTTGAACAGTTGATAGAGTTTTAGGACTGGAAAGAGACTTCAGAAGTCATTGAATCCAGCCCCCTTTACTTTATTAGGAAATGGAGCCCTCAGAGAGGACATGGGCCTTACCTGAGGTCACACACATGGCAAGTGGCAAAGCTAGGGCTTGAATCTGGGTCTTCTGACTATAGCTCTAATTCTCTTTGTGTGCTTCTGTGGCATAGTTAGGTCTTATAGATTGTAATAGTAGAAGAAACTTTTAAGATTGCGTATTTTTAAACCTAAAAAAAAATTGTTCTAATTTTCACTTAATGTTTTTATTTCTAGCTAAAAAAACAGGAAAGGTCATCATTATTGGTTCAGGGGTCTCAGGCTTGGCAGCAGCTCGTCAGTTGCAGAGTTTTGGAATGGACGTCACCCTTTTAGAAGCCCGGGTAAGAATTTTAGTTTGAGACATATCTAGAGGTGAGAACCAATAGGGAACCAACCACCCACTGTCATTTAATTTTTTTTTCCAATTACATGTAAAAGCAATTTTTAATATTTGCTTTTTAAAATTTTGGGTTCCAAATCCCCTCCCTCCCTTCTCTCCCTCTTCCCTTGAGAAGGCAAGCAGTTTGATATAGGTTATATACATGTAGTCATACAAAGCAGATTTCCATATTAGTCATGTTTTGGTATTGCTAGGTCAAGGGGCTTGCACAGTTTTATAGCCCTTTGGTCATAGTTCCAAATTGTTCTCCAGAAGGGTTGCATCAATTCACAACTCCACCAACAATGCTTTAGTGTCCCAGTTTTCCCACATCTCCTTCAACATTGTCTTTTTCCTTTTTTGTTATATTAGCTAATCTTATAGGTGTGAGGTGGTACCTCAGAGTTGTTTTAATTTGCCTTTTTCTAATCAATAGTGATTTAGAGTATTTTTTATCAATTGGGGCATGATGCATATTTTTATAAATTTGACTCAGTTCTCTATATGTTGAGAAATGAGGCCTTTATCAGAGAAACTTGCCATTAAAATCTTTTCAGTTATGATTCCTAAATATATTTCCCTCCATCCTGTTTTTTTATCCTGTTTATCCTTCTCTCTCTCCCTCCCTTCCCCCCTCACCCTGCGCCTTCTTAAAAGTGTTTTACTTCTGACCACCACTTTCCCCAATCTGCCCTCCATTCTCTCAGTCCAGCCCACCTTCTCTTATGTCCTTCCCTACCCTACTTCCCTGCAGGGTAAGATAGATTTCTACATCCAGCTGAGTGTATATGTTATTCTCTCTTTGAGCCAATTCTGATGAGAATCAGGTTTAAGCATTGTGTGCCACCATCCCACCCCAGCTCACCCCATCTTTCCCTCCAGTGTATAGGCTCTTTCACACTATTTTTATGTGAGGTGTTTTACCTCATTCTGCCTCTCCCTTCCCTCTTCTCCCAGTGCATGTCCTCTTTCTCACCTCTTAATTTTATTTTTTTAATATCATCTCATCATAGTCAACTGACGCCCATGCCCTATGTCTACTCCTTCTAACTGTCCTAGTAGGGATAAAGTTCATAGGAGTTTCAGGTATCATCTTCCCATGTAGGAATGTAAACAGTTTAACCTTGTTGAATCCATTATGACTTTTTTTAATCAGTGGATTTTTTTTATTTCTGTTTTACCCTTTAGTTCTAAACTATCAGGACTGTTTTCCTTGATAATTTCTTGAAAGATGTCCAGGTTCTTTTTTCTGGTCGTGGCTTTCAGATAGCCCAATAATTCTTAAATTATCTCTCTTTGATCTCTTTTTCAGATGAGTTGTATTTCTAGTGAGGAAATATTTCACCATTTTGTTCTATTTTTTCATTCTCTTGATTTTGTTTTATTGTTTCTGAATGTCTTGTGGAGTCATTAGCTTCCACTTGCCCAATTCTGATTTTTAAGGAATTATTTTCTTCTGTGAGGTTTTGTACCTCCTTTTCCATTTGTCCAGTGCTACTTTTTAAGTTCTTTTCTTCAGTGAATTTTTGTCCCTCTTTTTCCGTGTGCCCATTTTTGAGTCTTTTTTTTTTTTCACCATTTAGCCTATTCTGTTCTTTAAAGCATTTTCTTCAGTATTTTTTGTCTCTCCTTTACCAGGCTGTTGACTTTTTTTGTGATTTTCTTGCCTCATTTCTTTTCCTGGTTTTTCTTTTATCTCTCTTAGAATTTTGACTTTTAAAATCCTCTTTGAACTCTTCCAGGAATTCTTTTTGGGGGGCTGGGGGAGCTGACACCAATTCATATTTTTCCTTGATGCTTTGCATTTAGCTATTTTGACTTTATTGTCTTCTTCTGAATTTGACTTTATTGATTAAATCTCTAGTTATACAGTGGGAACTATGCCATGTAAATATTGTGAAGGACTTTCCATATTTTGTTTTAGAACATCTGACATCTCAGAAATAGTCACTACATAGTGTGTATTGTATGTGCCCTTTTGATAGGTCTTTTAAGTGTATTATTTCTTAGACATTTGGCTTAAAATGTAGATTAAGATACAGAAACTTCTATAGTTAATCATGATAGCTTCCAACTTTAGGTCCTGATTCAGCCAGTTTGTGTTAGTGCTTTTGATCTTTGCTTGCTTCCTAGTCTCTTCCCTAACCTCATCCCCCCCAACCTCCACCTATCCTGTTTTAATATTAGAAAAAGGTCTGTATATGTTTATAAAAGGTTCTTAAAGCAGTCAGCCTACAACCATCCTATGTTCTTCAATAGTCTGCTCCCTTCATCATCCCTCCTCTCTCCCTGTCTCCTGGCTGCTCCTATGTTGTCTGCGAATAGGCCCATGTCTCTCCCTTCTCCTCAGAAAACCCTTTTATTTGATCTATCCCACATCAAAATCATAGAGAACAATAGAAGTTCTGATTTAGAAGGGCAGTCAGCATATCTCGAAATAATTCAACCCATATTTGAAAAGAAATCCCCATCCTAAAATACTAGGAGGTGGTGTGGTACCTTGGAAAGAACAGTGGCCAGAAAGGTCCTGTTCCATATATAGCTCCTTTCTAGGAATTCAGATCCTGCCTAACTAAATGACAGCCAAGGTTTGATGTCATTTCACTTGTTCATTTCCTTGTCTTTAGTGCCTTTTTACTTCATTTCATAAAGATCACTAACTGTACCTTTTATTCGGGATTATAGAGGGTAGGGACCTGACATGATGGACAAGTAGAGGGGAGAGAGCATAAATTTATGTTGTTTATTTTGTCATTTAATTCTTGAAAACCAGGATCGTGTAGGTGGAAGAGTAGCTACCTTTCGCAAAGGAAATTATGTAGCTGATCTTGGAGCCATGGTGGTAACAGGTCTTGGTGAGTCTTTTTAAATTGTTTTCTACATAATATGGTTTGCCAAAGATAATGTCATAACAATGCTTGGTTTTTCTGAGACAATACATTACTACATCTATGTACTATTAGTTTCCATATTTTCATTTTTAGAGAAAATGCTTATAAATATGTAAAGAGAACTTTACTGATGAATCATGGCTTTATTTTTTCCCCATTTGTGTTTTAAATGTTTATCGAAATAAAAAATGTAAGCATTTTTCCCATGTTCACATCACCATGAAAGTACAAGAAGTCTACTGATGATTCTGAAATTTGTTTTTACTCATCCTAATCTAAAGCATTAAAAGCTGGAAGGAACTGGGGTTATCTAATCCAACCTTTAATTTATTCAGGAATTTCCCCTGTAACAGGAGTTCTCAACCTGGGATCCATGAATTTGTTTGGGTTTTTTTTTTTTGATAGCTGTATTTCAGTATAGTTAGTTTCCTTTGTGATTGTATATATTTCTTTTTATGCGTTTAAAAACTGAATTTTGAGAGGTGGCCTTTGGGCTTCCTCAGACAAAGGGGACTATGACACAGTAAAAGTGAAGAACTCCTGTTCTGTAGCATCTCAGACAGCCAGGAATTAGTTTCTCTGCTCAAGCACGTCTAGAAGTAGGTGATGCATGACTTCATTGGGTGATTTACTACCATCTTTTGGTAACTCAGAATAATAGAAAAGCCTTTTCCTTATGTCAGGACAAAAATCTGCTTTCCTAAAATTGGAATACACAGACTCCAATTCTTCTGCCTGAAGCTATGACAAACCTAATCCATCCTGTACATATAAACTCTCAAATCATTGAAGACAGTTATGGTGTTCGTTCCTTAGTCTTCTTTTCTTGAGGATAAACACCCCCAGTTCCATCGGCTCATCTCCTATGACATAATTTATCAGCCCTCACATCCTGGTCTCCATCTTATTTCCTGTTTGACAGTGTCCCTTTTTAGGACAGTGCTGAATGCACTCCTTCAGCCATGGTTTGCTCAGTAGAGAATGTTAAAATTATTACCCCACTCGCTGGAGCCACTGGACTGCTAATAATGCGGTCCAAACATGCTGCCAGTAATGCATTCCAGCATGGCAGTAACTTTTTGGGCCCCTGCATCATGCTTTGAACTAATGTTGGCCTTGTGATCAGCTAAAACCCTTCCCTTAGCCATACTTACTAGACCAGACTAAGATCATTAATTTTTTTTTTCAATACAACTGCAAGATGTTTGACCTTTATTGTCTCTGTTATTAGCTTTTGTTACATGGTTCCAGCTTTATAGAGTTTTTTTTTGTGTTTTGCCATCTTGTGCTCTGGACCTTTGTAGTTGATTTTGTGTTCTCATTAGATGCCTTTGCTTATTGCCAGACACTGTATTTAATTGTGCTCAGGCCTCATGTAGTTATGGATGAGGAATCTCTGTTCTCTTCATGGTATGCCAGACTTAATTGGTGAAGTTCTTTTCCAGGAGGGAATCCAATGGCTGTGGTCAGCAAACAAGTAAATATGGAACTGGCCAAGATCAAGCAAAAATGCCCACTTTATGAAGCCAATGGACAAGCTGTAAGTCAAGAACAAACGGAACTTTTCAGAATGACTTTCATTCCATTGGAAATGGTTTCAAGGAAATATTATTGGTGGTGGAACTTTTTTTATTTCTCAAAAAATTTGAGGTATAAGGAAGTATAAGGTATCCCCATTTTCTGGGATATGGGACATAATTCTTATTATGTATCTTGTAATATAAACTACATTTATGGTATATTTTATACACACAGACACACACACACAGTTATGCCATATGATACTGAATCTCAGGTACTGCGTATTGTTTCACAGCTCTAACCAAGTCTTAGGGGCATCTGGGGAAGCAGATGAGCGGGCTCTGCCCACTTCCTTTCCTGATCTCCCCTGGGCCTCCCTGTGTACTCCTCAGCCTCTCTATGGTTCTTGTGGCTACCCCTATTTTGGGTAGATTAGAAGCCACTAAATGCTTATTGAGGCCTCTTTCTTAGCAATAGCAGTTGTCTAATGTAAATGTGTGCTGGTTGCCTAAAAACTGAGTGGCAGGTACTGTCATCATTACCGTCTTCCCTTGCTCACAGCATGCTTTCAAGCTTAGTTTCCTTTATGATCCAGGCCAGTTGGGCAATGCTCATTTGCATATGAGTCAGGAAATTAATGCTCATCATTGTGTGACTTGCCAGAGTTAAAGTTAAATTGAGCAACAGTTGGACCTCTCCTGTTACTGTGGGAGCTTGCACTGCTTGTGAATATGAGCACACCAGCAGTACCTGTGCCAGAGTAAAGAAGTGGCAAGATTGCCTTTGCCTTCAGACAAACTGCTCACCTGCTGTTACTTAATGCCACAAAACCCAAGCTCCTGAGCTGAGACTCAGTACAGAGCAGTCTTAACAGTGGCCTTCGCCGAGACTTTCCTGGGGGAGGTAGTCCAAGGATCACAGGATTCTCATTTTACAGGTGAGGAGATTGAGACCCAGTGAGGAGAAGTCCAGGCTTGTTTACATGACTTAAGAAGCGACTGTGCTGGGGGACTCTAATGCAAAAGACTGAAAAGCAATGGATAGTTTCTTTTGGCAGAGAAGGGGAGTGTCTTACAGCCTTGTATTTATTCCAGTTACTTAGAGTAATGGGGGTTCAGTGGTGCTAACTCTCAGTTTACAGCATTTTACATTTATTAAGCACCTGCTGTGTGCCAGGCACAGAGGATAGAAGTACAAAAAATGAGAGGCCCCATCCTCAGGGCACTCGTGTTCTGGGGTGGAACGCTACCAGTGCACAGACAAAGCAATACAGAAGCTAGTGCGTGATCTCAGAGGCAGAATGGCGCTATCAAAGCTTGGGGTGCAAGGCAGTCCTGGAGCTGAGCCTTGGGCGGGATCGGGGTTTCCTTGAGGCCAGAGGAATAAGGAGTGCCTTCCACACATAGGAGCAGGTTGGGGTGAATGGTTGGGCTAGATCTGTGAAAAGAAGAAAGTGAAAAAACAACCGGATTTCCTGAAAACCATCATTCTTCTGTCTTCTCTACAAATCAGTAAAGGAAGTTTCCTGAAGCAAGTGAATGACCCAGTCAGAAATAGAATCCTGATTTAGAAGGGAAATTATTTGTCTCTTTTAAACCAAGGATTTGTATTTCTGCTTTTAGCAGCATCATTCAGAAGTTTTATAAAGAAATCCTTACATTGATTGCTATGTATATTTGCTGGCAAGTGTCCAAGATTATTTTGTCATCTTCTGAAACTTTTAGTTTCTTTTTCCTTTATGTTGTTATGTCTCAGATACAAAGGCCTGACAACAAGCATTTCAATTTGGAGTAAAAAGGGTGATATTTGACATTCAAAGCATAGCATTTATGAACTCTTTAAAAAAGCATTAAATACCTGTGTATAGTGATCTCTGCTAGATGGTGAGAGAGAGTTAAGGAAGGTATGGCCTGTCTTTCCCCATAGAGCTTATTAACCTGATAATAGCACCAATAGCTCACATTTATTTTACAAAGCATTTCTCATGATAACCTGAGCTGGTGGTGCAAGGTCAAATGACAAGCTATTGTTATGTAATTAGTATCCGCTCCATTTGAGTCCTGGGTCTTCTCCACTGATTAAATAGAATACAAATTAGACTCTTAAGTTCTTGAGCAGAGGTAGAAGCAGCACGATGTGGGGGAGAGGGTCTGCTGACCTTGACATCCAGATTCAAGTCCTGCCCATCACACAATGCTCGTGACCATGAGCAATTCAAGAAGCCCTGAGCAGTGCAGTTATCTCTTAGACTCCAAGTTACATGGGAGTCACTCTTGTGTAGGGCTCTGTATGGCCCTTTGAAGTTCAAGTTTTATAGAACAAATCCTCTTATTAAAGGGGGATGTATTTTGTGAAGTTTGGATTCAAAGGGCCGCACTTGAGGACCAACCTAGAGGGTCACACACAAGGCCTCAAGTCCTTGGGTTCCCCACCCCTCATTCCAGCTCAACCCTGTAACTTTACAGAAGAAGAATCTGATCTTTAGAAAGGGGAAGTGATTTGTCAAATTCACATAAATGAATGGCACAGCCAAGATTTGCAACATTATTTTCAGAATCCTAGCACACTGCTGCACTGTTCTGTACTAGTGTACTTCAAACAGAATTACCATAGTAGGAATTTCTTGATTTCTTCTCTGGGATAAAGTTTATGGTATTAATTATGGTATTAATAATTAAAGTGTATGGACATTTTCTGGGGGGAGGGGAGATGTACACACTCATTTTATTTGAGCTAAATCAATTCCGCCTCTGAGTTTAAAATGCAGCTATAGTAAAACCCCACAAAAGTGCAGGTTGCTTCAGCTGTCTTAGTGGATACATGAGTTAGTCATCAAGAGGAACGGAGTCTATCTCACTGTAAGGCCCCATAGATAACATTGCCTTTGCATAGGCTCTCACTTCTTCTCCACCTTGTGGAGCCCCTGGTTCCCTTCAAGTCTCAGCTCAGGCACCACCTTTTTTAAGGCCTTTCCTAATTCCCTCACTTCACAGGGGTCATAGGAGCCTAGTCTTAAGAATCCCTCCAGTCTAACTTCCTCATTGTACATGCAAGAAAACTGAGGCCCAGAGAAGTTTGGATGACCTGCTCAGACCACACAAGGGCTAAGTAGCAGGGTCAATATCGAACTCAGGTCTTCTGACTCTAAATCTATTGTTTTTTTCCTTTTTGATTTTAGTGACCCCCTACAAATAAATTCATATTGATTTTGTAGCTATCTGAACATTTTGTTTTCTCCACCACCACCCTCTCTACCTGTCACTCATGGAACGTTCTCTCTTCAAGGGCATTTAGTAGGTGCCTGTATGTGCCAGGCACTGTGCTAAGTTCTAGGTATACAAATAACAATTAAGGCCGTCCTTGCCCTCATTACAGTCTAATGGGGGAAAGTGGTACCTAAAAGGAGGCTAAAATGCAGCATGGGGAAGGGAAATCAAGGGGAAATATGCTCAGCACAGGGCCATGATGAAGGGCTCCCAAAGCTCCGTGGCTGGTAGGAAATGGGTAGAAGAGTGTGCTTTAGCCCTTCTTAGAGGCCCTGGAGCCATGCTTCTGCCCTTCTGTCAGAGAGCAGAGGATCCTGATGAGATGTGAAAATCAGGCAGATTCAGGCTTGCAGCATAATGAGATTTCCCAGTGATGGGTTTGCTGGAGAAGGAAGGCGTGATGGAGAAGTTGAGAGAAGTCTAGAAGCAGCATAATCAGTAGGAAATTGGGACTCGCGGGATTTGGTCCCCAGTGGACCCTAAGCCCTTGTTTTGCCACCTGATTCATCTATTTATGCAGAACTTGGAGCACACCTGTGTCCCAGGCTTGCAGATGGCAGCCCGCTGCTCAGCCTTTTCTGTTCACCTGTTGGCCCAGCAAGCATGGCCTCACCTTGGTGCACTGAAATCCCCTTCATTTTTGTCCTTGCTAGAGCTGGACGTGCTGGCTGCTTTCCATACTAGCGCTAATAGACCTTACAGCTTTGTTAAGCTGGCCATAGTCTCCCTCTGAATATTCTTTTCCCTGCTTATTATTCCATCATTTTGTCTACGATTATAGAGTGAGATGTGGTGGTATTGCTTGAGGATTTTGACACTCAATTTTATAAACAAATTTCACTTAATAAGCTAATGTGTAATAATAATTAAAACAATAACTAGAATTTATGCAGTGTTTTACGTTTTACGAAACACTTTTCATGTCTTACCTCATTTGATCCTCACAACCACCTCTTATCATATCCGTCATACATAGCGCTGAAGGTACATTATTAAAGTGGCTTCTTAATGGAGAATTTTCCAATCTGGGAAAGAATTGTGTGCTATATTGAGTATAATTCTATAGAATGAGCTTTTCAAAGGTAAGAAGGCAAATGGATTCCCTTTCCTTGGTGTCTCTGATCATTCTAACCTAGCCTGTAATAAGAATGAGGCTTTTTCAGGCTTTGATCTGGCAGTTAACTTACTTATACTTAATCCATTATACATTATAGCCTATAATTGTTAGACCAATGTGGCTTTAGAATTTATTAACTAACATTCTCCAGGTCACATAAGATGAGACTGTGACTACATGAGTGAAAGTGTGTGTTTGTGAGAGGGGAGAGAAGAAAGAAAGAGGGACAGGATGTGTTGGTTACTCTGTGTCTTTGTGTCTTCATGCTACCAATGGACCTGTCTCAATAGCATCTCACTCTTACAGCATGATTTGCCAATAAGTCAGACTCATACTGTTCTCCTAGTTGCTAGTTTCAGTGTAGAGCAAGTTGTCAGTAAGATTTGATCTTATTCCTGTATTCATTGAACACAGTATAAGTGTGGTATCATAGTTCATTCAAATAGAAAGGAAGAATTGTGTTGTTAGAGCTGTTGCTTAAATGAGCTATCAGACTTCATCTGCAAGCCTCTGGTAAGTGCTATCGCTGGGACCTGAACCTAGGTATTCCAAAATGTGTGCCAGTGCTCTTCCTTCTGCTTTTAAATGTTACTTGGGGTAAAGATCTGTAAGGGTCATTTGTGTTGTAATATCTTTCTCAAGGTAATAGCTTGGGAATTAGGAAATTGTACTTAAAAATGAAACTCCTGTGACTTTTGCTTTAATCAAATATTTATTAAAAACCCCGCTATGTGTCAAACATTGCTCCTTTTGAAGATTGTCTATTTACAACTAATATTTTGTGTGAAATTATGGAAATGATACATGTTCTTAGAAGTTACTAAAATATCTATTGACTCTTTAGGCTGCTAGCTCTAGAGAGGGAAGGGGCCTTTGGGGAGATTTAGTTACTTAAGGGTTATTACTTACTATTACTGGGCATAGGAGTCTCTGTGAAGTTCACTGTCTGCTCTCCGTAAGATCACTAAATACATGCTCTCCTATGTTAGAAATTGATCCAAGATGGGAGAAATAGGAATCTACATGTCCCAGGAGAAAACAAAAGAGATCAAAGATAATCTTTGTCCATTTAGCTTTCTTTAAATATTATGTTCTCAGTAGAAGCAGTTTTATTTTAATTTGTTGTCTGAATTTTCCTTTAAGATTTAATTTAGCACATGAAGTCTCTTATAGGATCCCCTTTCCCAGTGTCCATTTTCCTTTAACATTCCTTTAGGTTGCTGTATGTGGCAGAGATTAGAGGGTTCAGTTTGACGAAAGATGTTGTTTGTGCCCTTCTCTCGAGGCTTTGATGAGCCAGGTGTTTACATTGGTATACTAGAGATGCAGAAATGTCATCCTATAGTGTTTATTCCAGTGGGACAGTGATCTTTTGGTCCATCATCTGCTTTTTTTGCGTTTTTCCTTACTGTTTTATTTAGTCCTGCATTGTTCTTATTCTTAAGTGCTTCCTGCCACCCACCCTAACCCTTCCTTCCCTTTAAGACTCTGCCTTCCTTTTTGGCCATTTCTTTGCCTTGACCTCTCCCCCCACACTCCTTTTTTTTTTTCTTTTCTTTCTTTTCTTTTTCTTTTTTTTTAGTATTTGTATAATGTACCTTATTTCCCTGGTGGTTGTCACAGCTTTTGCGGCTAACAGACTGCTTCTGTCATGCTGTGTGTTTTTTAAACTTGTTAATTTTACTGCTGATGTACAAAACTAAACTTGACGTGGCTGTTGGGCTGTTATTTACAGTTTATTTCTCTCTCTGCTGCAATGGTTAAAAGGACACTGTCAAGGTATTTTTTTCATAATTTTTTTCAAATCATTTTCCTCACTGTTTATAATAACCCATTAGAAGCTTGAAATTTCAATCTGTTTCCCTCCCAGAGTTCCTCCTCATCCCACATTCACGCTGGTTTGTTGTTGTAGGGCTGCTCCTAAGTGTTGGGCTAGTACTATTTGAGTTTTTGTTATTGAGCGCATGTAAGCGTCAACTTTTTTTTGATGGTGGGGAGACATAAGGAGAAAGTATAATGAATTACACAAACTTAGCAATCACTTGAAGGGGAGAAAAAAAAGGGTAAATTTGGTCCCCATAACCTTGACAGTGTCCCTTTAAATATTTCTCAACCACAAACCCTAGAGCCCAGTTATTGATCCTGAGTGCTGCAAGACTTTTTCAGTATCACTTTTCCCATGTGACTGCCACCCCAACTGCAAAGATTAAAGCTTGTCTGAAGCAATATTCATCCAGTTTGTCCTGGAAGAGCTTTAATCGCTACCGTTTGCATACCTTTGTATTAAAAATGCCTCATTTTTGAGGCATTTGAGGATGTAGCCCTTCTGTTTCTGTCACTACATCATCCTTTTGATAAGGATTTCACCTTTCCAGCAACAGTATCACAGAAGAATGAGCTTTCCTCCTTCAAGAGGAAGCAGTAACAAGCCATGGAAACATGACCACTCAGGTACCACTTGGTCTTTGGAAACTGTACAATTCCTGGTGCAAGGTCCTGGAATGTTAGCTTTTTCATGATGCAGAGATTCCATTGAGACACCTTGGTGAAAACTGTTCTCCTTATGGATATTTCTCTTTGAAAAGGATTCACAAGTTTAGCATGCACAGAAATGCCATGTGGCACCCTGCAGGATCCCTGTAGGAGCTGAAGCAGGAAGTTACTTCCCTGCTGCTATGAGGCTGTGCTGCACTTACCTGCACCATGGTAGTGGAATAGGACATCAACAACTCAAGTCAAAAACCACCTGAAGAAAATTCCTGCTTAGAAATGCCTTTTTAGACACTTCTGGATTCCAATATTTCTCACATTAAACCCAGTAGTACAGTGACAAAAAGCAGCTATTTTCTTTCCATGATTCTAGATTGAGTGAATAGACCATGGTATTAGGTCCACCAAACTGGTGTACAAATAATAGAATCCTAGAAAATTAGAACATAGTGACAGAGCTGGAATTAGCTTTAAAATGTGAAATTTAGAGCTGGAAAAGTACCTTTGAACATAGAATCCCTGAGAGGAATTTTAGAGAGTTATCTGGTCCAACTTCATTTTATAAGGAGTTCTCTCCTTCCCAAAAAGCTCGATGGGGTAGTGGGGAACCAGCTGTAAAACAGCTGATTAAGTAGATGTCCACATTTAAACACTAACCTGCCTCATTTCTCAGGCTGTCCCGGAAGGACCTAGAAGTAGTGCTACTGCCCCTGTTTCCAGGATTTGATGCTGCCCAGCCAGCTCTCTAAGCCAACTACCAAGTTGGCCAAGTCTTCAGTGTTCAGAAAAAGAATTCTAGCTCTTTTCTCTCTCTCTCTCTCTCTCTCTCTCTCTCTCTCTCTCTCTTTTTTGCTTTTTGGAAGGCAATTGGGGTTAAGTGACTTGTCCAAGGTCACACGGCTAGTAAGTGTTAAGTTTCTGAGTCTGGATTTGAACTCAGGTCCTCCTGACTCCAGGCCTGGTGCTCTATTCACTGCACCACCTAGCCGCCCCTCTAGCTCTTCCTCTTTTCTCTTGGTGCTCATTGTTTCTCTTACAACTTTATGGCTCAATAAATTTGATCTCCTAGAATTGCTTAGTAAATTGGTAAGGGAGCAAATCCTAATTTTCTGAAGCAGCCAGGTCAGTTTAGAAGAGAAAAAAAAACATTTTAAAAGAAGAATGAAAAAGTTGCTGAACCTAGCAAGCATTGGTGACCCCCCCATTTCATGGCTTTTTACTGATGAAAGCCAACTATGTACCGTTCACATTCACACATCCTTTCCAATAACTATGGAAGTTCATATTAGTCTTTGTATTTAAGAAAGAAGACTGCCCCTGTCCTGAAACACCCACCAAATTGCAGCAAAGGAATTCCACACAAGGGACTCTAATGATTCCCAATTTACAGTAGGCGGTAGATTCAAGTGATACAGGTCGAAATGCCAGTTGTAGGCACGCTTTCTACTTCCCTCATTGCTGTGATTTACTCAGTGTCATGGCTACGGCTGATAGCATTTCAGCATAAGGACAAACAGCAGCCCTATAACTGCCATGTGACAAATAGCATCAGCAAGAGGGGAAGTGTTATCTCAGGATGGGAGTGGGGTGGAGGCAGGGCCTCCTTTCTGCCCCCAAACCACCCAGGACCCAGGCCTCTTGAGTTTCTGACGCATCATTTTCTCTCATACTCTTGAAGACCTTGGGGCAAGTTAGCTCCAGGGCACATTTTTGGGTGTCACAAAGGAAAAGAACAAGGAAGATGCCATTTTGCCCCTCTCACATTTAAAGAGTGCTACACAGTTTACAAAGGCTCTTTTCTCACAATGATCTTGTGAGCTAGGCAATACAAGTCAAGGTGTCCCTATTATGACTTGCCCCAGGCCAGGAGCTGAGATGGGGCCTGAGACCCAAGTGCCCTGACTCCAGTACCCTTGTTCTTCCACTGTCAACAGCCACTTCTTGCCCTCTTCATCCTCCTCACCTCAGCTGAAATCCTGTGTGGAGGCAGGCTGGGATTTCCAGAATTCTTGGAGCTTTTCTTCACATGTTCTGCCATTTTTTTTTCTTTGCAAGAACCTGATTTCGAAACATTCCCAGGCCTTGGTTTTACATCCTTTGCTTTCTGGGGCTTTCCCTGTGTGTTGTTCTGCATGCCAGCTCAGCCCAGTGCATGCCAGCTCCAGTGCAAGTCTTGCTTCATGTAACAGTCCCGTTAGCACGTGTGAAATCTTGACCTGCCCTCTTTATGTGGGGAGAGTCCATCTCTGGAAGGGGGATGTCAGAGACAGACAGTACATTTTCATCCTCTAATTTAATGGAATGATATAAGAAAGCAAACTTGAACCAAATTTACCCCTTCCAGATTATGCATTTTAACTTTTCCTAACTTTGTGATGTTTTATGGACAGTTTTGTGTTCACTTATAGCTTCTCCATTACGAGAACAAACCCCATTGTTCTTTGGATTTTCAGGTTCCAAAAGAAAAAGATGAAATGGTAGAACAAGAGTTTAATCGACTGTTGGAAGCCACATCCTACCTCAGTCATCAGCTAGACTTTAATGTCCTCAATAACAAGCCTGTGTCACTTGGCCAAGCCCTGGAGGTGGTCATACAGTAAGTACCTTAGAGGAGCAGTGTGGAAGACTGGGGAAGGAGTGTTCCACTCTCCAAAAGACCAGACTCAGAATCCTGCTTCCCACACTCACTTCAGTGATATTTTGAGCCTCAGCTGCTGCTTCTATAAAAGTGAGGAAAAAATATCACTCCCACCACGTGCCTCATAGAGGTTTTGAGGAAGGCAAGACTGTCAGTCATTCAGCAAGCGACTAGTAAGTACTAATTCACTATGTGCCAGGAACTCCTGAAGTAGATTATTCTCTGTTGGGAGAAGACAGTGTACAGAAGGGAGCTGAGGGGCAGCTAGGTGGCGCAGTGAATAAAGCACCGGCGCTGTAGTCGGGAGGACCTGAGTTCAAATTCGGCCTCAGACACTTAACACTCACTAGCCGTGTGACCTTGGGCAAGTCAGCCCCAATTGCCTTGCCTTTCCCCCTCTAAAAAAAAAAAGGGAGTTGATTGCGATGGAAGGTGGCAAGGAGAGGTGCCTGTCTTGAGGCAGCTAAGACATGATGTTGAGGTCAAAAGCAAAACCAGGGAGGGATATGAAAGATGGCTGGTCAGGTTCTCTTCTAGAAATGGAAGCCCTAAAAGGAATTAATCAGTGGGAGAACGGAGGGCCACATTGTGGGGGGATGTTCCAGAGGGAGGAAGTCACGGGGAAAGATGGATTTTCCAGGATGAGGAGGCCCCAGGCACTGACACATGGTGTTGAAGTCCAGAAAGTCAGAGATAAGACTGGGAGGGGAATGAAGGATGGCTAACCTGGGCATCTCCTCAAAATGGAGGCTCTTGGAGGAACTCAGCAATGGGAGAAAGGGGCCAACATAGCAGAGGAAGGTTCCAGAGAAGGTCACAGGCACTGAGGCAACTGGGGCGTGGCATCAAAGGTCCAGAAAGCAAAGCCAGGAAGAGAATGCATTTGGTAAATGAGTTGTCCCTATTACCTTTGCTATTTCTTGTCAGTGGTGATGAATTCTTAGAAAGATTTGTTTAAAATTTTTGAGGCTTAAATTATTTCAGCTGTAATAGCATACCCAGAAGTTTTGTGTCAATATGTCATGGATGGTTTCCTCAAAAAGAGACTAACGACACTAAAAGTGATGAGCATTGAACAGTATCAGTGGAGTTGGTTATGTTTTCAGTTTATACCTTAACTTACACCTTATGTAGCAGTCATTTTAGAATCAACTGATTGTGCATGGTCCAAACATTAACTGATCAAGACCAAACTAGAACAGGTGGCCATATTGAGCATCTAATAAATACAAATGAATTGAATGGAAAGACACTGCATGCCATAGTAGAAGCTCCAGTGTGATCTGCAACTTCATAAAGTAAGAATTTACTACAGCAAAGAAAGTAAGATCAGCTTCTTAGAGGAATATAACTAATGCAGAATAGTCATGATAATAAGGAGGCTGAAAGATCCCCCCAAAGCACATTAACCAGAGACTGTTTATTCTCCCTTCTGATCAGAGAGGCCTGAAAACATTCAACAAAACAAGGGGAAATGCTAGTCTGCATGCTAGAACATGATGAAGACTGACCAGGAGAAGAGAGGCCGGGCCTGATGTAGAGAAAGAAGCCCAGGGCTGGCTCTAACACAGCCCTTTGTTGGTGTTGCTGCTTTTAAGTTAACGTGCATTTTCATCTTAGCGTAACATCACAGTCTAAAGTATTTTATGTTTTGGAAATTAAATGTACGTAGGGTAGGCAGTATCCAAAAGAGGCAGGCTGTGTGTGTGCCCTCTGTATGGAAGTACAGAAATGCAGTGACTTTGGGCTTCATTTTTAAGATCAATGACAATTGTGTTCCCATTGGAACACATAGGTCTTCACCATGTCACCCCCTGCTCAGTGAGCTCCAATAGTTCCCCATTGCCTTCTGGATCAGAGAAGCTTTTTTGACATTTAAGACTCTTAATAATCTGACCCCTTCCTATCTTAACAGTTTTCATACATTTTATTCCTCTCCACACACTCACTTCCTTGCTTTTCCTTTCATGTAAATCCGTCTCACCCTTTCTGTGCCCTTCCTCTGGCTGCTTCTCCCATACCTAGAATGCTCTGTCCCCTCACATGTGCCTCCTGGCTTCTCTAGCTCCCTTCAGTACTTAGCATATGGCTCACCTTTGGTAGAGGCTCATGTGCATTTCTCCTAGCTGCTATTCTTTTCCAGGACTACCTTCCATCTGCTTTATATATATCTTGTATGAATCCTATTGTTTACATGTTATCCTACCTATTTAAATAATTGTAATAATTAAAACCACCATTTCTATAGCCCTTGCTATGTGCTAGGCACTTGTGCTAAGCACTTTACAGTTATCTCATTTGAACATGAACTCCTCGAGGGCGGGGACTGTAATTACTTTTGTTTTTATTTTCTTTGTAATCCCAGGATTTAGTTTAGCTCTTAGCAAATGGTAGGACAGGTAAAATCTGAAATACATCAGTTAACAGAATATAAGAACCAGACTACCGGATTAGGTAATCTGATTTCTATTCTAGAAAGATTAAGGACGTTCTGAATTGGAAGGGGGATCCCTGAGTTTCAGGAGTGGGAAGAGGAGAGCAAACAGGTAGACTTTTCTGGATGTAAAATAGAGTATCACTCAATTCCCACAATTAGCAAAGCAAGTGGAATTTGTAGGAAAAGGAAATTTGGGTCTCAGTTTTCCAAGATGGAGTCAGTTTGGGTCATAACAATTCCCACGATTTTCTCAGACATTCAGGAATAGGCCCCATTCTCAGAACAGCACTGAAGGGGGCTCTGCTCCAGTTCAAAATCACTTGCAAAGCTTTCTCTGTAATTCTGCTAAAATCTGCTGTAATAAGACTTAATACAATTTAGTACGGTCTTTTAAGTTTGGTTTTCCAATATTAATTCATGTGGTGAAAACTGCCCAAGTCTTATTATTTTGATCCTATTAATAACAAAGCTTTGAGAAAAATATCAGGGGCGGCAAGGTGGTGCAGTGAATAGAGCATCAGCCCTGGAGTCAGGAGGACCTGAATTCAAATCTGGCCTCAGACACTTAATACAAAACTAGCCATATGACCCCTGGGCAAGTCACTTAACCCCAATTGCCCTGCCTTCCCCCCTCCAAAAAGCAAAAAAATTAAATTAAAAAAAATCAAATTAGGAACATATAATTCATCTGAAACTTCAGAGAATTTCAGTTTTTACATACCCCATACTGTTTCTATCTTGACCTAAACCCTGTACCAGATATAAGAATCTTTAAAAAAAAATTGATGAGGATTTAACTTGTAAAATGAAAGTTTCTGCCTTTTAAAATTATCAGAAAGATACTTTAAAATGGGAAAATAACATCACTTTCTTTACAATTATCAGTGCTATTTTAGAGGTAAAATCTTTAATCCAGTTTTGAGAATGTGTTACTATAACATAAAGCCAGAATTTCCATATTGAGTACATTTGGAAGTCAATCATATACATATGTATATAATTCTTAGAGAAAACAATCTAATCCTGTTACTTTCTCAAAATTTACTGTTCTGTTTAATTAGAAAACTTATACATTGCATCTTTGTCTGATCCTCCCTCTTAGGAGGATAGCATCCCTATATTATAATTTGCAAATACAGATTAAAATGGTAAGATTTTCCATACTTACATCTTATTATAGTAATTCAGAAATGTTCCAGTATCAGTCAGCTAATAGATTTAGTTCACATGGTGGTCAAAAGAAGCAATACAGGGGCGCTCTCAAGGTTTCTCTCAACACCTTTGGAATTGATTGTGTGACGTGGGAGACCCTGGCACAGGACCGGTCAGCGTGGGGTGCCCACATCCTGTGCTCTTGGTGTTTCCCAAGGGCACAGCAGTGCCTTTCACGTCGTAGGCACTTACTTAAATTGGATGTTAAAATTTATTGAGCCCCATGCTGAGCTGGGTACTGTTCTGGGTACTTAGAAGTGATGATCTCGTCTTTAGGTTACAGGAGAAGCACGTGAAAGATGAGCAGATTGAACATTGGAAGAAGATAGTAAAAACTCAGGAGGAATTGAAAGAACTTCTTAATAAGGTGAGGTTCTTTCTTGTGACTTATTTGAAATGATCATAACCCAAAGTATGTAACCTCAGATTTGGAAGAAGCCTGAGTAGCCACCTGATCCAGACCACAGAAGGAGCCCCCACTGTGGTGTATCCAACCAGTGGTCACCTGGAAAGGCCCCTGACTCTGCCCTCAGCCAGGTGATGGCGGGGGGCAGCAGCTCAGTCTGCACAACTTTACCTCGTAGATGGTGAATTTGAAAGAGAAGATCAGAGAGCTGCATCAGCAATATAAAGAGGCATCCGAAGTGAAGCCTCCTCGAGACATCACTGCAGAATTCCTTGTGAAGAGCAAACACCGGGATCTCACAGCACTGTGCAAGGTACATGACAGGCTCCTGAGGCTGCGGCTTGGCGCTGACCACCCTTCTTTCCCATCCTTAGCCTCCTCACCCCCAATAGCTCCATCAGTCCCTTCCCTGACCTTCTTAGTCCTCTTCTAGCTTACAGTGTTACCAAGTTGTAAGAGACTGCAGCCTAGAGCAGGGAAATGGCTTGCCCAGGACCCTTCTGTCATTGTTATGCGGTAGCATCTTACTTTATTTATACCAACTTCCCACCTTATCTTTTGTTTGGTCTTACCTCCTTCATTAGGCCAGTCCTGTCTCTGATTAAATTAGAGGCAGCACTTTCTCTCCCAAACAACCAAGTCACTTTTGTAAGTTGATCATGGGCTCAGTGTTGAGATAATCATATCTTTGTAGCAGTCAGACAGTATCTTAACCAGAGACTTTTACCACTTCTGACTTTAATTGGCCTATACCCAGCTCTTACTGCTACTTTTATATTCTCTGTAAATGAACTCACTGATTGTCTTACCATAGGTTTTGTAAAAATCTTCCTTTGGCACAGCAGTGACCCTGAGTTCTCTAGAGGGTGTGCCAGCAGAGCTCGAGCTCCCTGGTCTAGTCAGCAAGCAGTCCTTAAGCACGTCTGTGTGCTGGGCACCATGCCTCTCCCTGCAAGGGCCTGCCCAAGTCCAGGCCCCTTGTCTGGGCAGCAGCCTTGCTGAGTGCAGAGTGACTCCTTGAGCCACACAAGCCTAACTGGTGACTGGGGGGATTAGTGGAACGCAGTGCCTAGGAAGTGATGGCTCTTGAGAATAAAAACAGAGAGATAAACTTTGGTTACATTTGATTTGACCAGGAATATGATGAGTTGGCAGAAACACAAGTAAAACTCGAAGAGAAGCTCCAAGAGCTGGAAGCCAATCCCCCCAGGTAAGAGCTCACACTCACACAGCGTGCGTCATGTGGTTTGGGAGGTTCAGGGGTAAGAGTCCTGGTTATTTCTAATGTGAGAACATCCACCCCACATCCTGTGAAGTAGGCAGCAGCCCCAGGGTCCAGCCAGGCCTTTGGGCTCTGAGACCAATGCTCATTTTTGTTCCTTGGTGCACAGGCAGACTACTTGGACTTGTGGCTTTGACTTGTTTTCTTTCTCAAGTAGATTTTAAAGGGAAATGATAGGATAAGGGGTTTTCATTTTATTATGAAAATAGAAGATAAAAAGAAGTGGTGTCTTTGGATCTAGGGCTTGTTCAGTTCCCAGGTTAGTTGACCATGAATGATATTTATTACATACACTTAGGTTGAAGTGGACTGGGGTACTTGACACATTATTAAAGAAAATAACACTAGTTCATAGTTATATAAGCTATTTGTGAAGTTAAGGTGTATAGTAGTATACCCCAGGGTGGCTAGGTGGTGTAGTGAATAGAGCACCAGCCCTGGAGTCAGGAGGACCTGAGTTCAAATCTGACCTCGGACACTTAACACTTACTAGCCAGTGTGACCTTGGGCAAGTCACTTAACTCCAATTGCCCTGCCTTCCCCCCTGCAAAAAAAGAATTATAAATAATAATAATAATGGTATATATACCCCTCATGATACTTCTGTGAATTAAGTAGCAATATTATCTCCATTTTATATATGAGGGGATTAAGGCTCAGAAAAGACAAGAATGATAATAATAGCATTTATATAGCACTTTAGGGTTTGCTAAGCACTTTACAAATATCTCGTTTCATCTTCACAACAACCCTGGGTGTGGTAGATGTCGATATAATCCCCATTCTGTATTTGAGAGGGACAGCAATTAAGACTCAGCCAGAGCATCCAGAGAAAGAACTAAGTTTATATCCAGGTGGAAGCAAAATACCTGATTTTTTTCGTTCTCTTATTTGGTTTTATGACCTCTTTACCATTTTTCATTCCAGCTGGTACAATCCGTCCTTATAACCTGACCAATGTATAATGTGAAAGTATTTACAGATCCTATAGTTGACTATAAGCCGCCATGGGGGGGAGGGAGGGAGGGGGACAAAATGTGAAATTCAAGGAATTGTGGAATTGAATCCTGTAAACTAAAAGGAAACAAACAAATTAATAAAAAAAAAAAAAAGATTCAGCCAGAGTCTTCCCACTAGTTAGTGTCAGGTCTTCCTGGCTTCAGGCCCAGGGCTCTGTCCACTGTGCCACTGAGCTCTTGGATTAGTGATCCCACAGCGGGGTGATGTTTGATGTGGCACCATACAGAGCAGCAGGTGCTCGGGACTACGGCAGCCAAGGGAGAGGAGCCAGAGACGCTCCCCATCTCTCTGGGTGCTTGCTCTCTCTCAGACGCTGCATGTTGTCTGCTTCCTCGGGTAGACGGCCTCCTGGAGGGTCAGCTCCACTTAGCTGAGTATAGCTCCAACAGTCACTTTTCTTTTGTTCTTATTTTGCAGTGATGTCTATTTGTCCTCAAGAGACAGGCAGATCCTTGACTGGCATTTTGCAAATCTAGAATTTGCTAATGCCACACCTTTGTCTACTCTCTCCCTTAAACATTGGGATCAGGTAATTCCTTCATCACGGGTGTTAGATGTTGTCTATAAAAGGCTTCCAAGGGGAATGGGCAGGACTATAACTGTTTAACAAACCAGCCAAAAAAAGAGTCCTTTGCATCCACATCTAGAGAGAGAGCCTCTCCTGTGGCCATAACTCCTCTGCACCCTTGGGCATGGGCTTTTCCCTAACATTCTAGGAAAATACTGGGTTTCCCTCTCATTTTTGTCCCATAGTCAAATTTCCCTTGTAAACAGAAGTTTTGAGTTCCTGTTTTTTGACATCATACCTGTGTTCTCAGCCTTTAAATTACATTATAGGAGACCCTATTATCTGAGCTTATTTATATGAATGATACTTTGTAGACTTTCTAAAGAACCACCAGGGAATTTAAATAAGGATAGAGTATATTCTCCAAACAGGAATTTTGTATGCTCAGAGACATTGAGGCAAGTAAGAAGCATTTTCAATGTGTTTTCTTAGTTTGGCCCTCTAGTAAACTGTGAAAGGGTATGATGTTCAGAAGACCAATAAGGTCAGTTAAGAACTAGAGCGAATCAGTAAACCTTATGTGTTTGACATCTGCTCTGTGAATCATCCAAGGACAGAGAAGCGAGTTTTAGGCTGTGTCCTTCTGGCCCCCTTTGCTTGGGGCACCAGTATGCTTTGGGAATGGAACTGATTTTCTTCATGGTTTAGGCAGCCTGTAATTTGAACAAGAAGCTTCCCTCACCTGCACTCCGAAGGTGCTCCAAAGATGTAGGTGACACGATGTCATAGGCCGTGTGGACCATCGCTTCCTTTCATGGCTGGTGTGTCTGTGTAGGAGAGCACCCCAGTTAAGGTGCACTGGCGTGCTTCGCTTCCTCTTCCAGAACATTGGTTCTGTTTCAGTGACACTGGCAAATTCTCCCATTGTAGATAACAGATAGAATTCAAGTTACTTTAGAAATGGTAGAACATGGTACCAGTAAGTGGCTCTTCTCTGGTAGAAGAGGAAATTTTCTCCTTTGTCAAAGTCTAAAGCTATCACTTCTCTCCTTCACTTTAGGATGATGATTTTGAATTTACTGGCAGTCACTTGACCGTAAGGAATGGCTACTCCTGTGTGCCAGTGGCCCTGGCTGAGGGGCTGGACATTAAACTGAATACAGCGGTTCGACAGGTGCGATATACAGCTTCTGGTAAGTCACCTCAGTCAGGGCATGAGGGGTTTCCTTCCTTGTAATGTTTTAGATGCCATGCTAGTTGTTACTGAACAGAGAACATATTTCCCTTTACTTTGTCCAGGGATCTAGGCCTCTGCTTCCTCATGTGGGATAAGAGGGGACTTTGGTACTTGAAGATGATGCCATCAGAGAGCAGGGTCTGGCAGGTCTTACTAAGGGGAAAGGCATGTCTAGAAGAAGATGGTTTCTTTCACCAAGGTCACTGTAGCTATTTATTTTCAGAGAAGTTCATCACAGAACTCTACCACCAAGTGATGCCTTTTTTTTTTTCTGTAGCAGGCCACCCACCCACACATACAAAATACTCTTTTCTGTGACTTTTGGTCCTCTTTCTTAGTTCTCCTCTTACCTACCTGACCATTCTTCTTTCAGCTCCTTTGCTGACTCATCATCCATACTCTACCGCATACATGTGGGTGGGATTTCATCCCATGCCTTCTCCTCTTCTGTGTCTGTCCTCTTGACAAACTCACCTGCTTTAATGATTTAATGATCATCTCTGTTTAATTATCATCTCACAGGTCTAAATATCCAGCCCCATTCTCTCCTCTGAGCTTTACTCCCATATCACTAGTTGACCTATAAAACATTTCAGCCTGGCTATCCTGGAGACATCTGAATCATGTCTAAAATAGAATTCATTCTTTTTTTGTCCCCACCCCATTCCTAATTTCTCCAATTCTGTTGAGGGCACCACCATCCTGCCACTCTCACAGGTTCGTAACCTTGACATTATCCCAGATGCCTTACTCTTCCTCATTCCACATATACAGGCTGTTAGCAAATCTAACAGCCACCACCTTGGGTTACAGCCTCATCTCCTCCTGCCTGGATTATTGCAAAACCTCCCTGCCTTACAGTTCTCCCTACCCTAGGCCACCTGTGTGCTGATAACTAAATACATGTCCAGCCATGCCTTTTCACCGTTCAGTCAACCCATTGTCTCCCTGTTGCCTCTCAGGAAAAATTTAAGTCTTCGCAGCCTGGTCCCAGCCTGTTTTTACAGCCTTGTTGACCATTACTCCTTCTCCTGAACTCTGCAGTCCAGCCACGTGGGCCCTCTCTCTGCTCTTCATACACAGCACCCTGCCTCAGTCTCCTGCCTTTGTACTGGCCACCTCCCTCACACCTTGGAATGTACTCCCTCCTCATAGACCTCCCCTTTGCTTCAGGCTTTTAAGTGCTGCATTTCCTGATCCCAGCTGCTGGTGCCCGCCCTCCTGCAGCCTTTGTGTTTGTTCTCTTTATGTTTATGCTGTGCGTACTTATTTACATACGTGTCGTCTCCCCATTAGAGCATAAGCTTCTCATGAGTAGCAGTTGTTTCATTGTACCCCCAGACCCTGGCACAGAGTATGCCCACCTTATAGAATCGTTGTACAGTGGCTGCTCCCGCAAGACCCTGGAGGTACTATATATTGTTACAGTGTAGGTAGAAACCCAACCAGAGCAATGCTCTATATCCTTGATGAATTGAAGCCTGGTTATGGTAGTGTATGACACAGGTACAGGACATTGGGCCTACACAAAATGTACCCTGAATGTGTACGTTGGTATTTTGGTCTGGGCCTGTATGTACGAACTTGTGACAGTACCAGTCTTGGTGCATTTTCAAAGGGATGGAAATAACCTGTTGCCCCGCTACCTTCAGCACTGGAAAATTTATTGTTGGGGAAACAGATGACGTGTTGTAGTTGGCAGTCCTAAAAGGCCATAGTTTAACCCCCAATTGTTCCCTCCCATTTGTTGTTCTGTATTTCTCTTTCTTTCTTCCTTCCTTTCTCTTTAGGCAGTAGGAGGTGAGTGTCTTATCACAAAGCTAGTAAATGCCTAAAGCTAGATTTGAACTTAGAACCCCCTGGCTCCAGGGCCAGTGTTTTATCCACGTTGCTGCCCTTCTCCCAATTGTCTTTAAGAACTGCTGTGACCCAGCATGCAATCCCAGAATCAACGCACAGCCTGCTACTCTGCCTCATCTTGCCAGTAGGACATGGCCTTGAAGAACAGCCACAGGCAGCTGAATACACCTAGGCCCTATGCCCACATCTCTTGTAATCATAGGGTTGGTGGTGGTGTTTTTTTTAAACATTCTTACATACTCTGATCTCATCATCAGTGAAGGTGTTCATACACAAACTGATATTTCAGTGTTTAGTCTCAACATTGCTAAGGCCTGCAGGTATGAGGTAACTAACTTTAGGTAACTTAGTGCAGTGATTCCCAACTTATTTTTATTCCTGACAACCCCTTTCAACAATAAATAACCCCAGAAAAGTGTTATGAAGCTGCAAGTTAATTTAATATGCTGCTTATGGTATTTTTTAGACTTAGTGTTTGCAGTAACTATAATGATAACTTTGCCCCAAAAAACTCCAAATTAAAATTTATATTATATACTTATAAACATGAAATTCATAAAGCCATAAAATAATGACAAATATTTTTATGTGGGATATTCCATAAGAATTAAAAGAAATGGCATTTTGGAAACAGTTTGATGACTGGCTGAAAAACTGCAAGAACACACTGTATTTAGTTGCAGATTGATGCAGTTGCTGTGCATACACCAGAATCACTGTGCGTATGTTCTTGCAGGTTTGAATCACTGCAGAAACAAGTATGTAATGCTATGGTACGTGCTTGTTGTCACAGAGGAAAATATATTTGTTACATGATAGGGGCTTTATCTACTGCTGAAGGTACCCTGAGAGGGCAATAAAGGGGCACACAGTAAGTGTTATATAAACGTTACCTGTTACCATCATTGTCGTTAGATTTATTAAAGGCCTGCTGTGTGCCTGGCCCCGGGCTAAGTGCTTTACAAAGGTTACCTCATTTTATCCTTGTGACAATCCTATGATTGGCTGTGTGTTGACTGTTGTATAGATGCCCATTTTATTGTTGAGGAAACTGAGGCAGGCAGTGATTTAGTGACTTGCCCAGGGTCACACTGCGAATGTCTGAGGCTGAGTTTGACTTTAGTCTTCTTGACTCCAGGCCCTGAGCATGACCTACTATAGCCAGGTAGCTGCCTATTCAATTAAAGAAATTTTAGCATGTGCCTCTTCTACCATCATCTCAGAAGTCTGTAAATGACTGGTCTCAGATGCTTCCTATTATCTGTATCCAGAGCAGGAGTCAGGCTGTGCCAAGAGCGTTGGGTGCTGTCGGTTATTTCCTCAGTTCGGCCTCTACTTCTGCTTAATCTGTACTGCATGTTGAGCACCTCCCTCTTTCATCATTTTTGCCTAACCCTTTGCAGGATGTGAGGTGATAGCTGTGAATACTCGCTCGACCAGCCAGACCTTTATTTACAAATGTGATGCTGTTCTCTGTACTCTTCCCTTGGGTGTATTGAAACAGCAGCCCCCAGCTGTCCAGTTTGTGCCACCTCTTCCGGAGTGGAAGACATCTGCAGTACAAAGGATGGGCTTTGGTAACCTGAACAAGGTAACAATCCGACGTGCCCGGTGCTAGACTGATTTTCCCCCGATTTCCCATTCATTAGCAGCTCAGCTGCTGAGTGCAGAACATGTGTTCAGAGCTGGAGATAATCATTCAAGTCTTTATAGTCTTACATTCTAAAGGTAACTTGGAAAGGTAAGGCATATGCAAATATGCAGCATTAGACCATAATAACTGTTTTAATTATTTTAAAGTTTTACAAAATGTTTTTCTCACAGTACCCCTATAAAGCACGTAGTAGTAGGTAGGGAAAGCCCAGAGAGGTGATGGCTGGCCATACAAAGAGGCAGTCTCAGAGCCAGAATTTGAACCTAAGGCTTGTGATTCCAAACCCAAGGTACTTTGTACTGTGCCCAGAGCTCTGCGTTGCCAGGACACATGGCAGCTGTGCGGGCATGAAGGTACCAGCTGTAGCCTTGGGGGCTGGCCTTGACTCAGAGGCCCTGGGGAATTCTTTTGGAAGGAAGACAGTCGCTAGTAAGGTCTTGGCCCTTTTCTGGTGCAGCCCTGCTACTCTTTAGACCTTCGAGGACCACCCGTGACTGGCCCTTGTCTTTTCTTGTTGCATTAGGTGGTTTTGTGTTTTGACCGCGTGTTCTGGGACCCCAGCGTCAATTTGTTCGGTCATGTCGGCAGCACTACTGCCAGCAGGGGAGAACTTTTCCTTTTCTGGAACCTCTATAAAGGTAATTTCATTCATGTTTTATTCTTTAAAATATTCTCCTACAGGACTGGCACCAGCAGTTACACCTATTCTAGATTCCTTGATGCAGTATGGTGCATTGTTTTAGCATGCCATTTGACCTGGGATGGTTTGTTCTGACTGAATTAAGCTTGGCTCCCCTTCTTTGGAAGGGGCTCATCCAGCTACACCCCACATCCCCCCTTCCCCAAACACTCCAAAATCAGTATAGATGTGTATGTCAGGGGCAGCCAGGTAGCACAGCGAGTAAGAGCACCGGCTCCAGTGTCGGGATGACCTGGAGATTGAATCCCGGGCTCAGACACTCAGCACCGCACCCAGAAATAACTGGCCATGTAACCTTGAGCAAGTTACTTAACCCTGATTGCTTAAAAAAATAAAAAAAGATGTGTATGTCAACAACTCTCTTTGAACTGTACTAAGGAGAAGGCTTGGGCACTGCTGTACAGCAGCTCATTCTGTGAAATCATTATATCTTATGGGGTTTCCTCTCATTTGGAACTTGAGAAAATCCATCCAGGGCTGAGCTGAAGCTTTTCTTGGAGACTCAGCAGTCTTCTGGTCCAAGTCCCATCTGAAAAGAAATCCTCTCTTAGGACATCCTTCTTGAAAGACCTCCATGGAGCAATGCATGGAAGTTTCAAAGTCTCAGATTTAGGTTTGGAAAAAGGAAAATTTCCTACCAGTCAAAACTGTGAAAAAGTAGAATAAGCTGACTCTGGACTTCAGAGGTTTCCCTTCATTAAATATATTTTAAAATAGCTAAAAGGTGTCCACTTGTCAATGATGTGGCATGAGACATTCTTTTCAGTTACAATTTAGATTAAATGGTCTCTGAAATCCTATCTAACCCTGAGATTCTTTGAGATTATGTGCGAAAAGTAGGCTTGAATTCAGCAGGTAGGAATAAGTGGTTGAGTGCTGGGCATTCCCATCATCAGGAGCACCTTGGAGATAAGCACATTGGTGGAAACACCTGGGGTATGTCCAAGGGACAGCAAGGTAGAGGAAGGTTGAAGATACGGTGTGATTCACTGGAGATACTGTGGAGAGCATAGAGATGTCTGTGAGTCTGTTGTCCCTTTTAAAATGTTTCTGCCCCACGGTCCAAAAGACTCATGAGGGAAAATGCTCTGCACTAGAGAAAGAGCTATGGAGTCTGGATGTAGATCAAAGCAGACTATTTCCATTTTGTTTTTTGTTTTTTTGTGACTTTTCCATTTGTTCGGTTTCTTCTTTCACAGCATGGCTGATGTGGAAATATGTTTATGTGATTGCACATGTATAACCTATATCAGATTGCATGGGGAGAAGGGAGAAAGAGGGAGAAAAAATTTGGATCCCAAAATTTTATAAAAAATGAATGTTGAAAACTACCTTTACATGTATTGGGGGGGGGGGAATACTATTTACTTTAAAAAAAAAAAAAGACTGTCTGAAAGGGGGAACCCACCACCTCTAGAGGAGATAGTGCATTGTACTCTTAGACAGCTCTGATTGGTATAGGTGTTTTCCTTACAGAGAGCCAGAATCTGCCTTTGTACTACTTTTCCTGGCCACATCCCTCTAGTTCTACCCTCTGGAATCTTATATATAACCTTCTAGAGGAGAATATTTAGAACAGGGATAGGGAACCCGCCTTCTAGGTCTTTGGGTGCAGCCTTTTGATTGAGTCCAAGTTTTACAGAACAAATCCTTTTATTAAGGGGACTTGTTCTGTGAAGTTTGGATTCAGTCAAAGGGCTGCACTTGAGGACCTAGAGGACCACATGTGGCCTCTAGGCTGCAGGTTCCCCACTCCAGTTTAGACCATCCTAGAAAATACCAGAACGATAAGAGCACTGTTTGCAATTCGGTATTAACTCTGCTCATTACAGATGGTTCTGTTCTCCACTGAAGAGAGAGGGTGCTGTTTAGTCATACTTTGTTAGCATACAGTTTAAATGACTTGGCTTAATTTGTTTTTTCCTAAATAAATGGCCAGAAATTCAGGATAAAGTATAGAAAACTAACCATGCACCCCAAGTTCCTGAAGTGTTTCTGCTCTCCTCGATAATATGGTACTTCACATTTACCTTATGGTTTGAGGTTTAGCATCCTTGGAGGCAGGTAGTTTAAGTATTATTATACTTAGAACTAGAAAGCTGGAACTCAGAGAAGTCAGGGACTGCTGTGCTAGAGTTTCAGACCCAGCTTTTTTCCACTCCCAATGTAGCCATGTCACCTCTTGGTTTTCAAATGAAGTCAGACACTCCCACCGGTGCGGGACCTTGCTGACTCACATCTTTGTCCTTCTAGCAGGTCACTTGTTGGAAGAAAAACCTTGGTACTACAGAATATTTCTGTATTCGTCACCCATTTGCTGACATTTAAACTTAATGTTTTACATGTTTCACATTACAGCCTTATCTTTCAGAGCAGTGGTGTGTAGTGGGAAGGTCGTGGATTTGGCGTCAGAGGCCCTGGGTTCAAATCCCAGCCCTGCCACTTAGCATTTGGCCTTGGGCCAGTCATTTAACTCTTCAAACCTACATTTCTTCATCTCTAAAATGAAGAGTTTGGACTAGATTAATTCTGAAGTCTCTTCTTACTCCAATCTCCCCCATCCTCATTCGTGACCCTTCCATCCCCACTAACTATAGTCCCATATTCCCACTGTCTTTTGAAGCTAAACTCCTCAAAAAGTAAGTCTACAATAGGTGCCTCCTCTTTCTGTCCTTTCACTCTCAATCCCCAACCCCGGGGCATTCCACCAGAACTGTTCTGTCCAAAGTCGCCAGTGACCTCAGCTGCCAGACCTCATGGCCTTTCTTCAGGCCTCATTCTCCTTGACCTCTCTGCAGCCTCCGAGTCTGTGGGTCACTCTCCCTGCCTTGATACGCTCTTCTCTCTAGGTTGGCAGGACACCACTTTCTCCTGGGTCTCCTCCTTGCTGTCCCACGACTGCCTCTTCTCCGTTGCCTTTTCTGGATCCTTATCCACCTCGTGCCCTTTGCCTGTCGCCCTCCCTCAGATGTCCTGGGCCTCTTCTCTTCTCCCTGTAAACAGCTTCACTTGGGGCTCTCGTCAGCTCCCAGGGATTTCATGACCATCTCCGTGCTAAGGGCTCTCAGATCGACCTCTCCTACTCCTAACTTTCTGCCAACTTCCAGTCTCACACATCTCAGAGTAGATGTTCAGTGCACGTCTTTTTGTTGTGGTTGTTGTCGTTTTGGCAGGGCACCTGGGGCTGAGTGACTTGCCCAAGATCACACAGCTGGTAAGTGTCTGAGGCCGCATTGGAGCTCAGGTCCTCCTCCAGGGCCGGTGCTCTATTCACTGCACCACCTGGCTGCCCCTCAGTACACATCTTAAACTCAACATGTCTAAAAGAGGGCTCAGTGTCTTTCCTCTCTTACATCCCCTATTACTGTGGGGAACAACAACATCTTCCCAGCCCTCAGGCTCGTAGCCTGTGAGTCACCCTGGATTCATCACTGCCCCCCCCCCCATCAAGCTGTTGCTAAAGCCTGTCCATTTCCCCTTTGCAGTATCTCTGGAATACACCCCCTCATTTCCCCTGACACTGCCCCCACTGGTGCAGCCCCTCATCACCTCACACCTGGACTGTTGCAGTAGCCTCTTGTGGGTCTGCCTGCCTCAAGTCTCTCCTCACTCTAGTCCTTCCTCCATTCAGCACTAAAGTGATTTTCCTAAAGTGCTGGTCTCACCATGTCAGTCTCCTCTCAGTAAACCCCACTGATTACATGTTGTCCCCAAGAGCAAATACAAATCCCCCATTTAACACTCAAAGCCCTTCCCAGCCCGGTCCCCTCCTGCCATTCCAGCCTTCTTACATCTACCTCTCCATGTCCTCTTGGATCCAGGAACCCTGGTCTCCTGGCTGTTCAATGAACAAGACCCTCTCTGTCTCAGCCCTGGGCCTTCTCTCTGGCTGCCCCTGTGCATGCGGGGCTCTCCCTCCTCTGCTCTACCTCCTGGCTGCCCTGCCTTCAAGCCCCAGCCAAAGCTTCACCTTCCACAGGAAGCCTTTCCCAACGCCTTTTACTTCTGGCTCCTTCCCTCTACCATCTTCAGTTTGTCCCATGTGTAGCGTGGTTTGTATAGACTTCTTTGCAGGTGGTCTGCCCCGTTAGACTGGCAGCTCCTTGTAGGCCAGGACTGTCTCTTGGCCCTTTTGTATCCCCAGGACCTAGCACAGTGCCTGCCACATGATGTGCACAGTAATGCATATTATTGACTGACAGATCCACGACTGCTCATTACAGCATATGAAGTCATCGTTTTTGACTGGCCCTTTGACAACATCTGGAGCGTGTGCCAGAAGCTGGGAGGGAGGTTGGTTAGTGTTGGTAGGAAGAAGTAAGGGGCAGAGGGCGTCAAGGCTCCATCAGAGACGAGGCCTGAAGCCCAGCCCATCAGATAAACTCGAATGCATCAAAGCAACCACTGCAGGAAAAATGGAAACATGCAGGCTTGGAGCTGGAGTGACCGAGGCCGGGTCGTGGCTCAGATCCCGTCCTTTTGTTAGCCATGAGACCATGAGCAAGTCACTTCACTCCAATGTCCGCATCTTTAGAAGGGGGGTAAGATAGCTGGACTTTCCTCCCTGCCTGCCTGTCTCTGTCTCTTACTGTCTCCCTCCTTCCGTGTGTGTGTGTGTGTGTGTGTGTGTGTGTGTGTGTGTGTGCGCGCACATATTTATATGCACTGTGAAGCAGGATATAAATAGGAACTTTTTCATCACATAAATCCCCACCCGTCCCATGTTACAGATGGTGGCACAGAGTCACAGAACAGATAAGTGACTTGTCTAAGGCCACACAGTAAGTTAGTGAAAGAACCCAGATCCCCTCACTTTCAGACCCAGACTGCCTGATGTGCTTCCTGAAAACAGAACTCTTGGCCAGACACGGCATTTTCATTTGAGACCTTCCCTAGGACAAGTTCTAGCCACAGCCTTGTAGGCTCATAGGGAGGAAGGAAAGACCGAGCAGGGTTTGCTGTGTCATGAGACTAGAAAGGACCGGGATATGGGGAACACCTTGAGGGACATTGTGTCCTTACAACAGTTTTAAGTTTTGTTGCAAAATGTAAAGAAGCCTTGAACATCATATTATTTCCTTTGGCTTGTTTCTGACATGTACGTAGCACAGCCCTTCTGCCATCTTCCCAGCATCAGCACAGCCTCAGAGACAGAGGAGGGACCCTCCGGGCCCTTTCCTCTGGCCCACAGTGAACAGGAGCCCCCGTCCCCCAAGCTCACCCTTAGAGACCCTGGGGCAGCCCCTTCTGCTTGTGGACGTGCTCCTGCTTTTCTTCATGCTGAACCTGATTCTGCTTCTCTGCAGCATCTCTATGCGTATTGCTCCTACTTCCGTCCTCCGGCATCACCCCTTTTCCTTGTGACACACCTGCAGATACTTAAAGTCAGCCACTATGCCCTCGTCTGCCCCGTTTTCTCAGCCGACACCCCAGGTCCCTTCCATCATCTTCATACGGTCTTGCCTCCAGTGCTGGCACTGCCTTGGTGGTCCTGCTCTGAGCTGTCGTTGGCCTCTAGCCCAGCCCCCCTTTTCTACTGAGGAACAAATGGCTACAACTAGAGCCCCGTGAGGCAAACCCTGGGGCAACTGCCCTTGAGTTTTAGCAGGCCAGGCATTAGAGGGTTACTCCTGAAAAAGAAGAGAAGATACCTCCTGGGGGCAGTGCAGGGCGAGTGCTGAATTACCTTCTCTTTCTTTCTCAGCTCCAATTCTTTTGGCCCTTGTGGCAGGAGAAGCCGCCGGGATCATGGAGAACATCAGTGATGACGTGATAGTTGGCCGCTGCCTGGCCATCCTCAAAGGCATCTTTGGAAGTAGTGCTGTGCCTCAGGTAGGGAGTCTGCCCTGCCCCCCTAAAGCAGCACAGGACTTCTCTGTATGGATTAGGAAAAAAGGCACCGAAAAGAATTAGGCTTTTAAGGCAGAAGCAAGTATTTAGATCAGTGATCTCTGTATGGAGCACACCATAGGATCTGGAAATTTAGCATGTATCCTTGCCAGTCGCTTCATCCCCCTTTTCATACAGGTAGGTTAGAAAACAGAGTGTGCCTCCAGAGGACATGGAGGATTATGGGTATCCCTTTCCAAACCCTCTGTTTTTGAAGGCTGTATTGGTGTGCGTGAGCTTCACATGGGCCTGGATCTGTGATTGCATTAGAATAGGGACTTCCAGTGAGGATGCCCCCACCACGGTCTGCTGACACCTTCTCTGCGATTCATAGTCCCCCAGAAGGTTGCCTGTGTCTTGAGAGATTAAGTAACTTTCTGGGAGTCTCACAGCCATATGTGATAGGTGAGATATAAACTGTCCACCGGTCACTGTCCTGCCCCTCAGCTTCACACAGTAAGGCCAAATCAGCTCTTATGGATGGTTTTTAGCTCCCATTAGGACTTGAGGATTCATAGAAAAGTCACAGAAGGAGGTTCTCAGAGATCTGGAGACATCCTATATTACTTTACCAAAATGGTATTCATCACTCCCTGTGCTCAGATAGGCTCTGGTATGCTCTGTCCATCCACCTCTAGGATTGCTTTGAATTTGAATTTGGTGGCTTTTCCCCTCAGCCCCATACAGAACTCTTACAAAGGGTGACTTGTTCTTTTAATTAAAAATCAGGCCCTGTGTCTTCTCCCTAGCCTAAAGAGACAGTGGTGTCCCGATGGCGTGCAGATCCCTGGGCCCGGGGATCATACTCCTATGTAGCAGCGGGATCATCTGGCAATGACTACGACCTGATGGCTCAGCCCATTACTCCAGGACCTGCTATTCCTGGTGCCCCTCAGGTGAGGAGCCACACAGCCCATCTGTCTGTACCCAGCATCCCGCACTGGAATGGGGTTCTGGCACTTACATTGTGGCCTCTGGGGTCTGAAGGAGCTGAGGGCAGGCTTGCTTTTAGTCCCAGGTACCTTAAGGTACTTTAATAAAAAGAACCTTGGCCTTAATCACAAAGCTCTGACTCTTCCCCACTCTGTGACATTGGCTAAGTCACTTAACCTCTGAAGGCCTTGGTTTTCTCATTTGTAAGGGTGGAGGGGCGAGGTGAGCTATCTTAGGGGTCCAGTATTCACATCGTCTTACTGAGTGGAGGGTGGACGCAGCACGTTTCCTAATCAGGCTCTGGGCCGAGGGCCTGGCCCTGTTGGTCATGTGTTAGATAGGTGTAGTGTGCGAAGCACATGAAAGCTCGTTTTAAATCACCAGCACAGAAATTGAGGACTTGTGTTTAGCTTAGAAGGAGCTAGCTAGGTGTCATGCAGAGTCAGCCAGGTGTCCCAGGGTACAACAGGGCGGCGTGGAACGAGGCCTAGCAGGGAGAGAAGCCATTCACAGCACAGGTCTGGACCTGACCTGGGCTTCCTCCTCTCTAACAGGGGGCTGGCTAACAGGAGTTATGTCCCTGGTGGTGGAGAGGAAGGCTCTTCACAAACTCGGGCAGGCCCTCTAGGGAGGAGAACAGTAATTACTGCAGTGGGGTCTGGACAGGATGCTCGCATCACATCACTGACTAGGACCAGTTGGAGATATTTAACCTGGAAAAAGATTTGGGAGGAAGTTACATGATAACAGTTTTCAAGTATTTGAAGAGCTTTCACAGACAAGACTCCTTGTTCTCCAGCCACAGACAGCAAAAGTAGGGACATATTAACCTTAGAACAACATTGAATGGAGGGGGCTCAAACAGGATGTGGTGGGCTGCTTTCCCATCTGTGGAGGTCTTCAGACTTAGTTTGAAGTACAGCTTTTGTTTGGGGAATGTTAAAAGAATAGTCGCGATGTCCTCCAGAGGTCCCTCGCCAGTCTCTGGGATTCTCTGTTGCCTTAAGCCCCTAAAATGAGCCAAGGGAGCTGTGCTGACAGCTGCCCTGCCATGCACCGATGCAGGCCTGGGAAGGCTGCTGGGAACATCACTAGGAGCCTAGAGCCAACTAACTGTATTTTCTCTCTTCTTTCTCAGCCTATTCCTCGACTGTTCTTTGCAGGTGAGCACACTATCCGTAACTACCCGGCAACTGTCCACGGGGCTCTGCTGAGTGGGCTGAGGGAAGCCGGGCGCATTGCAGACCAGTTTCTAGGTGCTATGTACACACTCCCGCGCCAGGCAACCCCCGGGGTCCCAGCCCCACAGCCCCCCAGCATGTGAGGCTGAAAGCAAAGCTCACGTGAGTGTGGGCTGGAGAGACTGTCTCATTAGATGTGATGTGTGTTTGCTGCAGTAAAAGCAAACTTCTCTAGCAATAGATCTCACTAGGAAGTTCTTCCTGGTGTCTCTGTCCCCGTGAGGAAGAAGAGCCAAGGGTTGGTCCGATGCTGAGAGAGGACCTTCCAGAGTGACTGTTCGGTTGGATGTTAGGAGCACACGATAGACCTGTTTGTTCAGAAATCCCTGTTTTCACTGAAGTTTAGGACTCTTAAAGCAGCAGCTGTGGGAGTACAGTTGAAGGAGCGATTGTCTCTTTGGTTTGGCTTGAGTATTTTTTTGTTTATTGTTATTTTTTAGAATAAAAGTTCCTATGAAAAACCAAACTCTTGGTTTTCCATTATTCTTGTCGCACGTGGCCCAGGGGGGCACCAGAGGGCTTTCTTTGAGGACCTTTCTGAAGACTACATGCACCTAATTTTTTCTCCTTTCCTGCATGGCCACTGTTCTTGGGCACAGTTGGGGGCACACACAGCCTCCCTTAAAGAGATTAGCAAATGGTTATACATGCCTGCTGTGTGAAAGGCACAAGGAAAACAATACAACACAAACGTGTAACAAAGGCCCCATGGGTAAGCAAATAATCGATAGGAGGGAAAGTATGGAAACTCATCCCATCTGCCACTCCAGTGGGTCCTTATTCACTAAGACAGGAGGACTTAAACCTGAGGTCCAAGAACCTGGGTGGGGAAAAAAGGCATCTTTTATTTCCACTAACCTCCATCCATTAGGAATGTAGGCTACAAAATGTTATTCTGAAAAAATCCAAGGACCCCAATCTAGGACTGGGATGATTGGAGCCAGACCCCTGGGGGCTGAAGTAACCAGAGGCAGCTTGAGATTATGATGCAATGTCTGTGTGTGTGTGTGTGTGTGTGTGTGTGTGTAATATCATGAGAGAAGGAGAGGAGGTAACTGAGACCCTTAAATGCCACCAAGTTTATAGCTTTACTTGGCAGTGCTGCATATGGACGTCCAAACTCGGCAAGGCCAGACGGTGGTCGGTAGTGGGAAGCCACTCCCTGGTGGGTGCACATCATAGTAGAAGGAGGATTAGTGTTGGAGTAAAAAGTTGGACCAGACAGTCCCCCCTCCATCTTTAGGATGGTTGTGGGGTGGGGGTGGAAAAGCTGATCTTGAGTCCTTTTCAACATGGACCCTGCGTAATAAAGTAGATCCCTTCTACTGACAGATGGGACTGGTTTCTGCTCAGACCGCACCAGACCCAGCACTCTAACTTGCTCTTTGGGCAGATTGGGGAGAGAGGGGTTCAGTAATGAGGTAGGAGGGACCAAGAATCCAGAGCGAGGTCTCTAACCTGCTCGGCCTCATCTGCCTGGTGTTGCCCCATTTTCAACTGAGCGGCACAGGACTAGGTTATCTTCCAGCTTTGGCACTTCTAGGCCCTTCCCCAATCCTCAAACAGCATTTTAGATGGACCGAAGACAAACATTAATTGCTAACCAAATTATAAAAGCCCCAGCTTCCAGTCCCCTGGCACATAGCGAAAGACACTGGCAGTGATGGCATCCCCAGGCTGATCCTGCACTGACCACCAGACACAAACATAGAAATTGGAGAGCTTTATTGGTTACATATCGTGCTGTAGGGCTGACAGACAGCTATAGAGCCAGGGGATACATGCAGACAAACAGGCTTTAACTAAGCATGCACCGGAGAGGAGCCGAGCTTGGCCTCCCCCTGAGGCAGGGGCCCCGAGCCAGAAGCACCGGCACCCACTGCCTCCTATCTCACATGCTTAGAGCGAGAATGGTGGTGGAGCCACCAAGGCCTCTCCTGGAGCCAGGCACCACACTGAGTTAGCTGGAATGGGTTGACTTGGAGAGAGACTGGAACACACAGCAACGAGGGTTAGTTTTCTGCCTGTAACTCAACAACTTTATAGGACTACCTCCCTACCCACCCAACTTTTAAAATACAAAAAAATATATTTTATTCTTTTAAAAATACATTCCACTCATACGTGTTCTGAACTGCTAAGCAGCAGCAAGAGTGCGGCACCTCGACCGTGGCAGGGTGGGCAGCCACACCTATCAGAGCCGTGGCACTCCCCTGGAGGGAGCTGGAGGACCACCACCAGAGGCCCGGAAGCACCAGTTCTGAAGCAGCCTTTGGAAAGCTCCGGATGGGGAGCATGGTGGCACAGATGACAGACCGAGGAGGCAGAGGCAGCATCAGCGTCAGCCCAATGAAGCAGGCACCAACACCTCTCCCCACCATGGTGACTACCACAAGAAGCTACAGAATCCCTTAGCTACTTACTCAGGGGCTCAGAACAGTATCACCCCCAGCCTATCTGACCGGGGGGGTGTGTGCAATCTCTCCTGGAGGTGTAGGGGTTTCTGTGCCCAGTGACCCCTAATGTCCTTTTAACCTAAGAGTTTATCATCCTGTGACCCCTGAGGACTGCATGAGCCCACCAAGGCGTCTCTCTGTAGCTGGCTTCACAGATCTCGATGGCCAAGGGAACGCTGCATGCTGGGTGCAGGAAAGGCACGGGGAGGAAGACTGGCTAAGTACTCAGATTCACCATCCAGTTTCAGGCCTCATTTCCCTAAACTCTGCCAGCTTCCTCCGGTGTGCTACGTAAGCATCTGGAAACTTTAGAATGCACTAGGCTTCCCATCCACCCTCTGTTCTACTCTACTCCTCACCCAAAGGAAACTTTCTTATGAAAAGCAGTCATCTTTGTCTAGAGGATTTGGTTTGAAGGCTTGTTTCTCCGCCAGGCCAACGTCCCTTTCCACTTCCAGCGAATGGACCCCCCGGACCCTAGGAGTGCAAGGCATTTCAATCCGAGAGATGGCTTGGGGATGGATGGTATGCGTCTTGCGGTGCCTCTAGCTACTTCTTAGGAAGGTGCAGTGAGAGATGCCGTCACGTAGCTTAGGGCATCTTAACTTTGGAATTTGCTGAACCCTAAGGAATCCTCACAACTGCCAAGCCAAAAAGAGCCAGGCCTCAGACTCTTGGCTGTACAATTATACCCAGTATTTTCTGCAACACCAAGAACTTTAAAAAATAAATCTATCAGGGGTCCTAGGAACTGTGCAAGTTGGGGGGAGGGGAGGCGAAATACTTATCCTGAAATATTAGTTACAATCAAACCCTATTGCACTCAGGTTTCAAGATGGAGGTTCCAGTAAGAGGGCACCATGATTTATCCCTCTCCCACATGGCATCTTGGTTCCACAGCGGGCATGAGCAGCGCCACTTACTTGGAGTCCCAATGTTGGCACCTAGCTGAATGTACAACAGACATACAAGGAAAACCATTAAGAATCGGGACTTGAGACTTTCTGTGACTGCTGACTGCCTCTAGTCTCCATGAGCAAGGGAGCCTCCATTTCCCCCACTTTCAGCAGCTATCACCTGAGAGGGTCCAGGGTCTGTAGGTCTGGAGCTCCCAGCCAGTGGAGGATCAGCCTTGGGTGGCTTCGTGGAGAGCACTTTGGGACAAGCAGCTGGCTAGGAGTTTAAACCAGGGCCCTGCCTGATGGGTCAGTGAGGAGGCAGGAAGTATGGCAACTATGGGGAAAGGTAGGACAGCCTAAGTAATACAAGCCCACATTTGGCAAAACATGAGAATGGAGGTATGAGAGTGGTTCCTGCATAGCAGCCAGGACATGGCACTCTCAGGCACAGCCTGAGAAAAGGATCAGTGCGTCCTGGACACCAGAGAATCAAGGATCTGACCAGCCCTGGTTCCTGCACTAGAACCTTAAAATAAACCAGGTGAGTTCTTACAAAGGAGGATTAAGGGACCCCACCCCAGACCCCAGCAAGGATAAGACGGGATGTATTGGGTTGTAGAGAGAATGTTATCCTAGCCATGTGGCCTCAGGTAAGTCATATCAACTGGCCCTCATTTTCCACCTCTGTAAAGGGAGGGGCTCAGATTAGCTGGTCCCTTCCAGCTCAGCATTCTGGGGGAAGGGGGTCAGGAGCCAGGCAAGACCAAACCAGTGTGAGCCCAGCCATCTTGGATGGGCTCCTGAGTAGAGAGCAAAAGTTAAACCAAGTGAAGTCAATGGCTGGCCGCCCCCAAGTTTGGCATCTGAACAAAGCTAATTACTCAGGCAATGACCCAATAAGTAACTGATCACCAAAGTTTTTTGATTGAAAAAAAAAATTTGCATGTGGAATTTGGGAAAATTTGCTGCATTCTGAATCTGAATCATCCTCCCCCCCCCCCCACTCTACCCTCCAACTCCATGATATTCCCCTCTCGTTTTGCAGATGGAGGCAACAGGAAACTACAATCCACAGAAATCCCCTTTCCAGCCAACCTTCAAGGATTGCATTGACTCAGTAAAGTGCGGTTCTCAAGGGGAAAGGGGTCAGGGGAGAAGGCAGGGACAGGGGTGGGCAGCACACGAGTGTCTGCCTCTCCTTGGATCTATTGCTCCAGGGGATGACAAATGGGAAAGGGGTTCATCCTGACTAGGGTGGGGTGGGGAAAGGGAGTGCGCTAGGTCAGGCCTAGCACAGTCTCAGGATCCGTGCCCCCATCCCCAAGTGGGGTGGGGATGGCACCCTGCTATGGAAAGTCAAGGTGAGGCTTGCAGCCCCAGGATCCTGCAAGCAAACTCGAGCCAGCCAAGCCTCCAGTGCTTGGTGAAGGGAATATGGAGGGGCATGGGCCCTTCGGTGTCCTCTTAGGTGGTGTCTGGAGAGGTCTGGCTAAGATGTGTCACTGATGGATGGCCCCTCGGGGAACAGCCAGCCCAGATACCCAAGATGCCACCCTGGGGCATGGGCTCAGTGACCCCCACAGCAGCCTCCAACCAGACACACTGCTGTTCATCGTCCGCTTGGAAAACCTCCAAGTCAAGAATGCTCAGGGAGGAAGAATGGGAGATGGCTTTGCAGCTGGTGGCTGAAGGGGGTGTGGTCAGAGAGCATCTCCCCTTGGAGCAGACCATGGCGTGAATCCTCCGCTGGGAGAAGAGAATCAAAATCTTGGAAATCAACCCAGCAGAGCAGGAACCACCTGCAAGACAAAGACGAGAGCAAATCAGGGAAGAGAAAACAGGCTTCCACAAAAGAGGGAAAGAGAAGGAAAAAAGGGCGTGTGTTTGGAAGGAAGAAAAAAGGCGTAGGGAAACATTCTATCAGCAGAACAGGGAGAATGTTTCTTTTCTGTGTGGGTTCCCTCTGACCAGTCTGCAATGATTCCCTGGATCCAAAGAGCCTGCCTTAGGACCACACAAGGTAGACAGTGCTGTATTGCCTGTGAGCTGGGGAGGTGTGATGAGGGGCTCAGTATCTTTAATGCCAGAAAATTTCAGACTTTGCTTAAGGTCCTTTTCCGGTCCCTCCTTGACCTCTTATTCTGGGATTTATTCAAATGATTGCCCACCTGCACCCCTCCCCCATTAACTCACAATCCTGGCCCCTCGGAAGCCCCCAAACTAAAAAATAGGGGTGACCTGACCTCAGCGGAGAGGAGGGTGGTGTGGAGCATGGTGTGACCCAGTGCTGGGGTTCTGGTGGCAAGATGGTCTGACACAGAAGGGGCAGAAGAATGTCTCACCCCAGTCAGATCAGTTCTCTTCGGAGGAGCGCTTGGCCCGATGTACCCATTCTTCAGCTCTAACCCGCGTGAGCTCTGGAGGCCGCTTTGCAGGCAGCTCTGGCCTTTCCACGCAATTGTGCTGCCATCGAAAGGAGTTGGGATTACTGCCTTCAGCTTCCTCCTGTGCCAGTGAGATCCAGGGAAGTGAGGTGTTGGGAGGGAGACGAGGGGGAAAAGCCCTTCCCAAAACCATTCATTCAGAGAACCTGATGTGCACTGGTCTTGGGGAAAACGAGCTCCAGCCTAACCCATCCAGACTCCCTAGAGATCTAGTCTAGCCCAAGTTCATACCAATCCCCAGAGGCCTTGGGGGACCAACACAATTTGGATCAGTCCTAGTGGGCTTAGATGGTCCCAAAACCTAGATTTTGAGTGGAAGTCTTGTACTTATCACCTCTGTAAACTCAGAAGAGTTACAAATGAGGAAAATCATTTGCAAAATGGCAGAGTTAGACTACAAATATTCTCTTCCAGTTCTAAATCTATGATTCCCAAGCGACTTCTGTCTCTTCATCTGGATGTAACCTGTTATAATTCACAGCCTAGAAGACATCTGCTTGAACCAAGGATGACATGGTGTGGTGGGTGGCGAGGGGGCATTATCGTGCTATAGGAAGCAAATAGGGGAGCACTTGCCACTCCTAGGACATCATAGAATGGGCACATCCTTGGCAAGACTACTATTGTCATGGGTATAAAGAATGTGAAGGGGCATCACCTGCCCTTGGGCATCAAAGTCCAGGGAACCATGCTTCATGGGTGGGGTCAAGTGCTAGAAAGAAAATGAAATCTGGACCTGATTCTACCTGTAAATAAGTAGGACTCATCTAACAACAGTTTTCTATAAGACCTCTCCCTCCCAAAGAGAAGGCTCCCACTATGTTACTGTCCTAGGGAAGAAAGGTGCCACTTTGCTAATGCCCTCCCTTACCCACTTCTCCCTCTTCTCCCAGACCTAACATGTCCCTTTCTCCACTGTCCTCCCCCTCTCTAGCTCTCCATTTCATCCTGATTTCTTTCCTTTCCTCCAGGTTCTCCCTTAGGCAATGATGGTGATGGCTAAATGATTCTAGGTAATACAACTCACCAAGGATATGGCCAGACCTTCTGACAGAGAAGGAAACTATGCCATGTTTGCTTCATCTTACAAAGTAGTGGTCCAGTGCCTAACATGCATCCCTGGAGACTCAAACATAGTACTCTAAACACAGCACAATGCACCCACCAGCAGACAGCTTTGAGTCTTTGTTCTTCCTTGAAATGGTGGTCTTGCCCTGAGCTGCTCACGTATTCTTGCACAAGCTCCCTCCTGATCAATGGTATGACTTTTTGAGATGGTTGACAAGGGGTTGGTTAACAGGGGCAGCACAGCATGGCAGATGAAGAGCCACCAGCACATGCCGGCTGTGTGACCTTGGACAACTCACTTGAGGCAACTTTCTAAGAAGTTGTACAAGTGCTGACTGAGGGAATTCCTTGCCCGAGGGTTTCCTATCTGAACCATGGAAATCATAGATGTAGTTTCTGTCTCTAGCAAGGGGTTTGGGATGTGGGGTCAAGGATCAAAAGCTAGTTAATCAACAAGGTAAAGGGACCATGATTTCATATTAAATGAAAATTCAATCAACATTTTAAAGTCCCTACAGTAAACAAACCATTGTGCTGAGGTCTGAGGGAGAAACAAAGTTCAGATAAGGCTGTCTTGTCTGCAAAGACCCTCCGCAGACCGTAGTGTAGGGCAGCAGAGACTTCTTAGGAAAAGCTCATCCCTCTCCTACTCACAAGAGGTGGTGTTGGTGACTCCAGGTTCCCGGAGGCACTTATTCAGAAGGCAGCCCGCCTGCCTGTTTGCTGCCTCCCTCCCCCCTCCCCCCAGCACACTCTCCTTCCCTAACTGTCCCCTGGACAGAATCTGTCTGGCCTTCAGTGAAACAAAGTGAATGCCAAAAGGCCTTCTCAACTTCAGCTGTATCCCTTGGGCATATGGGGGGACATTGGGGAAGGGATTTTGAAATGGTTCCTATTTATCACCCCCATAAGATTCCTTCTCTAAAATAACGGAAGACCTAAAGCTTTTTTTGTAGCCACAAATTCCTCTGGGTCATGTAGGGCAGGACTCTGTAAGAGGCCAACCAACATTGAATCACAAAATTTCAGAGATGGAAAGTAACCCTACTGAATAAAGCTTAACCTGTACGTGAGCAGGAATCCTCTCTTCAACATCCACAGGGATCTAGCCTTCACTAAAATACCTGCAGTGATGGGGAACTCATTACCTCCCAATAAAACCTGTTCCACTTTGGATAGCTCTTACCAGTAAGAATGCTGTGGATTTTTTTTTAATACCAAGCCTAATTTTGCCTCTTGTGCTCCTCTCCCCCATCTATCCACCCAAATATCTCCAGTTCTACCATCTGAGGCTCAATAGCCCCCAGCTGGCAGGTTCCCCTCAAGAAAACGGGAAGAGGGGAAATGTGGTTCCACACTCAGGGAAAGGGAAGAGAAGGGAACTTACCAGGCCTGCTGGGCGACTCAAGGCAGCAGCGGTGACAGCATCACCAGCCCGGCCACGCCTCGTGAGAACCTCAGACACCGTGAGACTGCTTTGGGTTCTTCGGGAAGACAGCTCAGGGCCATTGCCTGGATTCCCTGCCCCTCTCCGCATGCCCTGCTCAAAGAGAGCAGGCCTGGGCCTCTCCAGTTCTGAGAAATCTGTGGAAGATCTCTGCGTATATGCATTAGGAGGATCCACGTTTTTGCCTCCTTGGCCCAGGGGATCTTCCAGAGAGTTCAAGTCTCGCCTGGTCCTCCAGGCGCTCCGCACCGTGACGTGCTTGGTGTCGGATGACTCCATTTCCAAAGGGGGCCGGTGGCTCTTCCACCTAAGGGTCTCTGAGGGGGGCTCTTGGCTATTCCTCTCCACAGGTTCCGATGGCTTGATAATAATACTGCTCCTGGAGACCACTGTTTCCGGCCTGTTCCTCGAGGGCAGGTCCCCAGCTTGGTCAGCCTCTGTGATCTGCCGTGTGATGTCGTTCTTGTTGATGGAGATCTCAAAAGGCAGACTGATGTGGTTGGTGACTGAGGACAGCTCACTGGGCACCACCTGGATGTTGCTGGTGGACGTGTGTCTCTCTCTTGGGGCTTCACTTATGCTGCCCCGGGGGCTGCTCACCTCCACGGGGTAGATGGTGATGCAGCTCGTCACTTTGTTTGGCACCGATCTGGAGGTGGGCTTTGGTTTCTCTGAGACCCCCTCGGCCCCGATGCCCCCCATGACCTCTTTCACATCCTTATCGATAATGACAGGCTTGATGACCGCCTTGGACCGCAAGGCCTCCCTGGGGCTGAAGGGCCTGCGGCATTTTACTCCGGAGCCGTTGGCTTCTTGAAACTCAGCAGCGGCACTTCTCACAGGTCTGACAGGGTCCGCGTCTGCCCCAGTGTCTCTGTCGCTGTCAAACAGGGGGGTTCTCAGGGCTGCCCGGGACCGTGGCGTTTCCCTGGAGCCGGGCTGCCTTTTTGACTCTGGCTCTGGAGTGATGGTTGTGTTGACTAACTTGGCTGTGACAAGAGAATCTGTGTCCATGTTATCTTCCACGTCCAGTCTGTCTCTCCCACCGGGTTTGATGACCCTGCACCTCAATGCTTCATGCTGACTGCTATCCTCTGTCACCACAGACACAGGCTGGTCATGGTCTTCCTTGCTGAGAGCTACAAAGCCCTGAAGGATGTCTTCCTGACTTCTGGAGCCATAAGGAGCCTTGGAGGAAACTGGAGGGTTCAGACTGGGAGGACTGCTCTCAGCTTCCTGGCTGTTAGCAGGCCTTTTGCATTTTGACAGCCCTTCGGAGGATGATCTCCGAGATGAAGCCAAAGGATCAGCGGCCTTAGAGGTGCCCAGCTCCGTGGCCAACCCTGAAGACACCTGATTTCCGCCAGAGGGGCTGACCATCTTCTTGGCTGATACGGCTTCTAACGAGGTATCCAAACTTGCCACCCGATTCACCCTTAGCACCTTGCTTCCTGATGAGGCCGCGGTGGACCTATCACCGTGGCTGGCATCATTAAATACTCGGGATGTCTTTTCCACCTTCCCCTTTAGCCCATTCTCATGTCCTGGCTTGGGGGCTCCCTTCAGTCCTCGGTGCTCCTGGGCCGCAGGGGGATAGCGGCTCAGCACTGACGGCTGCTCCCTGGCCCTCTTGCCTTCACTCACAGAAGAGCTGGTTGCAGAGTTCTCATCGGGTCTCTTGGCATCCTGGGAGACGTCCACGCCCAGCACAGTGCCGCAAGCCTTGGCCGCCCTCCGGTTCACAGCGCTGGAGCCATAAGCTGGCCGGCTGTTGTGAGCGGCATTATCATTGCTGAGGGCGTGCTCCTTGTTGCGAGGTCTCTCCCCCCTTTTGTGCTGGGGGGAGAGTTCCCTCGACTTGTACCTGGATGTGGGGGACTCGTTGACCAGCCCTCGGTACTTGGGCCTCTCGTGCTGCCGTCCCTTGCCCCCCAGGAAGGACTCTTCACCCTCCAGCTCCCCGTTCTCCAGCTCCTTCTGGTTCCTCAGCTGTAGCTTGACGTCTTCCAGCTGACTGGCCAGGAGCTTGTTTTTATTCTGCTCGCTCAGGTAGCTGTCCTTCAGGTCGTTGTTCTGGGCCCGCATTTTCTTCAGTTCCTCCTCCAGGGACTCATAGTGCTTGATCTGAGTCTTGAGCTTCTCGATCTCTTGGTTGAGGTCTTTAACTTTGTTGTCTTCTTGATTTCGATTCTTTTCATTCTCCGACTTGTTCCGCGTTTCATTCTCCCCCTGCTTGCGGTAGTTCCTCCTCGCTTCTTTGGAGGGCAGTGTAGATGATATCCCGTCTTCGATGCGCAAGTCGTTTCTGTCCAGGAGGGTGGAGGCGTTCCTGGTGTGGTCCTTGTTGTTCTGCTCCAGCTTCTGAGTCAGCTCTTTGATTAACTTCTCGTTTTCCCTGTCCCTGTCATTTAAATATTTCCTCTCGCTCACAAAACTCAGAGTCAGCGACTTGAGCTTCTCAAGCTCGGACACCAGACTTTGCTCGGTTTTGTCTAGCCTGTCCTCCGACGTCTCCAGTTCCTTCACCTTGACCCTGAGGGTCTCCAGCTCAGAGGAGATCTTCTTGGTCAGATTCCGCTCCTCGTTCAGACTCAGGCAGAGCTGGGTGCAGTCATTCTTACTCCGGCCGAAGGCTTCCTCCAGCTTCTCCAGCTCTGCCATCCGCTTCTGGAGCCGCTCAATCTCCGCTTTCAGCTCCCGGGTCAGGCTCTCCTCCTCCTCCAGCTTCTCCTTCATCAGCTGACACAAGTCTTCCGCCCTCTTGATTTCCTCGTCCTTCCCCTCAATCTTCAACACCCGTTTCCTCAGTGCCTCCACCTCAGCCAGCATGCTCGAGTTGCTGCCCTCAGCCTGTATCACCTTGTCCTGGAGATCCAGGAGCTCGTCCTCGGCCTTCTGGAGGTTTTTGGTGGCTTCCTCCAGCTCATCGAGGCGACGGCCCAGACTCTGCAGCTTAAACCGCAAGTGGCGACTGGAGGTGACTTCCTTGTACCCTGAATATTCAGCCATGTTCAGGCTTCTCTTTAGAGTAGCTCAAGGGAATGAGAAATAGTCAACTCTCTTCTTGCATCCAGAGTTTTTTCTTGCAGCCTGGGACCCTCATCAGTCTGAAGGAAGAAAACAGGAAGGGCATGCGTCAGAAAGCAAACTCCCAGAAAGCCCTAGAATTTACTCTTCTAAAGCACGGGCCCCTCCAATGACAATCTCCAGGGTCAATGGAAGAGATTCTTGGTTTTTATCGACTTTGCTGCTGAGCCCAAGCCTCTCCCTGAATCCAAAGAATCTTAGAGTAGGAAGGTGCTCAGTAACATCTAGTCCAGATGGTCCCTGAGAGGGAGTGCATGATGGCAATAATAGCTAGTACTTATACAGTGCCTACTATGTATCCGCCAGACACTCTGCTAAATACTTCCTAATTATTGTCCCATTTGATCCTCACAGCAATCCTGGGAGGTAGGCTCCAAAATATCATTACTATTCCTATTTTACAGATGAGGAAACTGAGGCAAATAGTAATCACTTAAGTAAAGGCAGTAGATGATGGGAATAATTTAAGGTTGGGACTTGGCAAGATATGATTGGTGATAGGACAAGGGGGGAAAGTATGGAGGACAGTGGAGGGTTGAACTGATACATAAGGGGGTTGAGATAACGGAGGCTGAAGTGCATGCAGGCAATGTAGGAGTGATAGCCTGGGAAAGAACTGAGGGGAGGAAGTCATGGTGAGAAAGGAGAACAGGGTTAAGGGGTTTAAGGCAGAGAAAAAGACAGAGTGACAAAATATACAGAATGACAAAAGATGATGATCAGGTAAAAGAATTTCAGAGTTAGTGGGATACTTAATGTTGATGGCAAGATCAAGGATATGACCCTTTATGGTGTGTAGCTGAGGTGGAATAGAGAAGGAAGTCACAGAAATTAAGCAGATTGATGGCCTGGGAAGTTAGGATACCTGAGGGAATATTAATATGTGTGCTAAAATCAGCTAGTATAAGGGCAGGAGATGGGGAGGAAAAACGATGATCCAGGCAGTGAACATGCTGAGGAAAGAGTATCTTGGGAAGGTAGACAGCAAGTACCAGAATCATGATTGGGTGACAAATTTGGGTTGAATGAACCTCAAAGAAGGAGAGGTTAGTGATTGTGTTAAAGGGAAAGTCTGAAAGTAGTAATGAGGAGCAAGTAATATTCCAACGCCCTCACCACAATCAGTGAGTTGGGGGGCATGAATGGAAGTATGACCACTACTGGAAAGTGTGGGCCAGGGCCCAGTGAGATCCTAAAAATGGAAGGAGTGGGAAAGGAAAAGGGTTAAGATAAAAGCAAGTTTATTAACTATGGAGCAGGCATTCCAGAGAGCACAGTGGAAGATGGCGGCATGAGTGAAGAGTGCAGGAACAGGAGATATCTCAATTATAAGAGATGTCAGTACACAAATCAAATCAGAGATGACTCAGGTCCCAAGCCTGGGTGAGTGGAAGGACAGTCGTGCCATCAATAAAACAGGGAAGCAGGTAGGAAGGTCAGGTTTAGGGAGGAGATGCTAAGCTCAGTTTTAGATGTGCCCAAGTGAAGCTGTCCAGCAAACGTCTAGAGGCACAGGAAGAGAGAAAGTGAGCTAGATATATGGAATTAGGAGGCATCTGGATATATAACAGCATGATGAAGAAAAGAAGAGGGACTGAGGCAAAGTTTTGGGAGACACTCATATTTAGGGAATAGGGAGGTAGAGATGAACCAGCCAAGGAGAATACAACAGAGAGAAGAGAGACACAGGAGAAACGGGGCAGCGGTGCCAAGGAAACCCCATGGAGGCTAAATGGAAGGGGAATGCCAAATACTGTCGAAGGGTCAAGAAGAGGGAGGAATAAAGACAATCCCACTGCATCTGGCGACCTCCTGGAAAGCCCTTGTAATGCAGTGGTGGCACTGAGGAACAAACAGACGAGGAGAAAGTTTAAAAAGTAAAAATAAAAAAACACCAGATGACAAGGGGAAAAAGTGGGGAAAAAAGATAGAAATTACTTTCTGAGAGTTTGCTAATGAAAGGGAAGAAAAGTATAGAGTAATGAATAGCCTGAGATGGGGCAGGGGGCAGAGGTGAGCAGAATGGAGAGAAATTTGGGATGAAAATGATCTCCAGGGGAAGCGCCCAGCATCAGCCTTTGTGAAAATGGTGCCTCTTCTCAGAGCACAGAGCGATGTTGGTCAAAGGCCTCGTTTTCCTCCACAAAATAGAAGGAAGGAAGGTTAGCATCATGTCTACCACATAGTGCTTGCTTAATAAATGTGTGCTAATGGAGATTAGCATTGGGGTCTGAAGGTGGGAGAAGAAAAATCAAAACAGCTGCTATGGGCAAAAAAGGACAGTTTCAGTCAAACAGGTATCAAAAGCATGACCTTGCAGCAAGGAGTGGGCTGGACTTAGACAAGATCCTGAGTGATGGTGGCAGAGTGGGGGACTGGAGGGAGCACAGTAGGAGCAAATTGATTGCAACCCTTCTGCTGTGAATCCAGACGTTAGGACAGGTGTGAATACAGGATTAGAAAATATTTAACAAAATAGAAAAAAATGCAGTAGAACACAGATAATGTTAATATAATATGTAGTTTTCTAAGTCAATCTGCAGCTCTCAGGGAGCTCTGTGTATGTTGAGTGGCCACCATTTCTATCTGAGTTTGATACCCCTGATCTGGGGGGCACCAGCATCGTTGATGATGAGGGGCTAGGTTTTTAGAATCAGAGAATTTCAGAGCTAGAAGGAACCTCAAAGCCCAGGTAGTCCAACTGGCACCTGAAAAAGTTTTTTTTCACAGGGGCAACGAGGTAGAGAACTAATTGTACTGTTTGGATTTTTCCAGAAGTCTGCTCTGAAGCATCTTCTCTGAGGATGAGGACTAGGGCACAGGGCGGGGGCTTGTGATTCCACTGGATTCTCTGCGGGGCGGTTCAGCACCTTCACTGTATGACTTAAAGTCTCCTCTGGAACGTGCCCAGGGTCCCACAGAGAATGTGTGTCAGTGGCTGTCCCAGACCTCTAAACAGAGTGACAACAGGTTCAATTTTCTGTTTTGATGAGGGGCTAGTCACCACCACCTGGTGGCAGCACCCCAAAATCACAGAAGTGCCTCAGAGAGGTTACCAAACACCTTCTGGAGCTATAGTCACAGAACATTGGTCAGAAGCCAAGCAGTGAGAGGGGACCAGCACTCTGTCCCTGAAGACAACGCAAGGATGGAAGGCTGGGTAACAAAGCCAAGATCCAAAGACTTTGACATAGGCTGAACATGGGGCTGAATTAAATTAAAATGAAACTCAGTAGGGACAAATATAATTTTACAGTTGGATTTTTTTAAAAAACCCAACAACTTCATAACCAAGATAAATTGATTAAATAAGCATTTATTTAACACCTATTATATTCTAGGCTTTGTGATATGACAAAAGACAAAATGCAACAGCCCTTATCCCCAAGGAGCTGTCGTTCTAATCAAATGTAAGATAGGGCAACCACAATTGGACAGTAATCTACCAGAAAAGGGTCTGGGGGTTTTGGTGGACCACAAGCTTGATAGTCATGCTATAGAAACTATAAAGGGTGGGGCAGCCAGGTAGCACAGCAAGTAAGAGCACCGGCTCCAGTGTTGATATGACCTGGAGATCGAATCCTGGGCTCAGACACTTAGCACCCACCCAGAAACACCTGGTTGTGTAACCTTGAGCAAGTTACTTAACCCCAATTGCTTAGGGGCGGCCAGGTGGCTCAGCGAGTAAGAGCACCGGCTCCAGTATTGGGATGACCCGGATCAAATCCGGGCTCAGGTGCTCAGCACCACACCCAGAAATAATAACTGGCCGTGTAACCTTGAGCAAGTTAATTAACCCCAATTGCTTTAAAAAAAAAAAAAAAAAAGAAACTATAAAGGGTAATACAATTTGGGCTACATTAAAAGGAGTCTTGTTTCCACTCTGCCTGAGTCAACTACATCTGGGAAGCTTGTGTTTCGTAATAAGCACCACGTCCAAAGGAAGAAACTGAGTGAAACCTCTGTGTGTTACCTCCTATATTAGAACATGGATCTCGGGGCGGCCAGGTAGCACAGCGAGTAAGAGCACCGGCTCCAGTGTTGAGAAGAACTGGAGATCGAATCCCAGGCTCAGACACTTAGCACCCACCCAGAAACACCTGGCCATGTAACCTTGAGCAAGTTAACCCCAATTGCTTAGGGGAGGCCAGGTGGCTCAGCGAGTAAGAGCACCGGCTCCGGTGTCGGGATGACCTGGATTAAATCTGGGCTCAGATACTCAGCACCACACCCAGAAATAACTGGCCGTGTAACCTTGAGCAAGTTACTTAACCCCGATTGCTTTAAAAAAAAAAAAAAAGAACATGGATCTCCTTGAAAGCAGGGACTCTGCTTTTCTGTTTGTATCCTCAGTGCTTATCACAGTGGTTTGCACATAATGAATGCTTAATAAATGCATTTTTATCCTTTTTTTAAAAAGACATTAACTTGAGAGCAACCAGAAGATAGTGAGCAGGATTAGCCAGGGGTCTTGAGTTCATGTTACATGACAATTAGTTGAAAGAAATCAGGTTAATTAGGTTAGAGAAGAGAAGATTCAGGGTGGGGCTGGGTGGGGTGGGGAAAAGACCCTATAATCATCATCTTCAAGCATTTGAAGGACTAGCAAAAGGAAGAGAGATGCTTGGCTCTAGAGAGAAGCAAGAAGCAGTGGGTAAAAGGTTCCAATGGCTGATCTAGAGTGATGGGTAGGAATGGCTTTCTAATAATGTGATTTATACTAAACTGGAAAGGGCTACCTTGGACAAAATGGGTTTACCCTTAGTGGAGACTTAGAGGCAAAGAACAGATGACCATCTACCAGGAAGGTGGTGGAAAAGACTCTTTTTCAGGTGCCAGTCAGACTAGCTGGGCTTTGAGGTTCCTTCTAGCTCTGAAATTCTCTGATTCTAAAAACCTAGCCCCTCATCATCAACGACTCTGGTGCCCCCCAGATCAGAGGCATCCAACTCAGAGAGAAATGGCAGCCACTCAACATACACAGAGCTCCCTGAGAGCTGCCGATTGACTTAGAAAACTACCTATTCACATTATCTGTGTTCTACTGCATTTTTATTTATTTCGTTAAATATTTCTCAATTGCATGTTCAGCTGGTACTCTTGTGGGTCTTATTTCTGCCCTAGCCTGTGAAACCTGATTAAATTCTTCCACCTGATATGACACAGAAAAGCGTTCATTTCAACAGTTGTCATAGGAATACACGCTTCCAAGAGTCATGGACAGAAGCCCAGGTGTGGGCACCCCCTGCCCTGTAGGTGAGTCCCTATCACTGCCTTCCCCAGCCAAAAATATCGCTGCCTGGTGTGATGTGTGGACAGCAAACCTTCCAACACGAAGAACATGTTCCATTATTGCCCCGGAAGTTTTCTGTTACTGCCATCTGCTAGCTGGTAGCCCAGGCTACCTTCTAGAAATGCACAAAAAGTTAAGAGTCTGATATCTGTGTTTGTATTTGTGGAAAGAGCTATCCCCACTTGAACAAGGGCCAGATGGGGGCCAAAGAGCCCGAGTTCTTCCCTAGAAGAAATTCTTCCCTAGAAAAGCAAAAGCAGATAAAAAGGATTTGGCAAACTCACCTGGTCTGGCAATGTAGCAGCAACAGGAGTGGCCTGAGAGTTGGGAGACGTGGATTCCTCTTTCCACCACTGGCTTGCTGTGTGACCCTGGGCAAGTCACTTACTTTCTCTGGACCTCAATGTCCTCATCTGTCAAGGTAAGCAGTTGGAGAGATAATTAATTTCCAAGGTCACTTCCAGCTCTGCCATCTTCTAAATTCTAAAATTTAGAATTTTGCCAAAATTCTAAGTTCTAAAGTTTCTCCCATATTTGATATTGTGTGTTCTAAAGTCCCTTTTCAAGCCCTAACCTTCTACGGGGGAGGGGAGAAACCTGTGACCTTGAGACTACATGAGTCCCTCTAGGTCCTCAAGTGCAGCCCTTTGACTGAATCCAAACTTCACAGAACAAATCCCACCCCTGTTCTATAGCACTGTCCAGTTCTGCCATGCCATGTCATTAAGGTCAAGTCAGCTTTCATTTATTGAGTGTGTCCTAGGTGGGAAAAAAAATACAAAAACAAAGCAAAACACCCAGTCCCTGCTCAAGGAGATTATAGGCTAATGGGGAGGTAACATGTAAACTACACAAAAGAAAGGCTAAATTGGGGTAGTCTCAGAGGGAAGGCAGTGAGATTATTCACTTAGACTTGAAGGAAGCCAGGGGCAAGGACGCTTCTTTCCCTGAAGGAAGAAAAGGACAGTGACCAAAAGGTAAAGAAGGTAGTACAGTCCAGACACAGGGCACAGCCTATGCAAAAGCATGGTGGCAAGAGATGGGATGCCAAGTCTGGAGAACTGGTAGGAAGGTTTGGCCAAAAGCTTGTGTAAAGGATGTTTTAGGAAAGAAAACCAGATGCTGAGGGCTTCCTGAAAGATCACAGGGAGGTCCAACTGGGATAAGACACTGGAAAATGAACGTCGGCCTCCCTTACTGTTACTGCTTCCTCATCATGCACAGGCTCATAGTGTGGGCTCACAAAGGCTGGATCAAGGGAACAAACATTCTGGCAGGTCTTACAGCAAGTTGCAAAAAGTTTCTGGAAACAGGCTCATCCATGGATGTGTGTGTGTCTGTCACCACAAAAAGACTTGAAGTCAGTTGGTGAAAAGTAACCACCTCGTTTGTCCCTGTACCAGTTTTTACTTTCCAGTGTATGTTTCCTATCTCTTAAGTCATTTGACTCTCACAGTAGCCCTGTGAGGGAGGGAGGATGGGCATTATTGTTCCCATTTCACAGATGGGAAAGCTGAGGCCCAGAAGAGCAATTGCCCAAGATCACAAAGCTGGACAGCTTGGAGCTCCTCATCCTGGCTCTCACCCAGGACCCCCAAACCCCATGTTGCAGCCCCTTCCTCTCTCCCTCCGCCAGGCCTCTTCTGGGAGTGGTTTCTCTGAGGCATTGGCTACAACTTCAGGGAGGCAGAGGCGGAGGCAGCTGTCATAGAAAGTGTGTGTTCCAAGGCTCTGCTGGAGCCTAAGCACCTAGGGCTTCCGGCAGGAAGTTCGTGGGCAGAGGGAAGGCAATTCCTCCGGCCCAGCAGGAACAGATGCTAGGCCTCCTCTTGGGCCTTGGCTCTTGGGCAAAGGGGAGGGGCCTGCAGCCTGATACTCACACGGTCCAACCATCCCGTCTCCATGGCCAAGCAGAAACCAGCACTAGCTTCCTGAGCCTGGACCACCAAAAGCTGGGAGGACATCAGCTGAACTCACATCAGCCTGCACTAGGAATGAATGCTCAGTGCTCCCCCACGCTCCTGGGACTAGCCAGCCTAAAGGGAGTGTCTTTTCCTTTCTATGAAAGAGTCTTAATTCTTAGTCAGGTGTAGTTCTCAAACCTGAATTTCAAATTTACATGTGGCTAACAAATCCTCTCTCTGGGTATCAGTTTCCTAGCCTATGAAATAAAAGGGTACAACAAAATGATCTCTAGGATCTGTTCTAAGATTCTGTCCTCTGATAATCAGTCTTCTCAGACTCCTCCCAGCCCTGACATCCTGTATTCTAAGGGCCCTCCCAGCTCTGACCTCCTGTGTTCTAAGGGCCCTCCCAGCCCTGACATTCTGTGTTCTAAGGGCCCTCCCAGCTCTGACATCCTGTGTTCTAAGGGCCCTCCCAGCTCTGACATCCTGTGTTCTAAGGGCCCTCCCAGCTCTGACATCCTGTGTTCTAAGGGCCCTCCTAGCTCTGACATTCTGTGTTCTAAGGGCCCTCCCAGATCTGACATTCCATGTTCCAAGGATCTATCTCTGATGTTCCATGTTCTAAGACCTTCTTCACATAAGATGCTTTCTCCTACCTCCCTGCCTTTGTACCAACTGCTTCCTAATGGTGGAATATATTATCTCCTCACTCCAACCTTTTTGGAATCCTTGGCTTCCCTCAAGACTCAACCCAAGTATCCCCTTCTACATGAAACTTTTCCTGATCTTCTCTTCTCTACCCTGCATTTATTTTGAATATATTTGTGCCTACTTAAATGTGCACGTGTTGTCTCATTAGGATGGAAGGTCTAAGGGAATGGACGGTGTTGCTTTACTTCTGAATCTCCAGAATTTAGCTCAGTGCCTGACACAAGATACAAGACAAACCAACCGTCCTTGGCTCTGAGCTTACATCCTAATGAGACAAGCTATACATGTTCTTAGGTTGACTGATTTGGGCAAAGCCCGCATACATTGAGAGGCAAATGGCAACGCTGAGACAAAATGTCTGGATTTTATCTCTGTCCCATCAGTATAAAGAACCCTGAATTCACTCAGCCAGAGAACCGGAATTCTCTGCTATGGAAGGGTGACCTTGGGCAAGTCTCTGGGGTTCCTCATCTGTCCAATGAGAGGCTTGGACTACAAGATCTCCAAGCTCACTTCCAGGACTAAATCAATCTACTGTTTAACATTTTATTAGTGCTTACACTGGCTGGAGCTGGGAGCCTAGACAAAGAATGAGACAGCCTTCTGCTAGAAGGCGGTCATAGCCCATTACATCCATGCTCTCTAGAAGTGTACCCAGAATTAGATGCCATTAGGGAGGGTGGGTGGGCACTTAGCAGCTGGGGTAGGGGAGGGGCCAGAAAAGGCTTCCTGAAGAAGCAGCCTAGGGCCACCTCCCCCTCCCCTCCAAGGAGGCAGATCCAGAGTTCTGCAAGCAGAAGGTGCTGAAATCAGCATCAAACCCCAAGCCCCATCCCTTCCTAGCAAATCAGCCCCAGCCCCTCTGGCTAAGGGCCTGCACTTTGACCCCATAGCCACCAGGGGGAGCCCAGGCTCCTACAGAAAAGATAAGGCTTTGGGCTTGGGCGGCATATCTCTCTGCAGGGCTGGAAGAATGACCGAAGGCTGAAGAGGAGGTCCAGTTCCAGCAGCTGCAGCAATGGGTGGGGGTGTGGGAAGGGTGTGTCTGTGAGAAGACACTTTCTCCTTAAATGAACTCAGCTAGGCACAGAGAGGCAGAGAGACTGGACCCTCCCTTAGGCATAATGAGAGCTTTTCCCAGCACAAGCCCCCAGTCAAGAAGAAGGGGCTTGGTTGGCTCTCCCAGTCTTCAGTCACATCCCCTAGAGTTCATTCAAACACTTAATAAGTCTATAGTGTGCAAAGCAATGGACTGGGGGCTAAGGGACACACAAAGCTTAGAAAAGACACAAAACAGTGCCTATAGTCACAAAATTGTCCTAATGACCAAGGAGTAAATTGAGGAAGAGCTCTTAAGTACCATGAGGCCATTCAAAGATGCCCCTTCAGCTTTCTGTGCCCCATCCCCTCACACTTAGCTGCCTGCCCCCATCTTATTCTTTCCAGCCACCCCCTTTCTTGCGCAAACCAATCCCACCTGAAAGTATCTGTGTGACATCATAGTGACATTATGGTGACAAAAGGGCTGTGATGATTTGGGATAATATGGCTCTGATCCTTGTTCTACCACTAACCTATTATAATGTAGGCAAGTCATGTTCCTTCCCTAGGCCCATTTCCTCACCTGTAACATTTACCAGATCCACCCCCCCCCCCCAAAAAAAAAAGTCAGAAGAAAATGCGCCTTCCCCTCCCTTCTTCGCAGAGGTTGTGGAACATTGCATATACAGTCAGAGTCAGCTGATGTGATGTGATAGTTAATTTTGTTTAACTCCTTGTTTTCCTATATTTTCTTTTAGTCAATCTGGAGATATAGAGAAAGACGAAAGACAGCCCCCGAGCTAAAGGAGCTTATAGTCCAATGGGAGAGGTAGAGTGCAATAATGTACAAACCAGCTATAGATAGGATAAATTGCAGGTAATCAACAGAAGGAAGGCACTAAATTAAGGGAAACCAAGTCAGAAATCCTCTGCTCTAATCCACATTGAATAGCAGCGATTCATTCCCCAGTGCTATCCCAGAAGTCGGCATATCTAGCTTCGGCTAGAAGACCTTCAAAGACCTTGCTGTTCTGAGGCCACTTATTCACCCTTTTAGAAAATTCTAGCTCTTAGGCAGTCTTTCCATCTGCCTCTCTCCAATAGCTCTGGGGCCAAACAGACAAAAGTGATCCCATTTCCAAATCTGAGGAGACAATCTCCACACCCATCTTGCCCAAGTCTTCTCTTTGCTTTCCCAGGCTGACCCTCCCTTTTTCTGGGCCCTTCACGGTTCTGGCTGACCTCCCACTCCCAGAGGTTCTCCAATGAGTCTGGCCTTCCTATAATGCAGCACCCACAAAGGAACATAATCCACTCCAAACACAGGCAGGGCTTGAGAGGCCAGCCAATCAGACTAGTACAGCTTCCTCTGTTCAGGGCATAGGGCGTTATGCTTCTCTTAATGGAATGGCATGGACCTCAAACAAGTCTTTGGTCCTTACAAGATCCCACGAGAATGATAGGCCTGGGAAACCCTGCAGTTTCCATCAAAGTTCTTCCTGCAGTCCAGCAGTACAGTTACCCCTTCTACATCTCAACTTTCCCCCATCAAAGTTTCAGTTTATTGGGGTTGCATAAAAAATTAAATGGGAATTTATGGGGAGTTTTGTGGAAGCCACAGGCAACCCACAAAGGCCAGCAGATGACACAGAAAAAGTTTAGAAACTCAGAAATGCACAAAATGTGTGTATAGTATTGTATAATATCAACATATTTTCTCTTTTAATACCATAATAATTCAGACTTCTCTGGCAGGGAGGGCCAAAACATTTTATGTGGATTTTTCAGATCAGAGGGGGTGCTGAGCCCCTTACAATGTAAGGAATGGGGCTGAGGGTTTGGAGGGGACAAGGCAACTTGTTCCCTTACCCCACTTGCCCTCAGGAGACTGATAGAATTCCTCCTCCTCCTCCTGTCTTCTGTTTACATTTCCCAACTGATTTCTACTTCTGATATTACAATACTCTCGAGTCTATCAGCCAATTAAGTGCCTACTATGTGTCAGATTGGAGCCAATATACAAACAACTAGGCTATCTACTGGATAAATAGGAAAAAGTCAATACCAAAGTCCCCTCTCGTGTATGGGGGCTTTGCAAGGGACCTGAAGTACCCAGCCATCCCAGGAGAAATAGAAAAGGTGCAAATCAGCTAAAAAGCACCTCAATACATGCACTCAAGAGTATAATGTGATCCTCATTCATTTACTCAACAAACATTTATTAAGCACTTCCTGCATGCAAAACACTAAAACACTTTCCTCAGTTCAAAGAGAAGAAACAGAAACAGAGACCAAGAACCAGCCTCTCTGAGGATTCTCTGTATGTGGGAGGGGGAAAAGGTGTACCTTGCATTCAGCAGGCAGTTAATGTTTGCTTAAATGACTTGAAAGACAAAACCAGGCTAAACCTTTCACAGCAGTACAGGAATAGGCAATCTTTTTTTTTTTTAAACCTAAGGCCCCTAACAAACAAAGTGGATCAATCAACAAAGCAAAATAACCAACAAATCAACCCCCAAAGTAAAAACAATTTACTATAATCCTGTAATTTCACTGAAGGGGGAAGTCCCAGTATGGAACCTCCCTCTGAATGATAGGGCCTGGTGACTCATCTCTAATGGTCTGAGGGTGTGTCTCTCGGTCACCCAATCTGGATCCCCAGACAGGACTTGAGCCCTTTTGCCTCTACAACTTTCTGCCACCCTGCAAGCCATCCTCCTCCCAGGTCAGCCCAAGATGGTGGCACCACTGATGATGATTCATGTAGAGCTTGCAATCCACCAAAACCTCCAGCTGGCTTCCAGACAAACTGCATCTCACCATACTTCCCCCTCATCTTGTACTTAACAAAGGCATTTTTTTAAACCCACAGTTAAGACCTTATTAAATGTCATTTAACATAATTAATAATTAAATGTCATTTCATTCAAGCTGGGGAGATGTAATGAAACGGTAGTTCCAGCTCTGAAAATCTATGACTGGGTGAGGAGATGTGGGGCATGAGGCTTGAGGCTCACAGAGTTGGGACCAGACTCTGGTCGGAGGAGAAAGGAGCTCAGGAGGGAGGCGCACAGGGAGCTCCCCATACTTTTGGAGATGCCCAAGATTCATGTGCAACCAGACCCATATCAGCTCAAAGAATCTTGCAGCTGGACTGCCCCACTCAGCGACAGCCTAGGTGCTCTGACGTCCACACCCACACCCAAACACACCACCCTCATTCTTCCCTGGGGAGTGGAAAACTCAAGCCACAAAGCATGTAAGGAGGGTGATGATGATGATGACAGCTAACGCCAACAACCCTGGGAGGGAGCTGCTACTATTGTCCCTATCTTACCAAGGAGGAAATTGAGGCAAACACATGTCAAGTGACTTGCTCAAGATCACACAACTAGCAGGGTGGGGAGCAGGATGCCACGTACTAGACTCCTACAAGTGCTCGGACTGGGCATAGGGGTCCTTAACCTTGGATAAGGGGGAGGTCTCCGTGAACTTGTTTCTAAAATTTTAACAGCTATTTCAAAATAACTGGTTTCCATGGTAACCCTATGCATCTTATTGTATACATTTAAAAACGTAAGTTCTGATACTGCACCAGACTGCCTAAGCTGTCCGTGACACAGAAAAAAGGTCAAGAACCCTACATGGTCATCAGGGTCCCTTCCATCTCTGAAATTCTTCGGTTCTACAAATATTTGAGAAATAAGGTTACAATGAGCAGCCCTGACTGCTGGGGTACAGGCTCTGTGAAACCCCTTGAACTCTGACTGAATCTTCCCACTTGATGAGGCATTTGCCTTTCATTATTGCTAGGCCCAAATCTCTTACTAGCCTAGCCCTCCACTGTCTAGCTACTTCCCACCCTTAATCTCATTCCTGGAGTCTGACCTCATTTGACTCCTCCTCTAGACACCCCCTAGAACCCTCCCACAATCTCTCGGTATATAAGCTCCATTTTGCCTCCCTGAGGGGGCTGAGAATTCAATCTAGCTCAGACTCAGTCTGTGTCAGATTATTCTGGCCAGCTTGTCAATACAAGCTTCACATATACTTAGGCTCCTTAAGAGTCTACCCATTAAGGTGAACCTTTAATAAACTTTGCTTTTCTTTGGCTGAGAGAAGGCTTGAGCAGAATTCATTGGTCAGGACCCAGCGTGTTGATATTTTGGGGTCTCAAGCACCTCCCCTAATCTAAACCTTAAACCTCAACACTGACAAGGAAAAGTAGCAACCCAAGGGGCTGGAAGGGGAGGGCATTCTCCATGGCTAGTATACTGTGATAGAAAGAACAGTCCACTTGGAGCTGAGAATCTGAATCCTGACTCTAACACTTATTGCCTGTGCGATCATGGCCAAGTCAATCCTCTTATCCCCTCTGAGCCTCAGTTTCCTTATAATGCCATTCACACTATACTGCCCAGGACACGCTTTTACACACTGTCCAGTGTGTCCAGTTTAGTATCAGACTGGCCAGAGCTGTTAGTGTTATGTGAGCCTTCACCCCACTTACCACCAGATGAGGGAGCCAAACTTCTTTCCCCAGCTGCCTCCTTGAGTCATTGCCCAGGTATCCAAAATCTCCATCCACACACCCCAGCCCCACCACTTTAATAAAAATAAACAAAGAATTTAAAAGGTACTGGCCTGGAACTGCCCTCTAGGGACAGCCCTGAGGGTGTCTCCCATTTAGGGATCTCCCTCTTCCCAAGTTCTTGCCCCTAGTCCCGGTTGGCTTGGCCCACCCAGTCTACACTAGGCTGGACCTCCTTCCTGCGGTTGATGCCTAGGAATGTCTAGAATAGAACAGACTCTAGACTGTGCCCTTCTGCCCCAGCAGAACGCCCATGATTCACGTCCTGTTTCCAGCTATGAGACAAAGAAGAAGGGGGAGGTCCTTCTCTGTTCTCTTCTTAGCAGTACTCTCCTGGTACTTTCTGGTGACAAGCCTGATGCCTTTGGCCGCCTTCTCATCCTAAAATTTATCCCCAGCTTGCTCTGTGCTGACCTCCTGCTCTATCTACTACCTTCTGGGCTTTTCCCATTTGGTCGCTGGGGTTGAGAAAATGTGTCATTCCTTTCACCCACAGTTCATGGGTGAAAATTATGGACAGGCAGATTTCAGCTCCATATAAGGAAAAACTCCCTTGCTAAGACTGAGAGATGTCCAAAACAGCAATGGACTGTCTTGGGAGGGATTGGGTTCAACATATCCAAATCTTATGCCCATGTAGTTTCATTCATGTTTTCTTGAAATATAGCAGAAAATCAGGCTTTGATAAAGCCCATTAGGATTCAAATGGACCTACTTGACTATGCCTTACATCCGAATCACTTGGGCTCTCATAGATTGGCCAGTAATAGGTCCCAGTCTAGGCCTTACTTGGTCATTGTTTGGGTTTTGATGGCTCAGAGTGAGGGTAAATAGCAATTGTTTCTGTTCTGGCCAGAAACCCAGAGGGTCTTGCCCTCCGTGATTGATTTTTTTTTTTTTTGAGTAGGTAAAAGAGGTCTTTTTTTTTTTGTCTTATTTCTTATATAGCCTCAATCACTGAATGGGTGTTGCCTCAGACAAATTGAGACCTGGAAAAGACCTTACTTTAAGAAGGCCAAGGTCTCCCTCTGCATCCTGGGCCATCTCCAGTTGTCCTGATCTATATCTTGCCACTGGACCCAGATGGCTGTAGAGAAGAAAGTGAGGCTGGTTACTTTGCACAGCCCTCCTTCGCTTAAATCCAATTCACTTGCAAATCAAGACATCATCTTCCTGATGTCATGGTCCTCTTCAAGAAGGAAGGACAAACAAACAGCAACAGTGTTGCTGAATGCTGTACCAATCAAAATTACCTCCAAGGTCATTCCTTCCAAATGAGAATCTGTGAGCCTCTATTTCTGTTACCCCCCCCCCCGCCCCCACCCATGACAATCAGTATTTGGCTAGAAAAGCATCACAGGAAGGGGCCTCGACCATTCCCTGATACAAACCCTCCTGCCTGGGGCTCAAATCTTTGCCACTACCCTTGATGGTGGTCATCTAACAAAGCGTCCAATTACATGGAGTTCACTACCAACAGGGACCATATTATTCAAGATAAAAATTGGGACAGACCTTCTGAAAAAAAGATATTCCTTTTGCGAACCCTCACTGAAAGTAAAACTTATTTTTCTTGAAATCTGGGCCATCCCAGGAAATCTAGGACATAGAGTCTCAGTTACTACCCCCTGAGATGGCCCACCCATTTCACCACTGGACAGTTCTAATTGTTACCAAGTTTTTCCAGCCAATGAGCCAAAATCCACTTCCCTGGGTTCCAGTCATGTGAACTAGTCTGTTATCTATAACTACAAAGAGTAAGACTAATCCTTTCACATAACAAACCCTTTTTTGTCCCTGATAAGTCTTTTCTAGGCTAAATATTCCCAGTTTGATCAAAGTCCTGAGTTCAAATCCAGTCTCAGAAACGTTATAACTGTGTGACCCTGGGTAAGTCACTTAACCTGTTTGCCTTAGTTTCCTTATCTATAAAATGGGGATGATAACAGCACCTACCTCCCAAGGTTGTTGTGAAGACCAAATGAGATAATAATCATAACGTGCTGCTTAGCCCTGTCAGTGCCTGGCACACAGTAAATGCTAAACAGATATTAGCTATGATTATAAAACATCTACAGATGCTGGACATCACTAACATGCTAACGTCACTCCAAAACTTCAGCACCAGAACTGAGCACAGAAGTCCGGGTGAGGTCTGGCCAGGATTACGTGCAATTAGGCAATCACACTACATCTCTATTAATCAAGATTCACATTGCATCATTTTTTTGGCTACCACATCACAATTTAAACTGCCTTCAAGTCAGCTAAAACCTGGATGCCCCTGAGATACCAAGAGAGTTATAGCAGCCTTTCTGTAGTAGCCAAAGACTGGGAACAAAACGGTGTCCATCAATTAGAGGGATGTTGACCCCATTGTGGTCTATGAACAGAATGGAATATTGGTGTGCTATCCGGAACAATGAATATACTGAGAGACCCAGGAAGATCTGGATGGACCAATGCAGAGTGAGGAAATTAGAAGCAGGAGGGCAATATACTGCACATAATGACAGAGCCCAGAAAGCAGATCCAAATCATATATAAAGACCAATAACAGATGGATGCTGAACATGCTTCCTCTGTCTCAGGAGATGGGCTCCAGGGACAATTACCAAGCATACTATTTGGGAAGGTTCTGTTTTACGCAGTAGAGTACAAATACAAACAAAAGACAGTCCCTGCCCCCAAGGAGCTTCCATTCTAATAGATGAAGAGAACACATAAAAAGAAGTCTAAGGGATGGGGGGTGGGGCATCCTGGGCTGAGGTTTGGAGGTCAGCGAACTATGAAGGGTGTGTTTAAGGCTAAAATCCTCTCAGAATGGTTCCCATGAATTGTTCTTATTTTGATCTTCCCTATCTTGTCTCTATGCAGCTGATTTTTTTTAAATCTAAAGATGAGGGGAGGCTAGGTGGCGCAGTGAATAGAGCACAGCCTTGAAGTCAGGAGGACCTGAGTTCAAATCCAAACTCAGACACTTCACAAAAAAAAACTAGCTGTGTGACCTTGAGGAAGTCACTTAACCCCAATTGCCTTACCTTCCCCCCTCCAAAAAAAAATCTAAAGATGAGATCCATCAAATGTCACATTGTTGCCTCCCAATCTTGCTGATTCTCGACAATGCTAGGATGTTAAAAACTTAAGTCGGTTTCACTTCCTCTTCAAATTTAAAGCCTTCTACCTACAGTCTCAGTTCACAGTGTGGAACAGGACTGGGATATTCCCTAGGGAATGATATTATCCTAAGGGGCTTCTCATCAAACACCTGGCCAAAATCAAGAGACACCCCAAAAAAAGACATTTCCCCAGGTCTATCAGTTCAATAAAGGACAATTTAGTGCTTCCTATGTGCACTGGGGATACAAAGATTTTCTAAGTAACAGTCCCTGTTTTTAAGGAGTTTCCAAACTGATGTTCTAACAAGACTTGTTGTTAATAAGCCTATCTAGACTCATAGGAAATAACTCTTTTTTTCTCTTAAATGCTCATAAATCACCTATTTTGCAATCAGGTCTGGAATTTTGCTGGGGATTTATCTCAGTCTGTATAGCTATGTACTGGAAATTCCCAAATATGTTGTCATGTGCCATGCAGACAGATACTTCCCAATAGGAACCAAAATCAAGACAATTCTCTACTACATGGAGGAGAGAAAGAGAGAGAGGAGGGAAAGAGAGAGAGAGAGAGAGAGAGAGAGAGAGAGAGAGAGAGAGAGAGAGAGAGAGAGAGAGAGAGAGAGAGAGAGAGAGAGAGAGAGAGAGAGAGAGAGAGAGAGAGAGAGAGAGAGAGAGAGA
>NW_027187400.1:10010664-10045503 GCF_028583685.1 Petaurus breviceps papuanus | reverse complement strand
AGAGAGAGAGAGAGAGAGAGAGAGAGAGAGAGAGAGAGAGAGAGAGAAGGGGGGGAGGAAGGGAAGGGAGAGATAGAAGAAGGGAAAGGCAGAATTCCGCCTTTCGGGAAGTTCTCTACTCTTCCCCATCACAGTCCCTTGGAGTCCAGCTATGGTTCTGAGTCAAGGACCCTAAATGCAATATTGACTGAGAAGAAAAACAATGAATGACTGGGGAGAGGAGACAGGGGAGAAGTTCCCTCATGCTGTGGATCCCTTCTGTCCAACCACTTCTAAGACAGAGATTCCAGCTGGTTGGAGGAAACTACCTCCCAAAAGACCCTTTCTCTGGTTACTTCCAAGATCTTCCCTATCTCCTCCCTCCAGGGGGTCAATCAACCACTATGTGCTAGACACAGCCTACTTTGGCTGTGCTGAAGGAAGCAAAATCAAAATCACAGAATGACAGAATGTCAGAAAAGGAGCTGGAAGGGATCTCAGAACACAGGATGTTAGAATTAGAAGGAATCTTGGAAATCACCAAAAAAATCCAGCTGGTGGTAAGATTCTAGGAGACACAGCTAGAAGGGGCATTAGCTATCCTAAGAGGATATCCTTCTCCTAAGAGGGAGGGACATGACTAGTTGTATGGTTGTTGTCCTTCGTTCTAGAAGAGGATCAATGACATGACAATGTTGGGGTCAAGATACAACCATGGCTGATCAGACTGACACAAGCTTGGAAGGTTCTAGCACAGGTCAGGCACAAATAGCCCATATTTGGAATTCCATGGCTAGCAAGTGGCAGAGCCAGCACTCAAACACATGGCTACCACTCCAGGTGCGAGCAGTCCTTCCACTGCATCCCAACGGCTCCCAGTGTGCCAGCCATGGACAATGCCAATGGTCAAGAACAAGGGCAGCTCGAATTCTCTCCAGCATGTTTCGTTGGCTGTACCCAAACATTACTCAGAAGGGACTCTGCTAAATAATTGTTCTCCCACAGGAGGCTGGTCAGAAGGACTAGCTGTGACTTGTTAAAAGTATTTAAAAAACAAATCAAAAAAAAAAAACAAAACCTAAACAAACTGATGTACTCAGTGCTGGCTCAACAGAAAGGCACTCAGGAGAAGAAGAGAAACATAAGGAGCCACCTTCATTCTACCGGTTTGTCCGGGTCTCCTCATGCTCTGCACACTCACCATCTAGGCCATCTAATTTCCATGCAGCTCTGCACAGAAGCTTCCTCTGCCTGCTCCTGGCAGCAACTCCGGGCAAACTCAATTGGTATCTCCAAGGATGACTGACTCTTGACCTGAAAAAAGTCACAAAGGACGGGGGAAAAGGGAGGTTGGAAAGAGAGACGGGAACCACAGTGAGCAAAGAAGGCATCACACCCTTGTAGACTGGTCCAAAAGAGAAAACCCACAAGGGGCTCAGGGGAACCCACCTCCAGAGAGTCAACAGAGCAAGTCATAATAATCCAGATCCAACTCTCAACACTGGAAAAACCTAGCTAAGCTCCGAGAAGGCTGCGGGATAACTAGCAGTCAAAGTACCATAGATTTCAAACTGGAAAAGTACATGAAAGCCATTGGGCTCCAAGCCCCTCAGTTTAAAGGAAGGTGGGGCATCAAAGGTTAAATGACTTACCCAGGATCACACAGCTAATATCTGAAGGAGGTGAGATTTGACCCAGATTATCCTCACCCTAAATTTAGTGCTCTATGTGCTTTATCAAGCTAGAAGGGGTGTGGCTTTAGGGGAGCAATAAAATCACATGACCTGGAATGGATCTATCTTGGAGTTAATCTTATTTAGTACCCCCATTTTATGGATGAAGAAATTGAGAACCAGAAAGGCGTTGTTAACCAGTGGGGAAAAGCAATGGGTTTGGAATCAGAGGACCCAAAATTTCAATCTTGATTCTGCAACTTTTTACCTGTAAAACTTTGGGCAAGATCACCTGTCTGGTCCTCGATTTCTTTACCAGTAAAATGAAAGGAAAGGAGCTGGCATCTAAGCTCCTTCTGGCTCTAAAACTACAATATTATGATGTCATGAAGTGACTAAGGTAATAAAAAGAGGTATGTGAGGCATTAAAAAGAACAGATATGGGGGGGTGGAATAAAGATGGTAGAGTAGAAGCAGGACCTCTGGGCGGCTCTGGCTTCCACCTTCCCCAATTCATGTAAAAGGGGACTCTGAACAAACTTTGGAGCTACAAAACCCACAAAATGACACAGAGAAGCTAACCTCCCGCTGAGGACAGCCTGGCAGGCCGGCAGGAATCCAGTGCAGAGCTCTGGGAGCCAAGCCCAGCCCCACGCTGAGGTTTTAGCCCCAGGGCAGGCCTGACCAGTCACCGGCCAGTGGGACTCCAGATCAGCAGCAGCTGTGGCAATCCAGAATTATCAACACACAGATGCGAAGGACAAAGTGAGAGGTCAGTGCAGTGTGGACTTTGGGACCCAGTAGTTGGGAGTGTGTAGGCTTTTGCCCTCAGGGCAAGTAGTGGCTGGGCTGCGGCACAGCCACTGCCATGTGGCAGCTTCAGCTCCTGGCCTGCAGAGTGTAGGGGGACCAAGCAACCAGTCTGAGGTACTCAGTCTTGCTTTAACCTGCTTGGATCTGGATTGCAGTCTAGGGTGGAGGTCTGGGGTGTGCAACTAGCTTGCGAGAGCATGTGTGAAGCTTCAGAGAGGCCACCCAACTAATACCTCCGGCAGCTGAGAAAACCCCAGCATTTGGGATGGAAGCTCCCCTGTCTGGCGGCAGAGTCCTACTGTGGCAAAAAGCCCAAAAGTCAAGTAATTGAGTGGCAACATGACCAGACAAAGGAAGCAAGGCCAACAGAAGAATTCAACATTAGACTCCTATTTTGGGGACAAAAAGGAGCAAAGCATGGAAGACAGTGAAGTCAGAACTCCTATACCAAAAGCTTCAAAAGAAAATACAAGCTGGTTACAGGCCATAGCGGACCTTAAGAAGCAGATAAGAGAAGTGGAGGAAAAATTGGGAAGAGAAATGAGAACTATGCAAGAAAATTATGAATGAGAGTCAACAGCCTGACTGTGGAAAATAACACCTGAAAAAAACAGACTAACTCAAATGGCAAAAGAGGCTCAAAAAGACAATGAGGAAAAGAATGCCTTAAAAAGTCGAATTTGTCAGATGGAAAAAGAATCTCAAAAGCTCACTGAGGAGAATCATTGCTTCAGAATTAGTTTGGAGCAAATGGAAGCTAATGACTTTATGAGAAATCAAGATGCTGTTAGATCCAAACGAATGAAAAAAATAGAAGGCAATGTGATATATCTCATTGGAAAAACCACTGACCTGGAAAATAGATCCAGGAGAGATAATTTTAAAATGATTGGACTAACTGAAAGCCATAATCAAAAAAAGAACCTAGGGTCATCCTTCAAGAAATTCTCAAGGAAAATTGCCCTGATGTTTTAGAACCAGAGGGCAAAACAGATGTTGAAGAGTCCACTGATCACCTCCTGAAAAAGATCCCAAAAAGAAAACTCCTAGGAATATTATAGCCAGGTTCAGAAATTTCCAGATCAAGGAGACAATATTACAAGCAGCCAGGAGGAAACAATTTGAATATTGTAGAAACACAATCAGGATAACACAAGATCTGGCAGCTTCTACACTGAGGAATCGAAGGGCTTGGAATATGATATTCCAGAGGTCAAAGGAGCTGGGATTAAAACCAAGAGTCACCTACCCAGCAAAACTGAGTATCATGTTTCAAGGGAAAATATGGTCATTTGGTAGAATAGAGGACTTTCAAGAATTCTTGATGAAAAAGCCAGAGTTGAATAGAAAATCTGACATTCAGATATAAGAAGCAAAAGAAGCATGAGAAGGTAAACAGGGAAAAGAAATCATAAGGAACTTATCAAAGTTGAACTATTAACATTCCTACATGGAAAAATGATAATTGTAACTGATGAAACTTTTCTCAGTATGGTTGAAGTGAATAGAAAAATATATATGTCTACATCAGAGGATATACGGGGATATGAATACATATGTAAAATGTGTGTGTGTGTGTGTGTGTGTGTGTATATATATATATATATATATATATATATATATATATATGTATACAGGTATACATAGAGGGCACAGGACCAATTTAATAGGAAGGGATAATATTTAAAAGGTGAAATTAAGAGGGGAGAGAGGAATATAATAAAAGGAGATAGGGAGAGACAGAATGGGGTAAACTATCTCATATAGAAGAGGCAAGGGAAAATGGTTACAATGGAGGGGAAGAATAGGAAGACAAAAGGGAATGGGTCAACATTATTCTCATTGAATTTGGCCTGGGGAGGGAATGAAATACATACTAAATAGGGTATCTCACCCTACAGGAGAGTAGGGGGTAAGAGGATGAGAGGGGGGATGATGGAAGGGAGGGAAGTTGGAAGCAACCACTTTTGAAAAGGGACAGGATCAAAGTAGAGAATAGAACAAGTGGGAGGTGGGATAGGAGGGAGGGAAATATAGTCAGTCTTTTACAATATATCTACTATGTTAATGTTTTGCATTAGCTACACATGTAAACCTATATTGAACTGCTTATCTTCCCAGTCAGGGTGGGTGACAAGGGAGGAAGAGAATGAATCTGGAATTCAAAGTTTTAAAATCAAATGTTTAAATATATATATATAGATATAGATATAGATATACACACACTATTATTAATATTATTTTACATGTAATTGGGAAATAAGTTATACAGGCACTGGGGCATAGAGATCCACCATGCTCTACTGGAAAAGTCAAAGGGGACATATAGGAGAAGATATGGGAGAGAGCAGATTGGAGGAGGGGATATCCTGTGGGACTGCTATTTTGGGGTGGTGGGTAGGGGAAAAATGGGGAGAAAATTTGTAACTCAAAATCTGGCGGAAAGGAATGATGTAAATCAGAAGTTAATAAAGCATTTGAAAAATGGAAGAAAAAAAAAAGAACAGATATGGAATTTGAACCTAGGCCCTCAGGCTCCACATCTTGTGCCTTTCTATTGATCATAAGAGCTTGAAGAGACTTCTTCCAAAGTCACATTATGGACATTATTCAACTCCTACATTTTACAAAGAGGAAGCTGAAGCCCAGGTTAAATGACTTACCTAGCATCATCAGCATCATCATTGCTTACATTTATATAGCACCTACTATGTGCCAGGCTAAGTACTTTAAAAATATTATTTCATTTAATCCTCACAACAACCCTGTAAGGCAGGTACTATTTTCTCCATTTTACAGTTGAGGGAAACTGAGGCAAACCAAAGTTAAGCGACTTGCCCAGGGTCCCACAGTTAGTAAGTGTCTGAACCAGAGTTGGACATAGGTCTTTCTGACACCTAGCTGCCCCATATTTGGTCACAAATCTATAGGCAGGTCCTGGGATTATAGAGGAACACTCCAGTGCTCTTTCCTCAAAATCACCCTAGTCCAGAACTGGTTATTTGACAAAAATTGCTAGGAAATCTGAAAAGCAGTTTGGCAGAAAACTAGGTATAGACCAACATCTCACACCACATACCAAGTTCAGGTCAAAATGAATACATGATTTGGACATAAAGGATGTTATTATAAGCAAATTAGGGGAGCGTGGGAAAAATTACCTGTCAGATCTATGGATAAGGGAAGAATTTATGACCAAACTAGAGATAGAGATCACTATGGGGGGTAAAATGGATAATTTTGATTACATGAAATTAAAAAGATCTTGAATGAATGTATGAATGGAATGGAATGCTACTGTGCTGTAAGAATGACGGGCTGGATGATTTCAGAAAAACCTGGGAAGACTTATATGAACTGATGCAAAGTGAAGTGAGCAGAACCAGAACATTATACATAGCAACAGCAATACTGTACAATGATCAGTTGTGAATGACTTAGCTATTCTGATCCAAGACAATTCAGAAGGACTTATGATGAAAATGCTATTCACCTCCAGAGAAAGAATAGATTCTGAATACAGATGGAACCATACTTAAAAAAAATTTTTTTTAATTTTTCTTGTATTCTTTTGGTTTGGCTTTTGGGTTTTTTTTTGTAACATAGCTAATATAGAAATACAGTTTGCATGACTGCATATGTATAATCTATATCAAATTTCTTGTCTTCTCAAGAAGGGGGAAAGGAGGGGAAAAGAATTTGGAAACTCAAAAGTTTTCAAAATGAATGTTAGATTTTCTTACATGTAATTGAGAAATATTTAACAAAATAAATATATATTGGGGAAAATTAAAAATTATATATATATATATATCTTTTAAAACCACCCTTGTCCTAGGGAAAATTCAAATGTATCCCAATTTCTACATCTGGAAAATGAAGCTAATATTTTCCCTCAACCCTGCCTTATAAAATTGTGATGAAGACCAAGTGGGATAATGTATGTCAAATGTGCTGTAAACTGCAGTCTAAGCCCCACATTTGCCCGAGGGGACAATGAGACCCAGAGAGGTTAGTCACATAATTATTTGGTGGCAGAGCTGGGAGAACTCCAGCACTCCTGCTCCTGACCTGAGGAAAGAAGGTTTCAATTTAAATCCGGGCTCAGACACTTAAACCAGCTATGGAACCAGGAGCACCTGGTTCACTCCACCTCCTTTTGTCTCCCCATCCATAACACAGAAGTGAAGCATATTTTCACGGCAGAGGTGTTAGGATGACAGTTCTTTGGACACCCCGAAGCACTTTTAAAGTGTGGGTTATAACTAGGAGTTAGGCACCTATAGGCTTGGAGGAGAGATCCCCTTGCTCAGAACAATCAAGGAGAAGAACAAGTCTTTTCTTGTCTGCAAGTCTAGCCTCTGGTCTTGGCAAGAAGGGGGCTGAGGCCATACTATGTCAGAGGAATCAACACTCTGTCTTGGAAAGGCCCTCCACTATGATCCAGAAGAGTCCCTGCTATGGCCCAGAAGAGAGTCCCTGGGTTCTAAGTCAAACTAAGGACAGGGCAGGAAGGCAGCCACCAAACAGATGTGGCTAGAGCTAGGAGGGTACCCACCTAGAAATTTCCATCGACATCACTTGGGAGTGGAGATGAGAGATGGGGGAGGGGAGGCCTGGGCCCAAGTTGACAGATGACGCCATTGTATGGGAGATTCATATTTACAATCAGTCTCCAAACCCACAAGGGACTCCCCTGCAATTAAGGAAGTGCCCCAGCCTTACAAACACTCCAGGCCCCTTAGGCTACCCTTCGGAGACCTCATTCTTTAAGGCTGCCAAGAAGAAGCTTTAAGCTGGTTTTAGCTGGTGACAAATGTCTACAGTGAAGGGGAGTCCCGGTGTGATTGCTCCCAACCAACACCCCTAGGGCTGGCATTGGAGACCGCACTATAAACTGAGATAAAGGTGTAGGATTAAAAAAAGAAAATTGACAAATGATGAAGCAAGAGCCTTAGGCCTGGAGCCAAAACCAATAATAATGGCTGACATTTATACAGCGTTTTATGGTCTACAAAGTGCTTTACATGTTATTAAATTTGCTACTTGTAATGATCCTGTGGGGTGAGTTGAGCAATTATTATCATTCTAACTTTACAGGTAAAGGAAACTGAGGCCCCAAGAGATGATATACTGGGTTTACCTAACACTGATAAGCAGGGGATAGGTTCAAAGGAAAGGAGGCCAGCCACAATGAGAAGGGACTCTCATTGAGATCATGGGATCTGGGGACTGACTAAAGGAATTAAGGACGTTTAGCCTGGAGAAGAAAAGACTTAGGTGAACATGTTGACTGTCAGCAGTAATTTGAAGGGCTGTCATGTGGAAAAGGGATTAGAAGTATTCTGCTTGGTCTTAGAGTTTCCTTTGCCGGCTCATTATCCTTCATGTCCCTTAAGTGTGGGCGTTCCCCAAATTCTCCCTCTATATACCACAGCCAGAGGTAAACATCATACAGACACACACACACACACACAACATATCTAAAACTAAATCATTTATCTTCCGCGCCCTTCACTCCCCAAACCCTACCCTCTTCCATTTCAGTCATTTTTAGTTATGTCCGACTCTCCTTGACTCCATCTGGGGTTTTCTTGGCAAAGATACTGGAGTGGTTTCCATTTCCTTCTCCAGCTTATTTGATAGATAGGAAACTGAGGCAAACAGGGTTAAATGACTTGCCCAAGGTCACACAACTATTAAGTGTCTGAGGTCAGATTTGAACTCATGAAGATGAGTCCTCCTGACTCCAGGCTTGAGGCTCTATGTACTATGGTACCACCTAGCTGCCCTCTTCCAGACTTCCCTCAATCTGTGGAAAGTACCAGTATCCTCCCAGTGTCTCAGGCTCATAATCCCAGCACTGCTCTTGTCTCTTCTCTCTCACCCCATTTGCATACATGTGCTACATTTTTTTTTCTATTTCTGCATTCACAACATCTCTGTGTCCAAAGCTCTCTCTCCTCTCACACAACTACCACCTTAGTCCAGATCACCTCGAGCCTAGATTACTGCACCAATCTCCTAATTGGATTGTCTAACTCCTGTCTCTCAACACTCCAATCCACCCTACCCTCCACTGCCAAAATCATTTTCCTTAATCACAGGTCTGACCAGATAGATGACTCCTCCACTTAAATGGTTAAGTCCAAAGACTTCCTGCTACTCTAGAATAAAACACAAAAACTCCTGTGTTCATTTTTTAAAGCCCTGCCCAGCCTGGCCTCAACTATCTTTCCAACCTCATTGGATATTATTCCTCCAATTAATATTGGATATTAATCTTGTAGTCTGTGATCCAACCAAACTGTCCTTGGCTCTTCTCTTCTGTCCCCATGCTTCAGCACTGGCCATCCTCCATGCATGTAATGCACACCCTCCTCACCTCTGCCTGACACAGTCTCTCTCTTCCTTTTAGATGAATCCCATATGACAACCTCCCTGAAAGAACCCTTTCCTATTTCCAACTGCTAGTGCCAATCTACCTTATTTTATAACTATTGTGTATATACTTGTATTTATTAAGTTTATATTTATGCAATATATTTATATATGTACTTGCCCCCCCCCATTGTCATACAAGTTTCTTGTGATTAAGGATATTTCACTCTCTGTATTTATACCCTAGTGCATGGCACTCAGTGAGAAATTAACAAATGCTTGTTGATTAATTGGTGTGTGGAATGAGAAGCAATGGGATGGATATGGCTAGAGTACAGACTATGTTTTGATATAAGGAAAAACTTCCTAAGAAATGGAGCCCCTTGGGGCGGCCAGGTAGCACAGCGAGTAAGAGCACCGGCCCCAGAGTCAAGATGACCTGGGATCAAATCCAGGCTCGGACACTTAGCACCTACCCAGAAACACCTGACCGTGTAACCTTGAGCAAGTTACTTAACCCCAATTGCCTAAAAAAAAGAAAGAAAGAAAGAAATGGAGCCCCTCTAAATGAAGATGTCTGCCTTGGGAAGCTGTGAGTTCCCTCTTACTGGAGAGCTCCAGGCAAAGAAGGGATGAGCCTTGCTGAGGATGTTGCTGGAAGGTTCTCTTCATCAGGCTCTGGGGAGAATGAGTGGGTGCTGTGAAGTCTGTGGCTCCCCAGCCCAGCAGGAGTCAGAGGACCTGACAATGAATCCCAGCTCTGTTGTTTACAATGGGTGGCCTTGGGGCCAAGTTTCTTCCACTCTCCTGGAATCAGTCTCCTCCTCTTTAAAAGGAGGGGACTGAACAAGAGGAGCCCTAAGATGGCCTGAAATTCTAAATCCTATGATAATACCTGTCCTACTCATCTCACTGGGATGCCATGGAAAGCAAATTCATGTGCATGTGGCAGGTTTGAATGCAGGACTCGCCGTGGTCCCTGTGGCATTGGCATGACTGCCTTTATCCGGTTTTCCAGAAAGGTACATCCAGGGCTCTGAAAGCACCAAACCCCATCCGCATCTCCCTAAAGTGCTGGCATGCTGCTCAGCCTAGGACCAAACATGGCCTAGGGGTCTTTTCCCTTCAAAACAGGAAGGGATCACTGCCAAAAAGCAAACAAACAGGAAGTGCAGAGAGGCCCAGTTTGTTTGGAAGCTCTCAGAGCTCCTTCCGGACTCCTGAGAGGGAGCCCCACGGAGCCATCAAAACCTCCAGGCTAGATCTATGTGAGCCACAAGCCATTCCTCCTCTACTAGACAGCCCATGCCACCAGATGCATTCATTAATGGGTTTCAATGTTCATACTATTTACCACCCAATCTCCCAGCACCACCAGGACCTTGTCCAAACATGGTGCTTGATGAAGACTTGAATTAACTTTGTGCTAAATGTTACCTTCCTCTTGTCTCCCCAGAGCACACTCTGACCCCTCAAAGGAGGGCGTGTCCTTCCATGCCCTCAGATTCTCCACTCTGCCAAGAAGAGTCTGGGTTTCTTCTTTTCTCCCCTGGTCTTGCCAACACAGCCCCATATCCCCCTCTTCTCAGTTATCTCTTTGGCAGTTTCTTCAGTAACTAACATCATACTGTACCATTTCAATCTGAAAAGATTGTAGAGGTACTGGGGAGACAGGTACAAAGAATGAAATGATCTCTATTCACAAAGGGTTTATATGCTCTACTGGGGAGACAAGTACGTATATAAAGTTAATAAATACATACATATATATAAATACATACACACACAACACAGTTCAAAACAGGATCATTTGGGAGGGAGGGCACTTGCAGTTGGAGTCAGGAAAAGATTTGTGCAGAGACGATGGTGGCTGAGATTCATATAAAAGGGAGGGAGAAACTATGAGGTAGAAGTAAGGAGGGTGTGCATTCCATGCATGGGGGAGGGCCAGCGCTGAAGCAAAGAGACAGGAGAAGGGAATGCTGTATGGGAGGAGCAGAGGAAACAAAGGCACTCCGGTTGCATCACAGAGCTGGAGACAGCTTGGGCTCAGGTTGTGTAGGATTTAAAATAAAGCTGAATACAGGAGTTTCTGTGTTTTATTCTAGAAGCAGGAGGAAGCCTTTGGAGTAGAGGAGTCATCTGGTCAGACCTGCAGTTAAGGAAAATGACTTTGGCAGTGGTGGGCTGGGCGGACTGGAGTGTTGAGAGCCTTGAGTTAGAGAATCCAATTATCAGGTTGTTGCAATGATCCAGGCAAGAGGTGATGAAGGCCTGAATGATGGTGGTTGCCATGTGAGTGAAGAGAGTTGGACACAAGGGCTGTTGTGAATACAGAAACAGCAAGGCTTGGCAACTGACTGGGCAACTCTCACATGCGGTGAGAGAGAAGAGACAAAAGTAATGCTGAGATCATAGGACCCTGGCATCTTCAGCAGAAATAGGGGAGTTTAGAAGAGGGTAGGATTTGGGGAGAAATAGAGGATGAGTTCAGTTTTAGAAATGTTGACTGGAGGATGTCTCCAAAGACATCCAGTTTGAAATGTCCTGGGTGAAACTCAGTGGAGAGACAAGAGCAGGGAGGGAGCCACTGGAGCCTTGGGGAAGCAGCCATATTTTGAGGGTATGATGTGCAGGATAAGCCAGCAAAAGGATTATAAGAAGGAGGAATTCTCCATCTTCATTCTGCCCTGGTCAGAGAACATATGGAGTACTGAATTCAGCTCTGGGTGATCAATTTGAGGGAGGGTGAATCAGGTCCAGAGGAGAACTACGAGGCTGATGATGGGGCTGGAGACCATGTAATCCAAGGAATGAACAGAGGAACTAAAATTTGTGACCTGGAGAAGAAACCCATACTTGGAAGAGCCCTGATAGCCACCTTCCAGGATGCGAAGGGCATTCAAGTAGAAGATGGATTAGACACGTCCCATGTGGCCCTTGAGTATAAACAAGGCAGGAAGGCTGGACATCACAAAGAAGCAGATGATACCAAATAATACTCTTACATTTGATCATTTTTATTTACCAAATACTTGTATAGACAGGTAAAATTCCATTTATAAGGTGGAATCTAGGAGAGCTGAGGCATTCCTTGTCAGAGATATCCACAGAACAACAAAATTTCAGATTAGGAAGAAAGTCTGCCAAAGATCAAGTGCACACCTGAAAAGGAGAACCTACCACAACATTTCCCTACCGTGGTGACCCTGTGTCTGTGCCATCAATGACCTCCCAGTAAGAAGAAGGCATCAGCTCCCTGACAGAGCATTTCACTCCCAGAGACACAACTTTAATTGCCAGGCTTTCCTTTATATTGAACCTAAATTCTGTCTATAGACAACTTCTGCTCATCACTCCTGAGGCCCAGAACAGGAAGTCACTCCCTCTTCCAGGAGAGAGTCCTTCAAATACTTGAAAAGAGCTCTGGTGTTCTCTGAACCTCTTCTCCAGGATAAGGAGTCCTGCTTCCTTTAGCCAGTCCTCACAAGATGGACTCGAGGCTCTAAGCCATCTTGGTTATCCTCCAGCTTCTTAAGGTCCTTCCTAAGCTGTGGTACTAAGCACAACACTCCATGTGTGGCCTCACTAGGGCAGAGGACTATGGACCTATCACTTGAAGCCCGTTATTGGCTTTTTTGGTTGGCCACATGAAACTGCTGACTCATTAAACCTGTACACATTAGCCCCACCCCTGATCATACTTATGAGGCTGATTTTTGAACCCTGGTTCATTCCATTCCTATTAACTTTCATTATGTTAGAGTAGATCCAATATTCCAGCCTGTCAAGAACTTTTTTGTGTGTCGTGACCGTCATGGAGTATGGAAGCATTTACTAGGTACTAACTATATATGCTAAACTCTGGAGATACAGAGATAAAACTGAGATAGCCCCTGTCCTCAAGGAGCTTATATTCTACTGAGGGGATGCGGTGTGTTTGTAGAAGTAAATACAAGATAAAGGCAAAATAAGTACAAAGTAATTTAGAGAAGGGGCAGAAGAGGCGGCATTGGCACGGAGTTTGGAAGGTAGCTGGGGGCCCCCCAAAGGCAGAGCTGTGAAGAGAACTCCTTTGTAGCATGGAGGACATAGCTTGGACATGGAGAATGGGATGGAATATGATATGAAGCAAATGGCAAGGAGGTCCGTTTGGCTGAAACGCATGATGTGTGAGGGGGACTAATCTACAATCTTCATGGAAAGATAGCATGCAGCTAGACTGTGGAGGGCTTTAGATACCAAACGGAGGAATTTGTATGTGATCCTTAAAAGCACTAGGGAGACATCTGAGCTGCTTGAGTAGGAGAGTGCCATAGCTGAATTTGTATTTCAGGAGTATCAGTGTAGCAGTTATATAAAGGACTGATTGGAGAAGAAAGAGACTGGAGGCAGACAGATCAATTAGGAGACTATGAAAAATAGTCCGAGTGATGAGGATTTGAACCAGGGTGATGGTCATGTGAACGAGAGAAGGGGACAAATGGGAATGATGGAGAGTGAGTGAGAGAAAGAGACAGAGGGAGGGAGGGAAAAAGGGGGAAAGGGGAGGGGGAGGAGAGAGAGGGAGAGAGGGAGAGAGAAAGACCAGGATGGGTAAATATGAGAAGATGATAGTTGAAAGCATGGAAGTTGATGAACTCACCAAGACAGAGCTCATCACAGGCAGTTAACAGAGAAGGCCAATGACTGGGCCTGATAAGGAGGCTACCTATGCTATTATCAAAGGAACTGATAAAAAAAACATGAAAACAGCCCAAGTTCTCCAGACCCACTTTTGGAGAGTCTCCCTTCTGGGCTGCCTTTGAACCGTTAATGATCATTCTTGGGAATCCAACCATTCAACCAATTCCAAATCTACCTGTTTATACCATTATCCAGTTCACACCATTCCATATTTTCCAAAAGAACAAGAATGACTATAAAATCTCTTGCTAAAATACAGGTAAACAGTACCTACAGCATCTCCCTAACCTACTAGTTTACTACCCCATCAAAATACAGGAATCAGTTTAGTCTAGTATGACCTGCCTATGAAAAATTGAGAAATTAAGACTTTCCCCCCCAAAAAAACATTGATTGAAAATGTAAGAATTGTGTAAAAAAATAGGTAATGTTGCTATAGAGCTTTAAGTATGGTTTCAAAAGATTCTTCTAACAATAGATAAATGGTATAAGCACTGTAACCTCCATTTTGCAGACATGGAAACTGAGGCACACAAATCACAAAATGATTTGCCCAAAACCACACAACTAGACTGTAATTTTCAGTATGGAAACCGGATCTCAGATCAAAGTATTTTAACTTTCCAATGCCAGGCTATCTCTCAAAGGCTAGGGGTAGCCCTAAAACAAAACAAGACAACCAAAAAGTGAACAACTAGGGGTGACTAGGTGGCGCAGTGAATAGAGCACCAGCCCTGGGGTCAGGAGGATCTGGGTTCAAATCTGACCTCAGACACATAACACTTGCTAGCTGTGTGACCTTGGGCAAGTCACTTAACCCCAATTGTCCTGCCTTCCCCCCTCAAAAAAAAAAGGTAAACCACTGTAAATGTAAGGTGACTAAAGGTACTTGGATGTTTCAACTAACTAAACTCAAATTATATTTCCTACTCAGGAAGGGATCATTTTCATATTATAAAAAATCAATTTATTCTTTCAGATCAAGACTTAGAGTTTCTACAGGCTGAAAGGTAGAGTACAGAAAGTTCTCAGGAACAGCTGGTTAATTAACTGTAAAAAGTTCATTTTTCTTCCCTTCTGACACAAGCATCTCCCTGTGCTTGTTCTGATCCTCACCTTTGAGAACCACAATTAAGGACTTCGGAAGCTTTTACCTGTTTGCCGAATGCCTGGGACAGACCCATATGTGGAAGCAATGAGGCTTCTCAAGCTGCTTCACTCCCAGCACTCCTGGATTGGAGGAGATGCGGGGGTCCTTGCTTAAGAGTTCCGGTCGTCTGAGCAGGCTTTTAGCAGTGGAGAGGGGCCATAATAAACAATCTACGACCTTCACTTGTGTATGTCTCGATGGCTTAGAGTTACAGAATAATTTTTATATATACAAGACATAATTTTATCATAAGATATAATTTTTAGAGCTGGAAGAAACCTCTATTCCAACCCTCCCATCTTAGAGCTGAGGAAACTGGGGCCTAAACAGGGGAAGTGACTTTGTGGGAAGGCTGGGACTAGAGTCTGTAGCCAAAGAAATAGAAGTTTCCTCTGGGCCAAGTTAACTGGCCATTCGGACATTCTACCAGTAAGCCATTGGCTCAGCACCAAACAGTCCTTAGCACTTACCAGCAGAAATTTCTGGTCATGTTCTTGATAATTTCCTCATCACAACAACCATTTTCTAATATTACTCCCTAGAACTGCTGGCTCTCAAGTTGAAGGACCTGAGATCAAATCCCATCCACCTCTGATGCTAGCTGCCTCTGTGATCTTGGGCAAGTCATTCATTCTGGCCTGGGCCTCTAGTATTCTCATCTGTAAACTGAGAGTGTTGTACCCGATAACCACTGAAGGCCTTTCCAGTCCTCCTAGGGGTGCAGAACCTTTGGCCTCGAGGCCACATGTGGCCTTTTGGCTGAATCTAAACTTCACAGAACAAATCCCCTTTGATTTTCTTCTCTAAAATGCGAATTATATTAGACCTTTCAGAGCCAGAGTTCAACTCTCCACACATTTCCTACTTTGAGGGATGGTGAGGCCAGGGGTAGTGGTACCATTTAGCATGCTTTATAACTTATAGTGAGGCCCCAACAGGTTTCGCCCCCAAGAAACTACAGAAACTAGTAGCCTGGTCACCTGCCTCCCAGCACAACACTATCAGTCAGGAATGGTTCCAGCTTAATTCTTGGGGTCAGTGTCAGAATTTGCCCCCAGAGGGATTTCAAATTAATCTTTTAGGACCAATTAAACTATTCAGATAAGTCACTGGATTTTAGTTTCACAGATATTATCTAATATTTTAACTGGAAGGGTCTTTGGAAATTATCTAATCTAATTCTCCTCATTTTAGAGAAGAAAATGCTAAGAAGGGAAGTGACTTATCCAAGGTTATACAATGAGGCAGACACGGGATTAGAACCCAGGTCTCCTGAGTCAAGCCTTCAATAAACATTTATTAATTGTCTACTATGTGCTGGATACTTACTCCATATGTGCTAGGGATACAAAGACAAAAGTGAAACAGGACCTGCCTTCAAGGAACACACAATTTAGTTGAGGGAGACAAGTTCATTCTTGAGTGTGATTTTCTTTTTAAGAAACAAAAAACAAGTGAAGATGTCTACTCTATATGGAGACCCCCTTGCCACTCCACTAACAAACTCATATGCATTTAGTAATCACCTACTGCATACTAGGTTATAGTACTAAATTTACTCATGAATGATAAATGTATAATAAGGCAAATACAACAACCCAAGACTGGGTCTAATCCTGATTTCCAGTTGTATGTATCTAATCTTTGATTCCCAGACCACTCTGGACCTCAGAAGAAAGTCAAAACTGTCACAGCCTTGAGTCACTCTGGGCATCCCCCTCAGATTCTCCGCCCAGCTGCTTACCGACTTGTTTACTTGACTCCAGAGAGGAGTCTGTTGTTAAGGAAGTGAGATTATAAGAGCTAAGAGAGTGACACAGCCTGACCACCGTGGGACAAGCACCAAGCAATCCTGATCACCCAGACCCCTACATTACCCACCAGACTTTCCCAGGTCTACAAACTGAGTCTCCCTCAACTAAATCACAGCTGCCAGCCTTCTGTGGAGAAGAGATTTGGGAGAAACGACTGGAATGCCTAGTGATGTTGCCCTTCGATCCCCTATGAGGGAGCTGGGCTGGACGACTTGGAATAACCTTCTGGGCTCTGCCCTTTGGTATTCTCAGATCTCTTCCAGCTCAGCTATTTCATTTTCTAAAGGCTCTTCCTGCTCTAAACCTCAATGTTTCTACAGAAGAAGGGAAAGGATGGTTGAACAGGAATCACCTTAGAGGCAGGACTGCCCAATCAACTGTCCTAGGTGGTAGATGGTAGGAGGGGGAAGTGGGGAACATTCTCTCCTCCATAGTCCCCAAGGCAATATGGGAGAGCAAAAGGATTATACTGGTTTGTCTACTCCAAAGACCCAGGCTGGAGAAGTCGGGCTGAATGACAGGATAGGTGGGGCTGGTTCCTTCACAGGGTTTGGAGCTGAAGGAAACCTAGTGGGAGGCAAATGCCTCGGGAAGTTCACAGCAGCTCTCCTGGGCACTGGGATAAGGCTGGTTCAGTTTTCTCTCCCAGAAGCTGCCCCAGGCCTGAAGGCAGTTCAGTTTCTCCCAGTTAAGTAAGTATAAAGTGTATCGGGGGGCACCCAGCAGAGAAATGTAGAATAGGGATGTGTCGCAGGATCACAGGCCCAGTTGAACAGAGAAGCAGAACATAAGCTCATCTAAACAGGAAGTGTCATGTTGGGAACAAGCATACTGGAGGAACTGGGGTTTGTCCTCATTGTGATCATGAGGCATCACTTCCTCTCCGGTGCTTCTTTTCCTTCTGTATCAAGTAAGCGGATTCGTCTGGCTGAAATCTCGAGGACCCTGCTAGATCTAAAAATCTGTGAATCTATGAAATCTGAAAATGGTACCAAACCTGGAGCGGAGTGGGCTCCCAAGTCCTAGTTCTAGTTCTAAGATTTCCCAACTGACAATGAAAATCACTGTAACTTCTGGAATGAAATCATAAAACAGAGTCATCAAAGGTCATCAGGAATAGAAAGGGTTCGTTAGACAGAGGGTGGGGCCAGGGATAGAATCGAACCTTTACTAGAACAAGTACCAAGAACAGCAATAAAACAAAATAATTAACATTTATTAATAGCCTAATGCTGTTTGTCCTTCAGACTCAAAGACAACCAACGACAGCACAATGTGAAGATCAAGGTTCAGTATGTTTGACTGTCGCTAGCCAGTCCAATATGAGCTTAGAAGGCTCTACCACAGGTCAGACACAAATAGGCAATTTGAACATTTGGGATGGAGATGATTCTAGATTTGAATATCTCATGATTCTGCTTTGCTCATAGAGCACAGAGCCTGGGAGCTCCTGTGACAGAGTCTCCCATGTCTCACAATTGACACTAAAGTTCGTCAGAGAGACTTTTGAGAGTGTCTTTACATAGCTTCTTCTGACCTATCTGACAATACCCTACTATGTACCAGGCACAGTACTAAACACTGGAGATACAGACAAGGCAGGCAGTTCCTGCCCTCAAGAGGTTTACAAATAGTGGGCAAAGATAATACACAAAAGAAAGCTTAAGGGACGTGGCGGGATGGCTGCCAGAGGGTACCCGATGCAGGGGGCAGGATAATAGTGGAATTGAAACCAAGCAGAGTTGCTGGTCAGAAATGAAAAGGTGAGTGAGATTCTGCACCTGCTTTAAAGGGAGGCTTTGGGAGGAGCCCAATAAAGTACCTGTCTTCTTGTGATGACCTAAAGCCTTAGAGTTCTGTCTTCCTCTGGTCATCTTATCAATAACCTTATAAAAAATAACTCTCAAGCCAATGTCTTAGATATGAGAAACCTACTTGCTATAGGTGTGGATATGTATAACCTGATCCAGGTCAGCAGTAGCATTTGGTTCTAACTCATCAAGAAGCAAGTTAGCTGTGTGACTTTGGGCAAGTCACTTAACCCCAATTGCCCTCCAAAAAGAAAAAAAAAAGGAAGCAACAGTTAGAACTAAACATGGAACAACTGACTGTTTAAGATATAACAAGGCTGTTTATTGTCACCTTGTTAACTTAAGTTATATGCAGAGTACATCATGCAAAATACCAGGCCGGATGAATTAAAAGCCACAATTAATGCTGCCAGGAGAAATACTAACAATCTCAGACATGCATATGATGCCACTCTGGTGAAGAAAGTGAAGAAGAATTAAGAAACTCCCTGATGAGGGTGAAAGAGGGGGGGTGTAAAAGTTGGCTTGAAGCTTGACATCAAAAACACTAAGATCTTGGCAAATGGTCCCATCACTTTCCAGCAAACAGAGGAAGAAGAAATGGAAGCTGTGTCAGATTTTATGTTCTTGGGCACAAAGATCACTGCAGACACTGACTGCAGCCATGAAACTAAAAGACACTTGCTCCTTGGAAGGAAACTATGGCTATGGCAAATCTGGACAGCATATTAAAAAGCAGAGGTATCTCCTTTGCTGACAAAGGTCCTTGTAGACAAAGCTATGGTTTTTCCAGTTGCAGTGTATGGCTGCAAGAATTGGACTATAAAGAAAGCTGAGCTCCATAGAATCAATGTTTTCAAACTGTAGTGCTGGAGAAAACTTCTGATGGTCCCTTGCACAACAAGGAGATGAATCAGTCAATACTTAAAGAAATTTATTCAGATCATTCACTGGAAGGTCAAATAACGAAGCTAAAGCTTAAATACTTTGGCCACATAATGAGAAGATGGGACTCATTGGAAAAGACTCTGATGTTGGGAAAGACAGAAGGCAAAAGGAAAAGGGGATGGCAGAGGATGAGATGAATGGATAGTGCCATAGAAACAACAAACGTGAACTTGGACAGACTTCAAGAGATAGTGGAGGATAGAAGGGCCTGGCAGGCTGGACTCTTCTCCTCTTTGCCTATTGGCATACCTGACCCATTTTTCCTGGTTCAAAGTCCTCCATACCCCACCTCCCACAAACCTTCTCTTTTGACTGCCTGCCTAACATAATGATCTTTCATCTTGCTCCTTTTGTCCTTACTGTCTGGAAGGCACAATTCTAAGGGGAGTCTGAACCTTAGATTTTATCACTGCAGGAATTCTCAGTGTGGAAACTCACAGAGGTTCTTAATCTTAACCTTAAAAGCTTGCTTTTTGATAACATAATTGGTTTCCTTTGTAATCCAGTGTATTTCATTTTATGCATTTAAAAACATGATTCTGAAAGGGGGTCCATAGGCTTCATCAGACAGCCAGAGGGGTCCAGGACACAAAAAAAGGATCAAGAACTCTTTCCTTAGAAAGTTGCCTAGAGCCCGTGGTCACATAGCTACTATCAGAGGCAGAATTTGATCCCAGATCTTTCTAACTCCAAGGTTTGACCATTATCCACTATGCCAAGCTGCATATCACTGAAAAATCAGCCCCTTATTATCTACCAGCATGCTAATTGTCTATGCCATGCAATTCTACACTTTGCTATTTATTCCTATCTTCATTTATGTATGCCTTGGTTCCTTAATTAAATCATAAGCTCCCTTATGGGTAAAGACTCATAAGGCAAAGACTCATAAGATTCACACTTCCCTTGTACCCCAGAGGTCCAAGTATGGGACACAGAATAGGCCTTCAAAGCTGGTTAACTGATCTACTGCCATTCAGTTCAGTTGGGGGGAAGGCACTCAGCTTTAGTTTTTTCTTTGTATATCTCTAGTCCATAGCATAATGCCTGGCATATGGTAGGTGCTTTTAAAATGCTTCCTAGACTGGACTGAATTGGATTTATTGACACTGGGTCACCTCTCTTACTAAGATCAAAGTTATCCACCCCTTGTCAACCCCTTACTATTAATTAGCACTAGCTAACAAAAAATAGTCTTCAATCGACCAGCATTTATTAAGTATCTATGTGCAAGAGCCTTGCTGGGCAGTACAGATACTGCTGTTGATGTCTTCACTCTCATTCAACTCTTCATTGGTAAAGATACTGGAATGGTTCCCCATTTTCTTCTCCAGTGTGTACCCATTTTACAGATGAGGAGCTGAGGCAAATAAGGGTTCAGTGTGTCTGAGGTTGGATTTGAACTCAGATCTTCCTGACTTCAGACCCAGGTCTCTATCCATTGCACTGACTAGCTGCCTCAAGTATCTAGGTACTAGAGATAAAAAGACAAAAAAAAATTAAACAGTCTTAGCCCTCAGTGAGGGCAAAGGGAAAAAGCATGTACATGAACATTTAAGTATTTACAAAATGTACACAAAATATATTACAAGGTAATTTGGGGAAGGGAAGGCACTGGCAGCTAGAAGGGCCTCTTGGATGCTTGAGCATAGAATTCTGGGCAGCTAGGTGGCGCCATAGTGCACAGAGAGCTGGACCTGGCGTCCAAGTTCAAATGTGACCTCAGACACTAGGTGTATGACCCTGGGCAAGTCACTTAAACCTGTTTGCCTCAGTTTCCTCATCTGTAAAATCAGATAGATAAGGAAATGGCAAACCACTCCAGTATCTTTGCCAAGAAAACCCCAAATGGATATCCACATTCAGAGAAAGAACTACAGAGCCTGAATGCAGATTGAAACAAATTACTTGCTCTCTCTCTTTTTTGTTTTGTTTTGTTCCTTCTTTCTCATTGTTCACTCCATTGGTTATAACTCTTCTTTACAACCTGACTAATGTTTAATGCAAAGGTGTTTGTAGAACCTATATCCAATTGCATGCCACCATGGGAGAGGAGCGGGGAGGAGAGGAAGGGGAAGAAAATTTGGAACTCAGGGGATTGTGGAACTGAATGTTGTAAACTAAAAGTAAATAAATAAATTTTTAAAAATAGAAAAGAAAATAAAACCCCAAATGGGGTCACGGAGAGTTGGAAAAGATTGACTGAAGGAAGCTAGGAATTCTGGAAGAGATGGAGGTAAGGAGGAAAAACATTCCAGGCATGAGACCCATCCAAGGCACAGAAGCTGGAACCCCGGTGGGAGGAACAGCAAGGCAGCCTGTCTGGCCAGACTGTATGTGAAGAAAAGTAATAGATCATTGCAAAAAAGTAATAGCTCAATAAGGAAAGGTAGGATTGGAATAAGATTGTGAGGGGACTTTCTAAGTCAAACCAAGAAGTCTGTGCTTGGTTGTAGATGGGATGAGGAGCCTCTGGTATTTAAAGAGAACTGATGTTACTTGGGCAGAGAAGGCAGTAGCTGAGCCACAGAATTGTCATCCTTACACAGGGACTCAAGCAAATGCAGGATCTGGGCATCTTCATAGAAACAATGGGGTATTGCCAAAAGAACAATAGCCTGAGAGTCAGGAGACTGGGGTGCTTCCCTGACCTCATTCTATGACCTTCAGCAAATGCCTGTCTTGTCTGAGCTTGGTGTAGCAGCAGGCACCCCAGCATCCCCAGGGTGGCTGCCAACACAGGTTCTTAGATCTGCTTTTCTAAAGGAAGGCAACTCAAAATGGGTTAACAATCTTGCTTTAATCAAACATATGTCATTTACCTAGTTCAGAGAAAAAAGATCAGCACCCCAAACTTCAGAGATTACAAGCAGAAAAAAAAAATACAGACAGAGAAACAGACCGGCAGACAGGCTTCCAACTGTCTGACCATTACATCCATACCTAGTCAGTTACCAAAGAGGGAAGCACCAACATCTGGGTTTTCAAAGCTGGGGCGGGGGGGGGCGCTTGACACCTGCCCAGAGTCTCTTCTAGTCAAATCATATAACTCTTCTTAAAGTGAGCCCCAAAACAAAACCTCACATCAGGGTATATATAGCCTTCTCCTGGCTCAGAGAATGTCACAACCCTCTTGACCCACTGCCCAATCACAAAGTATCAAGGTGTGGGCACCCACTGCCCAATCACAAAATATCAAAGTATGGGTGTTCCTTAAAAACAAGCCTCCCGCCACAGGCTCCAGGTGACCACATTCAGCCTATTAGGGGGCAGAATATATTTTCAAATCTGGGAAGGTTCTCAGAGTCACTTAAGCCTATCAAAAGGGCCCAGGGGCAGGGAAGATCTTAAATTCCCATTCCCATAACACTTGGTCAACACATTTCTCCAACAAGGCTGTCTGGACTCAGTGATCATTAAGGTCTGTTGTTGCATTTACATTTCACCCTTGAAGACTCTTGTAGATATGATTCTACATTCTGTATCCTACCATGCAATATCCTAAGGTCCCACCCAGATCTGACATCCTATATTCTAAGGTCCAGCTCTGCCCCTCCTCCCACTCTCTGATATCAGATGTCAGACTCTCTGATGTCAGACCTGTTTAAGTTCCTACCCACAAACCCCTTAGTTTTCTGTCCCCTGTGCAGAGTGCAGATTTTCCCCATCTCAGCCAACTCCAATGGACATTAAACCATCCCTCTACAGCTCATAAAAACTTACTGGGTGCTGGGAACTTACTGCTGCAAAACTTAACAAGGCTAGGAGTACAACCCACCACTAAGAAGGAGCAGAATGAAGGTTATTAGGGGAAGGCCCACAGTATTCTCTTAAAGCAATCAACCCGGAGCTCTCTGTCTTCTTCCTCATGGGAAACCAATTCAGTTCTACTCTAATTATAGGCTGTGTTCAAGTACACCCTAGCTTCCTGCCTACAGAAGGATTTTAATGTTTCCTCCTTATATACAGACTTATATACACACAGACTTCATTTCTTAATTTCCTAATCCCTTTCAAATTCTCTCTCATGAAGTATAAAGCTGCTGGAGGGCCAGGACCTGTTTTCTAATATCTAACTTTGCTCAATTGGAGAATCTCATAATAAATAGTTTCTTCTTATCAATGAAGAATTTCCCTATCAGGGAACAGGTCCTAATCTGTGTCTCTTGGTCAGATTCCTTGAGCCTTGGGTTAATTAGTCATCTTCTGTAATCTAACCTGGGGTTAAAGAAAGTCTCGCAACGGGGACTGTGGAATCTGGGCTGAGTATATTGACAGTGGGTAGCCAGAACTCAAAGAGGAACCATCTGTGCCTAGAGGTCCTCCCTGGCATTCCAAATAGGAGAGGTAGGGAGAAGAGGACACCATTGTTGCTGCTTTCTTCCCCATCAGTGAGAGTCCACAAAATGTAAAGAGCTGTTGGACCTAGAGTCAGAAGACCTGGGTTCAGGTCATGGCTTTGTTACCCAGAACTGCGTAATCATGACCAACCAGTGCGTTATAATAAAAAGGACACGTGGAGTCTAAGTACCAGGGTCTGAATACTGGTTCAACAATACTGTACAAGTTCTGGGACCCTGGGCAAGTCATTAACCTTTCCAAACTTCAGCTTTCTCTTCAGCAAAGTAAAGGGACTAGGGACAGTCTCTTTCAGCTCTGAATCTTCTAATCCTAAATTACCAGCCTCAATTTCCTCATCTGTAAAATGGAAATAAGAAAACCCATCCTACATATTTCTCAAAGCTATTGTGAGGATTAAGAAAATAGAAATGAAAGCACTTTTCAGATAGTAAACAACATACAGATTCAATTCCATTTAAATATTTATTAAGCACCTACTGTGTGGAAGGTATTCAGGGATACATAAACAATAAACGTGACTCTTGCCCATAAGGAGTTTACATTCTAGGCTTAGACATATAAGATGCTTACTAATAAGTAAATGCATGATCATTTTACAATGGAGGAAGTACTAATGATCAGGGCAGTGATGACAAGCTTTCCATCTGAACAGCAGCGATGAGAGGAGTGTGTTCCTAGGGACACAGACTAAGAGGCATAATTCTATGTTCAGGAAACTGCAGATCGATCGGTCTGGCCTGAACAAAGAGAGGATGAAGGGGAATAATGTGAAATAAGTATGGATCGGTAGACTGGGGCCAGGTTGAGATGGGTTTGAAATACCATCATCCTTGAAGCAACAGGGAGCCCCTGAAGACTTCTGAACGGAGAAATAAGATGGTCCAACCTGTGCTTTAAGATGATTTGGAAAATAGAGGGGAGAGGCTGGAAACAGGGAGGCAATTACAATAGTTCAGGGATGTGAAAGTGGAGAAGAGAAGAGGAGCCGATCCAAGAGAAGTGATTGAGTGGGAGAGAGGGGGCACTGAGCCAGTCTGTCCCTATAGTGCCAGCTCTCCCCAGGGATGTGGGATGTGCTCCTGGCACCATGCACACACCCACAGATCCTTCCCATTTCTTCATCATCATCCCCCCCTCTCCAAAAGAGAGCCCAGAAGTGGCTGCTACGTCTGGAAAAGTAACTAGGGAGGCATAGAAGGACAAGCTCTGGGTTTCAATTCTACTCTCTGCCACTGAATGTGTGTGACCTTTCACTTCTCTGGACTTCAGTTTCCTCATCTGTCAAATAAGGACATTGGACTGCATGACCATTTAGGTCCCTTCTGACTCTTGATCTATGATATCCTGTGAGAAATAAGTAACAGCCCGACTGGGTACAAGACCATCCGGAAGGAAGAGGGTGGAAGGGCCAGGGGTACCAGGTGTCCTCACGTTGACCCTGTAGGATGGGGGGACAGAATGCCTGAATGTCTACAACTACCACCTGCCCAGCTCTCACACTTACTATCAAAACCCTAGTTTCCCTAAATGTACTAGCAAAACCCTAGGGAAAGTCACTTACCCTCTCTTTAGCCCGTCTATAAAATGGTATGATAACATTTGCACCCCCTACTTCATAAGGTGTAGTAATGTGAGGGCCCTCGAGCTGTGTGAGTTGTGATCATCACCTTCTATTGAATTGTCTTTCTGAGACCCCTCCTGAAAATGTTTCCCAATTCTTCAACTTTTTATATAATGCAAACAGCATGGAGTCTGGAGTTCAGAGCCCAGCTTTGCTCTGACTCATCTTTCGGGGTCCCAGTTTCCTGATCTGTAAAATGAGATGGGTTGGATTAGAACTAAATCATCTCCAATCAATCAATTAAGAAACAAGCCTTAAAAACCCACTGAAGGAGGAGCCAGGCCTTCCACTAGGAGGCCTAAGGTCTCCTCCAAGTCTCTTAGGATCCTATGATCTTTCTGTTCATGGTCCCCCCATCTTCCCCCGTATCTAACCATATCATTCCCCGTGCTTGAGGAACTCTAGTGGTTAATACTTAGTGTTACTTCTCAGTTGGGCTGCTACCTGTCCTTCCAAGCCGTACATTAGCTGTCTTTACACATTCTCTGTTCCACCCAAACCTGTCTATTTGCTTTTTTTTGATAGGACACAGTATTGAATTTCCTCGGGCCACCTACCAAATCAAGCATGAAGCTCCTGATCTTGGCATTCTAAAGGCCTTCCACATTCAGGGCTCCAACCTATTTGTCTAGCCCTTAACTCATACTCCTCCCCACTTCCTCTGCATCCCCACCTCTCTAGGCCTTTGCTCAATGCCGATTCCTTGCCTGAAATGGGCCCATTCTCCCTTCCAGCTGCTAACGCCCTTCTCTTCCTTCTAGGCCCAAACTAGATGGTACTTCCTCAGTGAAGTCTTCTGTGGCTCCTGCCCCTTTCTCATCTTCCTCATAGCCCTTTGCCTGGACGACCCTTAGCACGTAACAACGATGTATCTGCCCCACCTTGACCAACTAGTATAACAGAATCTAGGCCACATCTCTCTGTATCCCCAACACGAGGAAACCCTTCAACCTCTAAAATGACTTTCTCCACTCATCCTTCAAAGCCTAAGTCAGGTCCCACTCCTTTACAGGCCATCTCTCTCTCCTTCCAATGAACTGCCCATAGTACTTAATTTTATACTTGACATACATTCCGTGATAGTATTTGTTGTCTCTTGAGTCATTGCTTCATTCAAACAAATATTTACGCTTTAAGATGTTGCTTTCAAAATACTATGAGGGCTACAAAGATAAGACAGTCCCTACTCTCAAGCCCACTCTCAATAACCTAATAAGAGGAAAAGACAGGGACATAAATTCATAAGACACAAAATGCAGTATGGCAAAGACAGCCCATTTCTGCCTGTCAAAATCCTTCCTGTCTTTCCAGGACCAATTCAAGGGCCTCTTCCTCCATTAAAAGTCTTCCTTGAAGGGTGGCTGAGTGGTGCAGTGAATAGAGCACCAGCCCTGGAGTCAGGAGGACCTGAGTTCAAATCCTGCCTCAGACACTTCACACAAAAAAAACTAGCTGTGTGACCTTGGGCAAGTCACTTAACCCCAACTGCCCTACCTTCCCCCTCCAAAAAGAAAAAAAAGAAAAGAAAAAAAGCCTTCCTTGATTCCCTCACCAAATCCTAAAGAAAGTTACTGTAACTTCTAATTTCTCCTCATACTTTCTCACTATGTTTGTGACCTTGGGCAAATCATTTAGTCTCCCTATCCCTCAGTTTCCTCATCTGTCAAAAGAGGGCGGCTGGTCTAGCTGGTCTCCTTCCAGTTCCAGAGCATTATCTTTGCAACGATATCATTCCGGATCAGTTATTTGTGTGTCTATTTTATCCTCTGTTAGAATATAAGCTCTTTGAAGGCATAGATGTTTTCAAGTTCATATTTTTATCCATTAGAACCTATGTAGGACATAGACCTCCCATACAGTAAGTACTTAATTAATGCTTAAATGAAAATCAAAAGCCTCAAATAAATGACATCAAAGTTCAGAAAGGGAGGGGAAATCACTTCAGCTTTCAGAAGCTACTAGTAGGGAAGTGGAAAAGGTGATGGACAGCCAGGTTTCATTAAAGAGATGGTTGATGAACTGTACCTAAAAGGATGGGTAGAATTTCAACTGGCAAAAATGGGAAGGGCAAAGGTACCTATATATATCACAGAATGATCAAAATACAGTTTATGCCCTTTCAAATGAAATCTCTTTGAAAAAAAAAACATCATACTCACACACCAAAAAGTAGTATCTACTATAGCCCACTCTCAAGCTTTAACAAATTTGTTTGGAGGAAAGCCATAGCCTATCCAATAATAATATTCATTAAATTCATATGTACTAGACTCGGGGCTAGGGGAGATTTAGTTTAGGTAAACCAAGGTCCCTGCCCTGATGGAACCCAGAGTCTGACCAAAGGGACATATTTTGTCTCCCTAATTCGATTTTTAAGTTCCTAAAATGCCTTATGCTTTTTTTGTGTGTCTTCCACAGCATTTCACATTGTATCTAGAATAAAGGCTCCAGAAAATGCTTGTGCACTGATATACAAATATCCACACAATCTTCTTTCATCCCATTAATAAGCATTTATGAAGAGCTCTTGATGCACCAGGCAGCATTGCACTGAGGTACAGAACTGGCCTGGGAGCCATGAAGATCTGGGTAAAAGTCCCACCCTGGTCACATACTGTCTATGTGGCCCTAGGCAAGCCCCCTCCAGGGCTCTGGGCAAATCTCTAATGATATAAATTGTAGAAAAGGCTCAGGCTGACCCACATGGAGAATTTTCTCATCCAAGGGCTCTTTATATTAAGAAAATCACAGGCCCAGTCCCTACCTGTGTTCCAGGCACTGGACTAGCTGCTGAAAATACAAAACAGTCACTGCCCACCAGGGGCTTGCAAATTTATCAGGGAAAACCATCGGACTAAGACCAGCAGAAAGTAACCTGAAAGTTATCTGCCATGCTCAGGATATGGAGAATGGGAACCTGGCCCTCACACACACACCCACTAAGCTGGGTAAGTTCCCTCAGCCACTACCACACCTTGGCTGCTTGACCATGGCTGGCCTTTCAAGTTTCCCAAGAAATCACTAAGAATGGGTCTTTCAGAGTTTTTCTTGGACACATAACAGGGCCACCCTAGAGAGAAGGACCCCTGGGGCTGCAAATTGCCACCCACCCCACAAACTGCCTGCTAACAGCACATCATCACTGTGTGGGAAGAACAGACCTGCCCCAGCAGGAAGCTATGAACACAAATGACCACACAGCCCTTCCAGACACGGGGAGGGAGTTACGTGCGTGCGGGACAAATGCGTTTGCACTCAGTGTTTCTGCTTCGCGGCTTGGTTTTGTTTGGTTTTGAAGTCTCTCCTGCCTCTTCCATTCCATTCTAACCCCCACATACTCCTGATTCATATCTGTTTCCCATAAGGTGCTAGAAGGGAGAGCAACAAGCAGTAATTCAGTGTTAACAGACTGAGGGCTTAGGAACAGGACTGGACTCCCAGGCCCACTGTGAGGGGGCAAAGAGGAGGAAGAGAACAGAGGGGTAGGAATGTACGTGACAGGCCCCAGCACCCAAGTGAGGGAAGTCACAGCATCACAGGCTTAGAAATCACCGATCCATCAGTCCCAGGCACTGTGCTGACACCCAGGCATACAAAGTATCAGGTAGCTTATCCAACTCCTTCATCTTACTTACAGGGGAGGAAACTGAGGCCCAGATAAGGGCTAGGACCACACAAGGAGAAAATTCCATCAGTAGGAAGCAGACCCAGGTTCTCCAACTCTAACTGAATCCAGTGTTCCTTCCACAAACCACCTAGATTTCCTTCCATGGCCCTGTTCGTAAATAACACAAAGACCTGAGACTCCATCCCCGGGGCACCCGTTGGCCTACAGAAGACCCTTCAGCATGTGCTCCCTAGAACAATCGGCCAATCCTCCCACCATCCCAGAAAAAGGACGGACCTTGACAGCTGTTGGCCTGAAGGAGTTAACCCAGCTGGTACCAAAGGTTAGGAGGAAATGAACAAGCCACCTGACAGTTTTCTGGCAGAATCTAAGCTGATTAGTTTAGGTTACAAACACCACTGCAAGATTCCACTACACTGATGAAACTGCCCCTTTTCTACAACCTAAAAATAGCCCATTTATCAAAACAGGCGCATTCCACACATGTTTCTGCACTGTCAGCTCCCTGAGGTTCCATATCCCCAAATCCTTCAGCTGGAGTTTCTTATTAGAGCCCTGCTTTTCCCCATCCCGCCGAAGCTGAGGACCAAAGAACATTCCCAGAGAGCGCAGGTCTTTGCTAACACAGGCAGCTTAAGTTTCTTTCCAAGCACCAAACATGTACTGCAGCATGCTCGGCCCAGGCCTCATGCAGAGCCCCAACAGGAAGGAGGGCCGGGCTTCAGGGAGGCAAAAATGGTGGGCATGACGAGGCATGATCAGGAAGTCAGGAAACTGCCTTGGGTTCTTGCAGGAATGGAAGGGGCCCCACCCACCAAGCAGGCAGGAGATTCAGAAAACACAAGAGAAAATGGTTTCCAGTCTATCTGAGCTGTGGCCCAGTCATCTCAGGACTAGGCCAGCCTGGGACCTGGAGCCAAAGCCGCCTCATCCCTCCCACCCGTCCATTCCCTCCAGCAATTCAACAAATATTTGCTAAGTCCCTACTAAGAGCCTGACAGTATGGCTGTGTCCTGGCACATGACCAGCTCTCAAGGAATTTACCGTCTCATCAGGGGCAAGATGTGAAAAAGCAATTGTGACAGAAGAGCAAATGAAATGTGCAGAAGACAGACCTAGATGAAATGCTAGCAGACAAACCTTGATGGAGAGCTGGGAGAAAGAAGAGAGCTCACTTCAGTGGGGAAAGGAGGAGGGGACGTACTCCAGAACTCAGAGAAGAACCCATGGGACCAAGCAGAATGAAGTCATTCAGTGCCACGAACTGACCTTTTTCAGAGTTCTTTTGTTTCCTCCCCAGAACCATCCTCAACCCCCATCACAGGGCAATGGAAGTCAAACAAGAAGCATTTATTAAGTACCCACTGTGTGCCAGCAGATACAAAGAACACTAACAACCAAAAGATGCCAGATTTAGAGTCAAATGAGCTTCATTCAGATCCTGATTCGGAGGGCCCTTAAGCAAGTAGTAGGCTCGGAAGTCCAGGGAGAATGCTGGCCGCGGACTCGGGAAGACTGGAATTCAAATTCTGACTCACTAGCTGTATAACTCCAGGATAATCACTTAACCTCGATCTGCCTCAGTTTCCTCAACTGTAATATGGGGAGTAATAAGAACATCTACTTCAAAAGGTTGTTGTGAGGATGAAATGAGATTATTTTGTATTTGTTTTATTCGGTCGTTTTCCAGTCCTGTCCGACTCCTTCATGACCCCATTTGGGGTTTTCTTAGCAGAGATACTGGAGCAGTTTGCCATTTCCTTCTCCAGCTCATTTCACAGATGAGGAAACCGAGTCAAGCATAGGATTAAGTGACTTGCCCAGGGTCACACAGCTGATAAGTGTCTGAGGTCACATTTGAACTCAGGTCTTTTTGTATTAGTGCTTCAAAAAGTGCCTGGCACATGGTAAGCTCTATATAAATATTTATTCCCTTCCCTTCCCCCTTCTGGGGCCAGAGGACCTGGGTTCAAACGCCATTTCTGACACTATCTAAAGTGATAGTAGACAAACCATTTGCCCTCCCTAGGCCCTAATTTCCCCATGTGTAAAATGAGGTGGGTCAGATGGGATGACGGCTAAAATCCCTAGCACCAGCTGCCCAATGGCAGAAATCAGGCTGCACCCAGAGACCATCAGGTCCCAGTTTCATGACCTGCCCCAGCTCACACAACATGGGGGGGGGGCAGGGCCAGGGACCAGACCTGAGTGACAGATTCTGACCCCAAGCCCAATGATCTTCCTACTGGATCATGTTGACACTGTCCTATAAAAACTGGCACTTAATGTTTACTAACCCCTCAATTTTTTCCCCAAAAAAGCCTCCTCAAATCACACCAGTCACAAAAGGCAAAAAATGGGATGGCCCTTCTTGCAAGTCCAGGCTGAACCAACACACTCCCAGGCTTTCAGCTACCCTCGCCTGTACACACACACACACCTGGTGAACCAGCTTTGGCTTCCAACTGCAGAAAATTAATGATGAACTGTGGACTTCCTTATAGCCCCTCATTCTTGGCAACGTCTTTCAGAGATGGCTAGAGCACGGCCTCCACCCACACCAGACCCAGACAGAGCAGCTGGCGGGCCTGCAGCACGTACCTCAAGTGTGCAGAAAAATGTGCTTTCCCCGCAGGCCATGGAATATAAGGTCTTTGTTACCTTGAACAGTCTGCCCTCTCTGTTGATGTGCACCCACCCCCCAAAAAAACCACAACTGGTATTATCTATCAAATGAGCATTCACAGAAATATTCATCCACAAAAATTTTACCTGAGACCACCCAAGGTGCACTTTGGCTCCTTAGCCTAAGTAATAAAGAGGCAAAATCCAGGTCCAAACTCCATTGGAATCAATCCCCTGCACTAGTCACTCTCCTTTTCTACCCATCTTGATTCCTTGGTAAGTTGATTCAACCCTACATTGTTCCCCTCTGTTGATCCCCTAGCCCCTTTATCACTAATCATGCCCTGTCAAGCCTCAGTCTCGGATCACTCCCACAATTCACCACCTTTGCTTCTACACACAAGACACAAGCTACTGAACAAAGATGGCAACTGTTTTGACTGGGTCTATAAATTTATGTTACACAACCTCAGCTGGGCCCTCACCACTGCCAGGCAATTCTACCATACCTCCCTTACCAATTCACTTCCTCCCCCTCCCTCCACAGAGATTCTTCCAAACCTTTTCATTCCTCCTCAAACCTCTCATGGTTCAACTTCCTCCCACCCTCCCAGCTTAGAATCTTCCCTCAAAATTTTACAAAACAACTGGGGCCATTTGCCATGAACTCCCTCCTCTCCCCATCTCCTATCACAAATGCCTTCTACCACTATCCCCCGGTGGCCACCAAGGCTAATCCCTCTAGCTGCCGAAGCAATCCCACTCCACCCTGTCTCCACCAGCATTCCACCTGTATCCCCAGTCTTTCACTTATTTTCAATCTCTCCCTGTCTACTGGTGCCTTCTCTACTGCCTACAAACATGTCCATGTCTCTCCCATCCAGAAAAAAAAAAAAACCCTCACTTGTTCCTTCTATCCCCATTAGCTATGGTCCTATATCTCTTCTGCCTTTTTTGGCTAAACTCCTTGAAAAGGCCATTTGCAATAAACATCTACTTCTCTCACTTTCTTAACCTCTTACAGTCAATCATGGCTTCCAACATTCTCACTCCACTGAAATTGCTGTCTCCAAAGTTGCCAGTGATCTGTGCTGAATCCAATGGCCTTTTCTCGATCTTCATTCTCCTTGACTGACACTGCTGATCACTCTCTCTTCTTCATACTCTCCTCTCTAGGTTTTCAGAATTCTCTCGCTCCTGGTCTTCATCCTCCCCACTGACTTCTTCTAAGATGTCTCTTTTGCTCTATCCTTTTCCAGACACAGCTTCTAACCCCTAGTGTCCCTCAGGGCTCTGTCCTGGGTCCTCTTCTCTTCTCACCCTACACTATTTCACTCGGGGATCTCATCAACTCCCATGGATTTAATTACCACCTCTATTCGGATGATTCTCAAATCTGCCCAACCTCTGCTGACTCCAGTCTCACATTTCCAACTGCATCCCAAACTCTCAAGCTGGATGTCCAGTAGATGTGTTAACCTCAACATGTCCAAATCTGAACTCATTATTTTCCCCCCTGTTGAGGACAGCACCATCTTCCCATCCCTCAGGCTCATAACCTAGGAATCATCCTGGATGCCTCATTGTCTCTCACCTCCCCATTTCCAAGCCATGGCCTGCTGGTTCCACCTTTGCAGCATCTCCTGAATGCGTCTTCTTCTCTCCTCTGACACTGCCCCAACCCTGGTGCAGGCCCTCATATCTCACACCTGAATCACTGCAATAACCTGCTGATGGGTCTGCCTGCCTCTAGTCTCTCCCCACTGTCCTCTACTGAGCCGCTAAAATGATTGTCCTAAAGTGCAGGTCTGATCATAACACACACACACACTCATTCAATTGCAGCTGTTCCCATTACCTCCAAGATCAAATACCAAATGCTCTATCTGGCATTCAAAACCCTTGATAATGTAGCCCCCTCCTGCCTTTCCAGTCTTCTTACACCTTACTCCCTGATACATACCCTTCAATCCAGTGTCCCATCCTCCTGATTCCAGGTAGGACTACACTCAGGCTATCCCAGAAAATGAACTATCTTCTCTCTTTTGTAAAGTCTCAAAAAAAAGGCAGAACTATAAAACTTCAATCTCCATTAAGATGGTTCCATACTGCATTACAGATTCTAACTGTGAAACTTTAGGTAAAGCACACTTCCCATATCCTTGTGCCTCAGTTTCCCTCACCTCTGAAAGGAGGGGTTGGTCTAGCTCTACAATTCTGCCTAAACATAGCGCTATATGATTTTGGAGCTGACAGGAACCTCAGAGATCACCCAGTCCAACAACATCATTTGGCAGACAAGGAAAATGAACAGAGTTGTCCAAAGTCACCAAGATAGTCAGTCACCAAGCCAAGACTACAACGCGGGTCTCATAACACTCAGTCCAGTGTTCTTTCCATATTCCATAATGCTTTGCAATCTATCTCCAGGAAATGGTCCCCCTGGGAAAAGGGAACATCAGTGACGGCTACCAGGAGGCAAGATATTAACATTTAAGTATGGCTGCGAATTACAGATAAACAGGCTTGGAGGAACTCGGCTCCTGGAAGTTACAAGGCCCAGATGCTGACAAAGAATACTGGGGATACCAATGGAGTTGAGGACAAAGAGGGGCCAGTGAAGTCATTAGTTATGGGAACACCACCTAGAATTGTCTCACTCACTGCCCCAAAGGCTTGGACAAACCATTAGCAGAGTCTGCCTAGGCTGTGGCTCTTTCCCTTCAATTCAAATAGAAAAATGCTGAGTACCTACTATGTGCACATCACTGTGCTAAACTATTCTCTCATCTGCTCTTCCCTCAGCTTGTAACCACCTAGCACCAGGCACAAAATAAGTAGAATGTAAGCCAGATTAAAGGGGAACCAAGAAATTAGAAGGATAGGAATATAACCTCATATCAGTGATTTTTTTTTTGTCTTTTTGAAGGGGGGAAAGCAGGACAATTGGGGTTAAGTGACTTGCCCAAGGTCATGTAGCTGGTAAGTGTATCAAGTGTCTGAGGCCAGATTTGAACTCAGGTCCTCCTGAGTCCATACTCTATTCACTATATCACCTAGTTGCACCATATCAGTGAGAATCACAGAATTTGAAACTGGAAAGAATATTAGAAAATCATCTATAATCCAACCCCCTCATTTTACAGATGAAGAAACTTAGGGTTCAGGGAACTCAGAGGTAAATTTACTCAAAGGTCTTGTGATTTCAAAACCTTCCAAATTACTTCTTGGGCAACACAAATGCAGGGCTATTTGCCACTTACAACTAAGAAGTAGTGCCCTAATGAGGGGAGAGGTGGGAGAAGAAGGAAGGAAGGAAGGAAGGAAGGAAGGAAGGAAGGAAGGAAG
>NW_027187400.1:9959094-10010564 GCF_028583685.1 Petaurus breviceps papuanus | reverse complement strand
AAGGAAGGAAGGAAGGAAGGAAGGAAGGAAGGAAGGAAGGAAGGGAAGGAGGGATCAATAGTCTGGAAGTCAGAAGACCTGGGTTCAAATCCTAGCTCTAACAAATCTTAGTTGTATGACCTTATGCAAGACCCTTGACCTCTGTAAGCCTCAGTTTCCTTATCTATAAAATGGAAATAATCTCTGCTCTCCCTCTTTAACTGGGCTACTAAAAAGATAAAATGAAATAAGAAATGTGCAAGTTCTATGTAAAGTATAAAGTCTTGTATAAAATTCTTTCTTACTACATCATAAAAATCTAAAGATTCCATAAGTCTCTGATACATCAAAGATGTCCAGTGATATCTTTTACTTGCTGAGGCAGGACAATAAAAGTCCTATGTTAAAGAAATCTTTTCAGTAGTAAGGGTTAAAATCATAAAAGACGTTCAGCTCATCAGTGGAGCAATCACCCCACAAGTATTTGCTGTGTGCCAGCCATCAGACTAAGTGCTACAGATACAAAGAAAGGTAAAAGATGGCCCCTATACTCAAAGGGCACACAGAGACAAGGCATGGCAGAGACAACATGCAAACAACTGCACAAACAGACAAAACAGACAACCGGAGATGATCAACAGAGGGAAGGCACTAGCATCAAGGAGAGTCATTAAAGGCCTCTTGCAGAAAGTGGGATTTTAGGGGGCAGCTAGGTGGCGCAGGGAATAGAGCACCGGCCCTGGAGTCAGGAGGACCTGAGTTCAAATCCAGCCTCAGACACTTAACACTTCATAGCCCTGTGATCTTGGGCAAGTCACTTAAGCCCAATTGCCCTGCCCTCCCCCCTCCAAAAAGCAAAAAAAAGTGAGATTTTAGCTGGGACTTGGAAGAAGCCAGAAGGTGGAGATGAGGAAGGAGAGAATTTGGGGCATGGTAGACAGTCAGTGAAAATGCCCAGAGCTGAGAGATGGATTATCTTGCTGGGGGAACAACAAAGAGGCCAGCGTCACTGAATCATGGAGTATGTGAGGGAGAGTGGATATAAGAAGACTGGTAAATCAGGAGGGGGTAGGTCATGAAAGGCTTTAAAAGGAAGTGATTGATTCTGGCAGTGATAAGGAGCTACTGGGGTTTCCTGAATGGAGGGGAAGAGGGGTGACATGATCACACCTGTACTGTAGGAAGATTAATTCGCCTGCTGAGTGGAAGAGACGTGAGGAACCACAAGAGCCAGGATCAGGGTGGTGGTTGTGTGAGTAGGAAGAACAGAATGTCTGAGGGATGCTTTGTAAAGGTAAAATCAGAACCTGGCAACATCAGACTGGACCCAGGGGGCTTGGGAGAGGGCAGTTTTGAGGGAATAGGAAATTGAAGGATTGTGGGAGGACATGATAGTGCCCTCACCAGTAATCGGAAAATTCAGTTCATCACAAAATAGCATTCCCTGCCAAAGATTCTCCCATTAGTCAAGCTTCATGTTACAGAACGCAGAATAAATGCATCGTCATTGCTTATAGGACTTTTTTTTTTAATGTTTAGAGCATCCCACACTAAATGCAGTTTCCCAATTCTCCAGGTGTCTCCTCCCTAGAGATGTGATACTGACCCCAGACAATGGAGAAGAGGAGAACAAGGCTCCGTTTTCTGCTGTTTCATCAACAAATATTGATGAAGACACACTGAAACAGAGATTAATGTCAAAGATTAAATCAATACCCAAGAAATGTGACTGCTCCCTAGAGCTCTTAAAACAGAAAGAAAAGCAGGAATCTTGGGTTCTTTCTCTGAGGAAAAATGGGCCAGGTCATAGCTGCTCTAAGCCATCAGGATTTATGGGGAAAATAAAGTCACCCCTTGACACAAGCCCTTCGCCTCTAACCACTCACCATGACCTCCATGTTAAGGTAGTGTGGTATAATGGAGGGCATTGCATCGGAAACCAACACACAGCATGTGAACCCAGGTCTGTGACCCTCTCTGAGCATTTTCACTGTGCCTGCCCCACTCTGAACAACTCTTAAAGCTTGACAAGTCACTTCTTCTCACCCTTGTTGAAAGATTTAAGGAGAAAGGGATCCCTTCCAGCTGGAGAGGGCAGGGAAAGGTGGCAGCATCTGAGCTGGATTTCGACAGGCAGGAAGCCCATTCAAGGAATGCAGGAGGGATAGTGTGAACAAAGAGGCAGGAAGAAAGTGGGGAATGGCAAGGAGCCCAGGATGGCTGGTGAAGAGAGGGGAAGCAGCACAAGGAAAAGCTGAAAAGGTAGGGTCAGGCCAGATTGCAGAGGGCTCAACTGCCAACATGTCGACTTTATTTGGGAATAGTAATCGTTGATATTTACGTGTATTTAATACACGTTATTTTAGACCCTCATAACACTGCTGTGAGGATGGTACTATAGGCATTTTGCTGTCCCTTTTCACAAAGGAGGAAATTAAGGCTCAGCGAGGAGACTTGACCACAGCCACACAGTGAGTGACAGATTTGGGATGTTCCTGACACCAAGGCCAACATTTTAGTCACTGCACCCCACTGTCTCTCTAAGGGAAGCACTGGGGAGCCACTGAGGGTGTTCTGGGAAACAGAGAAGCATGCTCACACACGTACATAAAGATCACGCCAGCAACCACAAAGAATTAGCATTTAGAGCCAAATAGCCTCCCTAAACCCCCACCACCACCACCACCACCCCCATATCCTAGAAACACATGGGCCGGAATTTAGCACACCATTTCTCTGCTCAGTTGCTTAACTCTGTCCCAACTCCCTTTCCTTACATTAAAACACTCAATCTGAAAAGAAAACAGTATGAACTTGGTCTTGAAGCCTAACCTATTTTCCTGTCCCCTTCTCAGTCACCCGGACTTTCAACCCTGGGTATCCAAGTCTACTTCAAAGCAAATGGCAGGAAGTAACAAGGACCATAAAAGTGTCAGCCCTGAATGGCATCCTGGGCCAACGATGGCCTTCGTCATCATAGAGCACTGTAGATTCCCTCCTCTGATCAATCTAGACCAAAGCCTAGAGCCTAGGCACACCAAATGACTTTCACTGAAGCAAGAATGAATGACAGGAGCCACCATGGTGAGAGAAGGCAAACCCCTGTGGGCAAACCCCTGCATAAAAGCTGCAAGCGTCAACATCAGTCCAAAGGGGCGCTGCTCTGTCCTGACCACCTATGGGAGGGTTCAGGCTGATGAAACACTTCTAGGCCACGTTTGCTCTGGTTATGCTGTACTTTTAGAGTTATGCTGGTCAGCTCTCACTAGAAAAAGCACGGGGACTTGGTGCCAGCCTTTCATATCAGCAATTTTTGGGGAGTGAGGGCAGATACCCAAAAGTGAGGGAAAGAAAAAAATAGCAACTCTCTGTGGATAAAAAGTAAATCCTGTCCTCACTGGCATGGCGAGGCCCGTTATAAATAATGCAGTTCATTATTACAGGGATTTAGATATGAAGCAAGTCAAATCATGTCCCAGACACATCAGCTAGGGAGACTAAGAGCCGATAGAAACCCCACACCTCTAAGACAAGTGTTATGCTCTTATTAAAGGGGTTCTCAAACTCCTGAACTTCTCATACTCTCAATTTAGCAGCCAGCTCACCCTGAAGAAGAGTGTGCTTTCTATCTCCTTAGTTTTTTCTCTCCAATTTTTATGCTTCTTGAACTGGGAGGAAGGGGAGAGAGAAAGGGAGAAGGTGTAGTTCTTTGTACTTCCGTCACAATGCCTTATATTAAAAAGTGACCCAATAAATGACTCTCATCATTTGATGGCCTGACCAGAATTTGCCCCTCCCACCCCTTACCCTCATCCCCCCCACACACACACACACAAAATAACCTTAGGATTTTTATGTTCAGAAACTGAATTTCTGGGCTTTTTCTTAGGAGAAAAAGTAGCCTCAGTAGCCTTATCTGCAAAATGGGAAGAAAATCTTAACTGTCCTGAGGTAAAATGATAATAAAAATAATTGCCACACAATTTTGAAAGGGTTGAGCTAGATCTGAGGTTCTTAGCTGGAGGTCTGTGAAATGGGGTTTTGTTTTTTTTAATATTGATACCTGTATTTGGTTTCCTTTGTAATCCTATGTATTTTGTTTTATGTGTTTAAAAACAAGATTCTGAGAAACGCTCTCTAGGCTTCACCATACACTGCCACAAGAAAAGGTCTAGAGTCCTAGGACCTGACCTTCCCCCTGTCTATATCTACGTTATCATGCATCCTGGAATTGCCTCTGCTTCCTCCATTATTTTCTAGCTGTACAGTCCTAGGAAAGTCACTCCCCCTCTCTCAGAGTAGAAAATAAGTCCAATTTCAAATTATAAGACCCAGGCATTGTTTGACTTCGCTCACCTGGCTGCCTTAAGCTAGGTCTTCTCTGAGTGACTTCTCCTCCTCTTCCCTACTGTCAGTCTCTACCTGGGAGGGTGGGGCTCCAAATCTCCACTTCAGGAGGGAACTCAGCTCAGATCTATCCCATTTCTCCCTGTTTGGGATTTCTGGACTTTGTCCACCATGGCTTCAGGCACCAAGGCCTTTCCCTCACCTCCCTTAGCTTCCTATGGTGTGATATCTTCCCTCATTAACTTAGAAGCCCCTCCAGAGCAGAGACAGTCTTTTTTTTTTTCATATTTAATCTCCAGCACTCAGCAGTCAAGCATATAGTAAGTAGGTGCTTAATAAATGTTTACTAATTATTGACTATTGCCCCACTTCTCATCCCTCCCTCCATAACTTTGTGCAGGCTTTCCTCCCATGCCTGAAATGCACCACCCCCTCCTCCCATCAGACTCTTAGAATCCCGGCTTCCTGCTTCAACATTCATTGCTCAGCTCAAGACCCACCTTCTTTCAGGTATGAGTGAGATATCAGAGTTTTCTGACACTGTAATCCTTTCCTGATCCCAATCCACCTCAATGGGGCAGCTAGGTGGTACAGTGGACAGAACCTAGGCCTGGAGTCAGGGAGATCTGGGCTCAAATCTGGCCTTACAAGCTGTGTGACCCTGGGCAAGTCACTTCACCCTGTTTGCCTCAGTTTCCTCAACTGTAAAATGAACTGGAAAAGAAAATGGCGAAACACTACAGTATCTCTTGCCAAGGAAACCCCCAAAAGGGGTCACAAAGCATCAGGCCCAGCTAAAGACAACTGAATAAAAACATTCACCTCAATGATTAGCATTCCCAGCATTTACTTTCTATGTTTTGTATATATCTATGTACACTTTTTCTCCAGTACCATGTACATTCCTTAAGGAAAAAGGAAAGGAATAAGTATCCTCAGGTCCCAATATATGCTTGATGAATGGGAGACATTAAATTAATGCTCGCCAAATTAACTTGATTGGAGGTAAAAGTCATAGAAATGTGAGCTATTATTATTTCCCCTTAAGAATATGAAATCCATTATTATTATTATATAAGGACAAAGCGGTCAGGACCTTAGCACCCAAGCCCTGCTGTACACTCAGTACGGTGCTTAACTGATGATGAAACAATGCCTTTCCCCACTCAACAAATCTCCCGGGTCACATCTTTACTATAGTAATGTGAACTGTATTTCTCATTAATGGTAATAAATAACTCAGTTCTCAGTGCTCACAAAACCCCTTCACAGTGGCCAGACAAGCTTTTCTCACCCGCCTTTTACAGAGGGTAACACAGGTGGGCACTGAGGTAGGAAGCACTGGCTTGGCAGTCAGGAAACCTGCCTCCTCTCTCTTTCCTGGCCACCTGGAGAGGCTGGACTAGATGGCCTCTGAGGAACCCTCCACCTCTGAACCTCTGTGATTCTTAAAAGTGACTCATCCAAAGTCACACAACTTGTTAGCTGTCAGAACTCAGATTTGCTCCCAGGTATCCTGACTGCAATCCAGAATCCTTTCCACTGCACCACCCGGCCTTTGAAAACAAGGGCCAGGGCCACAGCATTTTTCCTATCTTAATAACTAAGATGGAAAGAAAAGGTTTCCTCCTGACTGAAAACTGAACCAGGTCATGGAATCCTATTACTTCAACTTCTTAAGGGCCAGACTGTCTTCTTTGCATCCCTGACAGCACCTAGCAATATAATCTCTTCATGGGTGCCCCAGGCTCAGTCTCTCCCTTCTCTGATCCATCCTTCATACAGCAGCCAAGGTGAAAGTCCCCTGTTCAAGAAGTTCCAGGGACTCCTTAATTCTTGTTATTCAGTTGTTTTCAGTCACATAGGACTCTCCCTGACCCCATTTGGGGTCTTCTTGGCAGAGATATTGGAGTGGTTTGTCATTTCCTTCTCCAACTCATTTTACAGATGAGGAAACTGAGGCAAACAGGGTGAAGTGACTTCCCAAGGTCACATAGCTAGCAAGTGTCTGAGGCTGGATTTTAACTCAGGAAAATAAATCAGAGACTCCCTACTGCTTGTAAGTTCCAACCTGCCTTCCCACCAGGCTTTTTATACATTAGTCCCCAACACTCAATCTGGAGCCTAGCAAAACTAGCTGTCTTCCTATTCCTCATATACACCATTCCATTTCCCACCTCCATACATGTGCACTGGCTGTGCCCCATGCTTGAAATGCACCCTCTGAACATCTTTAGTTTCCTTCGTAACTCAGACCAAGCTCTACCTCCTACATCATTCCCTGCTAGTAACTCAGGGCAAAATTCCCTCATCTATACTTTGTATATATTTTATATATAATTGTGTGTATACATTGTTTCCCCTGATAGAATGTAAATTCATCAAGCGTCTATCTAGATCCATCATCTCCAAGACCTGGGAACTCTTTCTAGCAATGCAGATGTTAACCTATGACTATAAGCAAACAATAAGCTATTTGAGGGCAGGGGCGGTTTCACTTCAGTCCTTTGTCTTTGTAGAGCACTGCCTAGCATGGTCCCTAACACATAGCAGGAACTCAGTGAATGCTTTTTGATGGGGTGTGCACACAGGAAGCTCACTGGATGAATACATGAATGGCACTTTCCTCATCCAACGTACCCATCTGGCTACTTCTTCCCTCCAGTTTCTTTTTTTTAACTACTCTCTAATTCCTGAAATATCCAAAACTGAATGCTTGTGGGCAGAAAAAAAACCATCCTTCCTCAATCAATCCTTGATTCCAGGAGCCCATGTCTTTTTGTTAATGGAATGGAAACAATTCGGGGGTTTTTATAGTTGTTTTTTGTTGATAGCATTGCACCAATCTGAGTACCAAATACACTTAATCAAGATGATAGAAACCACAGAAATGAGGGGGCAGCATGGTGTAGTGGGCATGACACTAACCTTGATGCCAGAAAACCAGGGTTTGAAACCCGACTCAGACACAAACTGTGCCTGAGGACAGTCACTCCCCATGCCTGTTTTCTCCAAAGTAAAACAGGGATGATAAGAATAACGAACATTTCTATAGCATTGAAAGTACTCTCCATACATTACCTCATTTGTTCCCAACAACATCCCTGTGAGGCATTGTCTCATGCAAAAATTATAATCCTTGCACTACCAATTTGGGGGGCTGGGATTAAGATCAAATGAGATAATAAATGTAAAATACTTTATAAGTATAAAGGGCATTTACACAAGATATCAGCTATTATCATAACACTAAAGTCCACTGACAAAAAAAATGTCCTCATAAACACCAAAATACTTACAACTGTGATGGAAAAAAATTGGAAACAAAATAGAAGCCCACCAATTGGGGAATGGCTGAAGAAACGGTGACACCTGAATGAAGTGCAATATTACTACACTGTAAGAAATGAAGTGTGTGGTGACTACAGAGAAGCCTGAGAAAATAAATATGAACTGATGCAGAGTGAAGTAAGCAGAGACAAAAAAAAACAACATACAGTGACTACAACAATGGAAAGAACAGATGTTACAAAATTATAAGATCAAGGAGGACTTGAATGAAAAGAAATGAGAAGATACCACCCACCCCTTCATGGAGATGGGAGTTTATATAAGTTGTTAGACATATTTTCAGACTTTTTCAATGTATCAATTATTTGTGCTACTTTTTTCCTCTCTAAAAAATACTATTTGTTATATGAGATTGTTCTTTGGGAAGGGAAGGTGGAAGGCTACTTAAAATAATTAATGACGTAAGAAACAGAAAATATCAATAAAACTTTTTTTAAAATAAAAACTAAAGTCTTCCCCCCATTAATGTTACTCTGTCAGCCTCCCTTATATCACTGCTCTCCAACAGACTATATTTCATCTAAGTGGGTTCAGTTTTTTTTTTCTAAACTACAGCTATGTGGTTATTTTTCAGCTCCTGAAGCTCCTTTAACCTATAACTTTTGCATGATTTTGAGTAGAGGAGACACTGATTTAAGCACACTGAACCACTCATCAGACATACAACAGACTGAAGAAGAGAAGACTGAGGAAGCAAGTAAGTGAGCACTGTCTTTGAAAAGGTAAAGGGCTCAGTCATGAAGGAAGAGGAATTGGGTCTGTCCTGCACAGCTCCAAAAGGCATGCAAGTCATAGGGAGGCAGAATTCCTTTCAATATAGCAGCTTCCTAACAGTGAGCAATGTTCAGAAATGAAAGAAGGGTGTGCACATTTCTCCATTACTGGAAAAGTGCAGCCAATGGTGGGATGACCACTTGTTGGTGATGGCTTACAAAGGGTTCATACATGAGGCAAGGAGATGAGCTACCCTGATCTCGAAGGGCCCTTTTCCAAGTCTAAAGTTGCCTGACTCTGGAGCAACCCAAGAAACAAGGAACTCCAGACATGGCGAGAGCTGACACCACATTGGAAAACTGAACCTTGATATCACTTTGTCCTTCTGTATCTCAGATTTTCAGACTGAGTCTACTAAAAGCCCAAGTATACTTCCCTAGGGTTCTGAGAGCACTGAGTTGAAGTTCCATGACCAGTTTTATAGAGCAAGACAACCTATCATTTTTATTTTATTTTATTTTGTTTGCTTTTTGGAGGGCGATTGGGGTTAAGCTACTTGCCCAAAGTCACACATCTAGTTTTTGTCTGAGTTTCTGAGGCCAGATTTGAACTCAGGGCCTCCTGACTCCAAGGCCAGTGCTCTATTCACTGCGCCACCTAGCCACCCTGACAACCTATCATTTTTATCCAGTACTTGTGATTGGCTACCCAGCAAGGATGAGAAGGCACCCATTTTCAAATAACACCAGAAGAAGACAGTCTGGCATCACTGTCCAATTCAATTCAACACACATTTATTTACTGAGTACTGACTGTATGCAAAGCAAGTAGTATGAATCAGAAAGTCCTTGGTTCAGATCTTCCCCTGCCCCACATACCAGATGTGTAAACCTAACTCAACCTCCCAGTGCCCCCAGCCAGCTCTCTAAAGCTCTAAATTAGTCAAGTTGTCAGTTTTTATTAGTAGAGAGTTTCCACATCAAGAATTCACACCCAGATTAAATTATGAGATCATAGATATGAAAGGGGTGGCTAGGTGACACAGTAAATAGAGCACTGGCCCTGGAGTCAGGAGGACCTCAGTTCAAATCTGGCCTTAGATACTTAATACAAAAACTAGCCACGTGACCTTGGGCAAGTCACTTAACTCCAACTACCCCTCTTTAAAAAAAGGCAAAAAAGAAAAATTATAGATATGAAGCTGGAGGGACCTTAGAGGCCATTCAGTAGAACCCACTCATTTTTATAAATGAGGTAACTGAGGCCCAGAGAGGCTAAGTGACTTACCTAGGGTTACAAAGATAACATACTCAATAATGCAAGATTTGAACTCAGGTCCTCCTAATCCAAGTAAAGCATTCTATCCACTGAGCCACCCAAACCATAGGTCTAGGCAAAAACTGTACAAGGCACTGCTGGGTACAGAGGATACAAAGACACACTCCTGTCTTCAAGCAATTTATGGTCCACTGTGTAAATACAACAATTCATGTTTTAAAGAGTATTGAGTCATAGGCAGGTTAATATCTACATTGTTGGAGGGAATTTCCACACTAGGAGTTACTGATCCTTCTTGGATTCTTGTATCTACAGATGAAGTAGCTGAGGCTCAAAGACAGATAGATATGAAGGTAAATAGGTAGGTGGGTAGATAGACAGATGGACAGACAGAGGGACAGATGGATGGATGGATGATGGATGGAGGAAGGGAAGAATGAGGGATAAGTAATAGATGGATCGATAAAGGAAAGGACAGAAGGATGAAGGAAGAAAGGGAAGATTTACTAAATTCTTAACATGCTAGGCATATGCTAAGCACAGAAGCCAATCCCTACCCAAGGAGCTGACATTCTAATGAAGAAGACAATACAAAAAGGGAAACTAGAAAGTAGGAGGTGGATATAGTCATTAGGCCCAGAAGTGTCATGGAGGCCTGGGCTCCAGAAATATAAGCTAAAAGCCTTAATATATATTGGATATTAAGTAGTCTCATATAGTAAGAAGAATGTTGGACTAGAGTTAGAGAATTGGGTTTGAATCCTGTGTCACACGTCTTTTTAAACCGCTCAGTCCACATTGATCTCTCCCACCACTAAACCACATAGTAAACAACACTAAATGTAACACTTACTGGGCTATTTACCACACCACAGCTTGTATAATTAGTTAATTTCCCTATAGATCTGTCCCCCCAAAAGGACCATGAGTACTGTGCCTGGCACACAGTAAGGATTTAATAAATGCTTGCTGACTATAACTGTAAGTCAAAGGCAGGCATCATCACTGATGTCAATTTCTAATCTGCATATATGTCATAATCACCTATTTCCCTGAAGACAGAGATGACATTTTTCTCTCTCTCCTAGAAAAATGGACATTTAGTAAATATTTGTTAATTGCTTCCTTCTATCTGTGACTTTTTCTTTATTTCTGTCAGCCTCAGTTTCCTTATCAGTGAAATGGGGCTAATAGCACTCTCACTACCAACCTCATGGAAGGAGGAAATCACTTTGCGAAATGTACAATGGTAGAGATGGGATTGGGGGTCAAATGCTCATGCCGTGTATGACCCCCTTGGATCTCAGTTACCTCCAAATGTAGATCTACACTCCTCTCCAGAACAATTTCAGGAGAATGAGAGAGAAAAGGAAGGGAAAGAAAGGAGAGAAGAGGGGGAGGTAGGGAAAGAGTGAAGGAAGAGAAAAGAAGGGAAGAAAGGGAGGAGAGGAAACAGAAGAGAGGAGAAAAAGAGAGAGACAGAGGAAGTGGAGGAGAGAAGAGGAGAGGGGGAGGGAGGGAAACAAAGGAAAGCAAGAAGAATGGAGAGGAGAAATTTTTTTAAAACCTCATCTCTGCAGATGCAGAGTAGGCTTGGGGGAGGGGGAGGGTTAATAAGCCCTTTTCATCCCAGAGGTAGGCAGTGAAAGCCTCTGCAGCAATGCAGAGTCCATGCAGTGAATACTGCAGCAAAATCCCGTGCTGACTGCTCTGAGAAAGGGGAAACCAAGGAGAAGAGATTCACACTTCCTCAGAACCCGAAAAACATGCCTCGGAAACACGGTGGGCAGTCTGCCTGCCGTCTGGCCCAGGCCACAAAACAGAAATCACATAAAAGCAGCACCAACAGATTCAGTTCCCTGGAGCAACCCACATAATCGCAGCCAACCATCTGGGAGGCTCGTTTTTCCAGGTGGAAATGGTAAAGCTGCTTTCTTAGCTCCCAGGGAACCCGATCCCCTCAGAAAGTGCCTTCTCAGCTGGCTGGGCTGCTGAATTCTCACAGGAGGGCCCCGGAAATATCCGACGTCCTGTGATGCCTCCCCACAGGGTCTCCCCTGGCAGCAGAAGAGAATTCAGTTCCATTCAACAAACATTTAGGAAGCACTTATGGTATACTCAGTGACCGGAGAGGTAATGTAAATAAAACTTGTCCCCATGGACCCAAAGGTCTAGTGAGGGGGGAGACAAGACAAATAAGAGACATGTATTTCATCTTAGCCAAAAGGCCCAGTGATAACAATGATGATGATGATGACAGCTCCCATTTATACAGTACTTACTACACTGTACCAAGCATTCTGCAAATATCTCATTTGATCCTCACAACAATCCTGGGAGCAAGGTGCTGTTGTCCCCATTTTACAGATAAGGAAACTGAGGCAAGCAGAGGTTAAGTGACTTGCCCAGAGTCACACAACTAACCAGTTAAATGTCTGAGGTCACATTTCAGGCACTCTATCTGCCGATCCACTGATCCACTTAGCTGTCCAGTAATATATACCATCTCTACTGGATGACCTTAGCCTCATTGTCCCCCATCTGTAAAATGAGAAGTTTGAATTAAATGATCTCCAAGATCCTTTCTAGCTCTGAATGTATGATACAAAGTATAAGTTGCTACCTGAAGGCTAAGGTGAGGAAAGGTCATTAGAAAAAGAGAGGATCAGGGGACACATCATGAAAGAGGCAGTATTTAAACTGTGCTTTAAAGGGTAGGTAGGAATTCAGCAGAGAATTGGAGGAGGGCATTCTGAGCACAGGGAAAAGCAGCTTGAACAAAGGAATGGAGGGTAGAGAGCTCAGGGGGCAAAGAGGAGCCCAGGAACATGACAAGAAAGCTATGGAAAAAAACTGGAAATTTAGGATAGCACCAGATTGTGAATGCCAAAGGAGTGACCTTAATGTGGAAAGCACTAGGGACTCACTGAAGATTTTGGAGCAGGGGAGTGACATGAGCAGATCTATGCAAAAGGGAGATTGACGGTGGTGGGATGGAAGGAGGAACAAAATGTAAGGAAGCTACTATAGAAAGAACAACAGAATTTCTGAGTTTAGAAGGGCTCTCAGAAGCCATTTAGTCCAACAGCTCTAAGAAGCCAAGAAAAAAGCAGGACGCTCCCATTTGAAATAACCCAGTTAGTCATGTTGATTCCACTTTTTTGTTTCTAAGACTTGCAGCTGAAGAATGCTAGAGCTGAAACCTTATGCTTAAGCTACGGGAATGTCAGAGCTGAAAAGCATCATACAGATCAATGCCCTTCATTTTCCAGAGAGAAAGAAAAAAGTAACTTTTCCAAGGTCACATAATGGGTTAGCGATAAAGCTGAGACTAATACCCAGATGTCTAGACTGCCCAACCCAGGACTTCTACTGCCAATGTTCTGGTGGAGAGAATCAAAGGGTAGAAAACAGGCCAAGCCAAATTTTCCTTTGTCCATGGAAGTGAGAATTCACAGAACATAAAACCTCAGGGTTCAATGGAACTGTGGAGATCACGTCCAACACCTACTTTTAGGTAAGAAACGAGGCCGGGAGAGGTTAATGACACAGGCAAAGTCAGAAGCCTGACCTCATGGCTTGAAATGAATGACTCAAGGTCATTCAGCCCATTCCCCCTCCCCACCTTCTTTAAGTCACATATAAGCTATCCCAGACAAATGAGAATGTATTCAATTTGGAGAAAAAAAAAACAAAACTTCCAGAAGGAGACCCTTGGAAAACTATTCCAGCATCTAACAACACAGTCAAAAAAAAAAAAAACAATCCCAGCTCCTCTCAAGGTATTAGGTAATAAATTTAAGAAGCCAGAGATACATAGTTCAACTTTTTTTTAGTAAGTATAAAAACATATTTCCCAGAATCTCAGAGTTGGAAAAGATGACAAGATTTCCCAGTACATATACCTAGCAAGCAGTCATCAAGCCTTTGACAATTCAGCCAGAGCTTCAATTAAGTCACCCCCTCCCAAGATGGCCCTTTCTTCTTTGGGATAACTAAAGAAAGGGTTGGGAAGACCTTCAAATACGTGCAGACAGCTATCATGGCATCCCTGTGTCTCTTCTCCAATCCTTCAGCCAATCCTCACACGACATGACCAAGACATTTCACTATTCCTATTCTGGAAACCTTCCAGTTTGTCCATCGTCTCACTTAAATGCAGTTATGCCCAACCTGAACACAACTTATTTCAACAAGTATTTTATTAAGTGACTATTGTGTGCTACTGAGACACTCAACATGTACAAGAGAAATTAATCCAAGATAATTTGATTGAGTAGAGTGTACTAAGAAGGGGAGAGAGGAATGAAGAAAGGCTTCCTGCGTGAGGTAGCATAGGATTGAAGGAAGCCAAGGATGCTAAGAGGCAAAGGCCAGATAGAAGTACCTTCCAGGCACAGGGGGCAAGCAATGCAAAGGTGGAGAATGGAAGGTCACATTCCAGTTTGGTCGGAACATATCCTGTGCTGAGGAGTAGTAAAAAATAATCCTGGAAAAGTAGGGAGGGATCGAACTATGGAGAGCTCGAAATGCCAAGCTGAAGAATTTGTATTTGATCTTAAATTCAGTAGGGAGCCAGTGAGGATTCCCAAGCAAGGGGGTGACACAAGTAAGACAGACATGTGCTGAGGGAAGGATGAGCTACAGAAGGGAGAGCCTGGAAATAGAGAATCAAGGCTTCGGATGTGGTCTGCCCACTAAAGGAGCTTCAAAATTCCTTTTTACTCAATTGCAGCATCTTTTCCATGCTCACTCACACCACCTCCTTCCTGCTATATGTCACCCTCAAGCTTTATTAGAACACTGGGCTACAAACGCTGTGTGATCCAGCAGCTCCAAAAGCCAATGGTATGCGGCAGTGCCCATGTGCTCTGCCCTGCTACTGTAGCCAATTCTAAGTGCCACATTTTTGGAAAAATACTAAGAAACTAGATGTGCTGAAAGAAAGCTGACTAGGGTGGCAAGGAAATAGAAAACCATACCTACCATCACCTAAATACTGGAGATGGTAAACCTAAAAACATGAAGGCTGTCTTCAAAGTGTTGGAAAAGGGATGATTCCTTTGCTTTATCTGTGTGGCGAACATTTATTCAGCATCTACTGTGTGCAAAGCACAATGTTAGGTACTAGGGGTGAAACCATGAGATGAAAATCCCTGGTCAGTGAGAGTTGACAACTTAATCTGGATGAGCCGGTGTATACACAAAGAGTGATACAAGGTGATACAAAGGGCAAAGGAAAGAGAACAAGATTGAGTATTGAAGGAAAATCTGAGGGAGAGATCACATCTAGTGGGAGTGGGAGCATGGAAGGCTTCATAGAGAAAGTGTCACCAGAGCTGTGTCTGCCACAAAGTGGAGATCTTCAATACACAGAAAGGTTAAAGGTGAGGAGGCTTCCTGCCTAAAAGTATAAGAAAGGAAGAGGGAAGACTATGATTGCAGGCAAAATGAAACACTGGAACTGGGAGTCAGGAAAACCTGACTTCAAAGTCCAGCCTCATATACTACCTGTGTGACCCTGGACAAGTCACATAACTTCTCTCCTTCACATGTAACATGGAGGTAAGGATAGCATCTACCTCCCAGAGTTGTGAGGGTGAAAAGAAATAACATGTAAGGGTGCTGCAAACCTTAAAAAGCTATGGAAATGTTAGCCATTAGGTATCACAGGAAAGGGGAAGCTAGGTGACACAGGGGAGAGAGAGGGGAGAGAGCCTAGCGTCAGAAAGACCTGAGTGCAAATCTGGCCTCAGACACTTACTAGTGGTGTGACCTTGGGCACATCACTTCACCCTGTTTGCCTCAGTTTTCTCATCTGTAAAATGAGCTGGAGAAGGAAATGGCAAACTGCTCCAGTATCTTTGCTAAGAAAACCCCAAATGGGGTCACAAAGAGTTGGACACAACTAAACAAAAGCAACAAAAATCATGGGAAAAGGCTTAGCAGTCTAGTTTGTCTGCAATGTAACAGTCACAAGGGAGAAGAAAGGAATGTGACATCTGGCTAGAAAGATAGGCTGGCCCCCACCTGTGAAAAGGCCATAAGCTTTAAGACAAGGAACATAGGTTATTTCACAGAAAACTGACTTGTTTTACCATTTGTCCTACACTCACAAGCTGACTCCTACCTACCTTGCCAATCTGATTTCATTTTAGACCCTTTGTGCCCCCACAACATTCCACCATCCACCTCCAGGTCCTGGCACAAGTGGTGTGTGCCCACCTCCCAGAATCCCCCATTTCCTCCAAAGTCCAGCTCGGATACCACTCCCACATCCCACATACCATGTTCCTAATCCTTGTCCCCTAATTATTCCTACTTTCTCCCTCTGGAAATTATTTTATGGTTCTTCGAGCTAACTTTCTATTTACTTACTTGTACATAAGTGATGTATCCCCCTCATTAGAACATAAGCTCTCTAAAGGCAGCTACTGTTTGGAGTCTGTCTTTGTATCCCCAGCACCTGGCAGGATGACTGACACATAGAAGACACTTAATTTAGAATGCCCGCTAAATCCAGCAGGGAACCAAGGAAGGATTCTGAGCTGGGCAATGCCAGCCTCCAACCTGTAAGAAGCAAAGGGTGCAAGGGGCAAGGAGGCACATTTCAACTTAATAATAATTATAATAATAACAACAATGACTAGCATTTATATAGCACTTTAGGTCTGCAAAGCACTTTACAAATGTTACTTCATTTTACGAGAATGGTCCTAACAAACAAAATGGTCATTCTTCAGAGATAATGAGCTCCCCATTACTAGAGCTGTAGGAGGATTGCTTGTCAGAGATGCTACAGAGTGGGGCTCCTGTTGAGGTATAAGCAGGATGAGATAAAGGTCCCTTCCAAATGCTAAAATTCAGGGATTCTTTTTTTTTTTTTTTGCTTTTTGGAGGGCAATTGGGGATAAGTGATTTGCCCAAGGTCACACTGCTAGTTTTTGTGTTAGGTGTCAAATTTGAACTCAGGTCCTCCTGACTCCAGGGCCAGTGCTCTATTCACTGAGCCACCTAGCCGCCCCAAGATTCTGGGATTCTACAAGCAAAATCCTTAGTTACAAATCCACAGAGCTATCCTAATTCCTTTGTTGTACTATAATGCTATTTAGTAAATATTATTTGAAGTAGTAGACTATAAGGTATTTGAAGGCAAAAACAGTTTGGTTTTTTTTTTTCCATCTTTGTGCCCCTAGCACCAGACACAGCATCTTACATATAGTAATTAATAAATGATATTTGAATCCATTAGATCACAGGACTTAGGACAGGTTACAGGCTCAAGGGACCTTTAAAAATCATCTAACTGTTCAACCCTCTCCCTTTACAGAGGAGATCTGAAAAATCAAGTGGGGACATGAGGAATTTCTCATTAGACCTGCCCCAATTTCTTGGAGTTCTGTGCTTATTTTAAAATGGATGATTTAAAATACAAATCAGACTCACATAGGAGAGTTCTCTGATGATTTCAAACCATATCATCAGTTCCATGAGCCATCACAACACAAGACATGAGAAGGAATACAATACACATATTGCAATGTTTACCAGGGCAACGCTGAAAGTGAGAAATTCCTTTTACACAAGTGGCCACAGTGGGGTTGGGGAAGACAGAAGGCTAGCAAGTCTAATCGATATTAACTCTGAGCTCAAAGGATGAAGCACCCTACAGTAAGACCACTGGCAGCACCACAGAAGCCTAGCACCCCCATCATTTCAGTAGACCACAGAATAAACATCAGAGCCCTATGGCTAGTCATTTTACTCACAGATTATAGAATCTAGAGACAGAAGTCACCCATCTAGTCTAACATTATTTTACAGATGGAAAAAACTCAAGAGGACAAATTGGGAAATAGCTCTTTTTCTGGACATGGCCAATGAAGGAATTTGTTTTGCTTGACTATGCATATTTGTTACAAGGGCTTTGTTTTTCTTTTTCAAATAAGAAGGGAAGAGAGGAGGGGAAAGAAAGTGGACTCTGGTTAATTTTTTAAAGTAAAATTTAATTTAAAAAAAAAAAACACTGAGACCACTAAAAGAAAGATGTCTTGCCTAAGATCAGAGATAGTAAATAGAAAAGCCAACATTCCAACCAGTAGATTCCAAATACAGGGCTCCTTTTCCTATGACCCAGTAGGAAAATAGGGTGAAGGAATGGCAAAAACAGGCCCAAAGGCCCGACCCTGAAACCCACAGCAAGGAAGACAATGACAAGAGAGAACTCTAATCTAATCCTGGGTGAGGAAGATGAGAAATAGCTGTGTCCCAGGATAGGGGACAAAAGAACTTTGTTCTAACATACACATGTATGTACACACACATACAAACCACACCTACACAACCCCCACCCCCACCCCAGAGGAAACAAGGAACTCCAGTCAATGAAACTGCAGGCCACATTCCCTAACTTGTTTTAACTTAACATTCTCAAATGTTTTTCTTTGGGGATTTCATTTAATTGGTAGGGTCTCAATAAAAACAGCAGTATTTTCCTAAATCTCTCCAATGAGTGTCTTTTTTTTTTTAAAACAAACTCAAACATTTGACATTTACTTTAGCAAAGGAATGGCACTGGTTGATGTCCTCTACAACCCAACCTGACCCAGTCCAACAAGAATCTATTGAGCACCTATTGAATGCAAGGACAAAAATGAAAAGCAGTCCCTGTCTTCCAAGAGGCCACATTCTACTGGGAAGATAACATGTACACAAACTGTTACAAAAAGGGAAAAGTTCAGGAGAAAGGGAGCACTGATAACCAGGGGCTAGGGCAAGGGGATACCAGGGAAGAAGTTATGGAGGAGGTGACTGCACCTGAAATGAGCCTTGAAGGCAAAGCAAGGATTCTGAGGCAGAGATAAGGAAGTATAGTCTAGGCCTAGGGGACCACAGCTCATACAAATGCCTGGAGGCACGTTACGGAGTGTGCATTTTTGGAAAGAAAAAGTTGTCCAGTTACAGAGCTCGTAAAAGGGAATAGGAGGAAATAAGGCTAGAAAGGTAGGTGGGAGCCAGGGCAGACGTGGGTTTGTTTTATATCTTTATACCCCAGCACTTTGATGGGTAGCTCTTAATCAGTTTTTATAGAATTCAAGCATTCAAAAAACTGATTCAAGTACGGGCAAACTCAGTAGGCATTACTATCTTTTTCAGCACATGGTGGATCATAGGATTTAGAGTCAGAAGAAACCCTGGAGCCCATTTAATCCAAACTCTTTTTACAGAGGGTGAAAGTGAAGTCCAGTCAATTAGTCGACAAGCATTAAGGTCTCACTGCGTGCCACCACTGCATTAAATGCTGAGAATACAAAGAGAGGCAAAAACAGTCCCTTACCTTCAAGGAGCTCACGTTCTAACTGGGGTGACAATATGTAAACAAATTAGCATAGGAGACAGCCAGGGAAAATGCATGCAGTCAGAAGATGACTTGTCTGATGTGAGGGACAGCCAGGAGGCCAGTGTCACCAGACACAGGAGCACATTGAGGAGAGTCAGGTATAATAATACCAGAAAGGGGGTAAGAGAGCAAGCCACGAAGGACTGTAAAAGCCAGATGATTTTCTGTTTTCTCTGGGAGGTAATAAGCAACTACTGGGGTGGGGGGTGGCGGGGGGAGAAGTTCAGAGCTTTAGAAAGATGACTGTGGTAGCTGAGTGGAGGTCAGAACAGGAAAGAAATTTGAAACTGGAAGACCAACCACCCAAAAGTCCATTGCAATACTCCAGATGTACCCAAAGCAAGGTAGTGTAAGGTCAGAGGAGAAGGTACAAGAGATTTTGTGAAGGTAGAATTGACAGGGCTTGGCTCAGATTGGAGATGGGAGGCAGTGAGGAGCCAAGGACAGCAGTGATGGCAAAGTCTGGGTGCCTGGGAAGATGGGAGTATCCTTCACAAGAAGGGTCAAGGGGAAAGTTCATTATTTCACTCTTGGTTATTTTGAGTTTAAGATGTCTAAGGGACATCCAGTTTGAGATGTCTAATAGGCAGCTGGAAATGCAAGACTGGAGGTCAGGAGAAAGGTTAGGGCTGGATAAAGAAATCTGAAGATGATATGCATAGAAATGATCACTGAATCCATGAGAGTTGATGAGATTACCAAGCAAAGAGGGAGAAGACAAGAGAAGAGAGTCCAGGACATATCTTTGTTCTGATAATCATGGCTAGCAGACATAACCTGGAAGGAGATGAATCAAATTAGACTGAGGAATGGTCAGACAATTAGGAGAACCAAGTGAAAGCAATGTCATGAAAGAATCTATGAAGAAGAGGGTGAATGACAGTGTCAATGTCTGCAAAGAGGTCAAGAAGCTTGAGGACTGAGAAAATGCCTTGAAATTAGGCAGTTAGGGGACCACTGGTAACTCTGGAGAGCAGTTTGAGTTAAATGACAACCTTAGAAGCCAAGCTGCAGAGAGAGAAAATTGTCAATAGCAGAGGCCAAATTCAAACCCAAGTTCCTTAAATTCCAAATCTCTTGTCTCCTTCTTGACTCGCAAACACCACGAAGCTAGCTAGGAATGAGTGGGTCCTGTCTACTCTCCCCAATATACTGCCTTCATTCATGACTGAGCAAATCCAGCACTGATCACCCCAGCCCTCAGCAGCCCCTCCTACCCCAGAATTCCTACCACATGCAGTAGTCCCTAAGCACCATTTAGCAAGAGATTAAACGTACTTCTATCACTGCTGAAATAGCACTGGGAACAGAGGTGGGAAGAAATTAGAGATCACCAACCTGGAGCTATCCAGACAAATAGCATACCCTAACTGCTGCCTCTTTAGTTAACATAGATAAATTTTAGTAAATGAAAATTCCTATGCTACCCTCCATTTAGCAGCCAATCTTGAGCCACTATTTACAAACAGTAACCATTGGTAGATATTTGTATGATACTAAGTAGCCTTCATAAATTTTTGATAAGTTTAAAATGCTGGGCTCAGGTCTGCTTAGGGATAATATAAGACCTAGAAGTCTGTCTCGCCTTTGGCTTAGTCCCTCGTGATTTGGGAAAGAATTCTGGTCTGAAAGAAGGGCTGGATACAGAGATGGGTGGGGAATGAGACAGTTCACCAAGGCCAGGATGAAAGATGCAAATCCAGGAACCCTCATGGGGTATCGGAGGGTAAGGGATGGTTACTAAATGGGGACCCAAAAAAAGAATAGAGAATTTAGTCAGGGGCTGCAAAATGCAATTTATTGGCAGAGGACAGAGATATCAAATCTTACCTCCATTCTGCAGTCAATGGCACTATCCTTTATCCCAGTTTCATAACCTCCAAATCACCGGGTCACTCTTCTCTCCTCCCTGATGTCCAATGACTGCTTTCATCAAAACTTTTCCTCAGTGTGTCCCTTCTGATTTCCACTGGCCACTGCTCTCACCCAAACCTTTATGACCTTGAAACTGAACTCTAATATAGCTTTTTAAGTAGACTGGCTCTTGTCTCTTGGACCATACAATGCAGCCAGCTTAATCTCACTAAAATCCCAGCTTTCATCACTCTCCATTACAAACAGGATAAAGTCCACATGCCTCAGTCTCGCTCTCAAGGCCCTCCATAACCTGACCCCAACCCCCCATTTATCTAATCTTATCACCCACTATTCCAACATCAACCCTCCTTCTCCAGTCAGGCCAATGTCCTCACCATCCCACAAACACACCAAGTTCATTCCAACTTCCTTCGCTCATGGTTCTCCCCCAACCTAGAGAATCTCTTCCCCACTCCTCTCTGACTAACCAAATTCCAGCCATCCCTCGAGGCAAAACTGAAACCCCACCCCCTCCATGAAGCTTTTCCCAAAGACTCCAGCCCACAGTGTTTCATTTTCCTTGGACCTCCTACCACTCACTTTGGCCTTCAGTCACATACTGTGTCATCCTCAGGGAATTTTCATATGACTACATCTCTACTCCTCAACTAGAATAGTACCTGAAGACCAGAACGGTGCCTTTATTCTTCTTCATATTCACCACAGTGTCTAGCATGGTGTTACATTGTCTTCATGACCCTATCCAAGACTGTAATTGCACCAGTGAAGAGACTTTCCAATTTTCATGACCCCATTTCTTGGCAGAGATACTGGAGCGGTTTGCCATTTCCTTCTCCAGCTCATTTAACATATGAGGAAACTGAGGCAAACAGGGTGAAGTGACTTGCCCAGGGTCACACAGCTAGTAAATATCTGAAACCAGATTTGAACATGGGAAGATGAGTCTTCCTGACTCCGGGTCAGGTACTTCACCACATGAGTAACCCTAACCCTAAATGCAGCTCCTGGTGATACAGCAGAAGAGAGGAGTTAAGATTCATTCCCACCTCAGGCTCTCTGGCTCCAATTCTTCTTATCCCCGGCACCCTGGCTTTTTATTTACTTGTTGTGGACACCTGAGCAGGCTTCCAAGTTGGAAGGGGACTTAAAAACCTTCATGTCCAATGTATAACCAAGAATACCTTCCATGGGCAGCTAGGTGGTGCACTGAATAGAGCACCGGCCCTGGAATCAGGAGGACCTGAGTTCAAATCTGGCCTCAGACACTTAACACTTACTAGCTGTGTGACCTTGGGCAAGTCACTTAACCCCAATTGCCCTCCAAAAAGCAAAAAAAAAAAAATACCTTCCACAACATGGCTGATAAGCCATCATCCAAGTCTTCCTCATCTGCCCATGACTTAGTTTCATCTGTTTGGTAGGGCTGATCACACTTGTACTACCTACTTGGCAGGGTGGTTGTGAGCAAACCATTATAGGAATGGAGACATAGTGATTATTGCATTTACTTGATAAGGGTGTGTGTGTGTCTGTGTGCCTGTGTGTGTGGTGTGGTATGTGTGTGTGGTGTGTGGTGTGTGTGGTGTGTGGTGTGTGTGTGTGGTGTGTGGTGTGTGTCTGTGTGCCTGTGTGTGGTGTGGTGTGTGGTGTGTGTGGTATGTGGTATGTGCCTGTGTGTCTGTGTGGTGTGTTGTGTCTGTGTGGTGTGTGTGGTGTGCAGTGTGTTGTGTCTGTGTGTGTGGTGTGTGTCTGTGTGCCTGTGTGTCTGTGTGTGTGTGTGTGTGGTGTGTGGTGTATGTGTGTGTTCAGAATCCTCTGTTACACTATTTTATATGACCTAAGATCTCTACTCAAGATCTCAGAGTATCCTCAAGCTCTCTTCATCCCAACACTCTGTACTAACTGCCTTACTTCTACCCATCTGTGGTACTTTAAACCCAGCAAACCTCTGAGCTCCTGGTCCCCTCTCTCAAAGTATTCTGAGATCCAGCAGCAGGATGGTAAAGATCTCCATTAACACCACCAGCCCACATACCACTTGTCCCCTGGGTCATTTAGGAAGCATCTGTGCCTTTAGTTTCATTTTTGAGAAGCAGAGTACAGAAGGAGGAGGCTAGCAGTCTGGAAGACATAGCACAGGTCAGAAACATACTGACAGAGTAACCTTGGCCAAGCCATTTAATACCTTAGTGCCGCAGGCAAACCATCCAAGACTATAATTGCACCAGTGAAGAGATTTTTCCAAACCAGGAGCTCCAGAACCCAGTGAAGTCACAAGTCTGAACAAAAAAGTAATAATAACAAGACTATTAAATCATATTCTACCTCTATTAGGAACAGAAGACAATTTCACCCATTTTCTGTTTTGCAATTTACTCTGTTTCTTTGTTTCAGTGACTTGCACTCTGCAAAAGCAAACTACTTAGAGCTATGTCTTCATGGCTGGGAAGTCTCAGGAAAGGATTCCAGATCAAAAGATTTAAATGAGCTGTTCATTCACCTGTATTAGAGCCAAATCCCAGCAGAGGCTTTATCAGACCAGTGTCCCACGGGTGGGTAATAGGAAGCAGAGCATATTTCTGATAAAGGTGACCAGAGAACAGACCCAAATTTAATTCCATTCACCTTGCTCAGACCTTAACTATTTTTAGTCATCTTGAAACTAAACAAGAACATCAGGTCTTTGTGCTCAGACAGCCAATAAATGTACTCATGCAAGGTAGGACTCTGTGTTTGGGGGGGGGTGGGAGGGCCGCCCCCACCCTGCTGCTGACTGACACAGAGACTTGGGGTAAAATGGGACAAGGAAAAACTTGCCTCTCTAAGGGGCCATTTCAATTCATGTCCTCTAGAGTGAAGATTTTCTCATCAGTACATTGGAGACATTCATTTCTTCTCTGCTTTTTGTGGTATCTAAAAAAATATGGATTGAGTAAAGCGCCGGCCCCAGAGTCAGGAGGACCCGAGTTAGGTTCCGGCTTCAGACACTTAACACCCACACAAAAAAAACTAGCCATGTAACCTTGGGCGAGTTACTTAACCCCAAGTGCCCTCCAAAAGGCAAAAAGAAAAAAAAAAGATATGGATTTTTTAGAAATAACTTTGCATGTGGCATAAAGGTATGGGTCACGTTAAAGGCTTTTTCCAAAACAATGTTCATGTGGTCACGATACACATGCCCTACCCAGCATCACCATAAAATCATTCCCTATGTGGTGTAGGCCCTCATTAGCACCCACAGAGACCATAGCAACAGCCTCCTGCCTCTAGTCTGGCCTTTCTCCAAAGCCATCCTTCAAGCTGCTGCCCAAGTAAACTTGCTAATGACACTTTGCATGATGAAAATCTAAAAGGCAGTATGGCACTGAAAATGGACCAGCACCCCTGTGTCTGTACTGAGAGCCTTTATCAAAGGAATTACAGGGTCAGGTCTGCATGTGTCTGAAACAGGTGAGGATTTTCTCACTGGGCTGGGGAGAGAGGGGGACCTGCATTACTTCCAGGGACGTGGTCTTTGACTTTTACAGTCCAGGTCCCATCACCCTGTCAGGATGTTGGGAAGAGCAATGCATTCAGAGGCATAAGACCTTCACTTGAATCCTGATTCTACCACTTGCTAATCTGTGTGACGCCGGGCAACTCACTCCATTCCCTGGGCCTCAGTTTCCTCATCTGTAAAACAAGGGGGCTAGGGGCAGCCAGGTGGCTCAGTGAGTAAGAGCACCTGCCCCAGTGTTGGGATCGAATCCCAGCTCAGATACTTAGTACCACACCCAGAAATAACTGGCTGTGTAACCTTGAGCAAGTTACTTAACCCCGATTGCTTTAAAAAAAAAAAAAACAAGGGGGCTGAACCACATGATCTCTAGGTCTAGAAGTCCCTTCCAGCTCTAGAATTATGTCCTCTGACTAGATGACTTCTAAAGGACAGCTTCCAGCTCTGTATCTATGGCTCCCATATGGATCCAAAAAGATTTTTATCAAGCTAGAAGTAGGATGGGCCACATCTATTAAGATGAAGTTTATGGCACTTGGGATGAAAAAAATCAACTTCAGGAAGAGGGGGTATGGCTAGACAGCAATCCCCCTTGAACAAAATCAGAGATTTCGCTTAATCAAAGCGTGAGACAGGGAGAAAAGACAAGGGTTGATTTGTGATTTCAATTGTATAGGGCACTTCCAGGATGAAGAAACTTCTGCCAATGCAAGTCAGCACCCTCTCTGCCACATTTACATGGTCACCTAGAGCAGAACAAGGTAAAATCACCTGCCCCCGGGTCATGCAGCCAGTATATTTCCAAGGCAGATCTTGAACCCAGGTTTCCCTGACTCCAAGGCAGGGAATCCACCACATTACACTGCCTCGATGGAGATGATAACTTAAAAAAAACTCATACCCCTCCCAGGCTGCATTCAAGAGAGGTGACTGGATCTCTGGGCTCTTCTCTGGTCAGGCCATAGCCAGAACAATGCATTCAGTTCAGGGCACATTTTAGCAAAGTCAGAAACAAGTCAGAGTATATTCATAAGAGTAAAAAGAATAGTTAAGAAGACTGAAGAATGTCCCAGGAGCACAGGCCAGTAACTGGGGATGTGGAGTCTGGAGAGGAGGAGACTTAGGGAGCGAGGACATTGCTTTCATTGGAAGGCAGCATTTACACCAGTTCTGCTTAGTGGAAGTAGACAGAAGTAGGAGGAATGAGTACAAGTTATATAGAAGAAAATTTAAGTTTGGTGCAAGGAAATAACTAGTATTTAGCGTTATTCAAAAATGAAATGGGATTCCCCTAGAAGGTAATGAAGGATGGAGGAGTTGCCTCTCACTGGAGGTCTTCAAGCAGGGACTGGACAACCACTCCTAGGTGCTGGTGTCAAGGAGGCAAGACTTTCCTCTGTGAGACTCTTTTTCATCTGTTTAATGGGTATAACTAAACTTGGTCTACTTAGATGACAACACTTAGTGTAAAGTTCAGGTACTGACTGCATGAATTAGAACACCTCTTGAGGACCCTTCCAGAACTTAGTGACAGAGATTCTGTAACTTTAGCCAAACCCCTCAGATCATATTCTATTCAAACACTTTCCAAAGTCCCTACTGACTATGACAAATAAAAACATAAACTCCTGACCCTGGTATGCAAGGGCAGTCTTTATCACATACTACATTCCCTGCTCAGCTTCTCCCCTCTCTAGTCAAAATGCACTGCCTTCCCTCTCCCATTCTCATCCTGCCTTCTCCTATCTCAATACTTTTGCTTACACCACCTCTCATGCCTGAGAAATGGACTCTCATGTTCCACCCCCAGTCTCCACTGGAAGTGAACACAGTACATAGCATGATGTAGCAGAAAGAATGCTTGACGTGGGGTCACAGGACCCAAGTGTGAATTCTGACTTTGCCATTTAATACCTGTGGCTTTGGGCAAATCATGTAACATCTTTGAGCCTGAGTTTCCTCACCTATAAAATCCAAAGTTGGACAAGATGACTTCTAAGGACCCTTCCCACTCCAGATCTGTGGCTGGCTTCTTCTTGCCCAGCTCAGGTGCCAACTGAGCTTTTCCGAAAGCTATCCCTAATTCCCGCACCTCCACAAATTCCCCTGGTTGATGGGGTTTTTTCACCTTAATTTCTTCTTTACATTTTATCACTCTCTCCCTCCTACCATAATTATCTAAGTACTTAGCTGCTCTCTTTTATTAAGAGTAGGAACTGTGGCCTTTCTATCTTTATGCTTCCAGCATGTATCTAGAAGGTTCTTAATAAATGTTTACTAAACTGAACTTAGTTTTTCAAAAATGCCTAAAGCTGCTTATTATAGAGGACCACAAAAATCCAGTGAAATTTTCCTCCAGTGCCCAATCATGAAAGCAAAATAAAAATAACAATAACCATGATAACAATGATAATAGCTATCGTCTATATAGTGCTTTAAAGTTTACAAAGTATTTTTATACATAAGTTATTTCCTTTTGATCCTCCACAATTACCCAATGAAGCATATTATTATCATCATGATTATGGAAATTGAGGCTAAAAAAGGTTAAGTGACTTGACCAGGGACACACAGTCAGCACGGTTCTGTGAGGCAAGATTCCCACTCAGGTATTCCTGGTTCCCATTCACTCTATCCTCTAGCACAGCTGTAATGATGAAGCTTCTCCCATTCATCAACATGCTGTATGTCAGCAGCGCACAAGCTCTAACAGGATCCACCTAGTTAGGAAGGCTTTAAGACCATTCTCCCAAGAGATGACATGGCGGTCATCTGAGGGCCAACTTATCTGAGCCTAGAAAGGCTCATTAGGGGAAGGCTGGCCACCAGGAATAACATTTTTGGGTTAAATCAGACCACGAAGAGACATGACAAGACTGTGATGTGTCAGAGAAGAGGGGGTAGCACCAATACCAACAAAATCACCCCTCTCTCAATGTATTTAAGCACAGCAACCACAGGGACAAATGACATTTACAAACAGCACTGTCTACACACACACACACACACACACACACACACAATCTTATGCAATCCATCCAGGCAGATCATACCATTTTACAACTGACACTCAGAAAGGAGGAATAATTTAGCCAAGGCCACACAGCCAGAACCTGGCAAGGCTGGGGTCTGCACAGTTTTCTAAGATTTTTGAGCTTTGCACTCACCCAGTGATGCCTCCTTCAAAGCAAGCCATATGCTCATTCTAACAAGGCTGCCCCTGCTCAGAATATTTTTGGAATTCTTGGAACAAATTTACAAAGAAAAAAAAATCAGTCTCATTTTCTTACTCCAGGCTCTTCTTCATGCTCCTAGTAAAACTACAACTTCTACCCCTGGGACCCCGGGATCTGAGGACTGGGGAGCTTTCATTCTACCTGACTAGGTCGCCAAGGCCTTCCATGCCACTTCCTGGCTATCTCTGAGCCATGGGCCTATTTTGTTCCCCTATTTATACTGTCTGCCCCTATCAGAAAGTAAGCTCTCCATGGGCAGGGAGGAGCTTGCTTGCTTGTACTTGTATGGCCAAAGCTTTATCATAGAGCCTAGCATACAGTAAGCACTTGATAATTTTTTTTTAATTTCATTTCTAACCATCACAACTGTTTTTGTTTTTTGTTCTTTGCCACAGTCACCCCCAGTCATTAAGAACTTACTTTCAAAAAGCATTTGTTATTATTCAGTCATATCTGACTCCTACTGACCCCATCTGGGGTTTTCTTGGCAAAGATACTAGAATAATTTCCCATTTCCTTCTCCAGCTCATTTTACAGATGAGAAAACGGAGGGAAACAAGATTAAGTGACTTGCCCAGGGTCACGAAGCTAGTAAGTGTCTGAGGTCGGATTTGAACTCAGGAAGATGATTCTTCCTGACTCCTGGCCTGGAACACTATCTAACTGCACCACCCAGCTGCCCTAGCTACTAAAATGTTAAGCGACTATATAAATGTGAGTTACTATCAGCCATGTTATTGCCCAAACCTTGTTTCACATGACTTCTGGACATTTCCAAAATACAAATCCCCCCTCAAAAATTAATGACCTCTCAGTACTGAGGTTGTTCAAAAAACTACAGAATCCAAAGGTTTTTCCCAAAAGGGATTTCCAGAAATGCTCTGAGTTATGGTAGCACCGTGGAAATGTGTGTCAGTTCCCCCAAAGAAACAAAACACATTTGACTATAGAAGTTCTGACATTTCCAAAAGGAAAAAAAAAAATCACTCCTACTGCTTTATAGTAACACTAGGAATGTGAGAGTGAATTACATACTTTAGTATTACATACAATACTGGCATAATGCATGTAAGTGAATCATACATTAGCAAGAATTTGTCTGAATTGTCAAATCAGACTCTCACCTACAATGCCTCATTTTTTACCAAACTTTATTTCAAAGTTTAAGAAATTATTTCTGTGTTATTTGCTATTTTGGAAATAAAATCGATGTCTGACGAAGTTTCTTTGTCCTTCCAAAATTGTTGTTTTGTTCAGATTATTCAAAAGGGGATTCAAAGTTATAGTCACAGAAGATCAGAAATAGAAGAGTCCTCTAAAAACCTAAAATGTTAGAGCTTTTGAGGGGCCTTAGAACACAGGATGTTAGAGCTGGGAGGGGCCTTAGAACACAGGATGTTAGAGCTGGGAGAGGCCTTAGAACACAGGATATCAAGATGTCAGAGCTGGGAGGGCCCTTAGAACACAGGATGTCAGGGTGGGAGGGCCCTTAGAACACAGGATGTCAGGGTGGGAGGGCCCTTAGAACACAGGATGTCAGAGCTGGGAGGGCCCTGAGAACACAGGATGTCAGAACTAGAAGGGACCTGAGAACACAGGATGTCAGAACTGGAAGGGACCTAAGAACACAGGATGTCAGAACTGGGAGGAGCCTTAGAACATACACTGTCAGAGGTAGGAGACACCTAGTCCAACCCTTCATATTCTGAAGAAGAGAACTAAAGCACAGAGGAAATTTACTTGTCCAAGGTCTCATACCCAAACTATAACAGAACTGGGTTTGGAATCCAGATCTCCTGTCTCCTAATCCAGTGTTCTCACCAACACACCATGTGGTAGCTCCTCTAAGGTCCTTAAAGAGGTTAAGTCAAGATGCACCAGGGTCCTCACAGAGAAATCTTTTTTAGGGGGACATTTTATCCCCCCTTACTTCCACTGGCTAGACTCTTGGGCCTCAGAAAGTTATACCTCTTACTCAGGGGCTAAATCCTCCAATATTCCAGAATAATTAAATGTGAGGCATCTTAGTTAGCAATAAATAAGAAATTATCCCACAGCTCCCAGTCTAATGGTCTTTTGTCCTACCCATTTGGGTTTTTTTTGGAATGGGGAAGGCGAGTCAATTGGGGTTAAGTGACTTGCCCAAGGTCACACAGCTAGTAAGTATGTCAAGTGTCTAAGGGTGCGTTTGCACTCAGGTCCTCCTGACTCTAGGGCTGGTGCTCTATTCACTATGCCACCTAGCCACCCCTATTGCCCTACCTGTTGACAAAGGAAAAAGTTAAGCTTATACTGCAAGTGACACTGTGGCCAATTACTCCAGAACAAAAATTCTGAAGTTGGAGATTATTAGCTTCAACTTGGATGGGGAAAAAAATTTATTTTCATTTATTTTTAACTGAAATTTAGCATCTCCTTCAATTATTTAAAAACCTTACTTTGAGAAGGGGTTCATAGGTTTCACCAGCCTGTTAAAGGGGTCCACAATACAGAAACAAGTTTAAGAACCCTTAATCTACAAGAAGAAGGGTTTTCCTCAGTCTTCTCTACCAGTCCCCAGTTCATGACAGCTACTTAGACCTTCTCTCATTGTCCAAGTGAATGAACAAAGGTGAAATTACAAGGGGAAGGATATCATAACAACATGTCTAGTGCAGAAGACATTGAGTCAAAGACTAGGACTGACTAGAGACAAATCCTGGGCCCAGGGCCAAGCCCAAACTTCGATTTTGGCCTTGGGTAAATGCCTGGAAGGGGAGGGGGAGTTCTATTTCCCAAAAGGGGAGGGGGAGGAGAGAAATATTCAGTTTTATTCTGTTTCATATACAGTCCTCTTCCCTGTTCTTTGTATACTGAAACATTTATCTTGTTGATATTTAAGTTCATAAATAAGAAAGATAAAGGTTTTAAAAAGGGATGATGCTGACCTCAGTAAAGAATATGGAGAGCTATTCTTCAGTCATGTCTAACTCCTCATGACCCCATCTGGGGTTTTTTGGCAAAGATCCTGGAATGGTTTTCCATTTCCTCCTCCAGATCATTTTACAAATGAGGAAACTGAGGCAAACAGGGTTAAGTGACTTGCCCAGGGTCACACAGCTAGTAAGTATCTGAGGCCAGATTTGAAGTCAGGAAGATGTGTCTTCCTGACTCCAGGCTTAGTGCTCTGTCCACTGCACCATCTTGCTGCCCATGGAGAGCAGTTACTTACTACAGGGCAACATGGAGAAGACTAACGTAGTTCAGGGGGACAGTAGGTTAAGTTCAGACCTCAGCACAATTTGTATTTCTTGGTTAAATCATTTAATCTCTCTGGGTCTGTTTCCTCAACTCCAAGGAAAATGAGGGAATTGGACTAGCCATCTCCAAGGTCCTGTCTTCCATTTCCAAATTCTGTGATTCTCTGACTACAACATATTTTGTGGAATGAAGATCCTCTGAAAAGGCTTTTGCTGTGCATTTATAGTACAAACAAGGCCAAATGAGAGAGCAGGTAGATCCTAAGGAAAAAGCAGAAGGGGGGATCTACTTGTTCAATTGGACCACAGATATTTATGGCTTCTGAAGGAAAAAGGGGAACTTTCCTTTTCTCAAATTCACAGATTGTTGTGTAGGTCTCTGGAAACTAGAACTTGACCCGGAGGTTGGCTTAGGCCTTCCTCTGTCTCCTGAGCTTGCCATTTCCAGGGTACCCTGTGAGAGAGAACATTTGAGAACATTTTGTGATCCAAGTTCAGTGACAACTTCACTTTCTGGAGGGTGTATAGAATGAATTGCAGGGGATCATGTTTCCTCCTTGACACCATTATGCGATTACAGTGGGGCCAATTCCAATACTCATGAGCCTTTACCAAAGATTCTATTTCTTAAAGCAGCAGAAGGGCCAGACACTTCTAAGCCAATGTGACCAGTCAGGATGGAGAAAATAACAAAGTTTTGTTTTTCAATTGAAATTTTACTTTGCCTGAAACATTCTACAATAAAGAAAAGCTATGTGAAAACAGTTTTAAAAGGTATCACAGATTCAAGAGTATACCATTTTCTGGTTCTCTGGAAGGACACAATATGTGTTTCATCTTGTAAGAAAAGTTCAGCAAATAGATCACACACCAGATGGAATAAAATTGTGGTGTCACAGTAGGATCACAGATCCAGAGCTGGAAGACCATCTAACCCAAACCTCTCTTTTTAGAGATGAGAAGAACAGGACCCAGGGAGGTTAAGCAACTGTTGCAAGGATTTAGTTCCCCTAGAGGAATAGCAGTCAGCGCATATGGGATCTGGATGGAAACAGAGTGGGTATAATTAATTTCCTTGGAAAACATTTTCCTGAACTTCAGGAAAGAAACATTCCATGTAAGACCTCTATAATAAAGATAAGATTCTCTCAATACACTGATATTCTTAACTTATTCTTGTTGCTACAACATAAAATGTTTTCATTATTTTCAATATTTTAATTTGTATTTAATAAATATTTATTAAATATATATTTATTAAAGAATATAATATTAAAATATTCTATAATATGTAATTATATGTTAAAATAAATATTTAAACTTTTTAATTATCTTGATGAACTAAAAGTATCTAATATAGAAAGAAGAATCATATTCTGAAAAGGACAATTAAGAAGGACATTGACTCATTTTAGCATATCCAGAGGGAATACAACTAAGATGGAGGGAAGATAGACAACATCAAGGAACTAACCTGGATAACAGAAGATTGGGCAGGCAGGCAGGTGGGGTGGGGTGGGGGCAGGGGAAGAAGCCAGACAAGAAGGGAAAGGGAATACAGAATTCTTCCGGTCTTGTCTATCTCAGGTGATGGTGGGTTCCCCTTCACTGAATATCTTCAGCAAAATCTACATGACTACTTGCCAAGGATGTCATGGAGAAGAGATTTCTATTCAAGAACAGGTTGGACAAGATGACCTCTGAAATCTCTTTCAACTCTGAAATTCAGTGACTCTTGCGATTTTCTCTACTATGAGATCAGAGGAATGAACCAGGTGACTGGTTTTGCTGATCCTCAACCATCCACACCAGGGTCTCTCTGAAGACGGGTTGGTTAGGCTATATAAATGTCCAACAATCATCACTCAGTTAATCTCAATAATCAATTATATCACCAATGCTTAGCACGGTGCCTGGCAAATAGTAGTTACTTAATAAATGTTTATTGATTCATTAATAGCATTCATTACATCAATTGCAGTGTTTTGGGTTAACCACTCAAGAAAAACATTTTCAAGATGAGTTTTGAAACTCAGTCGGCCTGGAAATCAGGGAACTTCAACAAATATTCAATGATGATTTAGTCTTAATTCCAAGTGGGAAAACTGTTTGAAAATCAAGAAAGAAAGAAAGCTCACCTTTCTTTTGACCTTAGTTCAAGTCATTTCACTTCTATAGACTTCAGTTTCCTCATCTATAAAATGAGATTACATGGATTGCTAAAAATCTCTTCCACCTCCTAATAATTCTTTGTAATTCGATAAGGAATAAAAGTTTTTCGAGTTAAATGAATTCTCATTAAACATGAATTGTGCTCCTAAGTTTTTCATTTTGATCTGGTGTAGAAAACGTTTCACATAACTTAAATGTAGTCTAAAATGGACAAAAAATACACATGCTTATTTTAGTAAAAAGTAAAAATTTTTCCTGAAACTTTCAAGCATAGAATTCTGGAATCCCAGAGGTAGGAGGGACCTCAAGTGCCCTAGTCCTTGAGTTTAGATGCCAAACTTTAGACATCCTTGACAAGTGGTCAGTCACCCAGCCTATGGACAGTGAACTCAAGTCATGACCTCCCTGGGCCTCAGTTTCCTCAGGAGGTTGAACCAGATGGCCTCTGAAGTACCTTCCAGTTCTACATCTATGAACTCAATCCTCACCAAGATTGTTTCAATTAATTAAGCAATTTCTATGCCTATTTCTCAATAACCACTGGCATTAGCTTCAATAAATAAAATTACTAAGTCACCAATTTCCTGATGAAGCTACAAAATTAATGGGGAAAAGGAAAAAAGTGAACAAAATGATGAATCGTTGCTTTTAATTATAGTATTTTTAACGCTTAATAAATAGACCTACATTCATATTGGTTGTGGAAAAATACATGAAGACACTCAAAAATGGAAATACAATTTTAAAAGAAAAATTATTAAATTGGGTCTTCCAACTGATGATTCAAATTAAGCAAACTAGAATTTCAATAAAAACCTACCATAGGACCAGGAAAGAGAATAAATTTGCTACTGGCTGGTCTTGGTAGCTTTAAATAGGCTTAATTGGCTTCGAGGTTTTTATGGTTGTCGTCAAAATAAAGTGTGTTTTGCTGAAGAAGCTAACTCAGCGCCCCCTCCTCATCTCACCCCACCTCACACCTCTTCTAGCCCATGGCTTTCACAGTGAAGGCATTAATAACTCAAACAAGCATTTATTTATTTATTGGCCAGGAAAGCATTTTGCAGAGCTAGCACACGGTCAATAACAAAATTCTATAAGAGCATCTGTGGGCAGGACTGGGACCCAACTAAAACCACCAAGGTGGGTGATGCCAAGATAGCACTGGCTTGGGGTGATAGAGGAAGAGAGGAATAGGGGCGGCTAGGTGGCACAGTGAATAGAGCACTGGTCCTGGATTCAGGAGGACCTGAGTTCAAATCCGACCTGACACTTGACACACTTACTAGCCATGGGACTTCGGGCAAGTCACTTAACCCCAATTGTCCTCCAAAAAGTGGGGCGGCTAGGTAGCGCAGCGAATAGAGCACCGGCCCTGGAGTCAGGAGGACCTGAGTTCAAATGCGGCATCAGACAGTTAACACCAAAAAACACCAGCTGTGTGACCTTGGGCAAGTCGCTTAACCCCAACTGCCCTCCAAAAAGAAAAGAGAGAGAGAGAGAGATTAGGGAAGCCTTCATGGAAAAGATGACAAGTCCAAGACCAGAAGCATTTCAGCTAGAGGAGAAGGCACATCCCAAGAAAAGGAGATATGCCAAGAACAAAAACGCTGGACTATGAGAAGACTATGAGAATGGTTTGGTAATCCAGTCTGTCTGGAGTGTAATATGCCTGAGGGAGAGAAAAGAATCAAGGTCAATGGGGCCTTAGAGATCCTATAGGCCTAGGGTTTCTAACCTGGAGCCCATGGACCACTAAGAGGTCTGTGGATAGATTTCAGGAGATCTGTGAATTTGAATGGGGGAAAAAATTATATGTTATTATCTTTATTTTTACTAACTTAATCTAACAGGAATCTAGCATTAAACGATTTTTTAAAAAAACATTATTTGGAGATGATTGACACAGGCTTCATCAGACACACAAGGGTCCAAGACACACAAAAAAGGTTAAAAATACTAATTTAGGCCAAATTCTTCCTTTTAAAGATTAAAAAAAAGGAGGTCCAGGAAGATTAGGGAACTTACAGTCTTCTTCCTTCCACAGGCTAAAATGATATTCCTCTCTCACTTTGTAATATAAATTCTATAGACTTAATCTGATATCAAGTAACAAAAAATTCAGTGTTCATGTAGAAACTGCGCATTTGGACAACACCTGTGTCCTCATACCTCTGACAATGATTAGCTACCTGACCATGGGCAAGTCATAAATTCAATCAGTCTCAATTTCTTGATCTGTAACATGTCAATAATAATAATAATAATACCTGTAGTGCCTACTTAACTCAAAGAATTAGTTACATTCAAATGAGCAAGATAGAATGTCTGTAAAGCATTTAGCAAAAATGAAAGTGTTATGTAGATGTCAATTTATGCTGATGACTACAGCAATGGTCAAAGTTAGGAAACATTTATAAGCACCTCGTATAATCAAGAAGATGGTGACAGACATAAGAAAAGCCAGGTCCTGCTATTATGAAAATTAAAATCTTGGAGAGATAAGACATAAGCATGTGAAAAAAAATCAATTAAGGATGTGTCAAATGAGTGATAGAGGCAAAAGGCATTAAATAAATGCCAGAGGAATTTGGAGAAGGAAGAAAGAGACAGTTATGAGCTGGGTTGGTAGGGGGAAGGCTCAATGACCTTGAAAGATGTGTCGGATTTTAAAGGCTAGAGATGCTTCAAGCCATGCAGAGGGGAAAGTAAGAAGATAAAGGTAATGATGTAGACAAGCACAAGACACCGTCCAGGGAACAATAAGTGGACAGACCTACTCAAAGTTAAAGGTTAGTGACCGATCAGAAAGGGGCAGAAACAGATTGTGAGAGCCCTTGAATGCCAAGCGGAAGCTGTTCAAGAATCAGCTTGGCTAAATCCAGGAGAGGTGAGCACCAAGAGCTGCACTTTTATCAACCAGAACAATTATCTGCTCCACTACTATCGAAATCACAGAACCTTGGGGCAGCTAGGTGGTGCATGAATAGAGCACCGGCCCTGGAGTCAGTAGGACCTGAGTTCAGATCTGACCTCAGACACTTAACACACAAAAAACCAGCTGTGTGACCTTGGGCAAGTCATTTAACCCCAATTGCCCTCCAAAAAGCAAAAAAAAAAAAAAAAAGAAAGAAATCACAGAACCTTAAAATACTAAAGAAGGAAGGTAACTGATGGAGAGGGGGATGTCCTCACAGTAAATACTTCATTTGCCAAAATGAAGTTGGGCAACAGGGATATTCCAGAGGTTTCTTGGAACAAGGTCTCTGGATGACAAGCAAAGAGGAAAGAAATGATATCTGGAAAGGTAACTGCTGCTATGATACAATGATTTTAATGAGTCAAGTTATTTATTTTCAATAACATTTTTAAGTTTCTCAAATGTTGGTGTGGTCCTGTGAGTGGGGTGGAGTGGAAGAGAGAGGAGTGGTGCCTCTGAATTCTGTTTGGTTCTTTAAATGGTGTTTCCGACCAAAACTAGAGGACCCTGTGAGACCTGAGCCACATTTAGGGGCTTCAAAGTAGATTAAGAGCAATATCATAGAGGTATCAAGAGAGCCTGGGTATGAGGGCCACATTGTGTGACTATCAATACATCCCATATCTCCTCTAAAACTGATTCCTTATCTGGTGATTGAAATGCTTATACCACCTAACAGTGATTCTGACAGAAGGAATTTGTAGACAAACTTTTCTAAGTGTGAGGTGGCATTATTGAGCAGTAGAGTTGAAAATAAGGTGCCAATTTATGGAGTGGGAATAAAAGAGGTAAACACAGGAATTTTAGAGATTTCTCTGAAGAAAAAACAAGGAGCAGGGCTGTAGGAAGTCTAGGGATGAATAAGAGACTTGATGGATAAGAGGAATTATCAGAGGGGGAAAAAACCAAGATTTTTCAGAAAACTAAGATGTTGTAGATGGTTGTTTTTTGTTTTTACCTGAAGTCCTCCATTTATGAAATGTTAGTTCTTAAGGGTTAGATATCAAGGTTTTGAAATACTCAAGAGACAAGTCCCTTATCATATAATCCTACATAAAAATATCAGCCTCTGTCCTCTAGGGGCTAACATTTCATAAAAGGAACATATGAATACCCAACTTTCTGATCAGTTTTAACAGCATCTTTAGTAATTGCCACTGTCCCCAAGATTCCTTGAGCCCTAATCCATTTCTTCTTGCCTTACTTACACTAACAACCCTCATCTCTCCTGGTCCCTTGCTTCTTCACACCACCTTTAACTTAACATCTCAATTATCTAGAGAATCTTTCCAGAGTAGGGGTTCTTAACTGAGGGATCATGAATTTGTTTGTAAAATATTTTTATATTTTAATACGTCTCATATTGTTTATTATATCATGTAAATAGTATGTTGATTATATAATAGTATAGATTTATATATTATATGTTGGTGTTATATATTAATTACATATTAGAGTCCTATATTAACATATATGTTATATGTGTGCATATATACATACACATACATACATAGTTTCCTCTGCAATTCTATGTATTTTATCACATGCATTTAAAAACCTTGTTCTAAGAAGAGATCCCTAGGTTTCATCAAACAAAACACCCTTTCACTAGATGAAGAAGTAGGGGATGGAGCACTGGACTTATGACTCAGGAGACTAAAAAAACCTTTTGAGTCCTGGCTCTGACACTTTCTATCTGTGTAACCATGAACCAATAAATCACTTAACTCACTCCTTTAAGCCTCAGTTTCCACATCTATAAAATGGGGATAATGTACTTTCACTGCCTACCTCACCAGTTCTTATGAAGTGCTTTGTAAACCTTAAAGAAATAGAGCTATTACCTTTTTTTTTTTTTTTTGCTTTTTGGAGGGCAATTGGGGTTGGGACTCGCCCAAAGTCACAAGGCTAGCAAGTGTGTCAAGTGTCTGAGGATAGATTTGAACGCAGGTCCTCCTGACTCCAGGGCTGGTGCTCTATTTACTGCGCCACCTAGCCACCCCAAGCTACTACTTTTTCTAGCCTTAACCATGTCACCTTAGTAATCTTTCTCTCTGACCAGAAAGGCATAATGGAGTCTAATTGTAAATTTCATCAGAGCCCCAGGTACTAACGGAAATTCCTACCAAGGAGTGAGTAGGTGACAGCAGTGAATAGAGCACCCACCCTGGAGTCAGGAGGATCTGAGTTCAAATATGGCCTCAGATACTTAACACTTACTAACTGTGTGACCTTGGGCAAGTCATTTAATCCCAATTGTCCTGCCCTCCCCCCTCCAAAAAGAAAAAAGAAATCCCTACCAAAAGTGCCCTATCCCCAAATACACACAAAATAAAATTATCTCCCCCAAACAAAACGTGTTAAAAATGCAAATCAAAGTTTATTAGGAATAATTAACATAATACCACCCCTTTAGGTTAGGGTTTAGCAGGCTTGTCTTGATCTGAATGTGTATACCTTTACTGAACTGCCTTAAAAACTTCCAGAGGTACATAACATGAGAAAGTATTCACTTTCTGTTCCTGAATATCACAAAGAGGGCTTCTTTCTTCCTACTACCCACCGATCCACACCCTCTGACCCCATCAAACAACTGTAACAGAAACTCTCCAGCTATCTGACATTTTCATCTGGGGAATACCACCGCCATTTTATAAAGCACCTACTATGTACTGCCATCAATGTCTATGTTGTCTAAGACCCCAAACTCAAAGCCATCAAGCCCTCAACAAAAAACATTTTCTGGTGAATTTCCCCCAGTAGGATGGCAGTTCTGTGGGGGGAGGTTTTTCATGCAGTACTCTGCATAGACCCACTAAAATCACTTCCAGACCTAAATCCAAGACACCAAGACATAGCATCAATCTAATAAATGCTTGTTTTGTGCATTCTGACAACACTACTGTGAGACAATGGTATGTGTATGTATCCCAATTTACTAAAGAGTGACTTAAATGACAGGCCTGGTTCACAGAGTTTTTCCACATGAAAACTAGCACTAGAATCCAGGTCATTTTATTTCTAGACAGTGCTTCAAAATAATGGGGAAAAGTTAACTCCCGAGAACTAAGGAAAGCTAGGTCAAATGCACAGTCCACAAAAAATGATAAAGCTTAAGTGTATCAGAGAAAAAACCCTAGAGTCAGGAGGAAATCTGTGTGACCTCGGGCAAGTCAATTCAAGTCCACAGGCGTCAGTTTCCTCATCTGTAAAATAACAATGCTGAACTAGATAATTTCTTGGATCAAATGAGATATTTGTAAAATATTAGCACAGTACCTGGCATAGGTTGTTGTTCAGTCATTCAGTCCTGTCCGACTCTTGATGACCCCATGGACCATAGTACATCAGGGCCTTCTGTCCCCCACTGTCTCCCAAAGTCTGTCTTAGCTAATGTTCATTGCATCCATAACACTGTCCACCTCCTCCTCTTTTGTCCCATTTTCCTTTTGCCTTCAATCTTTTCCAACATCAGGGTCTTTTCCAATGAGTCTCCTCTTCTCGATTATGTGGCCAAAGTAGTTAAGTTTGGCACATAGTAGGTGATTAAATATTTACTTCCTCCCTCCTTCTAAGGTCCTTGACAGCTACTCTAATTCTAGGAAAACTGCTCATTCTTTTATTCAACAAATATGTGTTAAGTGACTACTATGTATAATATACTAGTCACTAAGGAGGGGGAATGATAAGAAAACACTCCCTACGTTCAAACAACTTAGTAGGGTTGATATATATATATGTATATATATGTATGTAATAAATATATACAAACATACTACAAATGAGAAAAGTGGAAAGCATTTGAGAAATTGAAACAATCCAGGAAACTTAGATTTCTGCTGGTTTATCCGTGCCCACTGACCCCTCCCCCAAACAAACTATTCCCAGTTTGCTCAAATAGATTTTCTTACAATGTTTAGGAAAATAGTTTAATTTTAGAAACTTGGAAAATTCCACAAAGCAAAGTGATCAAAAACATATCTGCCCTGAGGGGAAATTCTGACCAAAATAATTATTTCTGACAGAAGAATTTTCTACTTGGTTACTTCACTTAGCCATTCAAAACACTCCACTCCCACAGAAGGGTGATAGAAAGGTGTGTTTGCAAAGTATAACAGCTCATGTTCTCCCACAGAAAATGGCACAGTGAAAAGAGCACTGGATCTGTCAGAGGCAGAGTTCTAACCTCTGTTAGCAGTGTGACCCTGGGTAAGTGACTTCCCCTCCCCCAGGACCTGTTTTCTATTCTATAAAATGAGAGGGGCCGCTAGCTGCCAGGCCTGGAGTCAGGAAGACCTGAATTCAAATGCCGCCTCAGACACTTCCTAGCTGTGTGACCCTGGGCAAATCACTTAAGCCTGTTTGCCTTGGTTTCCTCATCTGTAAAATCGGCTGGAGAAGGAAATGGCAAACCACACCAGCATCTTTGCCAATTAAAGCCCAAATGGGGTCAAGAAGAGTACTGAACACAAAAAAAAACGAGTAAGATTTCATGATCTTGAAGGTTCCTCACAGATCTAAAATCCCTACACTCCATGGTCCACTATTGTCAGGTGGTGGAGACAAGTCATAGGAGGAATTGAATGTCCTCAGTTCTGATACCAGGCCAAGCTAATTAGAATCGAGCAGCAGTCAGTGGGTAAAAGAAATGTACCTCAGAGAGACACCGCCCCTCATAACATCCCCAAGAGGCTGGGAGGGCCCAGGAGCATTATCCTCAATTGTCAGATAAGACAACACAAGTCCCTTCCCCCAAGGTCACCGAGTGAGTCAGGGGGGGTGGGACTAGCATGGCAGGTCAGTATATCTAGTCTCTAGTCTAGGACGCTTCCTCTTTGGGGGTGTCTACCCCAAGAGCGTGAGAACCGGCTTGGGCATTGCTGAGACAATACGTAACGCTGCTCCCGGGGCACTAGGAAAGGGTCTGACGTGAAGAAGAAATGCTCAATGGCCAGCCGATCCTCCTAGGCTCGCATACCCAAGCTATTAACCGGGACCGCAAGATACCAGAGCGACGGTTAAGAGGGGCCCATGACCTGGAATACTCACTCCCAAGGACACGAGATTCCCTGAAGACACCCTCCCTTCTCTGGAAAAGGACACTCACTCTCAAAACCACAGTTCATGGCTGTACTTCTAGAAGCCATGATTACCCTCTGGGTTTCTGTGGGGAGATCGGCATAGATCTCTGGGAAGCAGAGGGAGGGAAGGAGGGAGGGAAGGAGGGAGGGAAGGAGGCAAGCAGGAGGCAGGCAGGCGGGTAGACAAGCCGCACACTCGGCGGAAAAGTTTAATATGACTCCGGGGCTGGGGGGGGAGAGGGGGCGGTGCTCCCCCAACGCAGGCATGGCCTCCTCCCCAGGCGCCCGGCTTGGTAATTAGCCCCTTCCCCGAGCTCTCCCCGCATTTCCTTTCAGATTCCATCATTAATTAGTTTTAAGGACTGTCTACTGGCAACTTAAACAAAGCAAATGCCTCAAATTCCTTCTCAGCCCATTGGTCTAAGCCGAAACCAGCATCGCCTGGGACAGCAGGCAGGGCAGACAGCTGCTGCTGCTACAGCCACAGAACTCAACTCCACTCCACTCCACTCCCTTCCCTTCCCTTCCTTTCCTTTCCTTCTGACCTCCCCTCACCCCCTCCCAGGGTGGGGAGAAGGGATTCTCTTCGGACCCGCCAGGGCCTCCTTCCCACCCTCAATTCCTGTTCCTGTCCCTTCCCCATTCCCAAACTCTCCCCTCCCCTCCTCGATCTCCCGGGCTCTTCCTGTATGATCACTTCCTTCCTCTCAGGGTTCTCCCCTCCTCCCCGTACAGCCCCCTATACTCGATTGGGGACCCCACCACCACCGCGCCCTCAAATCCTTTACACTTCATTTTCCCGCCCCAAACCCCCGGATTCCCTGCTTCCCACTCCCACCTTCCACTAATTCTCCTCTGATTTTTACTCCCCACACAGAGCGAACTCTCTCTCCACTGATTCTCCCCTCCTTACCTCGAATTGCTCTCTCCTCACCTCTCCTCGGAGTAGATTCTTGCTCTCCTAAGTTCTCAGATTCCCCCCTCCCCACTTCTCTACTCAGATTCCCCCAGTCTCTCCCTCAGCAGATTCTCCCCCTCCTCACTTCTCGGCTCAGATCTTCTCCCTCCATCGCAGATTGTCCCCTCCTCACCTTAACTTCTCCCCTCCTCGCCTCAGCTTCTCACCCCGGATTCTCCCCCTCCCCCAGCTCTCCTCGGCTTTTCACCTTCTCCAGATTTCTCCTTGGAGTCTCCTCCCAATCAATCTCTTTTCTGGGATGATCGAGCCCACTGTGCCGGCCCCTTCCACCTCCGCAGCCTGTCACACACTCAGGCACACGCTCGCGCCCCCCGGACGCCCCCTCCTTCCCCACGGCTCCGGGGGGCTCTCGCCCCTCACTCACCCGCCCGCCTCGCTCTCCGTCCGGACTGTCAGCCCCGAGCTCCAGCTCAGGTGGCCGTAGCCCAGCGGCCTCGGGCCGCCCCCGCGAGGAGGCTTCGGCGCCCTCCGCGAGTGCCCCACGCGCCAGTTCGCCCGCCCGGGCTCCTTCAGCCCGGGCTCGGTCCCCGCGTCCCGGGCCGCCCGCCCTCTCCGGAGGCCCCTGCCGATCTCTCCCTCAGGCTCCCGCTCTCTCCCCGGGGCCCCGTTCTCACCTGGGCGGCTGCGGCCCCGGCCCCGGCCCCGGCCCGGCCCGCCCGCGCTGCGGAGGCTCCCCGCGCTGGGCTCCTCCGGGCGGCCGGCAGCTCCAGCTCCACCGGACTGACAATGAGGGGCGGGCCGCTGCTGACGTCAGCGCCGGGCCGGGGGCGGGGCTGGGAGCAGGGGGCGGGGCCGAGGGGGAGGGGGAGAAGAGGGAGGAGGAAGGGGAGGAGGAGGAGGAAGAGGCCCCTCTCCCACTCCCCCTTCTCCTTCCTTCCCTCCAGTCCTCCTCCTCCCTCACTGCACCCGCTGTCCTACTCTCTTTCCCACCTCGCTTTAGTACCCCTCCACCGCCCCTTTAGATCTGCCCCCCATTACTCCTCACCTCTCCTCCCGTCTCCCACCATCCCTCCTCTCCTCCTCCCCCCTCCCACCTCGCTTCTTAGGCTTATCCACCCCTCCCCCCAGGGCAAGTCTGGACTTAGGTATAGTCCAGTGAAACAGTCACTCCCGGCACCCATAGGTAAGAGCCTGGGCTGCGCGGGGAGAAGAAGCGCAAAGCGAGGGAGGGAGGGAGACCTGGGATTGGTGCGGAATTCAGAGCTAAACCGGACACCTCCGAGAGCTTCTAGCCCAACCCCCTCATTCCACCGCGTAGGAAACTGAAGATCAGAGAGGTGTAGCACTCGCTTAGGGTCCCACAGCGATCGAACGTCTTAGGATCTTCGATTAACAGCTTGAAAGAACCTCGCAGGCCATCTGGTCGCCCCATATTACAGATGTGGAAACTGAGGCACTTGCCCAAAGTCACGCAGCTGATAAATGTCACAGGATCATAGGTTTAGCCTGTCTCTATTAAGCTTTAATAGCCTAGTAACTTTTCACCTTCGGATTTCTGATTCGAGTCTCCTCCCGATCAATCTCTTTTCTGGGAAGATTTAGTAGCTTAAAGCTGCACTAAGACTTTTGGGACAGCCTGTATATAGTGTTTGTATGTAGTTCTGTTGTCTCCCCCATTAGACTGAGAGCAGCCTTTCTTTGCATCAGAGCCTGGAGCTTAGTAGGGGCTTAATAAATGCTCGGTGACTTGACTTGGAAGACTATCTAGCCCAGCCTCCTCCTTCTCCATGAGAGGAATTAGAAGCCCGGGGAGGCTGTGACTTGCTCCAGGCTACACAGTGGTCGTGAGTGGCACCGGCGGGATTCGAACCAGTGTCTTCTAACTTCAATCTGTGTTCTTTCCACTACATCTGCAGTATTTCAAGGAGTTGGTTTTTTGTTAAACTGAGAGCCCTTGGAGCTATATCTGAGCCCCCAAGCTGAGTACTTTGCACATTATTTTTTTGTTTGGCCAAGATCTGTGATCTCATTGGTCTTGAGGCACCAAGTAGGGAAAACTCCCTTGATGCCTGCTTATCCGCCACTGTTCGGCAGTTTCTGGTCTTAGAGAGTAGCCTGGGGGCTCTGGAGGAGGGATGGGGGCGGGGTGTTAAGTGGCTTGCCCAGGGTCACCCAAACAATTTGGGTCCGAGGCAGCTCTTGGACCTACTTCTTCCCGACTTTCTCTTTCTCCTTTTGCTTTGCTCATAGTAAGCAATTTTTACATGTTTGTCGAACAGCATTGTTGACTGACTGTTAACTGATGGCTCAACTCATTCTCTTGGTCAGTACTTTTCCATCCCTGCAAATACCTGTCAGTAAGTGGCAGCTGCAGAATCCTCCCTGTTAGCTCTATGCCGCAAAGCTGACCCATTTCTGCCTCGTGCCTGTCGACTCCTCGTGCCTCCCTCAAAAAAAAAAATGTTTTAAATGGCACGTAGCATCTTCTGCAGTCCTCCAGCATAACTGCAGTGGGCATCCATGGACCTGCTGGACTTCAAGGAGAAAGGGAAGTCTTTGGGATCCTGTCTTTGGGACAATCTCCCAGACCCCCATGGACAAAAATGATTGCCCCTTGGAGAAGCTAGAGCAGGAATGAACGACCACAGATGTCTGAAACAAAAGTAACTAGTATGAGGGAGGGGGGTGGAAATCATTCCACAACGCCTGAAGTCTGAGAATCTCTCACCTTAAAAGGGAGATCAGAGCTCTCAATGAATGAAGGAATGAACAAATGAATGCATGTAGGTATCATTTGAAAGGCATACTATGTGCCAAGACATGAGCACCTACTATGTGTCCATCTCTGCCCCAGACCCTGGGGATCTCTATTAGGGATTAATCAGGATTACTACTCTTCAGTGGCATCACAGAGAGGGAGCAGGTTTCCAGCCAAGTTTTTGTAAGACCCTGGATTATTGAGTTGTGGTTTACAATTCCATCTGGAGGGACATGTGTCTGTCAATCCAATAAACACTGATTCATAGAGTCTTAGAAGTACTAAAATGTTCTAAATGTTAGAGTTGGAAGAGACCCACCATGATGTGCAAATTACTAGGAGAGGGCACCCAGGATTCCCACTCACACTGATCCCTTCTCAAAATCATCCTGAAGATAAACATTCATAAAATTAAATTTCATAAAATTATAAAATGTCGGAGTTGGAGAGGAGATTGAGAGTACAGCCTCTTAATAAGAACTTGTATTTCTGTATCATGTTATGGTTTATAAAGTACTTTCCTCACAATAGTGCTGGGAAGTAGGGAGGGCAAGGATTATCCTCATTTTAGAGAAAAGGAAAGGGAAAGATTAAGTTGATTTGCCTATGGTCACTTAACCTCTCTGAGCTTCAACCTACACATTTAGCAGCTATGTCATGGGGAGGTAAGCAGGTGCAGTGGAGTCAGGAAGATGTAAGTTCAAATCTGGCCTCAGAAACTTCCTGTGTGACCCTGGGCAAGTCACTTAACCCTGGTTACCTCAGTTTCCTCTGCTGAAAAATGAACTGGAGAAGGAAATGACAAACCACTCCAGTATCTTTGCCAAGAAAACCCCAGTTGGGGTCACAAAGAGGCTAAAACAACTGAACAATGACAAAAAACTACTAAATGTCAAAGACAGGATTAAAACCGAGGCCCTCCTGAGTGCAAGATCAGCATTCTTTCTACTATATCACTCTTCCCTCTCTTAAAGCAGAAAGAAATAATAAAATATAGCCAGAGGTGGGTAACCTGCAGCCTTGGGGCCACATATGGCCCTCTAAGTCCTCAAGTGCAGCCCTTTGTAAAGTTTGGATTCAGCTGAAGTGGCATACTTGAGCACCTAGAGGGTCCCCCACCACTGATATAGACTGTCCAAGATGGAAGAAACATCAGAACATAGAATGTCAGGGATGGAAGGTACTTCAGAACACAGATTGTTAGAACAGAATGTCAGCAGACTGAATGTCAGAGCAAGAGAAGACATTGGAACATAAATTTCATGAGCTGAGAGAGATGTATCAGATTCTATAGTCCATCCTCCCTCTTTTTACAAAATGAGGAAACTAAGTGGGGTGGGGGGGGGGGAGCTAGGTAGTGCAGTGAATAGAGCACCGGCCCTGGAGTCAGGAGGACCTGAGTTCAAATCCAGCCTCAGACCCTTAACACAAAAGCTAGCTGTGTGACCTTGGGCAAGTCACAACCCCAATTGCCCTCCAAAAAGCAAAAAAAAAATTGAGGAAACTGAGTTGCAGAGAAATGAAGTGTCTTATCAAAGGCCACTAGTGAGGTCATGACAGAGTCAGAATTTGAACACAAGTCTTCAGCATGGGGCTCTTTGGTTTTTTTTTAGCTCTGCCATACATATTCTATTTCTTCTCCCCTCACTAACCACTGTAAGAAGTACCAGGAAACACCATCCAGAGACCCCAGTTACTCATTAGCATTACAATCATATTTATCTGTAATCATAGCAATATTCTGTGGCACATAGTGGGGTTTGCCCACATCACAACGATTTTGGTCCCCAACACTAATACCCCTTCCCCCAACAACTTCCTCCTCTTCTCCAATAGGCAAAAGGATGTAGGGGAAAAACATTGGATTGAGTCAGAAGACCCAAGTCTCTGTCTCTACCACTAATTTGCTGCTGTAGCCATGGCAAAATTACTCCACCCCTCTGGTGGTATAAAATGAAGGGGTGGGGCTCTTAAGATTCCTTTAAACTCTTAACATTCCCTATTCTAAAGTCCTATCCAGCTCTATCCTCCATCTCCATACCTTGGACAGTGGCCCTCCTGTTTACCTGAACACATTCCCCTCTCATCTCTACCTCCTAGAATCCTTATTTTGCTTCAAGGTTCAACTCAGGCACCACCTTTTCTGGGAAGCCTGCCTTGATAGTCCCAAGAGTTACTATTCTTTCCTATTGCATATAGCCTAGTATTTACTTATCTGTGTATATGTTACAATCTCCTGTAAGTCTATGGTAAGATCCTTATGCTACTGGTAAGTTACTTAAAGAAAAGAACCATTTCAGTATCTGTCTAGTGTCCCTAGCACTGAGTTCATTGAATTTTTCAGTTTTGACCTATTATTTCATCAGTATAGGTAGCTTCTGGTAAAATACTTCCTCTACCAATACCAGTCATTACCACTGTCATGTATAGCTTTAGATTAGCATTGCCTCTGATTAGTTAAGTGATTTATCCAAGGTCACATAGTATGCGTGTAAGGGGCAAGACATGAACACTTGTCTTCATGATTCTCCAAGGCTAGCTCTCTATTCACTACAATCTACAATATTACCTATACAACACCCTAATGAGAATTTAATAAATATGCCTAACTTGCTTAGGGTGCTTGGGGCAACTAGGTGACAACTTAGGTACAGAGTGTCAGGCTGGAGTCAAAAAGACTCCTTCCTAAGTCCAAACCCAGCTTCAGATACTTCCTAGCTGTGTAATCCTGGGTAAGTCACTTAACCCTAAGTGCCTCAATTTCTCATCTATAAAATGAGCCAAACAAGTAAATGGCAAACAACTACAGTATCCTTGCCAAGAAAATCCCAAGTGGGGTCACAAAGAGTCAGACACAAGAACAAAAAGCGGGTGCTTAATAAATGCTTGTGGGGTTCTGTTATATTGAATTGCAATTGCAATTTCCTTGTATGGTCAAAGGTCTCTTCTCTAACATAATCTGAATGACATTCTATGTTCTAAGGCACCTCCCAGCTCTGACATTTTTTGTTCTAAAGATCCTCCCAGCTCTGACATTCTGGATTCTGAGGGCCTTCCCAGCTCTGACATTCTGGGTTCTAAGGGCCCTCCCAGCTCTGACATCCCAGGTTGTTTTGATTCACTGATATTTTGTATTCTAAGGTTCCTTATAGCCTGACTTTCTGTGATCCAGCATTCTAAGCTCTGCCATTCTATCTCTCCTCTGCACTCACATGCTTCAAGGAGGCAGTCACTTTCATGAAATGCTAATAGGACTGCACCAAAATCCCAGGACGTGAGCAGAGAGGGGAGGGGAAAGAAGGGGGAGCCAACCAGCCAAGTTTGCTGCAGTGAAGGCTGAGTGCTCAGTGGCTGGAGCCCGCTGTTTCCAGGACTCAGTCTCAACCCACCTTTTATTCCAGGGAGAAGGAAACTCCCTGCTCTACCAGCCACTGAAACTGGGTTCATTTCCCCCCAAAGCAGAGCCCAGATGTGCCTCCAGTATTCCTCCCTAGGGAGCTGGTTGTGGGGAATATAGGAAAGGTGAAGGGGATTGCTTGGAATTTTATTCCTCAGGACAGAGAAGAGGCTCCTGGTGCACAGCTTTGTTAGCAAAGATCCTGGGCAGGCTGGAAATAGGAAGGTGTTAACATGGGACTGTTTTTGCCCTTTCTCCTAGACCAGGCTTGGGAAGCACAAACAATGCTGTGTGAATTCTCTGCATTTCCGACTGGATCAGCTGGGCGGTGCCAACTTTATTTCCTGCAGTTGTAAAGCAGGCACAGAGGGAGCTGGGGGCCCCACATCAGGGCAGGTTCCTTGCTTTCTGTAGCAATCTCAGCAGAGGATCAGGGCTAAGGTACCTCCCAGTTCGGACATTCCTTGTTCTAAGACCCCTTTTACCTCTCAAAGTCTGTGTCCCTTCTAACCTGGACGTTCACATCCCTCCCAATTGGAAATCTTAGAATCAAAGCCGAGACACCCTAGACATTGTCTACCTCAAAGCCTCATCTTACAAGGGAAGGAAGTGGGGCCCAGAAAGGTGAAATGACTTAGTAAGTGACTGAGTGGGGACTTCAATCCAGCTCGGACATGCTGTGTTCTGAGCTCCCACATTCTCTACTCTCTCAGGTTCCTTCCCGTTCTGACATTCAGCGACTCTTTAAAGGGAGTTGAGGGAACAGTTCTATATCAGAACATAAACCTCCCTCCTCGCCCAATTGTTTTACTATATGAACAAATATAAACGCATGGCACCTAAAATATGCTAGGCACTGTCCTAAGCACTTTTATAAAAATTATCTCAAGTGAGCTCCATGACAACCCTGTAAGGTAGGTGCTGGTATTATCCCTATTTAGCATTTGAGGAACCTAAGGTTAAGTGACTTGTCCAGGGTCACTCAGTCAGTGAGTATTGGAGACTGCACTTGAACTACGATCTTCCTGACTCCGGGCTCAACTTTCTCCAGGCACAGCATCACCTCCATACTTTGTTTCTTGGACAGCTTGTATCTAGTCTCTCCCCTCCAAACCAATCCTTTATAAATTCCTTACTATGTACCAAGCACCTTGCTAAACCCTAGGGAAATGAAGAAAGGGGGAAACAGTCCCTTCTCTCAAGCTCAGGGTCTAATGGGGGAAATAACATGCAAATTATTGAGTACTGTTTGTATGCAGGGGAAATTGGTGGGAATTTCAGACAGAAGGCAAATTACATTTAGGGGTACTGAAAAAGGGTGGGATATTGGCAGAGACTTGAAGGAAGCCAGGAAGGAGATGAGGGAGGGGAGAATTCCAACCATGGGAAACAGCCAGTGAAAGACTTGGAGTCAGGAAGGAGCTGAATTAAAATCCAACCTCAGACACATACAAGCTGTGTGACCCTGGGCAAGTCACTTAACCCCAACTGCTTCCCCAATAAATGAATGAATATAAAAAGAAGAAGAAGAGTGTCTACTTCCAGGAACATCCAGGAGACTAGAGTCACTATGTAGTAGAATACCCAAAGGGGAAAAAGGTGTAGTGGGGAAAGCAGTGAACCTGGAATCGAATCCTACCTTTTGCCTAGATGTAGCTAGGTGGGAATAGGTCTGGACTCAGGAAGATCTGAATTCAAATCCAACTTCAGACACTCACTATAGTTGTGTGACCCTGGGCAAGTCATTCAATCTCTATTTGCCTCAGTTTCTTCAACTGTAAAAATGAGGATAATATAATAGCATCTACCTCCCAGGGCTATTGGGGGGAAAATAAAGTGAGGTAATATTTATAAAACACTTTGCTAGCTATCATTATTATTAGAAACCTGAGCTTTCTCTGTAAAATAAGGATAATAATTATATTCTTTGTCTCATGCTCTTGGGAGGGAAGGTTTTAGAAACCTTTAAATGTTATCAGAATGAGAGTTTTACTATTATTATTGAAGTCAGACTCAAATTTAAGGGTATGTGATGAGCCCAGATACTGTGTAAATGGTACAAAGGCAAAAATGACAGAGCCTTTTCTCAAGGTGCTTACATTTGGGGTGGGGGGAGGCAAAGGACCACCCACTATTACTGTTAGACCTCATATCCCTTTTTAACCAATGCTTGGACCACTGCATCTCCCTCTTGTCTCAGCAGCCCTCAATACACAGCCTGCCAGCCCCCAGGGTTTTGGCAAAAGCCGGGCTTTCAAGCTGTCAATTCCTATTAGATGCATTTTCTGCAGGCAGCTACAGAGATGCCCTCCTGTCCTGGGCCCTGCCCCATCCACTTCCTGGTTCCACATCTTCTCTCTCCCACTCTTATACTTTCAATGAATTTCCAGTTTCAGTGGGCAAGCCTGGAAAAGGTCTGGCCCTATGATGTCATTAGTATAAGGAACTCCCAGGTAAGGGGTCTCCCTTTACCAATGAGAGTTTAACTCCTTCTCTGCAACTTATATAGAAGTAACTAGGATACCTAGAGGTTATGGGCGTTGTCTAGAATCCGCCAGAACTCTTCAGAGTCAGGACTCGAACTTAAGTCTTTTTGGCTCCAAGACCAGCTCTCCATCCACTATACCACACTGATTCTCAGGTGGGCAGGTAGAAGAAGCAAAGCCAGGAAAGCCAGGAAATGACCATCTTCAGGTTAATGGCACTGAGGTTTAACTTGGGAATTGTCTGAGGCCACAAATCCATAGAAATAATATATGTGGGGTGGCTAGGTGGTGCAGTGAATAGAGCACTAGCCCTGGAGTCGGGAGGACCTGAGTTCAAATCCGACCTCAGACACTTAACACAAAACTAGCCATGTGACCTTGGGGAAGTCACTTAACCCCAATTGCCCTGCCTTCCCCCTCAAAAAAAAAAAACCAAAGAAATAATATGTGCAAATTCCTTGGAAAATAAATGAAGAGGCCTGCAAAATTATTGATGAATTCAGGTATCTGGATGTGACTCCCAACAATAGCAGAGTGGAGACCATTATTTTAGAGAAACAAAATATTCGTAGCTCAAACAATATAGCCTATATCAGAAACAGAGAATGTCAGAGCTAGGAGGGCCCTGAGAACAGAGAATGTCAGAACTGGGAGGGCCCTTAGAACACAGGATGTCAGAGCTGGGTGGGCCCTTAGAACACAGGATGTCAGTGCTGGGAGGGCCCTTAGAACACAGGATGTCAGAGCTGGGAGGGCCCT
>NW_027187400.1:9958850-9959084 GCF_028583685.1 Petaurus breviceps papuanus | reverse complement strand
CAGAGCTGGGAGGGCCCTTAGAACACAGGATGTCAGAGCTGGGAGGGGCCTTAGAACACAGGATGTCAGAGCTGGGAGGGCCCTTAGAACACAGGAGGTCAGTGCTGGGAGGGCCCTTAGAACACAGGAGGTCAGAGCTGGGAGGGGCCTTAGAACACAGGATGTCAGTGCTGGGAGGGCCCTTAGAACACGGGATGTCAGTGCTGGGAGGGCCCTTAGAACACGGGATGTCAG
>NW_027187400.1:9951391-9958840 GCF_028583685.1 Petaurus breviceps papuanus | reverse complement strand
ACACGGGATGTCAGTGCTGGGAGGGCCCTTAGAACACGGGATGTCAGAGCTGGGAGGGCCCTTAGAACACGGGATGTCAGAGCTGGGAGGGCCCTTAGAACACGGGATGTCAGAGCTGGGGGGGACCTTAGAACATGGGATGTCAGAGCTGGGGGGGACCTTAGAACATGGGATGTCAGAGTTGGATAATACCTCAGAACGCGACATCAGGGGTGGAATAGAGCCTTAGAACATAAAATTTTAGAGCTCTGAACACCCGTAGAATATGGAACCTTAAAAAATTGAGTATCACTACTAGATGAAACCTACCACATCTGATGTACCGTGATGCGTAGCAGCAGTCCTCCACAGCTTCCCCAGCCTTGCCACTGATGATCAGCTTCACATTAGCCTGCCTACTGTCTCCCTCATGGGACTGGGAGCTCCTCAAGGTCTGAGACTGCTGTTTGCCTTTCTTTGCATCCTCAAGGCCTAGCACAGGCTGGGCACATAGTAGGTACTTTAAAAATGACTGACTGGTCTTTCACAATATATCCACTATGGAAATGTTTTGCACAGCCACACATGTACAACCTATACTGAACTGCTTATCTTCCCAGTAAGGGAGGGTGATGAGGGAGGAAGGGAAAGAATCTGGAATTCAAAGTTTTGAAATCAAATATTTAAAAATATATATTATTATTATTTTACATGTAACTGGGAAATAAGATGTACAGGCACTGGGGCATAGAGATCCACTGTGCCCTACTGGAAAGTCGGAGGGGGGATGAGGGAAGATATGGGAGAGAGCAGATTGGGGGAGAGGATATCCAGTGGGATCTATATTTTGGGGTGGGGGTAGGGGAAAAATGGGGAGAAGATTTGTAACTCAAAACCTTGTGGAAATGAATGATGTAAACTAAAAAATAAAAAAAGAAAAAAATGACTGACTACCTATGAAAAAAAATTCTAATTCACTATTGATTAGAGAAATGCAAACTAGAACAACTCTGAGGTACCACCTCACACCTCTCAGAGTGGCTAATATGACAAAAAAAAGAAAAATGTTGGATGTTCGAGGGGACATGGGAAAACTGGGACAATCATGCACTATTGGTGGAGTTGTGAACTGATCCAACCATTCTGGTGAACAATTTGAAACTATGCCCAAAGGGTTATAAAACTGCATACCTTTTGATCCAGCAATACCACTGCTAGGTCTGTATCCCAAAGAGATCCAAGAAAAGGGGAAACGACCTATTTGTGCAAAAATATTTATATCAGCTCTTCTTGTGGTGGCCAAAAACTGGAAATTGAGAGAATGCCCATAAATTGGGGAATGGCTGAACAAGCTGTGGTATATGGTCTTAATGAAATATTATTATTCTATAAGAAATGACAAGCAGGATGATTTCAGAAAACTTGGGAAAACTTACAAGTCATGCAAAGTAAAGTGAATAGAATCAGAAGAATATTGTACATAGTAACAGCAATATTGTTTGATGATGGAATTGTGAATTATTTAACTATTCTGAGCAATACAATGATCCAAACATTCCCAAAAAACTAATGATAAAGTATATTATCTGCCTCCAGAGAAAGAAGTGATAGTTTGAATTCAGACTATCTAGAAGTGTGTTATTTTTCACTTTCTTTCATTCTTTTTCTTTTATTCAAGTCTTCCTGTACAAAATGTCCAATATGGGAATGTTTTACATGATTGAACATGTATAACCTATATCTAATTGTTTACTGTTGGGGGAGGGGGCAGGCGAGGGGAAGGAGGGAGAGATAGAGTTTGGAACTCAAAACTTAAAAAAAAATCAAAAAATTATTTTAACATGTACTTGGGGGGGGAATAAAATATATATTTTTTTAAATGACTGGCTGAAATTGTCCAGAATTGGAGAGGCTGTGTGGTAGAGTGAAAAGAATACTGGATCTAGAGTCAGGGGATCTGGGTTCATATCTTGTCTCTGACCCTTACTGACTGTGTGACCTTGGGCAAGCTACTTACCCCTTTCCCAGCCCCAGTTTCTACATCTATAAAAGGAAAGCATTGGACTCAACCAACTCCACAGCTATGGTGCTTTGCTAAAACACATCTTGAGACTGGCCATTCCATTGTTTCAGGAAGGAAGGAAAAGAGGGAGGGAGGGAGGAAAGGAAGGAGGGAGAAAGGGAAGGAAGGGAAGGAAAGGGGGAGGGAAAGGAAGAAAAGGGAGGAAGGGAGAAAAGAAGTGAGGGAAGGAGGAAGGAAAGAAGGGAGGGAAGGAGGAAGAAAAGAAAGGAAGGGAAGGGAAGGAGTGAGGGAAGGAGGAAAGAAAGAAGGAGGGAGGAAGGAAAGGAGTGAGGGAAGGAGGAAGGAAATAAAAGAGGGAGGAAGTCAGGAAAGAAGGAAAGTAGAATGTAGATTTTGCCTGAGGTTGGGATTGTTTACTCTGGGAACAGTGCCTGACACCTAGAAGGGCATAATAAATGCATACAGAATGGACTGAATGACCTTTTTTGGCTTTTCTGCAAATCCTCCAATTGGGGAAAAAAGTCTTTCCTTTGTATGAGTCAAGTCAAGACGACAAGCATTTATTGAGTGCCAGGCAGTGGGCTAAGCAGTGGGGAGGAAAGTAAAGCAATCCTTCCAGACCTGGTTCAGGTCTCCCTAGTAATAACTGACATTTACTCTGTGATTTAAGTTTCTACAACACCTTACCTCCCATTTAAGTCCCACGACATCTGTGTGAGGGAGATACTACTGGTATTATAATTCCCATTTTATGAGGAAACTGAGGCTGAGACAGGGGGATATTAAGTGACTTGCCCAGGGTCTCACATGACTACTGTGTCGGAAGTGAGATTTGAACCCAGGTTTCCCTGGACTCCAGGTTTAAGACAATTTCCTCAGTCTCCCTAAAGTACTTAAGACATTCTATTTTTAAAATGGCCATTTTATTTTTTCCAATTACATGTAATGAAAAAAATTTGAACATTCTTTTTTTAATTTTGAATTCTGAATTTTCTTCCTCCCTCCTTCCTTCCCTCCTCTCTCCCTAAGACAGTAAGTCACTTGACATAGGTTATATATGTGCAACCAGGCAAAACATACTTCCATATTAGTCATTTTGTGAATTAAGAAACAGACCAAAAGAAAAAAAAACACCAAAAAAATATAGTGAAAAGGTATGCTTCAATCTGCATTCAGACTCCTTCAGTGGTCTCTCCAGATGTGAATAGCATTTTTCATCTTGAGTGCTTTGGAATAGACATTCAATTTTTTTATGACAACTTTGTGCATATTTGTTTTCTCCCTCCACCCATACTGTAAACTCCTTGCAGCCTTATAAATGTCTCATACATTTTTCACTTAGCTCCTAAGGACTTTGCCTGTTGTGGGCAGAGAACATAGACATAGATTTGGAGCTAGGAAGTCACCTAGACTAAGCCCCTTATTTTACAGATCAGAAAACTGAGGCCTGGAGAGTTTTGTAGGATTGAAGGGTCATCGAGTCAGAGCATCTAGTCCACTCCCCTTGTTTGACAGATGAGGGTTAGAGGTTAAGGTCACACCCTAAGTGTCAGAGTTGTGTTGAATTCAGATTTTAAGAGTCAGGTGGAAAGCACACTGGACTAGCCATCAGACATTTACTAGTTGTATAATAGTGAACAAGTCACTTAATGTCTCTGGGTCTCAGTTTCGACCATCTGTAAAATGGGGGAGTTAGACAAGGTTGGACTAGGAGACCTCTGGGGTTCCTTCCCAATCCAGCTCTACGGTCCATTGAAAAGCATAATCATTAGAAAATTCCTCCTTATATTAGCCAAAGTAGGCCTCCTTCTAACTTTTGGTAACCAGAAAAAGTTAGGCAGCATCCCCGGGAACTGCCAGGCCCTTGAGACGATGAGCCATAGGCTGGTGCTGTCTGTGCCTCCTGGTGAAATGAGCCATTGGGTCTGGGGCTGAACCTGAGCCTCCAGCTATCTCCAGCGCCCCTATGGAATATCCCTGCTGTTGGAGTGAGGAAGGAGATGGGGACCACCTGCCTTCAGGACCCTGCGCTGCCTGGGAAAGTGACTTCTCCCAGTGTCTCTGCGCCCCCTGCTGGCTGTGCCCGGTATGGACAGGGGGTTTGGAGGATGGGAAAGATCCTGGGCAAGGAGCTAGCTAAAAGCACAGGTAGGCAGATGCTGCCTGGGTAGCTCACACCGAGTTGTTACTGCTCTGAGGAAGATACCGGTACTGCTCTATCTGGGGAAGCCGAGGCAAGATCGTGAAAGTCTCCCCCTCCCTCTGTTACTTGGTGTAGTAGAAGGACCTGGCTTGGGTCTGCTTCTGGGCACTCTCCTACTGTGTAACCTTAGACACACCCCTTAATATCTGCAAACCTCAGTTTCCTTTTCCGTTAAATGGGGACAAAAATACAGGTGCTCATTTGTTTTGCATGATGATACCAATTTGTTGCAAGGGTTTTGTACTTGTTTCTTTTTTTCTGTATGTTGTGAGGAAGAACAATTAAATCTTTATTGATTTCTTTTTAATTAAAAAAAATACCTCCCTCTCAGGGTAGAGTTTTAAAGCATAGCCTTTGTAAATTGCCAATCAATCAATCAATCAGTGAGCACTAATTAAGCTCCTATAATGTGTAAGACTCTGAGAACTAGAAGAGAAAGTCATAGAATCAGAGATTTAGAAATAGGAGGGGCATCAAGGTCATCTTTTTCAACCCCTGCATTTTATAGATTAGGAGACTGAGGCTCAGATTGGTTAAGCACTTGCTCAGCTACTTAAGTGACTAAGGCTGGATTTGAATTCAGAACTTCCTGAGCTCCATGTCCCCTGCACTATCCTCTGCTGCAGCTACTTCTCAAGCCCAGCCCTCAGAAGCCACAGATTGATAGAGAAGGACCAATGAGCACAGATGTAGGAATGGGCACAGACCACACCTCTACTTGCAGAATGGGGAGTGAAGTCACAAGGGCAGAGCCAGTCATTCAGGGACTGGCAGACTGCATTATTACTGAACACTCCATTAGGTACCAAGGAAGGGGACCAGATTTGGCTGCTACCTGTTATAAAAAAAGAGTCCGGTAGAATATTTAAACACAGATTAAAGGCTCTATGGAGTCATAAAATGTGAAGAGAAACTTTGGATTCATAAAATGTTAGAACAGAAAGGGACTTTAAACATTGTATATCAGAAGTGGAAGGGTTTGGGGCGGCTAGGTGGCACAGTGAATGGAGCACTGGCCCTGGAGTCAGGAGGACCTGAGTTCAAATCCAGCCTCAGACACTTAACACTTATTAGCTGTGTGACCTTGGGCACGTTATTTAACCCCAATTGCCCTGCCTTCCCCCCTGCAAAAAAAAAAAAGTGAAAGAGTACCACCACTACATTTTGGGGCGGTTAGGTGGCATAGTGAATAGAGCACAGGCCCTGGAGTCAGGAGGACATGATTTTAAATCTGGCTTCAGACACTTAACCCTAATTGCCCTACCTTACCCCCTCCAAAAAGCAAAAAAAAAAAAAAAACATGGAAGGGCCAAAATGTCAGCACTGGGAGGACCCTTAGAACACAGAATGTCAGAGCTGGTAGGGACCTTAGAGCACAGACTGTCACAAACTGGGAGAGGCCTTAGAATATAGAATGTCAATGCTGGGAGGGCCCTTAGGACACAGAAATGAGAACATAAGGTCAATAAAATCTAAAGAGTAGGAAGGAGCTTTAGATCCCAAAGTGTTTGTGCTGGAAGCACCCTTTGGGTCAGCCAGCCCAACTCCTTCATTTTATAGAGGGTGACCTGAATGCTTGCTCACCAGCAAGGTGAACTGCCTAATGAACGTTTCTTTAATAAAATATGAAAATATAAAAAAATGAAGACCTTTGGGGTCTTCAGAGGGTAATTGCCCCCAACCAAGGGCAGTAGTCAGCCTTGACTTCCTGAGATCCCTGACCTTGGCCACAGAAGTGAAGCAGGCAGAAAAGTCCTTTCTGGTTATAAGTGAATCTGTGAGAGGACCCAAGAGGACCTGGCAAATACAAGGTTGAGACATCCTGGGACTCCTGCTAGCCAGATGTGCAGCCAGCTTCTTGGCTGCTGGAGGTGGAACAGCTGGAGCCATTCCTCGTGGCAGAAGCAGCTCAAAAAATCCCTGCTGCCGAGACCTCCTGCTGAGGCTTAGGGAGGGGAACTGTGAAGGCTTGTCTGGCACAGGAAGATTTCCTGGGTGTGGCTATGGGTGATAGTGTGCATGGGTGTGCATGGGTGGGTGCGGGTGGACCGGACACATCTCAGATATGAAAAAAGACTTGTTGATTGGGTCTCTGTTCCCTTCAACACTGAAGTCATTGTGCAATAACAAGAAGAAAACCAGGTTTGGGGTTCAGATTCACTTAGCCATTTATTAGCCATTAGACCTCAGACAAGACAGCTAACTACTTTGGCCTCAGTTTTCTTATCTGTAAAATGAAGGGTTGGACTAGAGCAGGCCCCTCCAAGACCATCTGGCCCATCCCCCTTACTTTACCGATGGGGAAATTGAGGCCCAAGATCATCAAACATAGGATTTGAACCCAGGTCCTCTGATTGCAGAATCAGGGCTCTGTTCCCTGTATTTCCCTGCTCCCTAAATAGTCGCTAATGTCCTTTCTGACTCATGGGCCTATAAATCTAAGGGTTTAGAATCCTTCCCACGTCCAGCCTGCCCCCAACCCCAGGGATCAGCACACCTGCCTCTGATGTTACCTTTGGACTCTAACACACTCTTTGTCTTTAATTCTCTGTTTCCTTGTTGTCTCCTCCCTTCCAGGAGAATAGAGGATCCTACCAGGCAGGGAGAGCTTCTTTGTCTCCCCAGGACCTAATAACTGAGCCTTGCACCCTGCAAGCACTCAGTGAGTGTGTGGGGAGGTGGGCGGCAGCCTCAGGGTGCAGCAGTATGGAGCCTTGACTACTACACAAACCTGGCCTGGGGCGGGGAGTGCTGTGCAGCCTCCTGACCATGGAACGGGCAAGTGACCTCCTCTGGAAACTGAGGATGCTGGAGTAAGTGACCCCTAAGTACCCTTTCACTCTGAATCTGGGATCCTATGTCTTGGCATTGGCATATGGCTGTGATGTGACCAGGTGCACGGCTGTGACATGACCAGGTACACAGCTGTGACATGAAGAGGTACATGACTCTGACATGACCAGACATATATCTATGACGTGACATGACCAGGTACATGGCTCTGGCATGGCCAAGCATATATCTGTGATGTGACATGACCAGGTACACAGTTGTGCCATGACCAGGTACATGGTTGTGATGTGACCAAGTACATGGCTGTGATGTGACCAGGTACATGGCTGTGACATGACCAGGTACACGGTTGTGCCACAATCAGGTACACAGCTGTGACGTGACCAAGTACATGGCTGTGACACGACCAGGTACATGGCTGTGACATGAAGAGGCACATGACTCTGACATG
>NW_027187400.1:9934432-9951381 GCF_028583685.1 Petaurus breviceps papuanus | reverse complement strand
GACCAGGTACATGGCTGTGACATGAAGAGGCACATGACTCTGACATGACCAGACATATATCTATGATGTGCCATGACCAGGTACACGGCTCTGGCATCACCAAGCATATATCTGTGATGTGCCATGACCAGGTACATGGTTGTGCCATGACCAGGTACATGGCTGTGGTATGACCAGGTACATGGCTGTGATGTAACCAGGTACATGGCTGTGCCGTGACCAGGAACATGGCTGTAACATGAAGAGGCACATGACTGACATGACCAGACATATATCTATGACATGGCACGACCAGGTACACAGCTCTGGCATGACTAGGCATATATAAGTAATGCGACATGACTAGGTACACGGTTGTGCCATGACCAGGTACATGGTTGTGACATGACCAGGTATATGGTTGTGCCATGACCAGGTACATGGTTGTGACATTACCAGGTACACACTGTGACATGACCAGTTCCATGGCTGTGACATGAAGAGGCACATGACTCTAACATGACCAGGCATATATCTGTGATGTGATGTGACCAGGTACACGGCTATGATATGACCAGGTACACGCCTGTGCCACAGCCAGTTACCATCTCTCAAGACGCTGCAGGATGTGCTGCCGAGAACACTTGAGTCACCAGTTAGAAGAACTGAGTCTGAGCCTCTCACTTACCGTGGGGCCATTTTGTGATCTTGGTAATCTCGCTGTAAGCTGTCTGGCCCTCTAGCTCCTCATCTTCCAAACTGAACGCACTGGACAAACTGAGCCATAGGAATTACTTTTATGTAGCACTTTACAGTGTGCAGATTGCTGTACAAATATTGCCTCCTTTGGTCTTCACAGGTTGGGGAGGCAGGTGCTGTCATTATCACTGTTTTACAGATGAGGCAACTGAGGCAGACAGTGGTCCATTGACCTACCCATCGTCCCACAGCTGTTGAGTATCTGAAACTGGATTTGAACTGAGGTGTCCTGACTTGGGCAGCTAAGTGTCACAGTGGATAGATTACCTGCCCTGCAGTCAGGAGGACGTGAGTTCAAATACCGCCTCAGACACTCACTAGCTGTGTGACCCTGGGCAAGTCACTTCACCCTGTTTGCCTCAGTTTCCTCATCTGTAAAATAAACTAAAGAAGGAAATGGCAAACCCCTCCAGGATCTTTGCCAAGAAAACCTGAAACGGGGTCATGAAGGGTCAGACATGACTGAACAACAACAACAGTTTCCTGACTCCAAGTCCAAGACTTTGCCCATTGTACCTCCTTACAGAGTCATGGCCAGCTATGTGTCCCTTCCCCCAGGTCTGTCTGCCCTTTCAATTTCCATTGTCCACAGATACTGCCCGGTGGAATCTTTCTACAGCCTCAGCAAGCAGCTCAGAGGTCAGTCTCCTAGGGAGTGCAGAGGAATGGAATTCCCCATCTCAAAACTTCCTGTTCCCTAGGCCTCTGTTAACACAAAGCCTGGGCCCAGAGGCAGCAAAGGCCTGGAGTCCTGGGGTCTGGCCAGCACAGGCTCCTGTCTGCACGGTCCTTCCTCTTGGATGAGGGGAGAGATGGAACCCAGATTTCCTTTGTGCACCTTCTATTTTATTTTCTGCACCTAAAAGCAAAATTCTCAGGGGTTCATAGGCTTCACCAGACCAGTAAAGAAAGGGCACAACACACAGAAAGGCTGTGCACCCCAGAGATGTCCTCTTCAATTCTTGGTCTTATGATTCTACTCTAATCCCCATCATGTGCCTCTCCTCCAAGGCCCATCCTCTGCTGGCAATAGCAGGGCTTCCTCTTCCCTGTGCTGGAGCTAGCCAGGTGGTCCCCAGGGGTAGGGAGCAGGCCTTGGGAGTCAGGGAGTGCTGAGTTCAAATTCTATCTGAGACACTTCTCGGCTGTGTGACCCTGGAAAAATCAGTTCACCTCTCTCACTCTCAATTTCCCAGTCTGTATAATGGGGATATTAGTTGCACCTACCTCACAAGGTTATTATGAGAATCAAATTAATTGACATATAAAGAGCTACATAAACCTTAAAGTGCTATATAAATGAGAGCTATTATCAATATTTTTCTGGGGATATCTATTTGCTGGATCTCTTCCTGCTCTGTCAAACCTAGCTCTCTTTTCTCCCTCTGTTTCCCTGGGTTTAACCATGGAGACCACAGGATATCAGATTTGATGGAACTGGAAGTGAATGCAGAACATAGCATTAGAACACAGGATGTCAGGGCTGGGAGGGCCCTTAGAACACAGGATGTCAGGTTTGGGAGGGCCCTTAGAACACAGACTGTCAGAGCTGGAAGGGTGCTTAGAACACAGACTCTCAGAGGTAGGAGGGCCCTTAGAACATGGAATGTCAGAGCTGGGAGGGCCCTTAGAACACAGGATGTCAGAGTTGGGAGGACCCTTAGAACATAGGATGTCGAGCTGGGAGGGTCCTTAGAACACAGACTGTTAGAGGTGCGAGGGCCCTTAGAACACAATGTCAACACTAGAAAAGAATCTACAACACAGAATGTCAGAGCTGGAAGAGACATTAGAATACAGAGTATCAGGGCCAGACTAAGGTAGCTTTGAAGTCACCTAATTCAACTTTCTTCAATTCACAAAATGGATTTGACATAGTCAAGGTCATAGAATGAGTAAGTGTTGGATTCTAACCCTAGAACCCAGATTAGGAAAGAAGGAAGGGAGGAAGGAAAGGACAGAGGGAAAAAGTGAAGGAAGAGAAGAAGAGGGGAGGGAGGGAGGAAGAGAAGAAAAAATAAGCATTTATTAAGCACCTCCCATGTGCTAAGTGCCTTACAAACATCATATCACTGATCCTCACAACAACCCAGGAGGTGGGTGCTATTTAACCCCATTTTACAGACGGTTAAGTACTTACCCTGGGTCACATAGTAAATGTCTGAAACTGGATTTTAACTCCCCTTCCTGAGCCCAGGCAGTCTCTTAATTCTTCTCTCCTTACCTCAGAAAGGCAAAGTGGCCCAATGGAAATTCCCCTATAGTCTATAGTCTTGACTCTACTAACTGTATGATTTTGGGTGAGTCACTTAACTTTTGTGAATCTCAATTTCTTGACTCTTTATTAGTGATTAGTGTAATCTCCCCCAGTGACTCTGCTCTGGCTGTCTTCCCCCTCCCCACTCCCCACCTCCAACCCCTGGTCTCTGGAGGGTGGAAGGTTTGCACTGTCTCTTGGCATCATCATCAACGTCATCATCATGTGTGAGGTTGTGACTAAGTGTGAAAGAAGGCACAAGGTCCAGACAAACAAGATGGGAATGGGGAGGGGAGAGACACCAAAGAGAGGCCTCATCTGTAGCTGTGGGAAGCTGGGGTGTTTTTAACTTAACAAAATATGGCCAGTTCTTTTATCTGAGGTCTAGTCTGTACTCTGCCACTAACTCCCCATGGGTGACCTTAGATAAATCACAGTATTTCAGAGCCTCAGTTTCCCCAAGTGAATGACTGAGAGAATTAAGGACCTTCCAATTCTAAAGCATTTGATTTATAAATCCATTCCAGTTCTGGAAGTTTGGAGATCCTTTCCAGTTTTAATAGTCAGTGTTCTAAGGGCCCTCCCAGCTCTGACATCCTGTATTCTAAGGTCCCTCCCAACTCTGACATTCCCTGTTCTAAGGCCTCTCCCAGCTCTGACATTCTATATTCTAAGGGCCCTCTTAGCTCTGGTATTCTGAGTTCTAAGATATAAGATCTTCCTAACATGTAGTCCCAGGACGGGACACAATCATGCTTCATTTGTGATACCTGCTACCTGTGATGACCTCCTAGGTCATCAATCTCCAAAGGGCCGACTTCCAGGATTGGTGCTAGAAAAATGTGAGATTTGTCAGCAGGACTCCCACCTCTTCCTACTCCCCTTTCCCATGCCTCTTCGTACCTCCACAGAGACCAATGCCCTCATTGACCTTCCTGTTCCCTCAACTCCCTTTCCCCAATTAAATGCAAAGTCATTAAATATAAAGTTATTTAGGAGGGAATGCACTAGCCATTGCAGGGATTAAGAAAGCCTTCAGGTAGAAGATGGTGCTCAACCTCCATCTCGAAGCAATCTGAGGCAGAGGTGAGGAGCAAGTGCTTTCCAGGTATGAGGGACTTTGAGTGCAAAGGCTTAGAGATGAATAAAAAGAGAGAAAGCCAGTTTGGTTGGATGGCAGGGTATGGAAGGGAGAATAATGTACAATGAAACTGGGAAAACAGTCTGGGGGTGGGTCGGGAAGAACTTTTAAACTAAATAAAAACACGCAAAAACTAGCCATGTGACCTTGGGCAAGTCACTTAACCGCGATTGCCCTGCCCTCCCCCCTCCAAAAAAGCAAAAAAAAAAAAAACACAAATAAAAGAGCTGATTTTTATCCCTGTGGCATGGGGACCTTCAGGAGCTTATTGAGTTGGGGAATATCATGATTAGACCTGAGTTTTAGGAAAATCACCTTGGCAGTTGTGTGGTGGATAGAGAAGGGAGAGGCTTGAGGCAGGGAGACCAGCCAGTAACATAGGTGAGAGGTGATGAGCAATTGGGTTCTGACTGTAAGTAAAGAGAAGGGATCAGGTATGAGAGATGTTGTGGAGGTTAAAAATGACAAGAATTGGTAACTAATGGTCTATATGATGTGAAGAGTCAAGGATAACACCAAGGTTTTGAACCTCAGAGACTAGAAAAATGGTGGCGTCTTCCACAGAAATAAGGGAAGCTTGGAGGACAGGAATCTTTCCAGAGCATATTTTAAGACCCTTCTATAGACCCTCAGTGACCCCAATTTGGATCTCAACCAACAATCAAATGCCCTTAAAATGACCCCATATTGGCAATAGCAAGATGAGCCCAATGATTTCCCTCACCCTGAGACAGCGGCTCCTGTCATAGAGCATAAATCCTCAAGGAGATCTCACATAATCCAAAATCTGGTTTATTGCAGGCTTTTTACAATATAGGTTCTTAAGCTGGAGTTTATGGACTTTTTTTTGGTAAATTTTGATAAGTGTATTCTGATCATGCACTTAAAAACATTATTCTATGAACTCATAGGATTCATCAGATCACTAAAGATAGGGGTCCATGGCACATGATATAATATTTAATAACCCCTACCCTATAACTTACCTAGAAGAAGGCCATCTAGCAAAAGAGGAAAGGTCCTATATGTACAAAAACATTTATAGCATTTCATTTTGTGTAGGTGAGGAATTGGAAAATAAGGAGGTGCCTACCAACTTTGACAATGAAATGACTGAACAAGTTATGGCATATGAAGTTGATGGAATAATGGAATACTATTGTTCCATAAGAAATGATGAAAAGGATGGTTCCTGAGAAACCCAGGAAGACTTTCATGAACTGATGCAAAATGAAGAGGACAGGACCAGGAGAATTTCTATGTCAGTATCAATTTTGTAAAAATGAATCATTCTGAAGCACATAAGAACTCTGATCAGTGCAATGATCAACCGTGATGGCAGAGGACACATGATGAAGTCTGCTATCCAACCCATGACAGAGAAGTGATGGAGTAATATGTAGAATGAGATACGTTTTGTGGGCCATTGTGGCCAATGTGGGAGTTTTAGGTTTTTTTCTTTGATAATACTTGTTTGTTACAAGGGCTTTGTATTTCTTTCTTCCTTCTGGGGAGGAAAAGGGAGTGAAAAAATAACTGTTTGATAATTGGAAAAAAAAGAGAGATCATAACATTTTTCAAAAAGAGGCCATCTAAGCTGTGCTTGAAGACCTCCAGTGATGGAGAATACATTACCCTATAAGATAGCTCATTTCCCTTTTGGACAACTCCATTGCTAGGTCATCTTTTCTTAAGACTGAGATGAATTATGTTCTCTGATAACATCCAAACATTGATGCTAATACTTCCACACCATGAAGTGCAAATGAGAATCTAACTCTTCTTCATAATGGAAGAATATTTGGAGTTTTCAGCACCAAGGATGGGGAAGGGTACAGAAAACATGTCACTGGATGCTCAGCTGAAGGAACTGGGAGTTTAGCTTGACTAAGCAAAATCATTGGTGAGGCTGAGCTGTGTTCCCCATCAAATACACCACCAAGTATTTGAAGGGTCACTGTGTAGAAAAGCATTCTACTTCTCCCCAGAGGGCAGAACCAGGAGCAGTAGGAGGAAGTTAGAGAAGCAGACTTAGGCTTGACTTCACAAAAGACTTCCTAACAATGAAAGAGAATTCTCTAAAAGCAGGAATAGGCTATCTGCAGGGGTGGCAAGTAGCCCTTTCTTTTTGGTCTTCTAGGTAAGACTGGATGACCACTCATTGGGGATGTTGGAGAGAGGTAAAGGCAGGACCAGATCTCCTCTCAGGTGTCTTCCAACTTGGAGAATCTATGATTCGAACAAGCCTGAAGATATTTGAAGCCACCTACCATGTTTTCCACTGACTTCTTTTTTCCATGCTAAACACATCCAGTTCCTTCAACAAATGCTTGTGTGAAGTGATTTCCAAACTCCTCACGATCCTGGATGTTCTCCTCTTGAACATGGATGTGACTTTCACTCACATCCCAATTTAACATCTGGATGCCATTCCATACAGGGCTTAGGAGAAGAAATAACTAAAAAGATTGATATCCATTGCTAATTCACATGCTTTTTTATTGTAGAAGACTCCATGTCTTAGAAGCCAGATGACAGTCAACAGTATAAAAATAATTTTGGACATCGCTCCCTTCTTATTAACCCATTTAATGTTCGATCCTTCAAGGGTCATATTACAGTGGAACACAGATTGTACCATTGCTACAGTGAGTAAGGGAGCTGCTGGGAGAACACTGGCCAGTCAGCTGACATTGCATAAGAGAGCGCTGTAATCATCACATCTAGGGCAAGTAGCATGAGGCCCAGGTGATTGGGAACACCCCCACAAATCAGAAATCAAGACACACAACAAAGTGGCATTCCAGTGAGAGAGCCAAAAGCAGGGGGATTGCCATGTGAGTGGAATCAGCATGAAGTGGGGGTCAAGTCACATACATAGGAGTTGAGAACAGAATCTAGTGCAAGACAAGCCAAAGGGGGGGAGGAAGCTAATTTTTAAAAATCTGATCTAGGGTCTGTAAAATGACCGTTTTCCCTCATTGTGTAATTTGTCTTCTTTGATATTGTAGTGGAAGCCTAATGCCTCCTTCTACTATTTACAGAGGCAATGATGCCTGTCATCAGTGTTCACATAGAGGAGATGTGCATGACGAGGTATGAGAGGATCCCTGCCTGCTCTTTCTGGGTCAACCTCCAAATTTCTATGTATCTCAAGCACCAAAAAAAATCTTAGTTGTGAGTTTGGGGTTTGTTTTTTGTTTTTGTTTCCTCCAAAAAGTGTGTGAGGGAAATCCACCTCAAGAGGGGCTCAGGGAGGTTTTGTTTACACTGCTCAGGTGCCAGAATGATACCTCTGCTTGACCATGGGCAGGCACATCACTTGCCCTCCCTAAGCCTGTTTCTGAGAGAGTTTTGCATTCCAAACCATATCCACTAGATTGCCTTTGAACTTGCCAAAAAAGAGAAAGTAGACAAGTCTGCATGTATGGGGGTGTATGGTGGTCTCCAGGTACGCCTTTCAGTTCTAGTATTGTTTCTAATCTAGAAAACACACACCTATGTTAACATGCACCCTGCTTCACACCAAACAAGAAAGTTGAATTAGAGAGTTACTAAGATCCCTTCCAGGTCCTACAGTACTTTGTGTTCTAGAATCCACTCCAATATTCCACAGTCTTTGGAATCCTAGGGTCTTGCTCTGGGTATCTTCTGGACTCTTTAATCATCCTGAGAACAAAACCAATTCTAAAATCACCAGGCTGAACTAATTGCCTGGGCCATCCTGTCCCCAGATTCTCTGTAGACTCAGGAAATCATCAATGGAGCCAAGTCAATAGGTTCCCTTGATTTTAGATTCCCTTGGTCCAAGTCAATGGATTTGCTTGATCATTTATTTTGAAATAAATCTATCACAGATAAGATCTTTTCTGGATGAATCTTCTCCATGGGCTCAGCTCTTTTTCCCAGGGATCAGAGACCTTCTCTCCTGAACCTCCCCAAGGCAAAAGCCTGGGGTCAACTGAAGTTCTGCCAGCTCCTCTGTTGGGCAAAGTTTAACTGTGTTTCTGCTTATTTGCAGTCCTGTGACTCTAGGTGGCTCAAGAACAAGGGAGGCATTAGGAAGAGTAAGCCCAGAACAGTGCTCTGGGAATATCCAAGTCCCTGGAAAAAAATACCACTTCAAACTGGGTTCTGTTGTGTGACTATTTCTTCTTCCTCTTATGCATTTATCATATTACCATTTGCATCATACTTAACTGTGCACATGTCTTATCTCCTCTAGATTGAAAGCTCCTTCCAAGCAAAGACTATGTCTTATCTTTGCATTCTCAGTAGTGCCTAGCAAAGGGCTGCATAGAGGATAGGAATTTTGAAAATATTGGTTCAATTCAATAAATGCTTATCAGGCAGCTACTATGTATAGAACACTGTTCTGTGCACTTAGGGGAGATACGGAGTTTAGAGAAGACATGGCCCCTGTCCTCATGGAGCTCACATTCTAATAGAGGGAGAAATAAAAAACACAGATAGCTAGAATATACAATGTTACATTGAATTCAATACCACAAGCATTCGTTTAGTGCCAAAGATACAAAAGACAAAATCAAGAAAAATTCCTGCCCTCAAGGAGCTTACTTTCTGTTGGGAGGAAGTGGGCAAGGGTTAAGCAAACACAAAAAAATATACAAACTAAATACACCATGATAATTGCATTAGAGAGGGACAAAATATAGTACTATTCAAGGTGTAAGGGGAGTAAAGTAACTCATGACCTTTGGGGAGTAATGGGGGAAGATATCTAGCATTTGAGTTATTTAATGAATAATTTATGAACTGTATGAAACATATGCCCTCTAGATTTTAATGCACAAATTGTAATGGGATTCATCAGCAAGCAGGAAAAGATTAAAATGAAGGCCTTCCTTTGAACCTTATTAGTTTTTGGAATGCTTGTTTGAATTCTTCGTTAAACCAAGTGTAAATTATTGGGTTAATGAGGGAATTTAAATAGCCTAACCATGTGAAAAAGTCAAAGAGGGCTGGGTGGAACCAGCAGGAGTCTCGGCAGATGGGTAGGACCAGAGACACGACAAAGAAGGGTAGCCAGCAGATGATGAAGGCCCCCAGGATGATCCCCAGTGTCTTGGTGGCCTTCCTCTCCCGAGCTGCTGAGATCCTCTTTCTTTCCAGGAGACTTCCAGCTAGTTTGATTTTCACAGGACCGATAAAAAGTGGTGAGCCCTTCGTGTGGGGCTGCCCCTCCTGGAGGCTGGAGTTGATGGAACACAGGGAGGTACCAGCAGAGCCAGTGATGAGATGAGCGGTGGTGAAGCGCTTGCCGTACAGGGAAGGTGGCTTCAGGATCCGATTTCGAGCAGCAGCATAGATCCGGCCATAGAGAATGATGAGCAGCACAGAAGGAATGTAAAAGGCACCACAGGTGGAGTAGATGGTGTAGGAGATCTGGGATGTGTTCACCAGGCAGTCAGCCAGCTCTTCATGAGCTTTGGCCTGCCTCCAGAAAAGTGGGGGAATGGAGATGCACACAGAGATGACCCAGACCATGGCAATCATGGCCGCCGCCCGGCCAAAGGTTCGACGCTTACTGTATTCCAGGGCATCGGTGATGGCCCAATATCGGTCCAACGCAATTACGCAGAGGTGAAGGATGGAGGCGGTGCAGCACGTGATGTCTGAAGACAACCAGATGTCACACACAATCTGCCCGAAGGTCCAGGTTTGGGTGACGGTGTACGCAACACTGATGGGCATCACCAAGATGGACACCAAGAGGTCCGTCACCGCCAGGGAACCGATGAGATAATTGGCTGGTGTATGGAGCTTCCTAGTAAGGAATATCGTGATGATCACAAAAGTGTTGGAGAGAATCGTAGCTAGAGTTATGATAGCTAAGATCACAGCCAGAGAGATCTTAAGCGCCTGGAGCGTCTGTGCATCCCATACCCCTGATACTTCAGTTGAGTTCAGGGGTTTGCTGGGAGGGCTCCATGGGGAGTCCTCAGTTGACTGGTTCTGGAGGGGCATTCTAGAGGATCTCTAGCCTTCCACCAACTTCCCACTTTCACAAACCTTTCTGGGCTTTCATGCCCATGGAATGAGCAGTAGCCCGATTCACCCTTCTGTTGGGTAGGGGCTAGAAATCAAAGGGGAAAGACCATGGTCCCAGGCCGCTGAAAGTCACATGATGTAGAAAAAAGGACTTAAGAGTCTTGACATGTGGGTTCAAATCCTGTTTCTGGATTTTAATTATGTTTGTGACATTAGGTAAGTCACTTTCCCTCTTTGGGCATCTATAACATGAAGCAGTTGAACTAGGTGAAATCTTTTTTTTTTTAAATGCTTATCTGTTTTTCTAGTACTTTTAAATTTACAAAATAATTTCCTCACTACTACCCTGTGAGGTGGGTAGTAGTTTCTAGTTCTTCCACGCTAAGATTATGAGAGACAGGGAGTAAAATGGAGGAATAGACCTGCAGTCAGGAAGACCTGGATTCATATCCCACCATAGACAATAGCTATGTGACCCTGGACAAGTCACCTAACCTCTTTGTGCCTCTGTTTCCTCATCTGTAAAATGAAAGAGCTGGACAGGATGGCCTCTCAGGTCCCTTCCAGCTCTGAATCTATGGTCCTATGATTCTCTGGGCATCTTCATCTTTGTAAAGTAGAGGTTGGAAGAGACGATCTCTAAATTCTCCAAGTACGAATCCTACGAGCCTATGATGGTATGAAGAATATGCCACAGAGACTTCTAATTAGGGGTCAAAATGTGTTCATCAGTTTTGCTATTCTTTTTTCTTCTTCCTCTTTTTCTTTCTTCAAATAAATTCTTTATTAGTAGATATGGTTTTCTGGAAGCAGCAAGGGGAAGGAATATAGGGGAAATCTAAGTGATTTAAAAACAAAAAAATCAATACAAATCTATTTTTTAAAGTTAGTTTTCTGCAGATAATAAATCTTTATGAATACACTTAGAATTTATTACCTTCTGACCATAACATGGTAACACCGATATCAGGGTGCCCACTCACAATCCTAGTTTTAAGATTGGGTGGCTCTCTTCACTCCCAAGTACTTTCTTGACCTCTGACATGGATGCCATTGTTTTTGTTTGTTTGTTTCTCTTTTTTTCTGACACAACACCAGATTCCCAATGACCTAAAACCAGATGTGACCTACATATTCTGAAAATCAGGCTCTATCAGAAGACTCTGTGGTTGCCCAGAGCTCATCTTGAAACATTGAGAATTTTTTTAAAAATTCATTTATATCCATCTTCAATGCATAATCCCCAGAGAGAAATGACAAATGCTTGTTGGTTAATTGATTGGTCAGAAGAGATAAGTTCACATTCTATTTCTGCTGCTTGCTGCCCATGCCATCATAGGCAAGTCACTTGCCAACTCTGGGACTCAGTTTCCCAATAAGGGAGTTGGACTAGGTGGTCTCTCAGGTTCCTTCCAGCTGTGACATTCTGTGTTTCAATATGATCACCACCTGTTTATCTAACACGGACCCTCCCACATCCTCATGCTGGGAAATGGATTGGGATGGCCCTTTCCTGCCAGACTTAAACTCCAAAGGGAAGGAGGTATCCCATATGGTTCTACCCAAAGTTCTGGCAGCTGTGGGAGGTAAGAGACTGTGTTTCCAGGCACCAAAGTTTCCAAATATGGATTTCACAGGTAAACAGGAGGACAAATCAAAGAATTGTGATCTCAGGCTGAAGAGCTGAGTTTCTGGAGGAAAGCTGGCTCTTCCTTCTCCAGGTATTTCTAGGGGGAAAAAAAGAGATTGTTAGTGAAGACAGTGCCAAGCTTGTGACTACTCATGCATGAGATTCTACCTGAGTCTCTGTCCAGACTGTGCCCCCATGCCTGGAATACATCTGGAATCCTCACCTCTGCCCCTTAGAATTCTGAGCCTCCCTCAAAGATCCGCTCAGACACAATGGTAATAATGTCCCATCTCACCCATGACGTTTTATTTTTTTTTTAAAGCAATTGGGGTTAAGTAACTTGCTCAAGTTTACACGGCCAGTTATTATTTCTGGGTGTGGTGCTGAGTATCTGAGCCCGGATTTGATCCAGGTCATCCCGACACTGGAGCCGGTGCGCTTACTCGCTGAACCACCTGGCCACCCCTAAGCAATCAGGGTTAAGTAACTTGCTCAAGGTTACACGGCCAGGTGTTTCTGGGTGGGTGCTAAGTGTCTGAGCCTGGGATTCGATCTCCAGGTCTTCTCAACACTGGAGTCGGTGCTTTTACTTGCTGTGCTACCTGGCCGCCCCTCACCCATGACATTTTAGATATTTGTACCTGTTGTCTCCCACTAGAGAATGTAAGCTGCTTGAGGTTGAGAACTATTTGGGTTTTTTTTTTGTTTGTTTGTTTTTGTTTTTTTGCTTTTTGGAGAGGGAAAGGCAGGGCAATTGCAGTTAAGAGACTTGTTCAAGGTCACACAGCCAGTAAGTATTAAGTGTCTGAGGCCGAATTTGAACTCAGGTCCTCCTGACTCCAGGGCTGGTGGTCTATTCACTGTGCCACCTAGCCACCCCTATTTGTTTTTATTTTTGTATCACTAGTGTCTGACAGAGGCAGCTGGATGGCACAGGAGATAGAGCTCTAGGCCTGGAATCAGGAAAACTCATCTTCCTGAGTTCAATTCTGACCTCAGACACTTACTAGTTTTCTGACCCTGAGCAAGTCACTTCACTCAGCTTCCTCATCTGAAAAATGAGTTGGAGAAGGAAATGGCAAACCCAGAAAGACCTCAAATAGGGTCACCAAGAGTTGGACATGACTGAAAAACAACTAAACAACAGTGTCTAACATAGTGTTTGGCGAATAGTTGTAGGCCCTTAATCAGTTTATTGACTAAAATTAATTGGAGATTGAGCACTTTGGTGATGTGGTGGATAGAATGCCCAGTGGATAGAAGGACCCTAAGCAAGTCATTTAACCCTATTTGCCTCAGTTTCCTCATCTGTAAAATGAGCTGGAGAAGGAAATGGCAAACCACTCCAGTGTCTGCCAAGAAATCCCCAAATGGGGTCACAAAGAGTTGGACACAACTAAAGTGACGGAAGAACAAAAAACAACAAAATTGGAGATACAGAAAGAGCAAATCGCCTTTCCCAGCAGCAGCTCTGCCCAGTGGGGGACTACCAGGTATGGAACAGGACATATAAATCAGACTGCTGATATGTTGATTTGTCTTGCTACATTGTTTTCTCTTTTCTTTTGTTATAAAGAACAGTTGTCTGAGGAAGAGAAAAGTGATACATTGGGAAATAGTGATACAAAAACAAAAAATATGATACATTAAAAAAAAACAAGTGCTATGCAATTTCCTCTGTGTGTGTGTGTGTGTGTGTGTGTGTGTGTGTGCGTGTGGTGTCTGCTTCGCACTGGGCAGCTAGACGGTGAGGTGGATAGAATGCCAAACCTGGAGCCAGGAAGGCTCATCTTCCTGAGTTCAATTATGACCTCCAATAGGTACTAGCCATGTGACCCTAGGCAAGTCACTTAACGCTGGTTGCCTCAGTTTCCTCATCTGCAAAATGAGCTAGAGAAGGAAATGGCAAAGCACTCCAGTATCTCTGCGAAGAAAACCCCAAATAGGATCATGAAGTGTCAGATACAGCATGCTTAGGACAGTGTCTGGCTCAAAGCAGGCATTTCATAAATGCTCATTCTCACATAGAAGAGAGATTAGCATTGTTCTGCTTGAACTCTGAAGACAGAATGAGATTCCACAGGTAGAAGCAGCAGACTGAGACATAAACATTTCTCAACCATTAGAACTGTCTCAAAGTGGAATGGGCTACCTTAGCCAAGAGCTGGGCATCCAGGGGACTCAGTGGGTCCTTGGAGTTACGATGACCTCCATTCAAATCCTGCCTCAGAGCCCTACTAGCTGGGTGATCCTGGGCTAGTCACTTTCACTTAACTGCTACTACAATTACACCTACTTCTCAGGGTTGCTGTGAGGCTGGAATGAGAAAATATTTATTAAGTTCTTTGTAAATCTTAAAGACCTATGGAAATGCTAGCTATTATTAGCATTATTAACAATACTGTTATTTAGTGGGGTTCCCTTACTAAAGGTCTTTGGGAGAAGCCTGTATGATGACAACTTACTGTGGCTATAGAGAGGATTCCCATAGAGATGAGATGGGACTAGATGCTTTCTGAGGCCCTTTACAGCACTGAGATTCCAATTCTGTATTTTACATGTAAATATCATGTGTTTCCAGCTCTGACATTCTATGGTCTAACATTCCATGTTCATTCATTCATTCGTTGTTTTTTGGAGGGGGGAAGGAAGAGCAATTGAGGTTAAGTGCCCAAGGTCACACAGCTAATAAGTGTTAAGCATCTGCTGTCAGATTTGAACTCAGGTCCTCCTGACTCCAGGGCTGGTGCCCCATTCACTGCACCACCTAGCCGCCCCTTCATTCATTCATACAACAGTCATATATTAAGCACATCAGAGCCTGGTGATAGGTGCTGGGGAGATATAAAGCTTAGATGGTCTAGTAGGGGATATGATGCAGACACAATGCAATCTTAAGTTCAATAAAAGTTAAATACCTACTGATGGCAGCCAGGTGGCGCAGTGGATAGAGGGCTAGACCTGGAGTTAGGAAGATGTGAATTCAAATTCAGCCTCAAACACGCTTTAGCTGTGTGACCCTGGGCAAGTCACTTAGCCTCTATTTCCTCAAGTGTAAAATGGGGATAATAACAGCACAGGGTGGTTGTGAGGATCAAATGAAATAATATCTGTAAAGCACTTAGAACAGTGTCCACACATAGTAGATACTATATGAATGCTCATTCACTCCCTCTCTTCCAGATAGCGCATCAGGTTCTGGGGAATACTAAAATATCCAATAAGTGCATTAGGGCAGTGCAAGCAAAATGTAGGAAGATATCCTAGGAGTAATCAGGGAAGGCTTCCCAGAGGAGTTGACATTGGAGTTACATTTTAAAGGATGGATGTGTAGGAATTTGGTAGTTGCAGAATAGAAGGTAAGGCATTTCAGGCACAGAGAACCATAATAAATAAAGGTGTGGATTCAGGGAAGCTCTAAACCTAGCTATTGATGTGGTTGTTGTTTGGACATTTCTATTGTGTCTGACTCTTCATGACCACATTTGGGTTTTTTTTTCTTGGCAGAGATACTGCAGTAATTTGCCATTTCCTTCTTCAAGTCATTTTTCAGATGAGGAAACTGAGGCAAACAGGGTGAAGTGACTTGCCCAGGACCATACAGCTAATAAGTATCTGAGGCTGGATTTGAACCATCTAGCTGTCCTAGCCTTGTAGTTAGCATTTAACAGATGTTTGTTAATTGGTTGTGGAGGAAAAGGACTAAACCAATCTGACTTGAAGGAAAGAAATAAGTATATTAAGCACCTTCACTGTGGGTCAGGCAACTGTGCTAAGTGCTTTATAACATTATCTCATTTGATCCTCACGAAAACCTGGTGAGGTAGCTTCCATTATTATCATAATTCTCACTTATAGCTGGGGAAACTGAGGCAGACAAAGGTGAAGTGACTTGCCCAGGGTCACAAAGTAAGTGTCTGAGTCTGCATTTAAACTCAGGTCGTCCTTACTCCTGGCCCGTCACCCTATCCACAGCGCCACCTGGTGGTCTCAGCAGTAGCATAGAGTGCATGTAAACGATGAATACTATGAAAACAAGGCTGGAAAGGTATCAGACTGGGAAGGGCACTGAATGATGAACTTTCCTCAGTAGGCAATAAGAAATCATTGCACATTTTTTTTTTGCGTATGAAGAGTAATGAGCAGATCTGTGTAAAAGAATGATGAATCTGGTAGCAGAATTCAGGATGAGGTAGAGAAGGAAAGACCTTGGCAGGAGTCTACTCCAAGAGTCCAGCCCTAGCATGTAATGAGACCCAGCACAGGGGCAGAGATCATGGAAAGGCAATTGATCAATCAACATTTATTAAGCACCTACTGTGTGCCAGGCACTGGGCTAAGTGCTAGGGATACAAAAAAGGCAAAAGACAGTCCCTGCCCTCAAGGAGCTCCCGGTCTAATTTATGTAAATAAATATACACAAAGAAAGCTATAGACAGGATAGATGGAAATGGCCAACAGGGGAAGAGATGGGCACCAGAGTAGGTCAAGGGGTAGAACTGACTTGGTTACAGCTAGGATCCTCCCCCTTCCCCTAGGAAGCAAGGGTAGTGTTGCTGTGAAGACTTTTCCAAAGGAAGGGGTTGAAAGTGGGGGGAGGGTGTTTAAAGAGCAGAAGCCTGGAAGAAAGCTGGTGGTGAAGCAGTGCGGACACTGGGGATGGGCAAACATGGTGAGATCTCCCCAAAGAGAACAGCACAGCTTCAGGTCAGGAGCAAGAGGTCCAGCTGGGAGAGCGTTGCCACAGCAGTGGAGAGCAGCCTTGTATGTGATGGGTGAGAAAAGGGGCGAGGTAACAGCAGGGTGGATGGCAAGGTGTCTGGGGGAGCTGGGAGTCCTGTGGATCTGTGACAACACTGTGGCATTTGGGGAGAATGGATATGCTCACATGGGGGAACTCTCTCAAAATGCTCTGAGGTATTGTAGCAATCAGGAACTTAATAATCAATAATTAGGAAAGGGGGCTATGACCCCAGTAGAACACTGAGCTTGCAGTCAGAGGATCTGAATTCTGGCTTGACTACTACTTCCTTTTTATGTGACCTTGGGTGAGACATGTAATCTCTAAAGTTACTTCCAATTCTAAATCAGGGAATGAAAGAACAAGGGGGAGGAAAGAAAGAAGGAAAGAAGGAAGGGAGGAAGGAAGGAAGGGAGGGAGGAAGGAAGGA
>NW_027187400.1:9931698-9934332 GCF_028583685.1 Petaurus breviceps papuanus | reverse complement strand
GGAAGGAAGGAAGGAAGGAAGGAAGAAAGGGAGGGAGGGAGGGAGGAGGGAGGAGGGAGGGAGGGAGGAGGGAGGGAGGAAGGAAGGAAAGGAGGAAGGGAGGGAGGAAGGAAGGGAGGGAGGAAGGAAGGAAGGAAGGAAGGAAGGAAGGAAGGAAGGGAGGAAGGGAGGGAGGGAGGGAGGAAGGAAGGGAGGAAGGGAGGGGGGGAGGGAAGGGGGGGAGGAAGTCATTTCCAACTCTAAAGGAAAGAAGAAGGGGGAGAAAGAAGGAGGGGAGGAAAGAAAGAAGGAAGGAAAGAAGGAAGGGAGGAAAGAAGGAAGAAAGGGGAGAGAGAGAGAAACAATCAGTTATCAAATGCCTACTTTGTGCCAGGCATTTTGGTAATTGCTTTTACAAATATTACCTCATTTGAGCCTCACAACAGCCCTGTCAGGTAGGTGTTATTATTATTTCCATTTTACAGTTGAGGAAATTGAGGTAGAGAAAGGTTAAGAGACTTTTCCAGGGTCACAAGCTAGTAAGGGTCTGAGGCTGGATTTGAACTCATCTTCCTAAAGAAAAGGAGGGAAGGAGGAGAGGAAGGCATGAAAGAAAAGAGAAGGAGAGAGGGAAAAAAGCAAGGAAAGAAGAGAGGGAAGGAAGTGCTTTACAAAATTATTTAATTTGATTTTCACGACAATCCTGAAAAGTAGGTGCCATTTCCTTCTCCAGTTCATTTTACAGCTGAGCAAAGCGGGGCAGATGGTGTTAAATGACTTGCCCAGGGTCACACAGCTAGGAATAGTCTGAGGCTGGATTCAAACTCAGGTCTTCCTGAGTCCAGGCCCAGCACTCTATCCACTATGGCAGCTATGAGTCATGGAAATGAATGTTCCAGCTTAGAGATCCTCTCATTCATCCTTGTCCCTCCACCTAAAAAGGAGCTGAAGTCCAGAGCAGGGGTCACAGTGCCCAGCCTCCTACTCCGGCGTTCTTGTGACCATAGCCCATTGCCTGCAGCATGGAAAGGACACTGATCTTAGAATGGGAGGGTCTGGGTTCAAATCCTTCCTGTGAGTGAGCCCCAGTTTCCAAATCTGTAAAATGAGGACAGTGCTGGCCCATAAGAGGCACTTAATAAATGCTGGCATATGGGACAGCTAGGTGGCACAGTGAATAGAGCACCAGCTCTGGAGTCAGGAGGACCTAAGTTCAAATCCGGCCTCAGACACTTAACACAAAAACTAGCCGTGTGACCTTGGGCAAGTCACTTAACCCCTAGTGCTCTCCCCCCACAAAAAAGCAAAAAAAAATATGCTGGTGCTGACTGACTGAGCTCCCTTACAGGGACCTGTCAGGGGGTGGGAGGAATATTGCAAATTGTTATAGTGTTCTGCAAACATATTGAGCTGTTTGGGTTTATACCACTGCCCACAGAAGCAGCAGAAAAACCAAAAATAAAGCAGTCCCCCCTTCATAGAGCTTACATTCCATCCGTCACAAAGATGAAATGCAACACATTCATTTCCTGCCCTAGTCAAAATCCCTAGCATTTGTATGGCACTTTCATATTCATTATTTCATCTGAATCTCACAACTTTCCTGTCAGAGAAGCAGGAGAGGGATTATTCCACCCATTTTCCAGATGTAGAAACCGAGGCCCAGAGAAATTGAATTGGGTTGAATGCCCACAAGTAACAGGCCAAGGGCTCAAACCCAGGGATCTTCCCCCCAGCATATAGAAGGTGCTTAATAAATATATATTCCCTTGTCCCCTCTTCCCTTCCCCACTGTCTACCAATCAAAGGTGCCCTTTCCTCCACTAGCTGCCTCTCTTACTCTCTTGCTTATTACAAATCAAAAGCATCAGATGGTTCCATTTCTTCTTTCACATCCCACCAAGAAATGAGCAACTTTCAACAGAAACTGATAAGGATGAGTGGTTCCCCTGGGGAAGTATTCAAGGCAATATTGTCTGACCCCCAGGGATCCCCTGCGAGGCTGATGTCCCAGTCTGGGCCCAAGGGAGTGATTTAGCTGATGAAGTCAAACCACTTTGAGTCAAGAACAGGGATTTAATCATCCGTGGTCTGGATAAACAAGGTACTAATTACATGAATTAGTTTCCAAGAAATTAAACGTTTTGTGCTTTGGTATTCACATGGTCCAAATGGGAGAGATGATCATGTCTCCTGTCTTTCAGGAAGGTTTCTTAATTCTGTTCCTGTCTAGTTCACAGAATCATAGGACCCCAGAGGCCATCTAGGCTAACCTTTACCCTCTACATCAAACCTAATGAGTGATCATTTTGATTGAAGACCTCCCATAAGGGGGAAGCCCCTTAATTTTGGGGGCAGCTCATTCTGCTGCTTAGAGAAACCTTATTGTGAGGAAGGGCAAATTATGTCCAGATGCTGCAAAACGGGACAGGTTGGAGATAGCTCCATGCAACCCACACCTACTATCAACAGACCAGCATGCATTTTTAGAGAGGTGCTTAGCCCTATGCTAAGGTAGTCTGGGGGAACACAAGGGAATGAGAGAGACAGAGAGAGTTTGAGAGAAAGAAGAGGGAGGGAGGGAAAAAGAAAGGGACAGACAGAGAAAAGGAGGAGGAGGAGAGAGAGGGAGAGAGAGAGAGAGAGAGAGAGAGA
>NW_027187400.1:9926468-9931598 GCF_028583685.1 Petaurus breviceps papuanus | reverse complement strand
AGAAGAAGAAGAAGGAGGAGGAGGAGGAGGAGGAGGAGGAGGAGCAGGAGGAGGAGGGGGAGAGAGACAGAGAAAAAGAGGGAGGGGAAAGAAAGACAGAGATAGAGAAGGAGAAAGAGAGGAAGAGAGAGAGAGAAAGGGGGAAAGTTAGAGATAAAAGAAGGAGGAAGAGGAGGAGAGAGTCAGAGAGAAAGAGAGAGAGGAGGAAGAGAGACAGAGAAAAGGAGGGGGAGAGAGACAGAGAAAAAGAGGGAGGGGAAAGAAAGACAGGGATAGAGAGGGAGAAAGAGAGGAAGAGAGAGAGAGAAAGGGGAGGGAAGGTCAGAGATTAAAGAAGGAGAGGGAGGAGGAGAGAGAGACAAAGAAACAGAGAGACAGAGAGAAATAGAGACAGAGAGAGAAGAAGGGATGAAGGGAGGGAGAGGGAGACAGAGACAGAGAGAGAAGGGAAAGGGTCAAAGAGAGAAAAAGAGTAAGAGAGACAGAGAAAAGAAGGAGAGGTACTGAGACAAAGACAGAGAGAACTGAAAGATCACAGAAAATGAAGAGAGACCTTAGACCTCATCTAGTTCAATCCTTTCATTGTACTGGCTGAGGCACAGAGAGGCAATTGACTTTTCCAAAGTCATTCAGGCAGTGAGTAGCAGAAGTGGGATCTCTGCATTCTGAGTCAGGGCTCTTCCCTTCACCACGTTGCTTCCTAAGACCTAACTCCTGTCAGCTATGGAAGTAACTCAATCTAATTCACCCAACATTAATTAAACACCCATTGTGTGCTGACATTGTCTCTATCCTAAAGGAACTAACTCAATATTCTCCTGGGATAAGCAGATGGGAAGAACATAGTCAAGAGAGCCCTGATGGAAGGTAGGTATTGGGAAGGTGAAGGAGAAATCAGATGGAAAATCTGAACGGGGAGAGGGGAGAGAACTTTTGACTGAGGGATCAAGGAAGGTTTCCCAGAGAGGCTGACAAATCAGCTTGGGGGATACAAGGACTCTGAATGTTAGAGACCAAAAGCCCACAGATTTAGAGCTGGAAGGGACGGCAGAGGCCATCTAGCCGACTTCTCATCTTACTGAGAAGGAAACAGAGGTTCAGGGATACTATCTGACTTGCCCAAGGAGGGGGGAAAGGGAAGAAGGGGATGTTCCTGGTGCTGTGGAAGGTGCTTTATAAATATTATCCCATCTGATTCTCACAACAACCATTTGAGGTAGGTGCTATTATAACCTCCATTTTACAATTGAGGACACTGGAGCAAACAGAAGTTAAGTGACTTGTCCAAGGTCACACAGTAATAAATAGTAAAAACGGTATTTAAACCTAGGTTCTTTGACTCCAGAGAGCGGAGGAAGGGAGTATATTTCAGGAATGGGGAACAGCCTAGGTAACTGCATGGAGGTGGGAGATAGTCTGTTTGGGGAGCAACCCATAGTTCAGTTTGGCTGGAATGTAGGATATGAAGAGCAGTAATGGAAAATAGGTCTGGAAAGATAGCCAGGAACCAGATCACTGAGGGTCTTACATACAGAGCTGTGATGTTTTGATTTTATCCATGAGGCAATAGGGAGCCATGGGAGGTTTGTGAGCAGGGGAGTGGGAGGGCCAGAACTGTGACCAGATGGGTTATTTCAACTGTAGTGTGCAAGATTCATTGGAGAGGGGAAACAGTGAAGGCAGGATTGAGGAACTTATTGTAACATATACTACAGCAACCTCATGAAGAGAAGGGGCCAGACACAACAACAGTTGTGAAGACAGAATTGACAGGACTTGGTAACTGATTATGGTTTGGGGCTGAGGGAGAGACTTGAATCACAGATGCCTCCTCAGTTCTGAGCCTGGGTGCCTTACAGGATGTAACACCCTAGGGGACTGCTATGTGGTACAGTGGGAAGCACCAGTTCTGGAATCAGGAAGGCCCGAGTTCAAATCCAGCCTCAGAAACTTATTGGTGTGTGAATCTGGGTAAGTCACTTAACCCTGATTGCCTCCAGAAAGAAAAGAAGGAAAGAAGGAAGGAAGGAAAGAAGGAAGGAAGGAAGAAGGAAAGAAGGAAGAAGGAAGGAAGGAAGGAAGGAAGGAAGGAAGGAAGGAAGGAAGGAAGGAAGGAAGGAAGGAAGGAAGGAAGGAAGGAAGGAAGGAAGGAAAAGAAACAAGGAAGTTAGGAGGAAGGAAAAGCTTGGATGGAATTGTCCAGCAGGCAGTTGGACTGGGAAGCTGAAGACAAATTCATGCTAGATATAAAGATTTTAGAAACACTTAGAAAGAGGTGATAACTGAACCCATGAGAGCAGATGGAAGGAATATAAAGAAGACAAGAAGGGCCAGTATAGGACCTGGGGGAGCACCCACACTTGGGTGAGGGAAGAAGACAACAAAACAAAGCTAACTTAGAAGGGGCCAGAGAGTAGGAGAGAGAGCAAAAGACCAGGGAAGGCACAGAATCCAAGAGGAGAAGGTGTACGACAGAGCCAAATCCTACAGAAAGGCCAAGAAGGAGAAGGCCTGAGAACATCCCTTTGGATTTAGGGATTGAGACAGACAACCTTGGACAGCGCTTTTAGGCTAGAATATGATGGTAAGGGCTTAGGGAGTGGCAGCAGCCATTTGTCAGAGCTAGAGGGACCTTAAAACCTAGAATGGATCTTAGACCAGAGAATGTCAGCATTAAAAGTGGCCTGAGTACATGGAATGTTAGTTTAGGGCAGAACTCTAGAATATAGAGTGTTAGAGTCAGAACGGCCCTTAGAACACAGAATGTCAGTGCAAGAAAGGCCCTCCTTAGAACAGAAAATGTCAGAGTTGGGAGAGACCTTAGAACAGAGAAAGTCAGAGCTAGAAGGGTCCTTTGAACACAGAATGTCAGTGCTGGAAAGGGTCTTAGAACAGAAAATGTCAGAACTGGAAGAGACCTTAGAACAGAGGATGTCAGAAGTGGGAGGGCCCTTAGAACATAGAATGTCAGAGCTGAGAGGGCCCTGAGAATACAGGATATCAGAGCTGGGAGGGATCTTAGAACACAGGATGTCAGAGCTGGGAGGGCCCTTAGAACACAGGATTTTAGAGCTGGGGGATGGGGAGCTTTATAATATAAATATTGGAACATAGAAAGGACAGAATGAAACAAGGCCAAAGAGAGCCTCTGGTCCAGCTCCCTCCTTTTATAAATGAAACTAAGGCTCAGAAACTGATTTACTCAAGTTCATATGGAAAGTTATAAGCCTGGGGGGGGGGGGAACCACTGGAACAAGTCTGACTGCCACACCAGGGTTCTTTTCTCTGAGTATAAGGGGACTAGGGGGCAGGGAACACTGCATGATTATCAGACTCAGTAGATGTATTTATCGCTTTCCTCAAACTACTTTTTTCCCATTTTTTTTTTCTAAAACAAGGGAGAGTTCACTGGGTAGGATGGGGGTAAGGGATTCATTTTAAAATTAAAGTGCTCTAAAAAAAACAGATACTGAATACATTTTTTAAATTCTGCAAGCTGCAGCCAGAAGGAAGAACCCTGCTTTTTTTTCCTATTACTCTTCTGTGTTTACTGAAACACCTGCAAGCTTGGGAGTTGAGACTGAGGTTCTAATCCTCCAGCTATGAGAAATCCCAGCATGATTTTGAACACCTCATTTTACTTCTCTCTGATCCTCACACTGTTCACTTGTAAAGTGTTAAAAATTAAGCTAGACAATCTTTAAAAATTCTCCCAGCTCTGACATCCTGTGCTCTAAGGGCTCTCCCAGCTCTGATATCTTGTGTTCTAAGGGCCCTCCCAGCTTTGACATTCTGGATTCTAAGAGCCCTCCCAGCTCTGACATTCTGTGTTCTAAGAACCTTCCCAGATCTGACATCCTGTGTTCTAAGGGCCCTCCCAGCTCTGACATTCTGTGTTCTAAGGACCTTCCCAGCCCTGACATCCTGTGTTCTAAGGGCCCTTCTAGCTCTGACACTCTGGGTTCTAAGGGCCCTCTCAGTTCTGACACCCTGTGTTCGAAGACCCCTCCCAGCTCTGACACTGTATTCTGTGTTCTAAGGGTCCTTCTAGTTCCAACAATCTATGATCTAAAGACCACAGGCTCATAACCACATGGCTAGAGAACCACGGAACCTAGGTATGCAGTCCAAGCTCATCTAACAGATGAGGCAGCTGAAGTCCAGGGATGCTGTGCCTTGCGGAGGGTAGCATTTGAACCCACCCCCTGGGGTTGCAGTCAGCTCCTTCCAGTCCTGATTTTCTAAGGTTCTCTTTCGGAACAGCGCGGACCCTATGTCCGGGTCTCGCCAGAGCGATGGGTTCAGTGCGTTTAATCAGATCCTGGGCTGACCGGCCTTGGCTGGCGTTGGCGCACGGCGGGAGGCTCAGCCCGCACTCGCCACCAGGGGGCAGGGCCGAGCTTTCCCACGGCCGTCCGGCGGCCACGTGGGGCCCAGCACCTGTGCCCTGCTCGCTGCCCTCGGGCGCTTGGGGAGCCAGTGCGGGCTGAGTGCGAGGTGAAACTGAGCCCACGCAGGCTCGCCGGTCTCCGGCCCCTGAGGGCTCCTCACCCGGGGCTCCGGGAGCAGCCGCCCCTCTTCCAAGGATTCGAGAGGCAGGGCCCCTTCCCCAGGCAGGAGGGCTCCCTGTTAGGAGGACCTGGGGGGCAGAGGGTGGGAGGTGGAGGTGGGCACCACCCTCTTCCAAACCCCACCCCGCCCTTCCCCCTTGTCTCCTTCCTCTGGGTGTCCCCCCCCGGTCATCGTCCAGCTTCTCCGCGAGTCCCCCTACCCTTCCCGGGACTGCAGATGTCCAGCCGGACGCTCGCCACCGCCCTGCCCCTGAGAGGCAGAGGGCTCCCCGAAGATCTGATGGGATAGGAGGGAGGGGCTGAGGCTGGGGGAGGCACCCAGCACTGCTGCTCCTTCCCAGTGGAAGGCAGGCAGGGGCCCCGGGAGGCGGGGTGGAGGTACGCCCCTTCCCCAAGTACAGCCCCCTCCTCAGCCCCGTAACTGGGTGCTGGCTGAGGACTGGATACCACTCGCTCGCTAAAAGCGGTGTGCCCTCTCGGGCTCAAGCTGCAGCCCTCCTGGCCGTTCAGCCACTTCGGAGGGGTGCCTGAGGTTATGCGGGGGGGGCCAGGAGGAAGA
>NW_027187400.1:9914786-9926368 GCF_028583685.1 Petaurus breviceps papuanus | reverse complement strand
GGGGGGGGGGGGGTCCTCTCTTACCAGATGGTCAAGCGCTGTCTGGGAAGGGCTCCGAGATCGTCCCTTTCGGCTCTCGCCTTTCAGGGGGGCTGCTGCCACCGCTTTCCTCACCTTCCCCCCAGTTCCCCCGGCTTCCTTCCCTGCCTCATCTTCCCTCTCTCGCCTTCGTCCTTCCTTCTTTTCTCCTGACCTTTTTATGTCTCTCCCCTTCTCTCCTGCTCCTGCTTTCCCCTCTCTCAGGTCTTTCTCTTCCTCCCCGAGCTCTCTCTCCTGCCCTCCTGCTCTGTCTCTCACCGACTCCTCCTCTCTTCCCCTCCCCACTCGCCTTCTCCTCCCTCTGGCTCTCTATCTTCCCACCTCTCCTCCACTCCCCGCTCTCTCTCCCCCCTTCCCCTACCCTTCTCCCTCTCTTTCCTCTCCTCCCAGTCAGGGCTCCTCCCCCACTGCTTCCCCTCTCCTCTTCCCTTCTTTTCTTTCACCACTCTCTCTTTCCTCCTCTCCCTTCACCCCCCTCTCCTCTCTACCCTCTGAAAGGTCTTTTTCATCTTTCCTTACCCTTCTTACCTTCTATGTTCTCTCTCAATCCTTTTCTCTCTCTTGGAAGCTGTTCCCTTTCTCTCATTCCCTATTCTTAATAATAATAACAATAAAAATCACTCAGGCTTATATATGGTTTTGTTTGAACTTCATCACAATTCCTTGAAATACATACATTACCTCCCTGTATTAATACTATAGTATCCCTATTTTTTTTTGGAGGGGGGAAGGCAGGGCAATCAGGGTTAAGTGACTTGCCCAAGGTCACACAGCTAATAAGTATCAAGTATCTTGGGCTGCATTTGAACTCAGACCATCCTGACTCCAGGGCCAGAGCTCTATTCACTGCACCACCTAACTACCTCAGTATCCCTATTTTACAGATGAGGAAACAGGGGTTCAGTGAAATTAAGTGATTGGCTCTCTCCTTGCTTATCTCCTCTTCTCCACATTCTTCTTGGGCCTGCCTGGAAGGCAACAGAATGAACTCCAACCTTACACTGTTGAGGGTAAGTTGCCTCTAAGCTGTGAGGGGGGAAACCCACTGGTTTTGGAGTGAGAAGACCTGTATTCAAGTCCTGACTATGCCATTTCTGCCTGGTGGCCATTGACATTGACTTAACTTCCCTGGATCTCAATTTCCTCTTCCATTAAATGAGAGGCTTGTACTAAGTTCCCTAGATGGGTGATTGTATCATCCCAGTCCAACCATAGGAGATAAAGGCAGGTTTCATTTCCTCTAGGGATCTGTCTGCAGCACACAAAGACAATTCTGAAATCTACAGACTTCAACGTGAGCTCCATGTGGCTCAGATGCCTCTTCCTTCTTCAATAAATATTTACCAAGAGCCTGGGTGCTTGGGGTGGAAAAGGAAGGGACTAGACAGGACATAGGGAAGTAGTGAAGGGTTCCAGGAAGGCAGATTTGACCTCAGTAAAAAGATTTCCTACGACAATTAGATCTGTCTGACCTTGAAACAACAGTAGCAATAGCTAACCTTCACAAAGCACCTACTATGTGTCAGCACTATGCTAAGGACTTTATAATTCTTACCTCATCTGATTCTCACTGTAAACATGGGAGGTAGATGCTATCATAACCCCCATTTTACAGAAAGGGAGACAGCAGGGGTTCAGTGACTTGTGCAGGGCCATACAACTAGTGTCTGAGGCTGGATTTGAACTCAGGTCTTCCTGATTCCAGGCCTGGCATGACCTATCTTGCATTGTCTCTAATAGGGTTCACAGATCTAGAGCTGGAGGAGTTGGTCTAAGATATCTAATTCTATCCCCCATTTTACAAATGGGGGTGTGAAGCCCAGGACAGTAAAGCGATTTGTCCGAGGTCACGGGCAGTAAGCTGGGATTCAAACCCAGGCCTCTGGCTCCAGGGGCAGGGCCCTTTCCACTCTACCATGCACCAAAAGATGACCTGACTGGGATATTGGCGAGTATGATTTAGCCTTTATATTCAGGGACCTATTACAAACACCTCATGGCCTCTCAGGGACCGGCAGGTCCTCTAAAACCCTCAAGTTGGGAGTCACTGACTGCTCATTTAAGCCAGGTTCTAGGAGAAATCAGAGGCTGGAGACATTGTGAAGGGCTTGAAATGCTCTAGGAATGAAGAAAGAACTCCATCAGAGCAGGGTCTACAAAACCCAAGGAGGAGAGAAGTGTTTAGGGACAGGAGGAAAACCAGCCTAGAATGAAGGGGGTGGGCAGTGGAAGATCAGGTTGGAGAAGTCATTTTGGGGCCCTGCTAGTGTGCTATCCCTAGAAGGAAGGAATGCACATGAATGGAGAGGTAAGTTGGGGACAGGGCCTTGAATGCCAGGCTAAGGTACCCCAGATACTCAGAGAGACTCCTTTAAGGCTGTCTTAACTTTGGTGAATAAGGTCTTAACTTTGTCAATAAAATCTTTCCAGTTTTGCCAGGCCCAGATTCAGGGTCTGACATTATTGGTCTGCCTCCTGGTTCTGAGTTCAGATTTCATCTCTGTTACTACCATTGTAATCTAGGTCAAGTCACTTAATCTCCAGGCCTCTGTTTCCTCATCTGTAAAATGAGGAGGTTGGAATAGTTGGCTTCTGAGGTCCCTTCCAGCTCTAAACCTATGATTCCCCCAGAAACACTAGGTTCATTGGCTGATTTGAGTGAGGGAGTATTTTGAAAAGTGCAGGGCTAACTGGGGGTGGGAAGAACTGAACGGGGGCTGGACTAACAGACTGTGAAAGATAGATGGATGGATAGAGAGTCTGTGAGGGAGGAACTGAGAGGCTGAGAAGGGGCTTTGGGGAGCAGGACTGAGGTGCTAGAGGAAAGAAAGGAACTGAGGGGGGTGGAGGAAATAGGATCTTGTTTTAGTACTATAAATCTGGGTTCTCGGCTCTCCCAGGGATCTGGAACAGAGTGTATATAGTTTGCAGAGGGGGAAGGCAGAACTATAAGGTTATAGACAAAGAGGTTTGTGGGGAGCAGGGTAAAAGCAGGAGGCCTGGGGTACCAATTCTCCTTGGGGAGTGGGAGGGTGGAGTGGATTTGGCCTGTGCTGGAGAACAGGAAGGGTGACCTAGGTGGTTACAGGAAGGGTCCAGAAGAGGTCTGTGGCCTGGTATCCTGGGAACTTGCCTGACCTGCTGGGTGGAGGCTGTCCAGAAGAGACAATCGATCAACCCACTGCCTAATTCACCGTCCCCACCGGATGGAGATTTGAATCCTCTCTAGTCTTTCTGCAAAACCCCAGACCCAGCTTGGTCTACATCTCCATGGTAAAAAATGTCCAGGAAGTTAGCTTCATTTTTTTCTTTTTACCTCAATGCTTAGCTTTACTAAAACAAAAGCTTAAAAACGACTGAAGAATTGTACTGAGGCCGGGCCTAGCCCAGGATCCAGAAGAGATTCAACCTTGGAAAAAAAACCTTCATAGCTATTTCAAAAATCTTCCCCAAAGGAAAACAGTATTAAGATTCAGTGTGAGAGTGACTGTGGTCAGGCAAGATGCTGTTTATGTGAATCTGAACTTAAAGGACCGGACTCTTGGTCATCTGCTAAAGACTCCCTCTTCCTCCAAGACCCAACTCAAATGCCACCTTCTCCACAGAGTATCTCCCACTAACAACCCCTCCCACCTCCACCCAGGAAAGTAATGTATCCTTCCTCATGTGTCTCCTAGCACTTGGCTTAAAGCAGGGGTCAATGGCCCCCAGCATGGGGAGAGGCAGTGGACCCCTGAGGGATCACAGGATTTTTGCAACTATTCCCTAAATACCTAGCCAGGGGTGAGGAACCTGCAGCCTCAAGACCACTGGCCCTCTAGGTTCTCAAGTGTGGCCCTTTGGCTGAATCCAAACTTCACAGAACAAAACCCCTTAATAAAAGGATTTGTTTAGTAAAACTTGGTCTCCGTCAAAAGACCTCATTCAAGGACCTAGAAGGCTACATGTGGCCTCGAGGCTGCAGGTTCCCCACCCCCAATAGGTACACAAATATACCACCTAGAGTCCACCATGTATCTTACACGTGTATGTATTATTTTTATTTCTTTTAAAAATTACATTTTCTTTCATCTAACAAAAAATTATGTTCTCTCCTCACCTTCCAGCTGCTGAGAAAAAATAAACCCTTGCGATAAATATGCATACTCAAGCAAAATTAACCTATGGATTATTTTTCAAATGTATCTAGATGCTCTAATAGCTAATAAAACAATTTAAAATATTGCTGATTCCATAACACCATTTCATCATTATATATTTTTTCAATTGGGTTGTTTATTAAACACCTACTGTGTGCTAAGTGCTGGCCATGGTCCCTCCCGAGCCTTGAAGGGCTCACAATCTAATGGTCTGCCCAGAGTCATTCAGGTGGCATACGCTGGTCTTTCTGGCCCTGAGGTCGTTCTGCCAGGCTGCCTCTCCTTGAACAAGGTGGAAGCTTAAAAAGAGATCATTCAATTTGAACATAATCCCTGCAAACCGAGGATGGCCTTCATGCAAGCTGATCATCACTGGCATGAGGGTTGGGGCATCAGACCAGCTCTTCTGCCCACAAAAATCAATGGTTGTATTTCAGAGGATTTACAGAAAAATAGGAGTGAGGATTGTACACAATGAAAGGCTGCTACCCACACCAGTGTACAGAGGGCTGGATGCAAAATCAGAAAGCCTTGGGTTCAAATGCCATCTCAGACATTTACTAACCGTAAGTCTGGAGCAAGCCATTTAGCCTCCATTTGCCTCAGTTTCCTCATTTGTAAAATGGGGTTAATAATAGCACTTACCTTTCAGGATTGTTGAGAAGCTCAAATGAGATAATCATTGTAAAACACTTTGCAAAACTTAAATTGCTACATAAATCCTAGCTATTGCTATTATTAATAATAATAATACTAATTGAGAAGTATTTATTAAGCACCTATTCAGTGGTCTGGGGACATGAAGAAAAATTAAGCAAGTCCTTCCCTCAAAGACCTTGCAATCCATCATGGAAGACAGCATTGTATACCCAGATCAGTAACTATAAATTAAATCTATAATATGGATGCCCAGTAATTTGGATGGAAGGGACCCATGACTTGGGGAGATCAGGAAAGGCTTCAGGCAGAGGTTGGCACTTGAGTCAAGATTACTTAAGGCAATAAGGGTTAAGTGACTTGACCCAGGTCACACAGCTAGTACATATCTGAAGCCACATTTGAACTCAGGTCCTCCTGATGTCAAGGCTTCTGCTCTATTCGATGTACCATGGAGTCAAGCTTTTAGGGAAAGCAGGGATTCTAAGAGGCAATTAGCTAATTCACGTTACCACAATTTGTTTAGCCACTCCATAGTTGATGGGTATCTACTTTGTTGTCAATTTGTATCCCTAAGCACTTAGCACAGCACTTGCCACATAGTAGGTACCTAATTAATGGGGTTTTTTTTGCTTTTTTGGAGGGCAGTTGGGGTTGAGTTGCACAAAGTCACATGACTAGTAATTATGTCAAGTATCTGAGGTCGGATTTGAACTCAGGTCCTCCTGATTCCAGAGCCAGTGCTCTATTCACTGCACCACCTAGATGCCCCTATAATTAAAGTTTATGGACTGACTGGTTGACAGTAGGGAATGCCTTGAAGAGGGACAGCCAGGGTGCCTCATTCCTGCCTCCTGCTATTTACAAATGGCTCAGAGCTGCTCAATGCCAAGCAGAAGGGCGGGGCACTGTGGCTAGAATAACTGAGAAGACTAACTTATTTGTGACTGAGGGGTGGATGGCCTGTGTATTTTACACTACCCCTTAAGAGAGTGCTGAGTAGTGGCTGACATTGTAACTTGGTGTGCCCCATGAGTGGAGAACTTTGACTATTGTATTTTGTGACCCTTAAGGAGGCAAGCCTTTGAATGATTGAGTTACTAAATGATTCTTTGTTGAAAATTTTGTCACCACTGTGGTGAAAACTATGTGGCCATTTTAGTGATAAGCTGCTGTGAATGCTGTATTTTGATTTTCTGTGATAGGTTGTAACATTGTGAATGCTGTACCTTGATTTTCTGTGAATGTTTGCTCTGATTTGTTATTGAATAAATGGAGTGTTCACTATACTGTGACATCAGAATCTTGAAAGCTGTTCACAGCAGCAGTCCTCTGGAAAGCTGCTCATGCATAGCTTTACACCATCCAGCTCCAAATGCATGTCCCTACATCTCCTTCCTGCACCATTCATCCCTTTTTGATTCAGTCATTAATCTGCTCACAGCCAACCCATACCAAGCATTTTCTCTGAAATGCAGGTGCCAGGCAGAGAGGATATCACTTGTGAAATGGATGCCAGCTGATCACTATGCCCCAATCCTGCTCCAGCATCCCAGAAGCAAAGGAAACAGCATTTGGGGGAGGTAGCTAGTCCCTAGCATAGAACAAGTTGCGTAGAGAAATTTCTTCTTTTTTTGGACTATAACTCTAACTGTATTGATATGGGGGGGGGGGGTGTCCTAAGTGAGGGCCTCTCTATTCCCCTTTGCCCATGCAGAGCATCATGTGCTCTAATTATTATTTTAAAACCCTTTTTCGGGGGGGGGACAAGGTTACTAAACCAGTAGATGAGGGGATGTTATGGGTATTGTTTACCTAGATTTTAACAAAGATTTTTGTTTAAAAAAAACTTTTATTGCTGTCCTTTCCCCCAGTATCCCTACTCTACGCCTTCCAGAGAACTATCCCATATAACAAAAAAAAAATTTTTAAGAAAAAGAGGGAATAAATCAGCATAACTGATAAATATATTTTAAAAAGTATGAAAATGTGTACAGCGTAGAACATTTGTGGACTTCCCACATCTGTAAAGGGGTGGAGTAGGCATGTCCTCTCATATCCCTTCTTCCCAAGAGCCTTTGGTTCTTCCTAATTTCACAGCCTTCCCCTTTGATTGTTTTGTGGTGGTTTTTTTTTCATTTACCTTGTCGTAGTCATTAAACATATTGTTTTCTTGGCTCTGCTGACTTCACTCTGCCTCAGTTCATTTAGATCTTCTCATGATTCTCTATATTCATCACATTTATCATTTCTTACAGGACAGTAATATTCCATTATATTCATGTTACCACAATTTGTTTAGCCATTGCTTTGTTGCCAATTCTTTGATACGAATGTTGCCATAAATATTTTGATGTATATATCCCTCCCAGCCCTGATATCATATATTCCGAGGGCCCTCCCAACTCTGACACCCTGTGTTCTAAGGTCCCTCTAAGCCCTGACATCCTGTGCTCTAAGAGCCCTCCCAACCCTGACATTCTGTGCTCTAAGGGTCCTCCCGGCTCTGACATTGTGTTTTTCCTTCTAGCACCAATATGCTATGACTGTGTGTGGCCTGCAGCTTTTTTCGTTGTTCAGGGATCAATGATGATTAATAATGCATAGGTCCTTTTTGTCTTTTCTTAGTGCAGATCAAAAGTAAATAAATCATTAGTAAATAAACAAATGCTCTCAGTAGCCCCACCTCCCTCCAGCTCTGCTCCACCAGACTCTGGCAGTTGCAGACTGGATGATTGAGTGATTCCAAATGCAGTGATTCCCAGAATAGGTTCAATTGCCCCAAGGAAGGTCCTGATTTAGCAATTATCATTCCATTTCATTCAATAAACACTTACCAAGCGCCTGTTCTCTGGAAGTCTCTTTGTTGGACCAGGGATGCAGGGGAGAGTGAGAGGCAGACAGGCCTTAGCTTTGCTGAGATATGGCCATGAATAACTGGGATAGAAAGTAGAATGTAATGTACCTGGGAAGGCAGGGGAGAGCCTTTCTAGAGTGCGCCACGTCCTTTCTTAATTTCTGCCTGTGTAAAATGGGAAGATGGGGAAGATTATCTTTAAAACCTCTTCCAGTTTTTGACTGTATGAAAAAAAAAGGAATTTTTTAAAAAGTGTTATAAGATTTGAAAAAGGAGAGATGACTTCTGTTTGGAAGGATCATGGAAGGCTTCAAGGTGGTGGCAGCACCTGGAGGAGAAGGGACTCTAGCTCCAATATTTCTCATGGCAACCTCCACCTAAATAGGGAGGGAATATCAGAGACCATCAAGTACAACTCACTCATTTTACAAATGAGGAAACTGAGGTCCAGAGAGGTGATGGACCCCTCTGGGTCATATTATGAATAAATGTGTGAGGCAGGATTTGAATTCAGATCCTCCTGACTCCTGATATAGTGTCCTATCCTTTAAGCCACTTAACCTGACAGCTCCCTGGTGTGGGGGTGCCCTTTATTCATCCAAGCAGTTCAATATTATCTATAAGTGTGATCCCAGGGTGAGGATGTCACCATTCAAGGGGAATCCTTCTTCACCTTGGACTCTACACTGGACCTCCTGCATGACAGTGCTGAGCACCTGGGGGTGTGGTAATGGTGGAAATTTGCCTCATTGTTTTATGACTAAAAACCAAAATCACCAGACCTGTGGTTTCCCAGGTTCAGGGGAACTCTTAGTAAGAAAACACTAAGAAGGTAGATGATCACCCACTCCATACCGCATAGTCTCAGAGAATTTCCTGAATGGCTCACCCAGGGTGACACAGTTAGGGATGTCGGGGCAGGGCTCAAACTCAGGCTGTTCCACCCCTGAGGCCAGCTGTCTTTCCCTCCCCACCATGCCTTTCTTGATATTGATATTCATAGGGTTATAGATCTAACCAGGAGGGATTTTAGTAGCCACTAAATCTCATCCCCTCATTTCACAGATGAGGAAACTGAGGTCTAGAAAGAAGCTAAAAGATTAGGTGGCTTGCTGAGGGCCACACAGCAAGTGTCTACAGAAGGATTGAACCCCGGTGTTCCTGATTCTGAATCCAGTGTTCTAAGCACTGTACTGCAAACAAGATTTCCTCAGTTCTTTCTTTTTTTGCATGGTTGGGTCTGGTGTTTCCTACCTGGGTTGTTCACTCCTCCTTAGACAGCCTGCTGGGCCCCTGCTCCTGAAGGGGGCTGGTTTATTATATTGGGGCCAGACAGTGCAGATATCTGATGGGCACTAACACAAATGCAGCTCAGAACTCCCCAGCTCCAGCTCCCCATGAATCTCCCCGACAGAGGGATTGCCCTACACAACCATGCCCAGCTGTTTGATTGAGCTTTCAAAGACCTGTACTGCATTGGAGAGGCTTTTGTGATTGTCAGATATTAAGGGGGCATTTTGCTCTACAAATAATGAGAATAATGTAATTATTTCTTTTCTCCATCATTCAGTCAGTTGTGCTATGGCAAAGATGTGGACCACTGGGGTAAAGCACAAGCAAGAGAAGGGAAGAAGGGAGGAAGGGAGGAAGGAAGGGAGGAAGGAAGGAAGGAAGGAAGGAAGGAAGGAAGGAAGGAAGGAAGGAATGGAAGGAGGGAGGGAGGAAGGGAGGAAGGAAGGAAGAAATGGAGGGAGGGAGGGAGGAAGGAAAAAAGGAAGGAAGGAAGGGAGGGAGGGAGGAAAAGAGGGAGAAAAGGAGGGGAAATGGAAGGGGGAGAGGAATGAGAGAGAGAAATCATTTATTTAATGCCTACTTTGTGCCAGGCATTTTGGTAACCACTTTTATAAATATCTCTGGGGCAGCTAGGTGGTGCAGTGAATAGAATACCAGCCCTGGAGTCAGGAGGTCCTGAGTTCAAATTAGGCCTCAGACACTTAACACTTACTAGCCATGTGACCTTGGGCAGATCACTTAACCCCAAATGCCTTGCTTTCCCCCCTCCAAAAAGCAATAAATAAATAAATAAACATTATCTTATTTGAGTCTCATAACAGCCCTGTGAGGTAGGTGCTATTATTATCTGCAGTTTACAGTTGAGGAAATTGAGGCAGACAGAGATTAAGTGACTTACCCACAGTCACAAGCTAGTAAGGGTCTGAGGCTGGATTTGAATTCAAGAGTCTTTCTGACTCCAGGTCCAGTGTGTGTTGGGGGAAAGGAGTGGTGCTCTCACTCTGGTTAGTAGATCTGCATGAACAGAATATCTTGGGCTGAAATAGGGAAATGCTATTGATGTGTGATTATAATGACTATATTTGGTCCCAGAGAAGAGAGGAGAAAATGTTAACTCCTTACCTTCTTTTCAGAGATGAGGGCCTCTGAGTATTGAATATTACATTTTTTTGGACTCAGTTGATATGCTGGTTCAGTCAATCACTTAGATATCAGTTGGTTTTTCTGAATAGTTCCCCCCTTTTTTTTCCTCTTTTGTTACAAGATGGCTCCTTGAGTAGCAGAGGGGGAAGAGCTACATTTGAAAATGAAGGTGATGAGAAAACAAAAGAGACCAATAAAATAAGAAAAAGAAATGTCTACACAACATCATTTGCAGCCTTTTCCCTTTTTCAGCCCCAAATATTTTGTTCAGATCTCTCTCTCTCTCTCTCTCTCTCTCTCTCTCTCTCTCTCTCTCTCTCTCTCTCACACACACACACACACACACACACACACACTCTCATGATACAGTTTCACAAAGGAAATATTTCTGGAAGCTTCCTTTGCCAGGGCTTAGAAGCAGCAGGGGCAGAAGGAGAACAGCCAAGACTTTTTGCCATCTTAATGCTTACTAATTAAACATCTGTTAGGGAAAAAAACAAAACAGCTAGAGATGGCAGATAAAATCTCAGCGATGGTTTTTGAAATCAGCAGGTCCTTTATTTAGTGACCTCCCCCATCTAGAACCCCACTAAGAACTCAGAAGGAAATAAATCCAGTGTGCCCAGCTGAAACAGCTGTCACAAAGCCCATGCACAAAAGCTCATGTACCTTACCTGGAACTCACATATTCTACAGATAACTCTAATAGGGGAGGCTACATGAGGCTAGAAGAGATGCCCTGCTGGGATGTGGAAAGTGCTGGAACTGGAGCCAGGAAACTGCAGTTCAAATCCAATCTTCAGAGCTTACCTCAGTTTCCTCATCTGTAAAATGGGAATAACAATGTTTGTGCAGCATCCTTCAAAGGCTTGTTGTGAGGAAAGCACATCATTAGTTTTCAATTGCTGTAGAAATGTGGTTTATGGTTATTATGATAGGGAACTTAGATATCTGGTTCCTCCAGGAATCAGGAAATGAGAAGAGGAATGAGCCTACTAGAGAAGCAGCTCTGGATTTGAAATGAGAAAACCTTTATTTGAGTCCTGATTTATTCACTGTTTGACCTTCAGAGGGTCACTTAACTGCTTTAAGCCTCAGTTTCCTAATGTGTAAAAACAGTATAATAATCCTTACATTACCTGCCTCACAAGGTCTTTGTGAGTAAAGTGCTTTGCAAACTAAAGCACATAAAAATGTGAGTTATTATGATAGCAGTGAATGACATTCAGAATGAGAACTGGAACCCTCCTTAGGAGGTTGACTGATGCTCAGAACTCTCTTTTTTAGAAGGTGGGGGAGGTGGGCTGTGAGCAAGAGAAAGAGAAAGAGGCAGAGACAGACAGAGACCATCAGACAGAGATGAGAGAGACAGAAATCAAGAGAACAGACAGAGAGATGGAGAGAGATGGGGGAGAGAGAGGAAGAGAGAGAGAGAGAGAGAGAGAGAGAGAGAG
>NW_027187400.1:9889612-9914686 GCF_028583685.1 Petaurus breviceps papuanus | reverse complement strand
AGAGAGAGAGAGAGAGAGAGAGAGAGAGAGAGATTAAATTTCTACATGAAAAAATCCTTTGGCATCTAAAGGGATATGTGTCAATTATGTAGAAAATATTCTCTGCGGTACAGCGCTCAACCACCAACCAGGCCAGATAAAGGAGGTGTTGCTGGAGGAGGAGAGAGGCAGCATGAGGAGGAGGCTGTTTGCTATCCATCAAACCTGCAGGGGAGACTGAGGGAGGGAGGAAGGAGGAAATGACTAAAAAAATAGAGCAGCAGAAAGCAGGTGTGTGTGTGTGTGTGTGTGTGTGTGTGTGTGTGTGTGTGTGTGTGTTTGTAGAGAGGGGGGGGAAGAGAGGAGAAGAGAGAGGGAAAGAGGAGAGAGGAGAGGAAAAGAGGGAGGGAGAGGAAGAGAGAGAGGAGAGAGACAGGGGGGATGGAAGGAAGGAAGGAAAGGAGGTAAGGAAAGAAGAGAGAGATATAAAGGAGGGTGAGGGAGAAAGGAGGGTCAGAGAGAGAGGAAAAGAAAAAAAAGAGGGAGACAGGGAGAAAAATTGGGAAGTGAGAAAAGAAAAGAGCGAACCTTTCTAATAAGCAGAAAACTGACAAAAAAAGAGAAATTATAGGGAAACCAAAAATTGCCAAGGTCGTTGACAGTTGAAATAACAATATTATCTTTGTTCTTTTTGGACATTACCCTGAAGCACTTCTCCCACAAGGGGCTTCTGCTTCTATCTCCTGGCAGAGTCTGCTTCCACAAAGAGGAGCTGGCCTTTTTGTCTGTTTCTGGCTCATTATATCTACCCCCCCCCCCCAGTCCAGGGAAATTCTCTACAACAAAGCTTAGCTATGGCTCATGTCTAGAGTCTCCCCCTGCAAAGGGATTAATAGTTTCTTCTAAGGTACTCAATGTGTAAAGTAGATATAAGGTACATATATTTATTTCTTCCATCACAAACTCAGAAGTGCACATTAAGAAATACTTAAAACATGAACTCATAATCCATGACTCCTGCTACATTCTCTTGAGAGGTAAAGCCAATTTTGTAGGAGTGCCGACCAGACCTTTCAGATTCACCTTGGACCTCAGCAACTCAAAGGCCAGATCCTTTTGGGCAGCTGAGTAGTGGGTTGGGCTTCCTTAGTCCTGTCAATGCAGCGTCCCTCTGGTAGTGATCTCCTCTGAAAAACAGCATGCACTTCCCACAGGGCAGCCAGCAGGAACTCTTGAATTCTTATGTCTGTCAGGATGGCTATTTGTTGACAGGCTCAGGGAAAGAAAAATAGAAGAGGTAGCCAGGGATTTCTGGGCTGATCTCAGGCTCACCTAGGCAAGCACAACATCTTATGTGCTGGTGGTAGTGGTGGTGGTGGTGGTGGTGGTGGTGGTGGTGGTGGTGGTGTGTGTGTGTGTGTGTGTGTGTGTGTGTGTGTGTAGCCATCATAGCTGCTTCATGGAGGGGAGGAGGCAGGGAAAGGGAAGAAATCTTCTTGTCTCCTCTCCCCCCTCTCCAAAAGTCTGAAGAGTTGACGGAGTCCAAAAATTGTTATTCTTTGTGACCCTATTTGGGGTTTTCTTGGCAAAGATACCAGAGTGGTTTGCCATTTCCTTCTTCAATTCATTTTACAGATGAAGAAACTGAGGCAAACAGGGTTAAGTGACTTGCCCAGGGTCACCTAGTGGGTAATGCCAGATTGGAACTCAGGAAGATGAGTCCAGCACTCTATCTACTGCTCCATCTAGCTGTTCAGAGTCCCAAGAGACATGGTCAAAAGAGAACAGAGAGGTAGTTCAATGGTCATAATTGACCCAGGCCTTCAATCCCAGGGACCAAGAGCACATGCCCATCCCCACAAAGCTAGAGTGTACCTGCCCAGCTCCACAGGAGGGGCCCCAGATCAGGAAGTTCCCCTTATCACCATGTCTGTAGCCAAGATAGAAAGTCTTATCTTTATAAAGACATGCAAGGGGAGGGAGAGTTTGAACTTTATCCTAGAGATGATGGGGAGTCACTAAAGGTTTTTGAAGAATAATCTCTATCTTGGGTCTGCCAAGTCAATATTAGCAGAAAGAGAGCTAGATTTAGAGTTGAAGGACCTGGGTTCAAATCCCAACTCTGCTACTCACTACCTGTATGATCTTGGGAAAGTTACTTAAATTCTCTGGGCCTCATTTTTCATCATCTGTAAAATGAGAGAGTTGGGGTCCTTTTTAGTTCAAAATCTTTAGTCTTATTCAAAGAGAAACCATGATACATATATCTACTAGGGGTCTCTCTGGGTTGAAGCAAATTTTAACTACTTTACAAAATTCCCATTGCTTTCCAGAACAGGTGTACTAATTCACAATTCCACCAACAATGAACTAGTATGCCAGTCTTTCCACAATCTCTCCATCATTGACTATTCATTGTGTTGACCAGTTTGGGTGTGAAGTAAAACCTCAGAGTAGTTTTCATTTGCATTTCTCTTATTATTAATAATTTGGAACCTTCTTTCATGTGGTTAATAGTTCATAATTCTTCAACTGAGGACTGTTCACTTTTATCCTGTGACCATCTATTAGGGAATGACTTTTGATCTTATACACTTTTGTTATGAGGGCAACCTACAGGTCTCAAACCAATCAGTGAGTTGGGGGAAGTCTAATCTACCTCAAATATGTGATTACTTCCCCCAGTGGAATTTGTTCCAACAGCCATGAAGGTGGCTGAAACAGGCCCTGTGAAGTGCTTAGAGCTTGGTCAGATGTTGAAGAACCAAGGGCATCAACGGCATGCGGGGTCATCACCAGTCTCTTGACTTTTGTCCTGCCACTGGACTTCCATGACTCTGGAAGAAAGAGAGAGGCTGATGACTCTGTGCAACTCTGCCTCACTTAAGTCCAATTCAAATGCAAGTCATCACCCCTTGATGTCGTTGGTCCTCTTCAAAATTAAGGAACACAACACAAGGCATATCTTGGACGCCAATCCTTTATGAGAAATATCCTTTGATAATATAATTTCCCCAATCGACTGCTTCCCTTTTATGCTGGATGCAATGATTTTGACTGTGCAAAAGCTTTTCCATTCCACATAATCAATTTTATCCATTTCATATTTTGTAATTCCCTCTATTGTTATTTGCTTAAGACTACATCTTCTTCCCAAAGCTGGAACATGATCTGTTCCTCTTCTCATTTTTTAAATAGTATGACCTTTAATATACAGATCATACATCCACTTTTAATTTCTTTTGGAATATGGTGTAATGTGTTGGTCAATTTGTGTCTGACTGCTTTCTAGTTTACCCTAGAAGTTCATATCACATGGGGAGTTCTTTCATAGATACCTTATGTTTTCAAGTTTATCAAATACTGGGTTATTAAGTTTCATGATTTCTGATTTTTTGAACATTCTATGTTCTAAGGCCCCACCCAGCTCTAACATTCTGTATTTTAAGCCCTCCCCACCCCAGCTCTGATATTCTGTGTTCTAAGGGTCCTCCCTGCTCAGACATCTGGATTCTAAGGGACCTCCCCGTTCTGACATCTTGTGTCCTAAGGCCCCACCCAGTTCTGACTTTCTCTGTTCTAAGGTCCCTTCAAAGTCAGATACTAAGCATTTGGTGAGAAAAAAAAGAAACCAAAGAGGAAGGCAAAAGTCTGAAGCTTAACTACAGTCTTGAAGTCTGGTCAAGTACCAGCTAATACTTCTCCTGGTAGAAGGTAGGATCACCATTATCCTCCATGGTTCAGATTTTCCTTTTTTAAGGGGACAGATAGCAATGTCAGACACTCCTGCTTCTGAGGATGGATATATTATTGATCAATTCTGTTTTAAAAGTCTCTGGAAACCTGATCTCTGGAAGTTTTGTCATCAAAATCATTCCCATGAAATGTAACAAAAACCAAAGATGACCCCACGAGGGACTTTTGGAAGGCCCCACCATGCTGTATTCAGGTTTGGGGGCAGATGTTTATGGAGGTGCCACTGGGATGAGAAAAGGGCCATCTGTAGGCCATATTGCCTATATTCTAGCCAAGGTCCTCATCTGCCCACAGTTATAACCTTAGACTCCACCCATAGGTCACTTGGCTCTGATAGGTGAGATTATACTGTCCAGAACCAGGCCTCCTTGACATTTCCCTGCCATCTTTACCCTATATATGCTGCCTTTCTCACTCCCTAGGTGAGTGCAGTGAATAAAGCACCCAGCCTGGAGTCAGGAAGACTCATTTGCATGCGGTCAAATCCAACCTCAGACACTTACTGCTGTGTGACCCTGGGTAAGTCACTTAACCCTGTTTGCTTTACTTTCCTTATCTGTAAAATGAGCTGGAGAAAGAAATGGCAAATCACTCCAGTATCTTTGCCAAGAAAACCCTAAATGGGGCCACAAAGAGTCAAACATGACTGAAAAATGACTCAACAATAATAATTCTTCCATTAAAATGTAAACTCCCCCAATGCCATTCTTCAATAGAGAAATGGTAAAAAGATATAAGCAAACAATTCTCAGAAGAATTGCAAATGATTAACAACCACATGAAAGAATTCTCTAAATCACTAATAATGGGAGAATTGCAAGTCAAAACAACCCTAAAGTTTAACCTCACACTCATCAAAAGATGGGAATAGTCAATGTTGAAAGGGGTTATAGGAAAACACTCAAATTAGTGTACTATTGCTGGAGCTGTGAATCAGTACAACCATTTTGGAAAGCAATTTGGAATTATGTAAATTAAGTTACTAAAATGTCTATACCCTTTAAACCCAGAGATTCCACTGCTAGGCATATTCCCCACAGGAAGCCATTGATTAGAAGAAGGTCCCTATATACACCTGAATATTTATAACAGCACTTTCTATGGTGGCAAAGAATTGGAAACAAAGTAGATGACCATCAGTTAGGGATACAGATAAACAAATCATGGTGCCTGGATGTAATGGAACATTATTTTACTATAAGAAATGATGAATATGATGAATGAAGACAGAGAAGCATGGAAAGATTTACATGAATAGATACAGAGTGAAGTCAGCAGAGCCAAGAAAACAATGTACACAATGAGTGCAACAATGTAAATGGAATGAACAACCACCACAAAGCAATCAAAAGCGAACATGGCAAGATTAAGAAGAGAAAGCCTGGAAAGAAAAAATATGAGAAGACACTTTGCCCTCACTCCTTTGCAGGCACTGGTGCTCCAGGGGTGTACAACATTGCATAGATATTCAGATTTTTCTAGTGTATTGATTAGTTTTACTTATTTCCCCCCCTTCTTCCCCTTTTTCTTTAAAAATATGCTTTGTTCTATGGGATATGTTTGTGGGAGGCAGAGAGGAACACTGGTAGAATTTTTGGTGGTAAAAAAAGAAAAGATATCAATAAACATACTTAAACTTTTAAAAAAAGAACATAAGGTTCTCAAGGGCAAGAGCTGTCTCAAATACACACACACACACATATATAATATATGTAGCTTATATATGTAACCCTAGTACTTAAGCATATTGTAAGTACCTAATAAATGCTCTATTTATCTATCTTCCCATCTGTTTTTATAAACAAAACAAAACAAAGAGCTATGTGTAGCCAGAACTTGCAAGTGTCAAATGGGGGGAAATTTGCAACCTATATATCTAATGAAAGTCTGATGTCATATATATGTGTGGGTATATATGTGTGTATGTATATGTATATATGTAGAACTAGCACAACTAACACAAATCTATAAGACTGAGAGACATTCCCCAATAAACATATGCTCAAAGGATATGGAGACTCTATCAAAACATTTGGAGACTACCAAGAGCCATATGAAAAAGTGCTTCAAATCGTTAACAAGAGAAATGAAAGCCAAAAGAATTTTGAAATTTCAACTCACATTTGTCAAATTGACATGATGACAAAAGATAAAAATAATGAATGTTGTAAGGTGACAGGTGCACTGGTACATTGTTGGTGGACCTGAAAATGAGTGAAAACACTCTGGAAGACAATTTGCATATGCTAATAGGTGTTAATAAAATGTCCATACCCTTGACCCAAAGATCCCACTGTTAATCATATACCCCAAGGAGGTCAGACCCAGAAAGATTCTATACCAATAAAAATATTTATAACGGTATTTTTTTTGTTGTAGCAAAAAACTGAAAAGAAAGTAGGAGTCTGACATTTGATAAATGGTTGAACAAATTGTGGTACATGAATGTAATATAATATAATTTTGTCATAAGAAATAATAAATGCCAGGAATACAGAGAAATGGGGGGAAACTTGTATGAACAGATGCAGCCTCAAGTCAGTAGAACCTGTAGCATTATGACTGGTGGAAAGAATGAAAAAACAAAGCCCTGAGCTGTTTAATAATAATAATAATAATAAAAAGACCAACTTTACCCCTGGAAAAGCGATGAGGAAATACAACTTCCTCTTTTCCTTAGAGAAGTGAAGAACTATGGGTGCAGAACACTGCATGACTTGTCACACACTCAAGCTATGTTAGCTGCTTTTGTTTTCCTGTTTTTCTTTGTTACAAGAAAAGATTTGCTGAGTGGATGGGAGTGAGGACAACATATCTGGAAATGACCACAATATAAAAACAAAAGGCATTGGTAAAACATGTTGTTAAAAGCTCGTATACACACAACCAACTCATAAATCCCCCACAATATCCCTAAGGTATCATATGTTACAACTAAGAGGGACGTTAGAATATAAGATGCTACAATATGGAATTATAGAGCTACAAGATATCTTAGAAAAGAACCTTAGAAAATAGAATGTCAGAGCTGGAGGGGCCTTAGAACACAAAATGTCAGAGCTGGAAGTCTTAAAACACAGAAGGTCAGAGCTAGGAGGGTCGTTAGAACAAAGGTTGGCAGACCTGGTAAAGACCTCAGAACACAGAATGGCAGAGCTGGAAGAAGCTTTAGAAATCATTTTATTCAGCTTCCCTGAGGCCCTGAGAGGGGAAGCAATCTGCCCAAGGTCACTTGAGTCACTGGCAAAGCTGGGAAAAGAATTCATGAGTTCTACCTCATTCAGGGGTTTTTCCCCACTTTTCCACCCTAGAAAAGTCACTGACCTCAGGACTGGGAGGAAGTCTTCTTTACCAAATGGGGTTCTCAGAAGCTCAGGCAGAGCATCTGGGGAAAAATCTGTTGTCCAGGAGGCTGCGGTTTGTAATTTCCCCAAGATGATACCTGTCTAGACAGAAGGGAGTTCTGTGCCTGTGGAGAATGCAGATAGCATCTGAATAAGAATTCTGGGTCTGGCTGAACTCTTCTGCTCTCGGAGAGGAGGCTCTGGAAACCGATGAGAGATAGAGTGAGCACGTGCTATGTGCCCAGCCTCGGTCTAGCCATTAAAGAGGCCATGGACGTGGTCTGGAGGAGAATTTACAGAGTGACAGCTGGAGGGGACCTCTGACTATGGACTATTAGAGCAAAGAGCTTTTATTTTGTCCAGACTTTTAGTTTCAAAATTCTTCCTACCAATGTAGATCACATTTTGTTGTTCAGCTATTTTTCAGTCAGGTCTGACTCTTCCTGACCCCATTTGGGGTTTTCTTGGCAAAGATCCTAGAATGGTTTGCCATTTCCTTCTCCAGATCATTTTATAAGATGAGTAAACTGAGGTAAACAGGGTGAAGTGACTTGCCCAGGTAGTAAATGTTTGAGGCCAGATCTAAATTCAGGAAGACTCCTCTTCCTGACGCCAAGCTAACTCTCTGTCTACTGCATCATCTATTTGTCCATAGCATCAGCTCAGTTCTTCAAGCTGTGATTTAGAGAGAGTTGCTTGGGGTAATCGAAAGATGAAGTGATTTGGCCAGGGTCACACAGACAAGTATGTAGAACCTGAACCCAGGTCTTTCTGACTCCAAGTCCAATTATCTATAGACAATAGAATGTCAGAGCTGAGAGGGCCCTTAGGACCCACAATGTCAGAGCTGGGACGGTTCTTAAAACATACACTATTGGAATTAGGAGGACCCTTAGATCACAGAATGTCAGAGCTTGGAGGGCCCTTAGAACATGGAATGTCATAGCTTGGAAGGCCCTTAGAACACAGGATGTCAGAGCTGGGAGGACCCTTAGAACATGGAATGTCATAGCTGGGAAGGCCCTTAGAACACAGGATGTCAGAGCTGGGAGGGCCCTTAGAACACAGGATGTCAGAGCTGGGAGGACCCTTAGAACACAGGATGTCAGGGCTGGGAGGGGCCTTAGAACACAGGATGTCAGAGCTGGGAGGGCCCTTAGAACACAGGATGTCAGAGCTTGTAGGGTCTTTAGAACCCAGGATGTCAAACCTGGGAGTGCCTTTAGAGCACAGAACATCACAGCTGGGAGGGCTTTTAGAACACAGAATGTCAGAGCTGAGAGGGCTCTTAGAACACAGAATGTCAGAGCTGAAAGGGCTCTTAGAACACAGAATGTCAGAGCTTGGAGGGGCCTTAGATCACAGAATATCAGGGCTGAGAGGGTGTAATGGGAATGTAAATTTTAAAGATCTTCCGTGCCCCTAGGCTGAAGTGCACCTGGAGCCTGGGGTGGGAGGCTTGTTTTTCAGTAGATACTTCTTGATTGGCCAGTGAGTCAAGATTGTTACATTCTCTGAGCCAGGAGAAGGCTATATAAGCCCTGATGTGTAACTTTGTTTTGGGGCTCACTTTGAGAAGTGTTCTGTGATTTGATATGTATTCTGGGAAGCCCCCCCAGCTTTGAAAAACCCAGATGTTGAAACCCACATGTTGATTTGGTATGGATATAATGGTTGGACAGTTTGGAAATCTGTCTATTTGACCTGTTTCTGTCTTGATAATTCTGCCCGTATACTTTGAAGTTCAGGGTGCTGACCTTTTTCCCCTGAGCAAGGTAAACAATATATGTCTGACTGATTAAAGTAAGCTTGTTAACCCATTTTGAGTTGCTTTCCTTTATCAAAGCAGATCCAAGAACCTGTGTTGGCAGCAAACCCTGAGGACCCTTGGGGTGCTTGCTGCTACAGAGGGCTCTTAGAACACAGAATGTCAGAGGTGGGAGGGCCCTTAGGACATACAGTTTTAGGACTGGAACAGTATTTGAGCCCATCTTGTCCTAATCTCTTCATCTTACAGAAGGGAGGCATAGGGAAAGGATGTGACAGAATTCAGTGTATCAGAAACAATGCCAAACCTGAAATCCAAAAACCTGACTTGGTGTTGTGGCTCTGCCACTTCTTAAAAAGGCACTTTGCCTGTCCTGGCCTCAGTCTCCTCCCCTGTAAGACATTGTAATGCGAATGCAGATTTGGAAGATCTTCCCTGCCCCTAGGCTAAAGTGCACCTGAAGCCTGGGGTGGGAGGCTTGTTTTTCAGTAGATACTTCTTGATTGGCCAGTGAGTCAATAAGGTTGTTACATTCTCTGAGCCAGGAGAAGGCTATATAAGCCCTGATGTGTAGCTTTGTTTTGGGACTCACTTTGAGAAGTGTTCTGTGATTTGATATGGATTCTGGGAAGCCGTTGTTGAGAGTCCCCCGGCTTTGAAAAACCCAGATGTGGAAACCCAGATGTTGACTGGGTATGGATGTAATGGTTGGACAGTTTGGAAAGCTGTCTACTTGATCTGTTAATGTCTTGATAATTCTGTCTGTATATTTTGAAGTTTGGGGTGCTGACCTTTTTCCCCTGAACAAGGTAAATAATATATGTCTGACTGATTAAAGTAAGCTTGTTAACCCATTTTGAGTTGCTTTCCTTTAGCAAAGCAGATCCAAGAACCTGTGGTGGCTGCAAACCCTGAGGACGCTTGGGGTGCTTGCTGCTACAGACATCCATGCTTTCCTTCCCACATTGTTGCTTTCAGGAGGGAATGGCTTGAGAAGTGCCCAAGCCTAAGCCCTTCTCCCTTCTGCCTTCCTTTACAAACCCTCTTCCCTCCTTTCTGAAAGCCCAACATCGGTAGGAACAGGCGACCCCAGTCCAATGACAGACGTTGCTAATCAGAATGAAACACACACTTGGACCTGAAAAGATGAAATGATGCATCACACAGCCCGATGCCACAGATCGATTTAACTCCCACACTTCAATTTCCTCTGGTCCAAAGAGTCTGGAGTCTAAGGAGGAGCTGCTGCTGGTGGAGGGGGGCAACAACAGGAAATTCTCTTCAGACATGAAAGAAATGAATGTTGGAAAAATGATGCTTATCTCCCAGGAAAACTTGCTAGCAAATCAAGGTAGGGCAGCAGCAGAAACCCAAAGCATGGTCTGTCCCCAGAAAGGCAAGACCCAGCCTAGTATGAAGCATTTCCAGGAGGCCTTGCTCCTTTGCAGAGGTGGGGGTCCATAGATAGGAAATATTGCATATATTGTCAGATATTTTTCTATGCGTTGATCATCTGGGCTACTTTTTCAATCTTTCTCTTTTTTTGTTTTCTTTTTTTCCTCTCTTTTTTTATTTTTTAGTTTACACCATTCATTTCTACAAGATTTTGAGCTAAAAATTTTCTCCCCAATTTTCCCTACCCACCACCCCAAAACAGAGTCCCCACTGAATATCCCATCCCCCAATCTGTTCTCTCCCATATCTTCCCCCATTCCCCCTTCGACTTTCCAGTAGGGCATGGTGGATCTCTATGCCCCACTGCCTGTATATCTCATTTCGCAGTTACATGTAAAATATTAATAATAATATGTATATATTTTTAAATATTCGATTTTAAAACTTTGGATTCCAGATTCTTTCCCTTCCTCCCTTGTCATTCACCTTCACTGAAAAGATAAGCAATTCAATATAGGTTGTACATGAGTAGCTATGCAAAACATTTCCATAGTGGATATGTTGTGGAAGGCTGACTATATTTCCCTCTATCCTATCCCACCCCCACTTGTTCTATTCTCTACTTTTATCCTTTCCCTTTTCAAAAGTGGGTGCTTCTAACTTCCCTCCCCCCAGCCTGCCCTCCCTTCCATTTTCCCCCCTCTCTTCCTCTTCCCCTCTACTCTCCTGTAGGGTGAGATACCCTATTTAGTGTGTAAGCCAAATTCAATGAGAATAAGATTGACTCATTCCCTTTTGCCTTCCTGTTACTCCCCTCCATTGTAACAATTTTCCCTTGTCTCTTCTATATGAGATAATTTACCCCATTCTGTCTCTCCCCATCTCCTCTCATTATATTCCTCTCTCACCTCTTATTTTCACCTTTTAAATATCATCCCTTCCTATTCAATTGGTCCTGTGCCCTCTGTCTTTGTGTACCTGTAAACATATATACACACACTCACATATGTATTCATATGCCCATATACCCTCCTATATAGACATATATATATACAGACATATATACATTTCTATTCCCTTCAGCTATTCTCATACTGAGAAAAGTTTCATAAGTTACAAATATCATTTTTTCCATGTAGGAATATAAGTAGTTCAGCTTTGATAAGTTCCTTATGATTTCTTTTCCCTGTTTACCTTCTCAAGCTTCTCTTGTTTCTTGTATCTGAATGTCAAATTTTCTATTCAACTCTAGTTTTTTCATCAAGAATGCTTGAAAGTAGGGGTGGCTAGGTGGCGCAGTGAGTAAAGCACCGGCCCCAGAGTCAGGAGGACCCGAGTTCGGTTCTGGCCTCAGATACTTAACACCAACACAAAAAAAAAAAACTAGCTGTGTAACCTTGGGCAAGTTACTTAACCCCAATTGTCCTCCAAAAGGCAAAAAAAACCAAAAAAGAATGCTTGAAAGTCCTCTATTCCACTGAATGACCATATTTTCCCCTGGAACATGATACTCAATTTTGCTGGGTAGGTGATTCTTGGTTTTAATCCCAGCTCCTTTGACCTCTGGAATATCATATTCCAAGCCCTTCTATCCCTCAATATGAAAGCTGCCAGTTATCCTGATTGTGTTTCCACAATATTCAAATTGTTTCTTCCTGGCTGTCTGTAATATTTTCTCCTTGATTTGGGAACTCCGGAACCTGGCTATAATATTCCTAGGAGTTTTCTTTTGGGGATCTTTTTCAGGAGGTGATCAGTGGACTCTTTCAACCTCTACTTTGCCCTCTGGTTCTAAAACATCAGGGAAATTTTCCTTGAGAATTTCTTGAAGGATGATTTCTAGGTTCTTTTTTTGATCATGGCTTTCAGGTAGTCCAATAATTTTTAAATTATCTCTTCTGGATCTATTTTCCAGGTCAGTGGTTTTTCCAATGAGATATTTCACATTGCCTTCTATTTTTTCATTTGTTTGGATCTGTTTAATAGTATCTTGATTTCTCATAAAGTCACTAGCTTCCCTTTGCTTCAATCTAATTATGAAGGAATGATTCTCCTCAGTGAGCTTTTGAGATTCTTTTTCCATCTGGCAAATTCAGCTTTCTTCTCCTCATTGATTTTTTGAGCCTCTTTTGCCATTTGAGTTAGTCTGTTTTTTAAGGTGTTATTTCCTTCAGTCAGGTTGTTGACTCTCATTTCATAATTTTCTTGCATGGTTCTCATTTTTCTTCCCAATTTTTCCTCCTCTTCTCTTATTTGATTTTCAAAATCCTTTTTAAGCTCCTCTATGGCCTGTAACCAGCTCATATTTTTCTTGAAAACTTTTGGTGCAGGAGTTCTGACTTTGCTGTCTTCCTCCTGTTCCATGCTTTGATCCTTTTTGTCCCCAAAAAATGAGTGTAAAGTTGGGTTATTCTGTGTGCTTTGCTTCCTTTGCCTGCTCATGTTGCCACTCAATTGCTTGACTTTTGGGCTTTTTGCCATAATAGAACTCTGCTACCAGAAACAGGAGCTTTATCCCAAATGCTGGGATTTTCGCAGCTGCTGGAGGTATTAGTTGGGTGCCCTCTCTGAAGCCTCTACACACTGGCAAGCTGGTTGCACACCCCAGGACCTCGACCCTAGACCAATAGAATCCAGACCCAAGCAGGTTAGAGCAAGAGTGCTTGCCTCTCAGACTGGTCGCTTGGTCCCCCTACACTCTGCAGGCCAGAAGCTGAAGCTGCCACATGGCAGTGGCTGCATGGCCGTGGCACCTCAGCTGCTTCTCACCCCAGTGGCAAAGGTCTGATCGCACCCCGAATTCCCATGTCCCAAAGTCCATACTGCACTGACTTCTCCCTTTATCCTTGGCATCTATGGGTTGATAATCCTGGAAACCACCACAGCTGCTGGTGATCTTAAATCTCTCCAGCCAGCAGCTGGTCAGGCCTGCCCTGGGGCTAAAACCTTGGGCTCCTAGGGGCTAGGGTCAACTCCCAAACCACTGTGCTGGCCCCTTGCTGCGGGTCTGCCAGACTGTCTTCAGTGGGAGGTTAGCTTCTCTGTGTCATTTTGTGGGTTCTGTCCACAATAGTAATTTTTTTTTTTTTTTAAGCAATCAGGGTTAAGTAACTTGCTCAAGGTTACACGGCCAGTTATTTCTGGGTGTGGTGCTGAGTGTCTGAGCCCGGGATTCGATCTCCAGGTCGTCCCAACACTGGAGCCGGTGCTCTTACTCGCTGTGCTACCTGGCCGCCCCCTATAGTAATTTTTTACGTGAATGGGGGAGGTAGGAGACAGAGCTGTGAGGAGGTCCTGTTTCTACTCCGCCATCTTGCCTCCTCCCCCTCAATCTTTCTCTTTGAAAGTATTCATTTCTAAGGGATGGCTCTTTAGGAGGGGAGAAGAGGAGGAGGAATACAGGGAGAAATTCAGTTGAAATCAATAAAAAATTTAACTAAAAATATAAAAGTTAGGAGTGGCACCGTGAATAGAGCACTGGCCCTGGAGTCAGGAGGATCTGAGTTCAAATTTAGCCTCAGACACTTAACACTTACTAGCCGTGTGACCTTGGGCAAATCACTTAACCTCAATTGCCCCTCCAAAAAAAACAATAAATAAAAATATTTTTTTAAATAATAAGAGTTGGGAGGAGGCCTTATTCCTTTGCAGAAGTGGGTAGGTGGTCTATGGATGTGGAGTCTTACATATGACACATCCCATTTGTTTCCTGTGAGTTGACTGGTTTAGCTGCAATTTTTCCCTCTTCATTTTTCTTTCCTAAAAAAACTCTTTGTTATAAGAGATTGCTCTCTGGGAAAGGAAGGGGGAAAAAAGAGAGGTGAAAATCTAAGAAAATATGAAAACAGATTTTCATAAAATCTATGAAAAAAGAGTGGGGGTGATGTTTGCTGATAGGAGGTAAAGGGGAGGGATTCCCTATTTCTCCAGGTCTCAGCAATGGTCAAACTGTAATAATTTTAAACTGTAGCCCAAGGAGGTTGGGTTGGGTTGGTACAGGAAATTTGGTCTGACACCAAGAGGTGACTCTTCTCTGCAAACCTTCCTGTTTTTGAAAGTTGCTTACCCCTTCAGAATATCTGAAGGGAGGGTCTTCAGATCCCTGGTAAAAAGAGATAAGGATGGTCTCTCTTGTGCCTAGCACCTTCTTCTGATCCCTTCCATGCTGGGATGGGTTCCAAAGGGCATCTTGGTGAGAGACAAATGGTTTGGGGATAGGAGTTAATTATAGGCATAGTCCTTGGCTGTTTTATCTTTTTAGATGCTGGTTCCCTTTCGATGAAATTTCTATTATATACAAAGCAGCATGGTCTAGAACTGAGAAAGTATTCAAAGTGAGAGGGATAGGAGCCCTGGAGGACCATAGCCTGATCCTAAAGTAGCTGTGATTTGATCCTACCAGGGCAGGGCGTGATCCAGCCAATCAGGGTAGAGAGATGGGTTGTATCCATCCCATCTTCTCCAAGACAGTACCCAACACAACCACACCTAACTCTCTCCCTAACACTCCCCTACTGGACTCCTGCCAAGTTCCCTAACTACCCCCTTCTGAGTCAAGGCCTCAGAATCTCACTGCTAACCAGGTACATATAGCTGCAGCTAAGATGACGTCACTGGGAAAATCCCTTCCTCCCAAGCATACTCACTGCTTGGACTGGGCTCAGGGCTGGTGACCAGTGAGTAAAATGCCCACTCCAACCGTTTTTCCCTTTGGGTGGGGAAGAATGAGTTAATTACACAGGTTAAGCAGGCAGATATGGGTAGTGATCTGCATCATGGATCTCATTACATTATCTTTCCCCCTAAACTCAATGGACCTTCTTCCAAACTTCCTCATTACTGTCAAAAACACAGCCATGGCTGCAGCCACAAAGGTTCACAGCCTCAGTGTCATCCCCATCTCCTCCCTTTCTCTTACCCCACATATTCACTCAGTTGCAGATTTTCCCTGTTCTATCTTTGTATCTCTCACATCTGTTCCCTTCTCGACACTAGCAATAAAGGCCCTCAGCACCTCTTAGCTATTGCAGTGGCCTCCTCATTGGCCTCTCCAACTCAGGGCTAACCCCTTTCTCCAATCTCTCATCCAAAGTGCTGCCATCATGGTTTCCCTAAAAAGGTGGTAGAACCACGCCTCTCTTCTATTCTGACAAACTCCCATGATTTTCTATGGAATCTAGAATCAGATATTATTTCATCTTTCTTGCATCTTTTTAAAGTTTTTATTTTTGTGTTTTATAACGTACATAGTTATTAGTGTATTATTAGTACATATGTGGTGGCTAGGTGGCACAGTGAACAGAGCATTGGCCTGGAGTCAGGAGGACCTGAGTTCAAATCTGACCTCAGACACTTAACATTTACCAGCTGTGTGACCTTGGGTAAGTCATTTAACCCCAACTGCCCTGCCTTCACCCCTCCAAAAAGCAAAGAAAAAAAAGAAAGTAGCACATATATATATATATATAAAATTTACAAGTAAGTAAATGCATACATATTAAGGGTGCATGTTCAACAATATTTTGATGAGGCGCATGATCAAAAACATTGGGGAATACTGGGAGAGCCTGAGTGAGGAATACTTTGGTTTTCAATCTTTTCATTTGTATCTGACTCTCCACAACCCCATTTGGGATTCTCTTGGCATAGATACTGGAGCGATTTGCTATTTCCTCCTCCAGCTCATTTTACAGATGAGGAAACTGAGGTAAACAGGGTTAAGTGACTTGCCCAGGGTCACACAGCTAGTAAGTGTCTGAGGCTGGATTTGAACTCAGGTCTTCTTGACTACAGATCCCACACTCTAAACCCTGTTCCACCTAGCCGCCCAAGGAATACCTAGGGCAATCACTAAACTAACCAGTATTTATTAAGATCTTACTATGGCAGGCAGTGTGCTAAGTCCTGGGGACACAAGTACCTGCACATGGAAAGGTAGAACCTGACCCCATGGAGCTTACCTTCTCCTAGAAGAAGAAGAAGGGTATAATGAGTAGACAGCTACGTGAATGTAATATAATTTAAGGAGAGAGAGGAGGGAGAGAGTTAACAACAAAGGGAGAGGCTTCCTATAGGATGTGGAACCTGGAATGAGCCTTGAAGGACGTTTAGGATTCTGAAAGACAGATGGGAGAAGGGAGGGCATTCCAGGCCTGAGGGCCAGCTGGGGCAAAGGCAAAAGGATGGGAGATGGAATGGAGAGTTTGTAAAGTGGAGTGATATGTCTGGAAAAGTAGACTGAAGCCAGACCATGCTGAGATAAGATCTATGACCGCTTGGATCAATTAGATGAAATTTAGTCATTTCAGTCACAAAACAACAATAAAAGCAGTTTTGGAAAGCTCTTCCTCCTCATTTCTGCTCTTAGCATCACTGGCTTCCTTCAAAGCTTAGCTCAAATGCCGCCTTGGACAAGGGGCCTTTTCAGGTCCCCAGCTACCAGTGCCTTCCCCTCAAAGGCTACCTTTTATCTCCTTTAGATGCATCTTGGATGTTCCATATGTCTATGTTATCTTCCCATTAGAATATAAGATCCTTGAGGACAGGAACTGCTCTCATTTTTTCTTTGTATCCCCAGTGAACATAGTAAGTACTTAATAAAAGTTTGTGATGAATTGATCTCTAGCATTATTTCATTTTAACCCTGCTTCTGGCCAAGTCTGGGGCAGATTTACTGGAGAAAAGCCCTGCAACTTGGGTGCTGCATAATTGGAGGAAAACAGTTCCTGACTGGCTGAGAGAACCATGAGCACCAAGTCATGCAGAGGGACATTGAGAAAAGACTTTAAAAATAGAAATGCATCTAAAGAGGTTTGAGCTTCAGACTCCTGAATGGTGGATTGGAGCCTGAGAGGCAGAGACATGTAGAAGATGCCAGCCAGCATCACATCGCTTGATTTCCAGTGCTTGCCACCCCAGAGACTGTTGAGAAAGAGGCCTATCTCAATGAGATCATCCTCTCTCACTCCCAGGTAAAAAATGAATTTACTCTTGTATACCCTTTGTTATATTCTTATCCATGTAATGTCTATGATTTCTTTTGGCTATTTTTTTTTGACAAAGATGTACATTCTATTTGAGATGAGACAGAGACAGAGACAGAGAGAGACAGACAAAGACAGACAGACAGACAGACAGAGATCAGTATGTGATGGGAAAGTGGTAAGTTAGTAAATGTAAACTTAGGGCTATCTTCCCCTTTGAGAGGGATTAGGGAAAGTGGCATCCTGGATACTCCCAAAGTGTTGTCCTCTTAGATTTACAGACATATGAGTCATGGTATATAGGTGTAATTCTAGCCCAATATCCGTCTTGGATAAATGAGAGGGTGCTCCCCTTCAGAGGTCCATAGTTGTGGCCAGTTGTCCACTGATACAAAAGGGCTGCTGTCAAGTGATCACTCAGGTCACCCTCTTGACAACCATCCTTGTTATATGCAGTAGACGTCACAGTTTCCCCTTCTTATGGTTGGCAGTAATCTCCATGCTACTTGTAAGTGTGAATTTGTGATTGGTCAGAGAAGTATCATGTTGTCGGGGTGGGGTGGGGAATCCAGTACCAGGACTGGTAGGCAAGGCTTTGGTAGGTAGTGGAGTGGGGTAGAAAGGAAGTTATGAACAGTGGACCAAAACAAACAAACAAACAAACAACTGGGGGTGGGGAGATTGATGCCTTAAGAAAAAAAGGTGAAAAGAAGACTTAAAGTCATGTGGGCTTGGCCAGTCAGATCCACCAGGACTCAATGAAACAAAGGAAAAGTCTTTAGAGCTAGGAAATAAAGGTGACTCCAAATGTCTCCTTCAGGGGGTTTGAAATAAAGCAACCAGCACTTATTACTCAGAGAATAAAGACAAGAGGCTTTCAAAAGGCAAGAGAAATTTTACATATACTTAATAAAATGACAGACACAACGGAGGTTGTCAATTACATTTTTAAAATTTTCCATTTAAAAACTTGTAAAACTACTAGTGAATGAACCTTTATTTACTTATTTTTCGAAATTTGAAAGTTGTTGGAGCTAGAGTCCCTAGAATGTTGAAACAGAATGGGACCTTGGAATACAAAATGTTGGAACCAGTGACTTTGGAGTATTAGAGCTAAAGAGAGCTTGGGAACATAGATTGTAGAGCTGAAAGGGTTCCCAGAATGTAGAGTGTTGGAACCGGAAGGGTGTGATCTGTGTCCGCCCCTCCAGCCACCCACCCCAACCTTAAGTCAGTGACTCTTGGTAGCAGAAAGGCTGCCAGCCCCAGCCCCAGCTTGGGAGCATTGTATGTCTCCTGGGGTCTCTGGGACAGCAGGACCCTGGAGAGCAACATCTCAGGAATACGAGAGGAACTGGACAAACTGTGATGCCCACAATGAGAACGAGCTCTGCAAGGCGGCTCACCAGTACATTTCCTGTCATGTCCAGGGATAGAGAGTCTTTTGAAGAAGGCAGCAAATTGCTCTTCTCTAGAAGGCACAATGTGCCCATCTGCTTCCACTGCAGGAAGTGGGGGTGGGTGGGTGAGGGGGAGTGGAGGAAGTATGGCTGAGGGTGGGGGAAGGAACTGCATATGGGACAAGCACGAAAATAAAAGCCAACCCAAGCAAATACATAGTTAGCAAGCCTAAGTCTGGGGGAGGCAAAGAGCCCGGGCACCTACGTACCTGTCTGAGTGAGCTTCTCAGAGCTCAGGGGATTACCAACCAGGAGCAAGGCAGCTGGCAAGGCCATCCATCCACTGGTGTCCTTCTATTCCAGTCAGGACATTCCTACCTCCAAACCCCTATCACTGTGGTGCAGCCAGGGAAGACCAGCTTGGCCTTCTCCTTGCCAATAAGAAGAAAGAAGGCACACACAGCCAAGGGGCCCCCAAGTACAACAGAAAGAGCATTGCCTTAAAAGCCAAGACATTTAATAATCTAACACTCACTGTCTGCTAAGTTGTCTGCACTTTACTGGACTCAGTTTCCCAATCTATGAAATGGGGATTGGAATGGGAGAGTCTTTAAGGTTTTTTTCCAGCACCAAGACCTAAACTCTGAGCATTCTAAAAACACTGGGTCTGCGGTCAGACCTAAGACCTGGGTTCAAACCCTGCCTCTGACATTACTAGCTATGATCCTAGAAAAATTCCTTAATTTACCTAATATTACTTTCATTTTCCCCAGTTTGTAATGGGGATAGTATTACTTAAGCTACTTGTCTCACAGATGCAGGACAAAAGTACTTTCCAGGTCTTAAAAGGCTATATAAATACGAATTATTATGATTATTAGTCTATGCTCTGAGGACCCTTCTGGCTTTCACATTCTATATTGTAGTTTCCTAACTTTGACATCCCATCAACTAAGATTTCTTCAGTCTCCAAGTTTCTCTTAGAAAATGGATTTTTATTAATATTTTATGTTTTTATAGCATATGTATAGCTATATAGATTTCTTCCCTCCCCTCCACACTCCCATAGAATTTTTATTTAATATTTATTTTTCCCCAATTACATATAAAAACAATTTTAACATTCACTTATTTTAAAAGAAAGGGAAAAAATCCAGTGAAACCAATCAGCACATCATATGCAATGTTCCACATGCATGGATGGACTGTTGCAAAGGAGTGAGAAGAAGTGTCTTCTTAGATTTCTTATTTGGGACTAAGCTTGCTCTTTATAATTTCTCAACATTCATTTTTCAATTGTTTTCTGGTCATTGTTCTTTCTATTTACTCTGTTGTAGTCATTATATATTTTGTTTTCTTGTTTCTGCTTACTTAACTTTGCATCAGTTCATACATATCTTTCCCATGGTTCTTTGTAGTTTTTCTATTGGTTCTTACAACACAATAATATTCCATTACCTTCAGGTCTTACATGTGTTTTGCCATTCCCCAATCAGTGGTCATCTACTTTGCTTCCAATTCTTTGCCATCACAAAAAAATGCAGCTATGAGTATTGTGGCGTGTATGAGGACTTTTTTCCTATCAATAGCCTCCCTGGGATATAAGCCTATTATATCCTCTTAGCCGTGACATGGACATTTTAGCACTTTATTTGTGTAATTCCAAATTGCTTTCCTAGAATGGTTGTATTGATTTACAGCATGACCCTTCCAACATTGACTATGCCCATCTTTTGCTATCTCTGCCAATGTGCAGGGATGGTGTGAGATGAACCCTCAGCATTGTTTTGATTTGCATTCTTTCATGTGGTTGTTAATAGTTTGAGATTTTTCTTTTGAAGGTTGTTTGTTCATATACTTTTGATCTCTGGTTTTCTATATCACGATCTGGACAGAGTACTAGAGTAACAGGAATTGGATTCAAATTCTAGCTCAGCCACTTATTATCTGTATGACCCTGGGAAAGTCATTTCCCCTTTCTAGAAAATGAGGGGGTTGAACCTGATGACTATACCTATAACTATGTTCTACCATTCTATGTTAATAGGAGTCCTCCCGGCTATGACATTCTGTGTATTAAGGCCACTTAAAGTTCTTACATTCTATGTTCTAGTTGTGACATTCTATGTTCTAAGGGCCCTCCCAGCTCTGACATTTTGTGTTCTAAGGGCCCTCCCAGCTCTGACATTTTGTGTTCTAAGGGCCCTCCCAGCTCTGACATCCTGTGTTCTAAAGGCCCTCCCAGCTGTGACATCCTGTGTTCTAAGGACCCTCCCAGCTCTGACATTCTGTGTTCTAAAGGCCCCCTCTGCTCAGACATTCTGTGTATTAAGGCCCCTTTCATCTTTGATTTTCTATGACATTGTATATTCTTAAGCCTATTCTATCCATGACATTAGATGGTTCTGTGACTGTCCCCAGAGATGTAGCCACCACCTCTCCTGCATTAGACAGGATGATGAGGAAGGGATTCAGCTGGGAAATCTTTGGCATGTCAGAGAGAGAGCAGTGTAAACAAAAATAACAATGAAAGACTTCATAACTTTTAATAAAGCAGTGATCTATCGTAACTTCAGAATGCTGATGAAATACACTTCTCCTTTCTGGACAGAGAGGTGGTAGACTATACATGAAGGAGGAAGCACACATTGTCAGACATGACCAATATGTTGATCCCTTTTACTTGATTTGTTCATATTGACTGATTAGCTAGTAAGCATTTATTATGCACCTACTTAATATGTGCCTGGCACTATACTAAGTACAGGGGATACAAAGAAAGAGGAAACAGGGCTTACCCTAGGGGAGCTTAAAATCTAATGAAGTTGGGTTGGAATATGGGAATTCACAGTGATGGAAAGAGAATAAGAAAGAGGTGAAGGAGGAGGAAAAAGATGAGGAAAAGGAGAAGGAGGAGGAGGAAGAGGACGAGGAGGAGGAAGAGGACGAGGAGGAGGAGGGAAAACATTCTAGGCAAGGGGGTGGGGAGGCAGGGCAACCACAAAAACATCCAGAGCATGGAGATGGACTAGCTAATCAATCAATATGAACTGACTGACCATAGAATCCTTCCCTCTACCAAGTAAATACAATCAGATAAAATGGATCCACACACTGGTCATGTCCCTGCATCCAGATGCAGGGAAAGCAGTGTCTGAAAGGATGGGATGGGGCCAAATAATGAAATGGCTTCAAAAGTCAGATAGGATTTTGTATTTGATACTTGAGATTAGAAAGAAACACTAGGGTTTATTGAGTGTGTGGGGGGGCAGATTTTGTGGTCAGACCTGACCTTAAGGAAGATAGCTTTGTCAGCTTGAATGGAGGACAACCTGGAGTGAAGAGAGAGCAGCCAGCAGGCTACGGCAATAGTCCTGGTGTGAGAAGATGAGGGTCTTACAGGGATTGGAAATATCAGATGAGAGAAGGGCATATATACAATCAATGTTGAATTGACAATACTGGGCAAAGATGGGATGGGGGTGGGGTTAGAGAGTGCAGAATTGAGTATGACAGCTAGGTTGTGAACCCAGGTGACTGGGATGATGGCTGTACCCCTGGCAGTAATAGGGAAGCTAGCAATGGGGGAGGGTTTGGGAGGAAAGACAATGAATTTGGTATTGGGCATGTCAAGTTTGAGATGTCCAATAGGCATTTGGAGGTCATGGAAGAGGTTAGGACTGAGTAAACAGTTCTGAGAATCATTGGCATAGAGATGATCATTGAATTCATGGGAGCTGATGAGATCCCAGTGAAACAGTCTTGAGGGAGAAGAGAAGAGGGCCCAGGATGGGGCTTGGGGGACATTCACAGCTAGCAAGCAGTCACTTGGATGAAGATTTAGCAAAGGAGACTGAAAAAGAGGGGCCTTGCAATAAACCAGGTCAGTGAGGGCCTTCACTCAGGCGGTGGCTGTGTGAGCAGAAACACAGAGATGTGGGCCTTTCTTTAATCCTTCAAGGGGCTTCTCTTTCTAGCAGGAAGGAGAAGTGCAGAATTTCCTGAGGATTTAGATGGATGTTGAGAAGTGTTTAAACAATAAGGAGAAGAATAGAAAAGGACTCATGAATTACTAATGCTCAGATTGAATCAATGGATTTGCAGCTAGAAGGCACTGTAGAATACAGAATATTAGAATATAAACAGTTAGAACTGGGAGGGCCCTTAGAACACAAAATGTCAGAGCTAGGAGGGCCCTTAGAACACAGGATGTCAGAGCTGGGAGAGCCCTTAGAACACTGGATGTCAAAGCTGGGAGGGTCTTAGAACACAGAATGTCAGAGCTGGATGGTCCTTAGAACACAGAATGTCAGAGCTAGGAGAGATCTTAGAACAGAATAATAGAGTGTAGAATGTCAGAATATTGAATTCACCTCTGACTCTTAACTATTAGGGGAACTTGGGCCAAATCACTTAACCTGCCTGTGCCTCAGTTTCTTCACCTATAAAATGGGCAAGTTAGACTTTTGTGGTCCTTTCCAGCCCTTGATCCATGATTCTACAACTCTGTGAATGTCACCAATGGAAGGCTACTCAGAACATAAAATGTTAGAGTCAGAGAGGATCCTTCAGAGATAATTGGATAACAGGGCCTCAGTTTTACCCGAAGTCCTCTGACTGTAAATTCACTGATCTTTCCACCGTACCAGGATGATTCTGTCCAGTTCTGAGCCCATCCCCCACTCCCCCCAGTCCTCAAGAGTATGTGGAGTGTGATGGAACAGAGGGTAGTAGAAATATGTCCCAGTGGTAGACTACAATGGGCAGATCGCTGAGTCCAGAACAATTAGAATGGGGGACATGGTGTGAGCAAAAGAAGGGAGGTAATTGCATCCAGCATATAGAAGCCTGTAGTGTGGAACCAACAAAAAATAGAATCCCAGGAAAACTGGCTTGGAGTATTAAGAAGAGAGGAAGCATACTGTTCTCAATGTGGGCACCCAAGGGCAAATCTCTTAGTTATGTCTCTCCCTGTATCATTGGACAAAGGAAGGCGATTGTGGGGTGTGTGTGTGTGTGTGTGTGTGTGTGTGTGTGTGTGTGAGTGTGTGTGTATGACAGGAAGAGGCTCTCTGTGCATTTGTGTGGTTTTGTGTGAGAGACTGAGTCTGGATATGATTATAAAAGGCTGAATATTTCTGTGTGTGTGTGTGTGTGTGTGTGTGTGTGTGTGTGTGTGTGTGTGTGTACACAGGTGGGAGGGGTGAATATGGCTGTCTGTGTGAGATGATCTTTTTCTGTGGGAAGGGAAAGGTGACTGTATGAAGGCCAGTATGCATGCAACTGTCTGTGTAGGTGTGTGTGTGTGTGTGCACATAGCTTTTTGTGAGCAGGCAGGCATTTCTATGACAGCCCCTGAGAGTCCAAGGCACCTGGTCAATCCAGCAGAATTTGCTTACGGAGTTCTAGGCTGCTGGGCCAGGGGAAAGCAGCCGCATTTCAGCATTGTCTCTTGGGATAGATTGAAAAATAATCTTACTAATTCCTTCACCCCATAGAAGCAGCAGCCCCTCCTGCCTCTCCTCACACCTGGGGTGAGATTAGACACACATAACGATTAATTATTTCAAAAAGAACTGGGTCAGCTACTCACTGGACAGATCACAAAGGCTATTAATGCCCAGTTGCTTTTAATTACCTTCCAGGCACACAGACCTGCCCATCAATCACCAGAAGGGGCCTCTGGTGGGGGAAGGGGGCCCGGAAGCTGTGGACTAAGGCAGAAGACTCGGATTCCACAGCTGTCAGGTCTAAGCTGTGTGACCTCTGTGGGCCTCAGTTTTCTTCTCTAAAATGGGAGAGTTGGATGTTTTCTAGCCTTTTCCAGTTTTACACTTTGGAAATTGATCACTGGATTCTTTACCAGGAAGAGACTGTCTTCCTGCCCTTGCAGGGCTGTTTTAGGAAGCCAGAGGACGGTTTCCAACTTCAAAGACCTTCAAGTCTGGCTTAAAGGACAAGTCCCATACAATGAATAATTGAAGAATGAAGAAATATAAAATTGCATGTTATTTGCTGGAAGTAAGATGGTCAAGAAAGAAAGAGGTTGGTTCACTCATAGGACCTTGAGGCAAAAAAAAAATCATAAAGCATAGAATGTTAAAACATAAGATGTAAAAATTGGGAGGGGCCTGAGAATATATAATGTCAGAGCTGGGAAGACCCTTAGAACCCAGGATGTCAGAGCTGAGAGGGTCCTTAGAACCCAGGATGTCAGAGCTGGGAGGGCCCTTAGAACACAGGATGTCAGAGCTGAGAGGGTCCTTAGAACACAGGATGTCAGAGCTGGGAGAGCCCTTAGAGCACAGGATGTCAGAACTGGGAGGGCCCTAAGAATAAAGAATGTAAGAGCTGGGAGGGACCTTAAACCAGGATGTCAGAGCTGAGAGGGCCCTTAGAACACAGGATGTCAGAGCTGGGAGGGCCCTTAAACCAGGATGTCAGAGCTG
>NW_027187400.1:9881654-9889602 GCF_028583685.1 Petaurus breviceps papuanus | reverse complement strand
TCAGAGCTGGGAGGGCCCTTAGAACACAGGATGTCAGAGCTGGGAGGACCCTTAGAACACAGGATGTCAGAGCTGGGAGGGCCCTTAAAACAAAGAATAGCGGAGATAAAAGGGACCTTAAAGTCAATAGTCAGTCAACAAACATTTGTAAAATGCTCACCATGTGCCAGGTGCTGTGCTAAACGCCAGGGATACAAAGTGAGCCAAAAACAGCATCTTAGAAGTCATCACATCCAATCTCCTTGTCTTTGGCTGAGGGAATTAGGCTGCATGGAGGAGCAGCCGCTCCTCCCAGGCCCAGCAGGCTGTGCTGGGCAGGACAGGATTCTAGCCCCGATGCTCCTGACGTCAGGCCCAGCACTTCATCCACTCGGCCGCTCACCTGCCTTCGAGCCTCAGTCTCTTCATCTGTAAAAGAGGAGGTTTGCTCTGGATGGTTCTTCAGGGCTCCCTCGGGCTCTAAGACTGGTGATTTCTGTGCTCCCTGGTGCGCAGTGAAACAGCAGGGACAGTGCATGGAGGGTTGTGGCCTTGGAACCAGTCACTGACCTCTCAGTGTCCCGGGCCATTCTCTAAGACTATATTGTACATAGGAGTTGCTGATCTGTATCAGTGGAGAGAGTTTCCACACCAAGAAGTTCTCTGCACAGATGAAATTATAAGTCCAAACCATCCACTGAGGCAAGCAGGTGACTTGCCCAGGGTGTCACAGCTAGTAAGTGGCTGAAGCCAGATTTGAACTCAGGAAGAAGACTCTTCCTGACTCCAGACTTGGCACTCTAACCACGGTGCCACGGAGATGCCCCAATTGTCTTTACAATGTTGTCACTGTATAAAGTCTTCTCCAGGTTCTGCTCACTTCACTCTGCATCTGTTTATGTGGTTTTCTAGGTTCCTCTGAAACCATGCCTTTCATCATTTCTTAGGGAAGAATGGGAAGCCATTCCAATCTTTCCACTGGACACAGATGGATCTAAAAGAGAAAGTGAGGCTGGTGACTTTGCACTGCCCTCCCTCACTTAAATCCAATTCACTTGTATGTCATGGCATCACCTCTGTGAGGGATGATTTCTCAAAAGTGAAGCCACCTCAAAAGGGTTCTACACTTTGCAACACAACCTAAACTGTTCAGGCTTGCAAACTCTTGCAAAACTTTTCTGCCTTTTCTCCTCCTTTGTTCTTTGTTGCTCAGGAAGATTCACTCGAATAGATTGTGCCCCCTGATGCCCAGCCAATGGGATAAGGGGAAGGGGCTCAAGTTAGGGTATAAGAGGATCTTGCTTTCCAGAATCAATTGGTACTTCCCTGGCCAACGTCATTAGGGCGACAAGGGGCTATACCCTTTCTCATGAGGAAGCAATTTCTGCTTTCAGGTATCTTTTTTTTTGGTAAGTGGTCTCTGTCCCAACACAACCTTCCTAATGTCATGGTCCTCTTTGAGAACAAAGGACAAACTACCTTCGAGTACTCCAAGGTGCCTCACTGGGTTCCAGTTAGGCAACACAGCTCCCTTTTTTCCTTCCTTCCTTCCTTCCTTCCTTCCTTCCTTCCTTCCTTCCTTCCTTCCTTCCTTCCTTCCTTCCTTCCTTCCTTCCTTCCTTCCTTCCTTCCTTCCTTTCCCTTCTCTTCCCTTTCCTTACCTTCCCTTCTTCCTCTCCCTCTATTCACAAAGGGTACCATACTCTTACCTGCAGGTGCTCTGCCCAAAGAAATATAAATTTTGATGGCCAAAACCTAAGAAGATATCTTGGGGTTCAAGAGCTAGATTTCTTTCTTAAAGACCATTCCTTAAACCCAATTCACTCTGGCTCTCGTTGATTGGCCAACAATAGGTCCCAGCCCAAGCCCCACTTATTAGTCATTAAGGGTCCTGAGGCTCTGAGTGAATGTAAATAGTAATACAATAGTTTCTATTTTGGCCAGAAACCCAAGGATCTTCCCCAAAAATTAGGCAAAAGGGGCCATTCCTTGTCTCATTTCTTACCATGCCTTAATCACTGAATGGGCACTGCCTCAGTCAAAGTGAGAACTCAGAGAAACCTTAGCTTAAAAAGGCCAAGGTCTCCCACTGCCTCCTGGGCCATTTCCAGTCATTCTGATCTGTATCTTGCTACTGGACTCCAGAAGGGTTCTGGCGGAAACAGTGAGGCTGGTGACCTTGCACAGCCCTGCCTCACTTAAATCCAACTCATTTGCAAGTCATGGTATCACCTTCCTGATGTCATTGTCCTCTTTGAGAATGAAGGGCAGGGAACAAGGGCAAAATGATGTTCCTTTACAAAAATTCGTTCAGCTATTCCTCAATGAATAAATACTCTCTTCAGTTCTAGTCTTTTTGCCACCACAAAAAAAATCTGCCATAGATATTTGTACATATGTGTTCTTTGGTCTCTTTAAGGTATTGGCTTAGAAGGGGCACCACTGGTTTAAAGGGAATGCACAGATTTATGATGTGTTGAGAATAATTCTGAATTGCCTTCCAGCATGTTTGGACCAATTCACAGTTCCATCAACAGTGCATTAATGTATCTGTTTTCCCACAGCCCTTTGGGCATTTATCATTTTCTTTTTTTGGCAGCTTTACCAATCTCATAGGTATGAGATAGAACCTCAGAGTTGCTTTAATTTGCATTTCTCTGAGTACTAATGATCTGGAGCATTCTTTAAAAAAGTCATTGATAGCTTGGATTTTGTCCTTTGAGAACCACCTGTTCAGATCTTTTGACCATCTATCAATCGGAGAATTACTCATATTCTTATAAATTTGAATCAGAAATTTACTGCAAAGATTTTTTTCCAATTAACTATTTCCCTTCTAATCTTAGCTGTATTTGACCTAGAACCTCTTTTTAAAAATTATTTGTTTACTTTTAGTTTTCAAGATTCAGTTCTACAATCCCTTGAGTTTCAAATTTTCTCCCCTCCCTCTCTTCCCCCCCCCTCCCCACCCATGGTGGCAGGCAATCAAATATAGGATTTTCAAATACCTTCACATTAAACACTAGTCAGGTTGTAAAGAAAGATTATAACTGATGGAATGAACAATGCTAAAGAGGAAACAAAATAAGAAAAAGAAAGAGAGCAGGTAGTTTGCTTCAATCTGCATTCAAACTCTGTAGTTCTATCTCTCTATGTGGACATCTCTTTCCATCATGAGTCTTTTGGAGTTGTCTTATAACCTTGCATTGCTGAGAGGAGTCCAGTCTATCAAAGCTGGTCATCACACATACGTTGTGTCTGTAACTGTGTACAAATTTCTCCTGGTTCTGCTCTTCTCACTCAGCATCAGTTTGTATAAGTCTCCCCAAGTTATTATGAAGTCCGTCTGCTCCTCATTTTTTATAGCACAATAGTATTCCATTACATTCATATACCACAACTTGTTTAGCTATTCCCCTATTGAGGGGCATCGCCTTGATTTCCAATTCTTTGACACCACAAAAAGAGCTGCGATGATTTTTTTTTCCACTTATATGGTCTCTTTGGGATACAGCCCTAGAAATGGTATCGCTGGCTCATGGTAATGCACTTATATTTATAGCCCTTTGGGCATAGTTCCAGATTGCCTAGAGCCTCTTTTTAAACTTAATTTTTAATTTTTTTTAATTGAGGAAATACACTTTGTCTTCCTTCCACCTCCTTCCCCCCCACCAATAAAAAAAAAAGAAAACAAAATGTTATAATAAATATGAATAGTTAAAAGAAATGAGCTTTCACATTGGCCATGAACAAAAAATAGATGTTTCCGTCTAAGTCCATCACCCTTCCGTCAGCATTTAGGTAGTATGTTTCAGCACAAATCTTATGGAACCATGGTTGGTCATTGTGTTTATTAGAGTTTCCTGTCCCTTCTTCATGTTTCTATTGGTTCTTGTGTTTGTGTTTCTATGTTGTTGTTGTTTTTTATGCAGCTCTGATATTTTAATCAGGGATGCTTGGAAGTCCTCTGTTTCCTTAAAGATTCATTTCCCTCCTGTATTATACTCAGTTTTCCTGGGTAAGTCATTCTTGGTTGTAAGTCTTTTGCCTTCTGGAATATCTTATTCCATACTTTCTTATCCTTTATAATGGTGGCCACTAAATCTTGTTCAATCCTTACTGTGGCTCCTTGATACTTGAATTCTTTCTTTCTGAATGCTTGCAGAATTCTTCTTTAGGGAAGCTCTGAATTTTGGCCGTGATATTACTGGGAGCTTTTGTTTTGGGGGTTCTTTTAGAAGTTGACCAGTATATTTTTTTTCTATTTTTACCTTACCTTTTGGTTATTAGAGATCAAGGGGATTTTATTTTCTGATTTAAAAAAATTATGTCTGGGTTCTTTTTTTTTTAATTTTCAAGTAGATCAATGATAATTAAATTATCTCTCTTAGATCTGTTTACCAGGTCACTTTATTTATATTAAACTTTGCTCTTTTTTTATTTAATTTTAATACTTCTAGTTATCTCAAGAAGTCATTAACTTCTATTTGGTCCATTCTAAGTTTCAAGAAATGTTTTGCTTGTGTAAAGTTTTATACATCTTGTTAATTCTCTTTACAATTATTTCTTTCATAACTTTCATTTCTTTTCTAATTATTTCCTCTAGAGCTCACATTTAATTTATAAAATCACTTTTGGCTCCTTTTAAACTCTTATTTCATCTTTTCCAAGAATTTTAGTTGAACTTGTAACTAGGTTATGTTTTTCTTCTAGCATTTGTTCATAGATGTTTTGAAATTATTCTCTTCTTTTGGATTTCTTGAGTATTCTCATCACCAAAATAACTCTGTATGAAATAGAGCACCAGCCCTGGAGTCAGGAGGACCTGAGTTCAAATCCAGCCTTAGACACAACACAAAACTAGCCATGTGACCTTGGGCAAGTCACTTAACCCCAATTGCCCTACCTTCCCCCCTCCAAAAAAAAAAAAGGCAAAATAACTCTGTATGGTGGAATTCTTTTTTTGTTTGCTCATTTTTGAATTCTTATTTCCTGACTCTAGACTTTCTTCTAGAGCCTTCTAGAGCAAATTGTTGGACTGTAATTGGCCCTCTGATGTATCCTATTGCTACTTTCTTGGAATATTGAGTGTTGTGTTATTCCAGGATGTCAGGAACAGTTAACGCTAGGGACTTGAAACATTTCAGTCTTCCCAAAGCAATCTGATCTAGGGCAAAGTCTGAGCACTGCTTTCCTGATCTGAGTCAAGCACTCTACTGTTCCACCACTATGTCTATCTAGCTGAAGTATTCTGTCTCTCTCTTGCAGAGGTAGCAGACTGCAGGTACAGAACGAGACATACATTTTCAGACATGGCCAATGTGCATGATTCATTTTGCTCAACTATATCTATTTTTGGTAAAGGAGCATATGGGAGATGGTATTAGGGAGTGCTAATGATGCAAGATAAAAAGAAAGCATCATTAAAAATATACAGAAGAAAGCAGAAGGAAAGAGCAGAAGGAGACACAAATAAATAGAGCAGTGTATACATAAAAGAGATTCATGGTTTTATAGACAAATCTCCTTTTTTGTGCTTTATATGTGAAAATTTCATGTTGTTGATTTTTGTTAAGTTCATAATATAAGACATATGTGGTAGCCACCTAATATAAAAATATGACTGTTTAAAAAAAACATCATGCACAATGACTATAACAATATAAATAGAAAGAATGAGCACAAAACAATCAGAAATGAATGCTGCAAATATATAAAGAACAAGCATGGCCCGAAAAAAAAAAAGATGAGAGGACTCTCCCACCCCACTCCTTTGCAGAGGTGGGAAGTCAATGATTGTGAAACTTTGCATCATTTTTGCTGATTTTTTTCCTCTTTTTCTCTTCTTTAAAAGTATTCTTTTTCATATGGGATGGCTCTGTGGGATGGGAAAGAGATAGTGGGAGAAATCCCAGTGACAAAAACAAAAGCTATCAATAAAAATTTATTTAAAATGTTAAAAGAACTAACTTATGCGTCACATTGGATAGACATGATCTGGGATCTGGCCACCCCATTTCAAAGATTGTAATTTCTACCTTTGTGGGGAGTAAAAGGAGAGCCACACCAGTATGACAAGCAGGCTAGTGAGGGAGGGACAGACACGATCAGGGACCTCCATAGCTGGGCGGGCTTCCTTATGCCTCCAGCAAAAGTATTGGCTAAAATTATACTGATAACACATCAAATACCTGTAGTGTAGGAGTAAAATAAAGGGCACAGAATAAAAGATACTTTTCTTGATCATTTTCAAGGGATGAGTAACACATCTTACTGTCACCAGCTTAACCCCTTTTCACCAAGGACTGGTTATGCAAAAGACCATCATTAATCAAAAATGCCTACTAATAAACCTCTTTATCAAATAAGCAATAACAGAAATTGAGGGAGTTATCTAGACAAGAATAATCTTCACTTCCCACATGGCTGTACCTCCATAATGCCCTAGAACTTCATTTGTACAAGATATTTCAGCCCTGGAATCACACCTCATCAATATCATCTGCCCATGAGATCCCACCCTTCTTCTGATTGGAGACCCTCCTTCCAGAACCTCCATTTAAGGAGGGAGCCCAGGTCAGCCATCTCTTCATTTCCTCTGGACTTTTAACTCATGCTCCCATACTGGGTCCCTTCACCTATGCCTCCCTGCCTTTTCTACTTCCTTTTGTATATTGCCTTCCTGGATTAGAGTGTAAGCTCCTTGAGGACAGAGACTCTTTTTGACTTTCTTTTTATTCCCAGAGCCTGGCACATAGTAGATCTTTAATAAATACTTGTTGACTGATTGACTGAAAGAATATATAATTAAATGAGCTGTTCAGTTGGGATCAAGATAAGGTGATAAGATCTCAGCTCCCCCAGGGAGAAATAGAATGATTTTAACAAGGGAGTCTGCTCTTAGCAGTCTCTAGGATTGCAAGCCAGGTACATTGATGGGGGCTGGTTTCCTGCCTCTCTGCAGCTTCGAGGGGCTCTCTCATCTACTATTTCAAAGTCTCAACATCATGGGCTCAGAGGGCTCTCCGACAATCAGGAGTAATGTTTCCTTTCACATATGCAGCATAACATGAAACATCACAGGGCTGCCATAAAGGAAACCACCTGACTTGGATGAAATTGGAGTTGCAATAATTAAAAAGGAAAAATTTGAAATAAAAAAAAATGAAACTAGTCTTTGAAAACAAAATCCTGGAAAAATGGATGATTCCTAATCTTGCAGCAGATTATGGTAATATGGTAACTATAATATTAACTGGGCATAGATTAGCACTTGACCTGGCAGATGTTTATGCCAACAATCCAAAATCCTAACTTCTCATTTTTAGTGGCAAACTATGAGAAAAAGAAAATTTCCAACACTTGCCAATGTGTAAATGTTTATGCCTTTGCTTGTGACCTTTTAAGTCAAGTAGCTAAGATATAGATATTTGGGAGAAAGAGAGAAATGTTTTGGGGGGGTTGGGGTTTTTTTTTTTACTGTTAGAGTTGGAAGCTACTCGCAAGGTCCAAGTCTGATTTCAAGTCTAGTCCTCTTTATCACAATACTAAGCTGCCCCCCCCATCATATTTGCAAAAACGTGATTTTGGAGAACAGTGACACATAAGTCTTGAGACATACTTTACTTTTTTAAAAGCTTATTCATAATTAGAGCAAAAATTAAAGAAATCCAACCACATAAGTATAACTAGATACCTTTTTGACATTATTGATCACCCTATCTTCTTGTATATTCACTCCTCTCTGAGTTTTTGTGACATTACTTTCTTTTAGTTCACCTCTTACTTGTCTGACTCTTAGTCTCCTTGGCTGGATCATCAAAGTACTGTTGCTTATATGTGGGTGTACCTCAAGGTACTCTTCCCTTCCCTTCCCTTCCCTCCCCTCCCTCCCTCCTTCTCTCTCTCTCTCTCTCTCTCTCTCTCTCTCTCTCTCTCTCTCTCTCTCTCTCTCTCTCTCTCTCTCTCT
>NW_027187400.1:9871268-9881644 GCF_028583685.1 Petaurus breviceps papuanus | reverse complement strand
TCTCTCTCTCTCTCTCTCTCTCTCTCTCTCTCTCTCTCTCTCTCTCTGTTTCTCTGTCTCTGTCTGTCTTTCTCTCCCTCTCTTCCTCCTTACCCTCACCCCTTTCTCTTTCTGCAATCTCATCAACTGCCATTGGTTCAATTATCATCTCAATACAGGTAACTATAAGATCTATATATCCAGCCCTAATCTGTCTCTTGAATATTAGCCCCACACCACCAAATGACTATTGGACATTTCAAACTGGTTTACCCATAGATATCTCAAATTTAACACATCAAAAACAGAACTCATAGCTAGTTGTGTTGGTACATGCCTGTAATCTTTCCCTCCAGGAGATCGCTTGAGCTTGGGAATTTTTGAGTGGCAGTGGGCTCAACCAACCAAATATCTGCACAAAGTCTGACATCAAAGTCCTGGAGTCCACTAAGTTACCTAATGAGAAAAGTAGCCCAAGCTACAAATGGAGCAGGTCAAAGTTCTGTGCCCATTGGTAGCAGGATTGGGCCTGGGGGTAGCTCCTGCACTTCAGCCTGGGTCAGAACTCATTGAACTCATTATCTTTCCCCTTAAACCTATTCTTCTTAATTTTCTTATTTCTGTCAAGGGCATCACCATTTTTCTAGTTACTGAGCTTTGAAACTTCAGGGTCATCTTTGACTCTTTACTCTTTCTCACCCTTCCTTACCCTTCTTGGGTGATCAACAGGACTCAAACACGTCAATGAGTTAGGGCAGGAATGAAGAACACATGTGGCCCTCTAGGTCCTCAAGCATGGCCCTTTGACTGAATCCAAACTGAAGTTCTTCACCCCTGATGTTAGGGGATGTCTACCCCAAGCACATGAAAACATCCCCCTGCAGAATGAGTGGTAAAGAAAAATTTGTTCCAATGGCCACAAATGTGGCTGAACTGAGCACTTATAGTTTAGTCAGGCATAGAAGACACAAAGATCATCCACTGCATCCTGGGCCATCACCAGTCATCCTGACCTTTGTCCTGCCGCTGGACTTTGATGACTCTGGAAGAGAGAGTGAGGCTGATGACTTTGTGCCACTCTTCCTCACTTAAATCCAATTCATGCACAAATCAAGACATCATCCCATAATGTAATTGATCCTCTTTGAAAACGGACGATGAAACACAAGAATTCCTCACCCTACAGATCTAGTCCTCTGTGAGGTCTCATAGATGCTAACTAAATAACATTTTTTCCATTCATCTTTTCTCTATTCATAAGGACCCTGCCCTTGCCCTCATTATCTCTTACCTGGATTATTGCAGTAGCTTCATAAATGGTCTTGCCACCTCCCATCTCTTCCTTGCTAATCAATACTGTACACAGCTAGGAAAGTAATATCTGACAACATCATCCCCTGTGGCAGAAGTTCCAGTGGTTCCCTCTTCCCCATAAGATCATATACAAACTCCATTGACATTCTGTGGTCCAGCCAAACTGACCTTCTCACTGATCCTCATCCATGTTTTACTATCTCCCATTTCTATGCCTTTGCACAGGTTGTGTCCCATGCCTAGAAGGTGCATTCCTTCACCTTCATCTCTTAGAATCCCTAAGTTGCTTGAAAGGTAAGCTCTAATGCTGCCTCTTACAGGAGGTCTTTCTTCATCTTCATAGCTGCTGGTGTCTCTCCATCAAAATTTGTTGTTGCTGTTTCTGTTGTCCGCTCATTCAGTGATGTCTGACTCTTCATAACTCCTTGGACCATAGCACACAAGACACTTCTATCTTCTGCTAGTTCTCAAAATCTGTCCAAGTTCATATCCATTGTTTCCATGACACTCTCCATCCATCTCATCCTCTGCCATCCCTTTCTCTTTTTGCCTTCAATATTTCCCAACATCAGGGTCTTTTCCAATGACTCCCATCTTCTTATTATGAAGTCAAAGTAGTTAAGCTTCAGCTTCACTATTTGACCTCCCAATGAACAGCATGAATTAATTTCTTTAAGTATTGATTAACTTGATCCCTCTTCTACCCAAGAGACTCTCAAAATTGTTCTCCTGTGCCTCAATTTGAAAGCATCAATTCTGAGGTGTTCAGCTTTTCTTATAGTCAACTTTCACATTGCTACTGGAAAAACAGAGCTTTGACTATACAGACTTTCATCAGCAAGGTGATGTATTTGCTTTTTAGTATGCTGTCCAGATTTGCCAAAGCTTTCCTCCCAAGGAGCAAGGGTCTTTGCATTTCATGGCTACAGTCACCATCTACAGTGATCTTTATATTAACTTTTACACTCTCCTCTTTTACCCTCTTCAAGAGGTTTCCTAATTTCTCTTAACTTTCTGTCATTAGTGTGATATCATCTGCATATTTGAGATTGCCAACATTTCTCACAGTTACCTTAATTCTAGCTATTGATTCATCCAGCCTTGCATTTGCATGATATGCTCTGCATAAAAGTTAAATAAATAAGGTGACAATATACAGCCTGTTGTATTCCTTTTCCACTCTTAAACCAATCAGTTGTTCCATGTTCGGTTCTAACTGTTGCTTCTTGTCCATATATAGGCTTCTCAGGAGACTAGAAAGATGATCTGGTACCCCATCTCTTTAAGGACTAACCACATTTTGTTGTGATCCACATAGTCAAAGGTTTTAGTGTAGTCAATGAAGCAGAAGTAGATTTTTCCCTGAAATTCCTATATTTTCTCTATAGTTCAGAAAATATTGGCAATTTGGTTTCTAGTTCCTCTGCCTTTTCAAAAACCAGACCACTCTGCCAGTAATTCTTGGTTCACATATTACTGAAGCCTAGCCTACAGCATCTTAAGCATAACTTTGCTGGCATGTGAAATGCACATAATTGTTCTGTAATTTGAACATTCCCTGGTATTGCCCTTCTTTAGGACTTGGACATAAACTCATCTTTTCCAAGCCAGTGGCCACTGCTGAGTTTTCTAAATTCACTGGCATATTGAGTGCAGCACTTTAATGGCATCATCTTTTAGAGTTTTAAATAGCTCAGCTGGTATTCTGTCGCCTCCACTAGTCTTATTGCTATCACTACTTCCTAAGGTCCACTTGACTTCATTCTCCAGGATGTCTGGCTCTCAATCAGTAACCATACCATCACGGTTTTTTATGTGACAGCATTTCTTGAATAGTTCTTTTGCGTCTTCTTGCCACTTCTTAATCTCTTCTGCTTCTATTAAATCCCTGCCATTTTTGCATGAAATTTTCCCTTGATGTCTCTAATTGTCCATTATTTGTTCATTTTCCCAGCTTATTACTTGGCTTCTGTTGGTTAAAGTACAGCTCTGCTTCCAAGGTGGTGGGTATAGTATCCCAAGCTTCAGGGATCTTGTGCAGTTGTTTTCAGAGACACTTCTAGGAACCTGTAAGTTTTCAGTTCTTCCAAGGTGGTGTGATCTAAGGAGAGGTGTTTACTCCTCTCCTGGCCTGTGCTCTGGTCTGTGAGTGACCACAAAAACTCTTTTCTGCCATAGAACTGTGAGGAGGGTCCCCCCTCCACTGTGGTCACAAGTTCTGCCATGCCAGCACTCCTCCTCACCCTGGGACTGCCACCTAGGACTGTGACCCAGATATGAGTGTGGACAAAGCAACAGAGTCATGTCTGAATGCTAGCAAAAAGACTCCTATACTCTCCTTCTGATCAGTTGCCTGAGAGCTCTGGAAGCAGCTGCTGCCACCACCAATACTGATTCACTCACTCCCAAAGCCTGCTCCTGGTTTGCTGGGGCCAGGGCTGTGCTGGTGTGGCTTGCGCTGGACTGAACGCCTCTCTCACTTTGGTGCAACAGAGTTTTCCTGCCAACCTCCCAAGTTTTCTTGGATTGGAAATTTGTTTTATTCTGTCTTTTTATGGGTTCTGCTCCTCTAGAATTTATTTAGAGTCATTTTCTAAGGTATTTGGAGGAGTTTGGGGGAGAGCTCAGGCAAGTCCCTGCCTTTACGCTGCCCTCTTGGCTTTGCCTCAATATCTCCAATTTTCTTGAAGAGAATTCTTGTCTTTCCCATTTTTTGTCTTCTTCTTCTGTTGTTGTTGTTTGCATTGCTCATTCAAGAAAACCTTTCCATCTCTCCTTGCTATTCTCTAGAATTCATCATTCAGTGATAATGTCCTTCCTTTTCTACTTTGCCTTTTAATTTCCTTCTTTCCTCAGCTATTTGTAAAGCCTCATCAGATTTGTTTCCTCACTCTTCTTTCTGGGGGGATTTTTTTTGTTCCTGCCTCCTGTACAATATTGCAACCTCTGTGCATAGTTCTTCAGGTTCTCCATTTACCAGATCTACATATTTCATCACATAATCATTGCCGCCACATAATCGTCACACACTGGTTTTTTTTTTTTCAGTCCAAAAAATGGTTTATAACTTTTCATTGTGTAATCACCACATGGTATAATTTTGTCCATCATGACACTTGAAAGGTAAGCAGCAGGGGTGGCCAGGTAGCACAGAGAGTAAGAGCACCGGCTCCAGTGTCGGGATGACCTGGGGATCGATTCTAGGCTCAGATACTTAGCACCACACCCAGGAATAACTGGCTGTGTAACCTTGAGCAAGTTACTTAACCCTGATTGCTTTTTAAAAAAAGAGGTAAGCAGCAATGTACTCACAGATACGCATTTATCTCTCAAGGCACAAACCTAGAATTCTCAGCACGTGCACATTGTTAGTATATTTCCAAAAGCCAACTTGTATAGCTTGTTTAGAGCACTGCATTACTAATGGTATTGTCACTCAACCCAATGAAGAACTGTAAGCAGAAGGGGAAATGGGCAGGCAAAGCTGCCATGTGTAAGTCACATGGTATGGTAAGACTCACATCTTCCCTATTCTAATGTATATTCACAAGTGTTCCATGCATCCTAGCCTTGCACCAAAGACAGTTTAGTAATAAATGATTTTTTAAGTAATACCAGCACAGATTTTTAAAAACCTCACATAATGGTCACACCCCATTTTGGGGCAAAAATTTGGCATGAAATCTGTGACGATTGTGCGGTGAAATATGATAATCCATTAAATCCTTTCTTTACTTCTATTGCATATTCATAAGGGATATTATTTAGATGGTACCTATGCAGTCTGATGGTTTTCAAAATTACATTGTGTTAGCTTTGAATATATTTTTTACCTATTTATATAAATACATGTTATTTTCCTTGATAAAATGTAAGCTCCTGAAAGTCAGACAGTTGGGTTGTTGCTTTGTATCACTAGTCCTGGCACACAGTAGGTGCTTAATACATGTTTAATGACTGATTGATTATTCTCAGTCTTTAACTGCTATAAGGCAACAGTATATTTCCTTCAACTTAACCTGCATCTATTAACTGAGTCAATTACTTAAATCAAAAGCTTCTTGGGGCATATACACAATTCTGCAGGACTTTTTAGGGCAGCGTGGAATCATAAAAAACTCTTGCCAGTGAGTTTTCTAATTCAATTAAATTCAGCAGACACTTATAGAACTCTTACTATATACACAGGGACTTTGTTTAATGCCTGGGATACAAAGTTGGAAAATTACATCATGAGTAACCAACCTCACAAAGCTTATGCTCCAATAACAGTTTCCTACCCAGCCAGGAAATCTATTTGGATGGTGTGGTTCATTGAACCCGTGTCCTTCTCTGGGTTACTAATTAGCAGCACAGTGCCATGGACAGAGTACTGAGATTGGAGGCAGGGACCTTGGGACCACACCCTGTCTCTGCTCCTTATTTTGTGTGTGACCTTGGACAGGTAATTTCACCTACTGAGGCTCTGCTTTCCTCATTGGTAACACAAGTGGGTTGGATAGATGGCATTTGCAGTTCTTTCTGTCTCTGAAGCTATTATACCTTGACTTGAAACCTTCCTATTTCTTCCAGCTTATTCCCTCTAGATCTTCTGCTCCTAGATTTTTTGCTATCCATCCGTCTGAGGATAGAAAACACAAAGAAAGATGACAAAAATGATACACATGTGTGTGTTCCTACACCAATCGTGAACCAAAATCTCAACTATCTTTTCTCCAACTGGGAAAAGGTTTCTCCCTGCCTGTCTGACTGGCTTTTTCTTTACTTTCTATTTCTTTTGTGAGGAAAATTGTTCCGCATTCCCCATCCCTCCCTCCTGACCAATTATTTAGCTTGCATTGCCATAGTATAAAAGTTTACATCAAAATGTTTCCATGGAAACCATTACACATGAGATCAGATACATCTGCTCCCTGGCTTTTAAAGCAACCGAATCCCTTTCCCAGTTACAAGCCTGACCTTCCCAAAGCTCAATCCTCTGTAATACACAGTGGGGCAAGATCCACCAAGCCTGGTAAGAGAACTATGCCAGGGTTGCACCAGAACAGGTGTGCTTCAATACATGGAATAGGACTGCTCTTGAAAAGTTATTGGTAACAATAATAGCTAATAGTTAGTATTTATTGCTAAATTTTATTTATTGTTGCTGAATTTTAATTGCTAAGGTTTACTAAATTCTTTACAAATATTGTCTCATTTGGTCCTCACAACAACCCTGGGAGGTATTATTATTATTATCCCCATTTTACAGATAAGGAAACTGAGGCAGACAGTGGTGAAGTGACTTGCCCAAGGTCACACAGCTAGTAAGAATTTGAGGTGGGTCCTGAACTCAGGTCTTCCTAACTCTGAAACTGCACTGAACAGTCTCAAATCTCTACATAAAGAGCTTGTGATGTTTTTCATAGGAAAAAGAATTTTCCTGTTTACTTCTCTATGCATTCTCACAGAAAACATATGAAACCCAAGTCTAGCAAGCTGATGATGGGGCTCTCATGGCCATACCAATGGAGGATAGTGCTGCCTTCTTCCCCTAAAAGGTATCTGGGTCTGGGTTTGGGATTCTTTGGCCCAAGCCTTTCAGAGGTGACAGACCCAGGATGCCTGCAGGGCAGAGAGCCAGGAGGCCCTACTTTGCTAGAGGGGCTTTCCAATAACATGGCCCAGCCTAGCCTATGGACAGAGATGTGACTGGTTAGGGTCACCCACCTGGAGGGGCCTCCCCTGATCCCTGAACTCTTGTGCACCTGTCATAAGATCTCCTGGCATTACCTAGTAACCTCTGGGCCTTACCATCTGTACCAAGGCTGCTCCCTTTGGACTTTGAGATTTACTCATATCTCTTGGAACTAAACTTAGTTTCATGTGTTGTCTGCTCCAATTACAGTGTGAGTTCTTGTCTTGACTTTTAAATTGGTATTTCCAGCACTTAAGCACTGTGTCTAAACACTGGGGCTACAAAGAAAGGCAAAAGACTATCCCCGCCCTCAAGGAGCTCAAGGTCCGAGAGACTGAGCCCAGTGCTTGGCACTAAATGCAGTTTCCTTCATTATGGGTCCTGAGGCCTGGGCAGGCTGCAGACAGAACAGTTCATCAGCTGTGTCCTGCCCTCAGTCAGTACCACTCCAGCTACCTGGGATCCTCTGACGAATGATCTCAGGGAGCACGCTCTGCAGGGGTTGGGGAGCCCTGCCCCCTGAAGCAGGGAGAAGCATTCAGAGAAGAGGCAGGAGGGAGCTCCCATGGGCTCTGATGACTCCACCATCCTGGCTCCCCCACTTTTCTTCCCCTCCCCCCAGTGTCAGATTCACTCTTGCTTATCTCCTTCCTTTACCCAGATAGACAGCCTCTTCCTCTCCTCGTTTCCTCTGCTGATCTGATCCTACATCTCAATACCCCTACTCCCATCTATGTCCTTTAGCTTAAAGCAAGGTAAGTCAAATAGAACTTATTAAGTCCCTAGGCCATCTTTCCACCATGTCCCTGCTGACTTGGTCTAACAGCTCCCTGGGACCTTGCTCTCCTAATTGGTGAGAGTTTACCAAAGCTATCTGGCCCTGGATATGCCATGCTATACTCCAGCCATAGCCCTGCCCCAACCCACCCCTCTGTTTCTTGCTCCAGGAACATCAATCCACACCGCACTCCCATTCCTGGAATGGAAAGTGCAGACCCACATCTAACCCTCTGATTCTACTCACCATCACGGTGACTTCCCTCCCAGGCCACCACTTCCCTTTAGAGGACAGAGACCATCTTGCTTTTTCCATTTGTGTCCCCAGAGCATGGGCAGTGGCATCCGGGCACAAAGGGCATGATTAATAAGTGCTCCTAATAGTGATGTCATTTTAGTCCTCTTCCAGGACAAAGGACAGCAACCATGCCCTGTGCCCAGTCCTGTGCCTCCTTGGAGACAAGATCTCTGAGTGCTTACAGTTCGGTTAGGGAGCTAAGCCCCTTGAACCAAATGGAGACCACAGTAAGACTGGACCAAATGGAAAGTTAGAAGGTGTTCATCTTTAACTGCTTCTTTCCCTTTTTTCCTTTCCCTCCTCAATTTTTTTTTCTTTTTGGAGGGAATTGGGGTTAAGTAGCCCTTTTCCCCTCTAATATGCTCTTTTTTCTGGATCTACATTCTCCTGACCCATTTATCCCTTTGTCAGTCTCCCCCAACCCTCTTCCTCATTCATAATCTAATGTCAAGGAGCTACTTCTGGACCCAAAGGGCTGGAGCGCTAGGTCCATCCCCTCTCCCTAAGGGGCATCTCTACTCTGGCCCCACGCACCATGGTCCAGCCAGGTTCAGTCTTATGAGTGGGAATATTCTTCAGTGACCTGTCAGCATCCCTCTCCCTCCCCCTACTCCCCACTTCCAGGCTCCTCCCTCCCTGGTTCAGTTTACTTTCCACTCAACCAGTCTGCTCCTACTTCAGAGACACCTCCAGAAACTCCAAAGCCTTCAAACAGCAAAGGAATGAATCATGAAAGGTGGAATTTCAGGCTCAGTGACAGGTGGTGGTTATATTCTGGGAAGGGGGGGGGGGCTTCCTTTCAAGCAGGCAGCCACTGACTGCCAAGGAGTCAGACTAGCTAGACTGGAGGGTTTGACTTGGGACAAACCACACTCTCTGCTCCTCACAACATCAATATCCATATGAAATGTGCTTCCTTTGAAGGGAAAAGGAAAAAGACAAACTGAGAGGGTTCTAGGAAAGGCCAGTGGGGTAGAAGGAAGCCTTTGTCTAAGCTGATGTGGTTAGAGTTCTTAGCCTGGGGGCGGGGGGCTTTTTTTTAGCATTTTAAATAAAATTAATTTCCTATTATTTTATTTTATGCACATAAAAACATTCTTCTGAGCAGGGGTCCAAAGTTTCACCAGACTGTCTAAGGACATTATTATCGTAAAGTGCAGGGCCTGCCGCATAGTAAGCACTTAATAAAAGCTTTCTCCCTTCTCCCTTTTCTTCCCCCACTCTCCACCAAAATTAAATAAATAAATGATTTTCAGCGACACCAAAAAAAGCTCTAGGGGGATGTCTGGCTGTGTGCATCTATGACTTTCCATCTCCCTCTCCCCTGCAAGCCCTTTCCTGAGTCCCTGCCTAATGGTCCGAAGAATAAGGCCCTTCAATCTGATCATCCCCTAGGGACTGACTGAATTAGGTGTGTCATTAGAAGGTGCCTTGAGTTTGCCCTGAGAGTCTTCTCTAGCCTGCTAGATGTGACAGGCTGCAAGACAGGACTTCCAGGAACACAAACTTGCTATGTGTTCCCCCGGGGCAATCCTTCCTCAGTTTCCTCAGTTGCCTCCTTGGAGGCAGCTAGGAGTCATAGTGGATAGAGTACTTGACCCGGGATCAAAAAGACCTAGGTCCATTGAGGGCAGCTAGGTGGCAAATCTGACCTCAGACACTTGATACTTACTAGTTGTGTGACCTTGGACAAGTCACTTAACCCCAGTTGCCTTGCCTTCCCCCCACCAAAAAAAAAAAAAAAAAGACCTAAGTCCAAAACCGGCCTCAAGACACTTGACAGTTGTGTGACTGAGCAGGGGCCTTAACTTCTCTATGTCTCAGTTTCCTCAACTGTAAAATGGGAGTAATAATAGCACCTATCTCTCAGTGCTGTTGCAAAGATCAAATGAGATAATATTGGTAAAGTGCCAGGAACGTGTAGGCATTAGGTGCTTGTTTCCTCTTTTTCTTCCTTCCTTCCCTTCCTTCTTCTATCCCTCACTCCCTTCTGTCTCTCCCTCCTACCTTTTCCTTTCTACCTCTCTTCTTTCCTTCACTCCCTTTCTTCCTTCTTTAGATCCTTTCTTCCTCTCTTCCTTCTCTCCCTCCCTCCCTTCCTTCTTCCCTCCCTTCTATCCTTCCATCCTTCCTTCCTCTCTCCCTCCCTCCCTTCCTTCCTTCCTTTCTCCCTCCCTCTGTCCCTCCCTCCCTCCCTTCCTCCCTCCCTTCTTCCTTTCCTCCTTCCTTCCCTCCTTCCCTCTCTTCTTTCCTTCCTTCCTCCCTTCCTCTCTCCCTCCCTGCTTTCCTTCCTTCCTTCCTTCCTTCCTTCCTTCCTTCCTTCCTTCCTTC
>NW_027187400.1:9869692-9871258 GCF_028583685.1 Petaurus breviceps papuanus | reverse complement strand
CCTTCCTTCCTTCCTTCCTTCCTTCCTTCCTTCCTTCCTTCCTTCCTCCTCCTTCCCTCCTAACCCTAATTCCCTCTCTTCCTTCCTTCCTTTGTAAAATGAGCAGGTTGAACTAGGTGATTTTCAAGGTCCTTTCCAGATCAAATGTTCCGTGATTCTATACAACAACCTCCTCCAGACCATGAATGAATCATATCTTCTTTTTAAGAAATGTTTTACTGATGCTTTAAAAAAAAAAAAAAGTCCACAGCTGTCATTTCTCAGTGCTATACCCCCCCACCCCCCCTCAAAGAACCTGCTGGATCGACCAGTACTCATTTAGTGCCTACTATGGACCAGGCACGGGGACTGCAGAGACAAAAGTGAGAGTCCCTGCCTTCAGGGATCACAAATCTAGAGCTGGAAGGAAACAACGTCCTTATATGGAGGCTAAGTGACTTGTCCAAGGTCATACAAGTAAGTACTTGAGGCAGGATTTTAATCCAGGTGTGTCCACAATATGATGGCTCCCTTACTTTCTCTTGGGGGGGGGGGGGCGGAGATAGCATGTACGAATAAGGTATATACACAAAATAGGTACAATGTAATTTTTTAGGGGACCTAAGTTAGATGGATACATAATGCATAGGCCACCAAGCTGGGAGTCAGTGGAACACTCATATTCCTGAATTCAAATCCTCAGACACTTCCTAGCTGGGTGACCCTGGGCAAGTCATTTAACCCTGTTTGCCTCAATTTCCTCATCTGTAAAATGAGGTGGAAAAGGAAATGGCTAACCATTCCAGTATCTCTGCCAAGAAAACCCCAAATGGGCTCACAGAGTGGTACACGACTGAACATGACTGAACAAGGACACTCTGTTACCCTCTTTACAAAGAAGCAATTCGCATTGATCCGTTGATTCCTTCTGACCACTTTCATCCTCGAAGTCCCCCTAGGGCAGGTATCACCACCCGGACTCAAGCCTAGTCCCTGCCCTCATCTCCGGCCCCGGCCCCCGGCCTCCGGCCCCTGGCCCCCCACAAGCCTGGGCAGAAGGCTGCGGCGGCGGCTGTGCGCGCAAGCTCCTGGACCCGCAGAAGCCGGAGCCGAGCTGGGACTCCGCCCGTCTCCACCGCGCCTGCACAGCGCCCACATTCTCAGTAAAAGCCCCGCTCTGTGCAGCGGCTTCCGAGGCCCATTAGAGACTTTGAGCCTCTCCTCTACCCCAAATGCAGCTGCCAGTTGTCAGCCACTTATCAGCAATTAAGCCTCCGTTTCAGATGTCAGCCCAGAAATACATCTCGCTCCGCTCCCGTTAGCGCTAAGTGGGGCGGTGTGCTGGCATCCTGACAGAATGACTTTCCCAGCGCTTCCCCTGGCTTAGCGGAGATGTTCAGCAAATCCCAGCCTGCGCCAGGGCCCTAGAGACCGTCTCCCCACACCACACACACACACACACACACCACACCACATACACACCACACACACACCACATACAGATACACACCACACACACACACCACACACACCACACCACATACACATACACACCAAACACACCACATACACATACACACCACACAC
>NW_027187400.1:9862810-9869682 GCF_028583685.1 Petaurus breviceps papuanus | reverse complement strand
ATACACATACACACCAAACACACCACATACACATACACACCACACACTTACAGGACATGCTGAGAAATTGAGACCCAGAATGGGAAACCCAATCAGGGACAGAGGTGGAAGGAGAAGCCAGGTCTCCACACTGACCCACACCCTCATGGAGTATGTTGGGAATGGGATGGAGGGGACCCAAACTCCAGTTGTTCTCAGACAATGTTGTTAGCTGGGGCATTTCAGTCCAAGAAAGAGGGAGAAGACTTTTTGGGATAGTTTCATAAGAGTTGGAAAGTACCCCAAGTGGCAATCAAATTCAACACTTCCATTTAACAAATGGGGAAACTGAGGCTCTGAGGGGCTTCATGACTTGCTCACAGTCACATAACTACTAAAGCAACTAGACGGCTCTTTGGATAGCACACAAGGCTTGGAGTCAGAAAGACCTAAGTTCAAATCCAGCCTCAAGCACTTACTAGTTGTGTGACCCTGGGCAATTCACTTAACCCTGTTTGCCTCAGTTTCCTCATCTGTAAAATGGGGATATTAACACTTACCTCATTGGGTTGTTGTGAGGATCAATCTATTATTGTTATTATTAAGTGGTGTGACTGAGATATGAATTTAGGTCCCCTGCTTCAATGGGCTCCACATTCAGCACAAAGGAGAATCAGGCAAAGTACTGTGAGAAATGAGATTAGAGAGAAGTCCCTTTCCCTGGAGGGAGAGAGAACAGTGAAGAAAGCTTCCTGGAGGACTTAGCGTCTGACTGGGTCTTGAAGAAAAGAAGCACTTCGGTGGCTGGGGAAAGCCCATTTCCAGCATGGAGGATGGTCCAAGGTGACATGCCTGAGGTGTGCAATGATCTATTTGGGTTGGAGAGGAGTCTAGTAACCTCAAATGTAGACTATGTGATGAGGACCAATATGAAATGTGGCTGGGCAGGGAGGTTAGAGCCAGATTTTAGAGGACATTGAATGCCCAGATCAGTCATTTAAGCTTTTTTTTTTGGAAAGTAATAGGGAATCACAGAAGATTTTTGAGGACAGGCAGGACTTGATAGTGGGATAGAGGAAGACTGCCTAGTATTTATGGAGACAAATTAGAGGGCAATAGTCTAGGAGATAAGGGCTGGGACCTCCCTCTTTTCACATTCTCTCTTCTATCATACTTGCTGCTCATATATCACACGTTCTTGTTGTGCCCAAACCCAAATCACCCATCTCCTGATTTGAAGCCCACCATTGAGCCCCTTGATATGTGTGTTTCTGTCTCTATCCTATACCCTGTGATGGCTTGAAACAGCTTAAGGCATAGTCTTGGGTGTTGCCCAAGGTGTAGTCCCGGGGTTATGGCACAAGTTTATCTTAAGAAGAGACCACCCAGTCCTGTTCCTGCTGACCAAGGAGGGTCCCCACACCCTTTTACCCAGAACACGACCCTAGCCTGTCCCCATTACCCAATGACCCTTCACCCTGTACCCTCCACCCTGTTCTGGGAGGGACCCCTTTCCAGGAAAAGTTGTACCCTTGTACCCTTGCATCTTCTTCCCAAATTACCCCTGAGCTACAGATCTAACCAATGACAATTCTTGGCTTCTGTGCATCATTGCTTATGCTAGTTTCCCTCCCCAATTGTGGTTTTTGTGGTTTTGGCCTTTACAAGCACTGTATGTACCCCAATTCGGGGCTGCATGATTTGAGTTTATACTCCAGGCAGTCTCGAGCATGATCAATAAATCCACACCTAAATTTACTTTGAACCCAGGCCTCAGCTCAGTCTTATTCTCTGCACAACACTCTTTGAGGGTAAAGGCAATGTCATTTTTTTCCTGTGTATCCCTAACACCTTGGTCTGTACACAGTGGGCTGGATGTATGGTTAACTTCCCTTAGACTTGACCAAGATGTGTAGAAAAGATGGGAGTGAGGGCAATAATGGGGGATGAATCCAAAACATGGCATGGTCCCAGATGAAGAGCAGACAGATGACCAAAGGCCCAAATGAGTGGAAACTGAGGAGAGAGTGAAAGGCAAAGGATGGCAGGAAATTTATGTAACTACTATGAACCAGGCACTGTGCTAAGTGCTTTACAAATATTATCTCATTTGATCCTAACAAACCCATGAGGTAGGTGCTATTATTATGATCCTCATTTTACAGATGAGGAAACTGAGGCAAATAGAGATTTAATGACTGGCCCAAGGTCACAACACTAATAAGTGTCTGAAGCTGGATTTGAACTCAGGTCTTCTGGACACTAAGTTAAGTTAGCTACCTAGCTGCTTGAAATAGGCGACTCCTTCCAAATCTGGGATCTTTGAGTGTTTGGCAGAGGAAGAATTTCAGGAGTCTGGTAGTAGAAAGGAGAGATCAGGGCCTTTCAGAGCTCAACCACAGACAGGTAGTCCAAGGGCAGTCAAGCAAAAGAGGGAGAGAAAATACGACTAAGCTGTGAAGAAAAGGGGGATACTGAGGAAGGACATAGGATCTACAGTCATGTTGGAGTGGAAGATTCAGGCTGATGCCACCAGATGTAACCAATGCCATTATTCATCCTTCATTTTCAAAGAGGACCTATGACTTCATAGGGGATGACTTATCCACAAATTGGATTTCCATGAGGCAGAGAGGCACAAAGGTACCAACCTCACTCTCTCTTCTAGTCATGGAAGGCCAGTGGCAAGACTAAAACAGTCAAGACAGCTGGTGATGGCCCCGGGTGCAGTGAATGACCTTGGCGTCTTCCATGCCTAACCAAGCTCCACACACTCCATAGAATGTGCGTTGGGCACCTTCATGGCTATTGGAACAAATTCTTCTCCAACTCCAGGACTGAAGGAAGTTCGAAGAAAAGGTCTGCTCTTTCCCCAACTTTCCCTCCCCCTTCTCTCTATCAACAAATACTGTAATATACTGTGCTGTTTCTGACTTACCCAAACACTTGTGGTAACCTGAATTTTGTCCCAACTACAAAAAAAGCCAGAGATAGATAGCTCTAAATGTAAGTAAAGACAGAGCCACAAACCTCTCACTGTAAGGAGTTTTCCTACCTATACATAGGGGTTCATAGTGATTATGCTTGTCCTCAACTGTTTATCTAATATAAACTCCCGAAAGCAGCAGAGGAGAGAACCAGGCTTTCCCAGGCTTAAAAAGAGAGAGTCCTAACATAAGTATGACCTCAACTAGAATGGATCATTGAAGATTAACTTCATTTCCTTTTCTGAAAGGGTATTGGACTGGGAGACCAGGGACATCCTATAAATATAGTTTGTCACCATTTTAATAAAGAATTGAACAGCTTGCTGGGCTATTCTTGTGAAAAAAATGTAGGCTGGACAATAGTGCAAATTAAGTAGATTCACAACTTGTGTCATGCCTGGATGGAAAGAATAATAAGTAAATTATTCGTGATTAAATGCAAACTAGGAAAGAAGTGTTCAGTGGGTCAACCCAAGGGTCTGACCTTGGCCTGGTACTGTTTGTTTTTATCAATGACTTGGATAAAAGAGGTTGAACTACACCATCTCTAAGGGCCCTCCCAGCTCTGACATCCTGTGTTCTAAGGGTCCTCCCAGCTCTGACATCCTGTGTTCGAAGGGTCCTCCCAGCTCTGACATCCTGTGTTCTAAAGGCTCCAAATCCCAACACTTTAATGGCTCTCAACTGCTAAATTCACAATTCTTTTCTCAGTTTGCATCCTACTTTACCTCTCAGCATGGTCAGACACTGTCAATCACTCTCTCCTTCCTTGTCTTCTCTGATACTGCCCTCTCCTGGTTCCCTGCCCTCTACTACCTTTTCTTTGTCCCCTTTGTTGGATTATCATCTATCTCCCAAATCTAGGAATTTGAGTCTCTTGAGGTTCTATCCTGAACCCTCTTCTCTTCTTCTTTCACACTGTCTCCTTTGGTGAGTTTATCAACCCCCATAGATTCAATTATCATCTCTACACAAATGATTTAAAATGGAAAACTCTTTCAGCCTCAGTTTCCTCACCTATAAAATAGGAACACAGCCTCTACCTCTCACAGGTCTATCATGAGGACCAAATGAGGTCATACATACATGTACACACATATATGCACTTATATATATATGACATAAGAAGTCTTTACAAAATTTAAAGTACCATATCTGTGTTAGGATAGGAACTGGACTTATGATTTCTTCGATATGGGGAAATCCAAGGTGAAGAAATTCTCTCTTCCAACTCAGGTCTGCACCTTCTCTGCAACTTTCAGGGAGACTTACGCACTGTACTAAGAAATTAAGTTACTTTTGTGGGGTCACATAACCAGTAAGTGTCAGAAACAGCACTTGAACTCAGGTCTTCTTGCTTTCAAGGCCAGCTCCCTATTTACCATACCTCTTTATTTGCTTTAGCTATCATTATTATTACTTGTTATTATGTTGAGCCCTAATCTCTTTCCTGAATTCTAGCCAGGACCATACTTCCAACTGCCTGTTGGACAGCTCCCCCTGGATTTCCCATAGGCATCTTAAACACATTCCCAAAATGGAACTCATCTTTTCTCCTAAGTCTATCCCTCAAACACTTCCTCTTTCCCTCCTCCAGATACCCAGATGCCTATAACCTCCATCAGCCTGGCTTTTCCCTTCTCCCTTACTCTCCTTACCCAATCTGTTACCAGTCATGTTGATTCTATTTCATGACAACTCTCATACCCCTTTCATTCCACTCACAGAGTTTCAACCCTTTCTCACAGACTATATTAATTACTGCCCAATTGGTTTTCCTGCTTCTGGTCTCTCTTCTCTCTGAATCATTCCCCACAGGACTGCCACAATAATCTTCCAAAGGCAATGTTGTCTGACCAAGTCATGCCTCTGCTCAAAGACATACTCCCAATTGCCTCGAAGATGAGTTACAACGTCCTCAGTCTAGCATCTAAAGTCTTTTGCGATCAGGCTCCAATTTGTCTTCCCAATCTCATTTCACATTATTTCCCTTTAATGAACCAGACATTCCAGTCTAACTGAACTGTTCCAAACCTCCCTCTTCCATGCATTTGTATAAGCCATCCCTGCTGCCAGGGATTCACTCTCTCCTCATTTCAGCTGTTCATAACCTTTATCTGTATAAAATTCTCACTTATTTTTTAAATTCAACTCACAAGCATTCATGTTCTCTGTTTTCCATCTCCTCTCCCACCCCCCAATGAGGTGGGTAGGAGGAAAAACTCTTATAGCAAATATTCAGCCAAGCAAAACTAATTTCTGCCTTGGTCATGCCCAAAAATATATGTCTGACTCTGCTTGTTGATCCTGTCACCTCTTGTTTCTTTTTTTAAATCAAATTAACCAAAGGTTTATCTATATTACTGTGTTGTTGTCTTTTCCACAAAACTAGCTCTCTGTTTTATTTATTAGTTCAGTAGTTTTCTTAATTTCAATTTTGTTAATCTCGCCTTTTGTTTTCAGCATTTCTAATTTGGTATTCAATTGGGGATTTTTAATTTCTTCTTTTTCTAGCTTTTTTAGTTGCATGTCCAATTCATTGATCTCCTCTTTCTCTTTTTTATTCATGTAAGCATTCAGAGATATAAAACCTCCCCTAAGAACCACTTTTGCTGCATCCCATAAGTTTTGTATGTTCTGCCTGTCACCTCTTGGTCAGAAGATGGGGAGCAGGCTTCCTCATCAGTCCTCTGGAATTGTGATTGGTCACTGCAATGATCAGGGTTCTCTCACATCTTTCAAAGTGTTTTGTCTTTTCAATGTTGTTCATATTATCTAACTCGTTCTCCTGGCAAAACCTTTTATTTTAAAGCTCAGCTCAGGTTTCACCTCTTCTGTGAAAATCTTCCCTGATCTGATCAGTTCTTAGTATTCTCTCCCTTCCCAAATTACTTTGCTTTTATTTATCTGTATAAGACTCAGTAGAAGGTAAGATCCTCAAGCACTGGGGCTGTTCCTCTTTGTCTTTGTAACCCCAACATCCAGCACAGGCATTTCATGAATGACTGCTGAACTGAACACCGAGTTCTTAGGTCCCTGCCAGCTCTAATCTCTGAAGATTCTGACAATCCTGGCCTCAGGGGGGACAGAGGGTAGAGGTTCCTTCAAATGACCAGGAGAGCAGAGCCTGTCTCAGGTACAAAGTACCAGCATCCCTCACCCCTCACGCTGCTCATCACGGTCTCCCTCCAACTCCCCGGAGGACAAAAGCACATAAGTTCCTTCATCTAAGAATAAAATATTTCACCTCATTATTCCCTGGGGGAAAATTATGAGTGTTTGGGGGGGGGTTGTGTGGCTGATTACTCTCTATCATTTCACAACTCCCAAATAACTTGAGGTTGCCATGGTAACATATTCCACAGGGGGAACTAATATTGTTCCCAGATCCACGTGGGAATCAGCAAGTGTTCCTTTAGGGAAACAAAAAGCCCTGTGGGGGTTGGGAATGAGACTTGCTGGGGACCCGTACTCTGGGATCCCCATTATTCTTTTTCTTACCCCCCAAAACATCAATGCAGGAACTAGAGTTCTAATATCTTTCAATGTTATTTTCTTTTACATTATTATGATTATCAGGAAAATTGTTAACCTGGTCTTACTTTGCCTTGCATTGGTTCATCTAAGCCAGTTAACCATTAAATGGGTCAGGGGTTATGGGCATTTAAGTCATTTGTTGGGTTTTATTTTTGCTCACCATTCTAAATGTTGGGGGTACAATAATGGGCAAAAAACAGGTCTTAAAGAGTTCATGCTCTTCCCATGAATCTCCAAATCTTTCATATTTATTGTTTCTTAATGTCACAATAACATTTCATCACATTCACATACTAACACTTTTTTTCAGCCATTCTTCACCTATGGTCACCTGCTTTGTTTCTTGTTCCTACTGCCACAAAAAAGTGG
>NW_027187400.1:9806205-9862800 GCF_028583685.1 Petaurus breviceps papuanus | reverse complement strand
TATGGTCACCTGCTTTGTTTCTTGTTCCTACTGCCACAAAAAAGTGGTAAAGTCTTAAAGAACTCATGTTCTTCCTCCAAATTCTCCCCTTCTCTAAATTCTTAATGTGTGTTCACATACACATATATACACACAACAGTTGTATCTGACTCTCCATAACCCCACTTGGGGTTTTCTTGGCAAAGATACTGAACTGGCTTGCCATTTCCTTCTCATTTTACAGATGAGGAAACTGAGATAAACAGGATGAAGTGACTTGCCCAGGGTCACACAGTTCATAAGTGTCTAAGGTCAGATTTGAACACAGAAAGAAGAGTCCTCTTGACTCCAGGTCTGACACTTTATGCACTATGGCGCCACCTACTGGTTCTATGTATGTACTCATACATATATGTATACATAGATAAATACATACATAAAAACACTATAATTTGAAGAAATAGATGAGTCAGTTCTTTACTCCCACAAAAGTGTTGCTATAGTTTTTGCATATAGGACCTTTTCCCTAATCTTTGCCCTCTTTGAGGTATGTGGACTGTCAAAGTTCAGTAACTTTTATTGATTAGCCTTTCTGAATTAATTCCAAAATGGTGGCCCATTTTGTAGCATTGTTGTGTCTGTCTTCCCAGTCCTTTAATAACAACCATTTTTGTGTTGTTACCATCGTTAAGCTGATGAATATGAAGTAAGACTTTATTAGTAAAAATTTTGATCACTTTTCATACAGTTGTTGAGTTTGCATTTCTTTGGAAAACTTGATACCTTTGACAACCTATCCACTGAGGAAGAGGCCTTGTTCTTATGTATTCATATTAACCAACACCTTGAATATTAGACATTTAGTGAAGTTATTTTTTTCAATGATTTTCCCCCAATCAACAGCTTCTTTTTATTCTAACAGGATTGATTTTATGAGTGCAAAACCTTTTAGTTTTATGCAATCAAGAGTCTATTTTACTTTTATTTCTTACCTCTAGCCCTTATTTGCTTAAGAATCCTTCCTGGGCCATAGTCATGAAAAGGTACTCCCACCTTCCTCTAATTTTTTTTTATTATATTTCATATTCTAGAAGAGCCTAAGATGATGTAGGTTAGTCTAAAACTAATTTCTATCAAACTACTTTGTCTTTTTCCCAGCAGTTCTTAGTAATAAGGGTGCCCTTATATTCTTACATTTATACATCTATACATCTATCTGTTGTTTCTGGTCTTGCTTGCTTAGCCTGGTCTATTAATCAACTTTTCTATTTTTTAACCAATACCAAATAATTTCAGTCATTATTGATTTACAATACAATTTGAGATCTGGTAGGATTTTGCCCTCTTCATTTCTACTTTTATTTCTGTCTTTTCTCCCTTGATATTCCTGATCTTATGTTTCCCTAGGTAAATTCTAGCATTTTGTCTAGTTCTAATCATGTTTGATTGACATGCCACTAAATCTGTAAATTTAAGATAGCATAATTTTATCATATTAGTGTTAGCCTAACTATGAATAATTATTATTTAAATCTTCATTTTCTTGATCACAAAACCACTCCGGGCTCTGAAAGGTGAGCGTTCATCTTATTTTGCCCAGAACCAGGATACCATCTCATCCTATGGGCCATTTCCACCCATGGCTATGATACATGTGTACCTTCCCCCCTTCCAGCTTCTCTATGTATGTTTCTTCCCCATTAGAAGGTAAACTCCCTTGGGGCAGCTAGGTGGAGCAGTGAATAGTGCACCAGCCCTGAAGGGGGACCTGAGTTTAAATTAGGCCTCAGACATTTAACACAAAACTAGCCGTGTGGCCATAGGCAAGTCACTTAACCCCAATTGCCCTACCTTCCTTCCTCCAAAAAGCTCCCACCCCAAAAAATATATCATATAAACTTCCAAAGGGCAGGAAATGTCTTACTTTTTTCCAATTCTATCCCTTGTACTTGATATAGTCTCTGACATGGTAAGAGATTAATAAATGCTTTATCATTTATTCATTCATTCATGTCATTGTGTATACTGTTTACCTTGTACTATTTACTTCATTCAGCATCAGTTCATTCCTTTTCCCACATTTCTCTGATTTCCTCATATTTACTATTTTTCTTGTGGCAAAAATAATATTCCATTACATTTACATCTAATAATTTAACCATTTGCCAATTAATGGGCACCAGTTTTGTTTTGTTTTTTGTAGTCTTTGCTTCCACAAAAGTGCTACTAAGAATACTTTGGTATATATATGATGATTCATTTTGTCCTTGACCTCTTTGGTGCCTAGCACTGAGTTCTATAGACCAGAGGCTATGAGCATTTAAGTAACTTGCTGGGTTTTACTTCTGCACAGTTCCAAATTGTTTTCCAGAATTATTGGACCAATTCACAGCTCCAGCAACAGTCCCTGTCTTCCTATAACCCATCCACCACTGACTACTATCCCATTTTTTTTAACTTTGCCAGTTTGCTGAGTGTGACATGAAACCTCAGGCCTATTTTATAACTTACATTTTTCTTACTCTCAGAGATTTGAAGAAGTCTTTCCTATAGCTCTTATTAGTTGGCAGTTCTTGGAAAATTTCAAATTCTTTGAATACTTATATAATGAGGAATTGTCTTACTTGGTCTTAAAACATTTGTGTTATTCCTTACATATCATCAGTATCAGACCTTTATCAGAGACAGTTCATGCAAAATGTTTTTCCAATTGACTGTTGCCCTACTTAGTCTGCAGGGTGTCCCTAAAGTCTGAACACATAGGAAATCTCATTAACTATGCATATTTGAATGAAATTTTCGACATTTTATTTAATTAGCATAAATGAAATTTCATAGGAAGACATAGAAGACACATTGGAAATCTCATTCATTCATTAAATTAATCTTGTTAATATGGAAAATAATCCCCAATAGCTAATGAAAACTTTTATTCCATATGAAATTGTCATGGCTAAAATTTATGCTAATTAAACAAAATATTGTTGAAAATTTCATTCATTTAGTTTCTTGAAAATGTGCATAGTTAATGAGATGATTTCTTACATGTCCAGACTTTAGGGACATCCTGTAGCTTAATTTTGTTAGTGCTAAATATTTTTTATTTCATGTAGTCAAAGTTTATGTCTTAAGAATTTTTTCTCCTAGTCCAAATTGTGAGAGGTACCGTCTTCCTTTTTCCTCTAGTTAAAAAAAATACTATCATCTTTTATATTTAGGCTGAGTCTCCATCCGGAAACTGTTGTGCTATATATTATAAGATCCCTGATCTGAACTTGCTTTTTACAAAACTGATTTCTCATTTTCCTAGCAGATCTTATTGAATAGGGAGTCCTAAGTGGTTTCTGTTTTGGGATTTACCAAATACTGGGCTAATGAAACTATTTTTGATTCTTGCTTAACAAATCTGCCCTACTCTATTTCTGTAAAGCCATTTGTAGTAGTATTTATATGTCCTTAGCATGTCTTGATAGTTTGACCCACAAGCTATGAATTTTGAAGTTAGTTTTAATTGAATTCCTTTTTCTATCTCCTCTTGTTGGGTTTTTTAATAGCATGATGTTTCATGACTTTTTTGTGGTTAGATTCACCTTTCCAAAGTTTAACAGTGAAAAGAGGAAAATAAATCCAGGCTCTTTTACTTATTAGCTGTATGACCTCCTTTCAGAGACTCTGTTTCCTCATCTGTAAAACAGGCATACCACTTGCACTACTTCCATTATAGAACTGATGTAAGATAAGAGATGTGAGAGTGCTCAGCAGGAATGATTGCATTCTTTGTCTCTCCAGGGTTTATCATAGTACACATAACAGACACTTAATAAATGTATGTTGAATTTAAATTTAGATTTTCAGTCACAAGAAATACATTGTGCCCAAACCTCCTTCAGCTCAAACCCTCCATTTCTATCTAGTTTTTAATGGTAGGCAGTCCTGCATTCAAGTTCCACTTCTACTCACTACCTGAGAGACATTCAGTAGATTATTTCACCTCCCTGGGCTCTAATTTCTTTTGGGGGGGTGGGGGGGAAGAGGGGCTCTAATTTCTCTAAAATGATGGGGCCATGCCAGCTCTGTATGGTGTCTTCCACTTTTAAATTCAGTGACTTAAACTGTCCTCTCAGCATTAAAAGCTGGGAGCCATCTTCGAAGACTTGCTAACCTTCACCTTCTAGGTCCAATCTGTCACCAAGTCATGTGAAGTCTCCCTTTAGACAGAAGCTCGTCCGGTCTTGTGAAGCCTATAGACCTCTTCTCAGAATGAAGTTGTCAAATGAATAAAAAGAAATGCAGAGGATTACAAAGGAAACTAATTCTATCGAAATACCATTATTGAAATATTTGTAAAACAAGTTCACAGCCCCCAGGTTTAGAATCCCTGCTAGCATTTCTGTCTAGGGCTGTCCCTTTATCTCCATTCCCTCTGTCACCTCCATAATGGGTATTAGTTGAGAGGCAAATTTCAAGTGCTTAAGAGAAAAATCTCCCTAATGAGAGCTGCTGCAAGTAGAATGAATGAGTTCACTCAAGAAGGGAATTCAATTCAATTCAAAACAAAACAAAATTCATTAAATGAATACAAAGAAAACAAAGTCAACAACTCATTTGGAGATTTATCTTCCAGTAAATGTTGAACCTGTCAGGAATGATAGAAGTCATTTTTTTTTAAATTTTTGCTTTTTGGAGGGCAATTGGGGATAAAGTGACTTGCCCAAGGTCACACGGCTAGTTTTTTGTGTGTGTGTTAAGTGTCTGAGACCACATTTGAACTCAGGTCCTCCTGACTCCAGGGCAGGTGTTCTATTCACTGCACCACCTAGCTGCCCCTATAGAAGTGTTTCTAAAACATGAATCTTATCATGCCAACCCCACCTTACTCAATAAACTCTAGTGGCTATTGCCTTCAGAATCGAATATAAAGTTCACCATCTAACACTGAAATATCTTCACAACGAGCCTCCCGACTACCTTCCCTAGCTTTGAACACTTTGTTCCCCTCCACGTGCATTTCTCCCATGCAGCAACACTCATTTACTCAACAGGAAATGAAATGCTCCGTGCCTTTGCTATCTCCAATGCCTGGAATGCTCTCCCTACCCAACTCTGAATCTTAGTATCTCTGCCTTTCTTCAAGACTCTTCCTCCTTTTCTGACCCCTTTTGCAGTTATTAGAACCTACCTTCCATTTCCTCAGTATATGCCTTACAGGTACCCAGTTATTTGTTAAGACATCATATTAGAATGAGTGCCTTAAGGACAGGGATTGTTTTTTATATTCTCTTTATCCCCAATGCCTAGCACAGTGCCTCACAGTACTAATTAACTGGAAGTCATGCATCCTTAAAGCAAACACCACTCTTCCCTGTATTATATTAATAATGAACATCTGGGGCAGCTAGTTGGCACAGTGAATAGTCAGGAGGACTTGAGTTCAAATCCAGCCTGACACTTAACACTTACTAGCTGTGTGACCTTGGGCAAGTCACTTAACTCCAACTGCCCTGCCTTTCCCCCTCCAAAAAGAAAAAAAAAAGTAGTAATAATAATGATCATATCCTCTGATGAATATTATTTAAGGGAGAAGACAGAATTTTAACTTGGTAACCTCCTCTCTCTGAAAAGAGCGGGGTGGCCTCTGGCCTCAACCTTCTGTTTCCCATCCTGACAGGAATTACTCATTTGGAGGATGGGGAGGGAGTGACAAGACTAAAGATGCCTATTCTGCTTCCCTATTCCTTCCCACAATGACACTCCCATACCATGGTTGGGGGGACAGATCTTTCCATACACATTGGGCTTCTCTATATACATTTGAGGAAACTGAGGCCACCCAACTAGTGTCTTGAGACCAAATTTAAACTCAAGGTCTCCCTGACTGCAAGTCCAGAGTTCTATCTGCTACACTACCCTAGTGGGCACTAGGGTCCCTTCTGATCCCTAAATTCTATACTTCTACACCCAACTCAAGAGCTGGATTTGTCAGAGAATGTTTAAATTAGAAGGGATCAAAGGAGTCTATGCTAACTCCTTCATTTAACAGATAAGGAAACTGAGGTCCAGCAGGTGGAGGAGGTACAATGAGGACCTCGGTCTCCCAATTCTTAATAGTGTTCTTTCCAGCTGGCCCTGGACTCCTCCATTCCTGAACTGGTCTGCTGTGTTCAGAGTACACCACTTACAACATATACCACCCATGTAAGCATTAATCTTTGTAACATCAAGGGAAACAGAGGCAGACCACGGAATGTTGTGTGGACCGAAGGGTGTCATAGACAAGAATCCCAAAGGATGGGCAAGTATGGATAAGTGGTGAAGAAGCATCAACATCAGGGAAACGCACAGATACATTCAAGTGCCTGACATGGCCTAGGAATTATTTCCCTCAAAGATTGTTATGCTGTCACTTTAAGGGCTTTAAGAATCAGTTACAAGGGTTTTGTTTTTCTCTTTCGTGTGTGTGTGTTGGGGAGGAGAATGAAAAGGAGGAAAGATAAATGCTTAATTGGAAAATAACTTTAAAAAGAAAACATTTAAAGCCCCCAGCCCAGACTGTGCACTCTAGCAAACTCTTACAAAAGCTCCCTCCTCTCATCTTGTGGCAAATTTTTGTTAACTGCTTTCGTTCTTTGTTCCTGGGGAAAATCCACAAGAATAAACTGTGCCCACTGAAGCCTAGGCAATGGGATAAGGGGAAGAGTGGAGAGGGTACTCTGGTTAGTTATAAAAGCACCTTGCTTCTGAGAATCAACGTGTGCTTCCCTGGCCTGAGGCATCACAGCACCAGGTGCAGTGCCTTTTCTCTTGAGAACACAATAAACTCATTTCTCCTTTAAAAAAAAATGTAAAAAATACAAGACATCTTAGGTTTCTTTACATTTGCTTTAATTACAGAGTAGGAGCTTGGTTTGCTCCCTTGGTCCCAGGCCATATTTGAAATTAGGCATATCATAGAGGGAAGCTGGTCTGAACTGTGTTGGCAGGGCTCAGGACTCAAAAGTTCTGCCTGGACATAATTTAGAAGCATCCAGGTAGCACAGTGGAGTCAGGAAGACCTAAGAGTGATAGTTACTATCTGGGCAAGTCATTTAACTAACATGGTTTTACCTCAGTTTCCCTCTCTATAAAATGATCAGGAGATGGAAATGGGAAACCACTCCAATGTCTTTACCAAGAAAACCCCAAATGGGGTCACTCACTGTTAATCAACTAAACAAGGGTTTCTTTACTTAGCAGAAATTTAACTAATAAGCCAAAGTAAATGACCACACAACACAAATGGATTTGTAATTAAGAGAAGCTGGTCAATGAATGGGAAGACTTCTACCGTTCGTTTTTTTTGGATGACTGAACCTGCATGCCATGCCCCCTGCCCTACGAACACCAAGAACATAGCAGGATGTCACAGTAAGATTATCAGACTTCTGAGTTCGATGTGGGATCACCACATGGTGCTGCCATCCCTGGGCTGCAGGACCTTGGCCAGGACACCTCCTGGGATTTGTTTCCCCATCTATAGTGAGAGAAGACAAATCCTGCCTGTTGACAAAAATCAATGGGGGGGAGGGGGCGGGTTTGAATAAAATAATAGATGATAATTAAAGGCCTTATCTATAAAACTCCACTTTTAAGTTCACATTCATGGTGCTGAAAAAGCTACCAGTAGGAAATGTAGCCCATAAGAAATACCTTTTCTCTTCAAAAGCCCCTCTCCAAGTCCCTACCTCAAGATCTCTCACCTTCCTAGTCCTTAGGGAGGCTTTTTTCAATTTCTTCTTTGTTTCCCATTGAACTAGTGTTTATTAAGCACTCTTTGTACAGGGCATGGCAAGAAAGGAGGCATAGTGACAGGGATGGAAGACCATCCTTGAAGCCAGGAAGGCCTCATTTTTTTTTTTTTAAGAATTTACTTTTAGTTTTCAACATTTGTTTTCACCACATCTTGAATTCCAAATGTTTTCCTCATCTCTCCCCTACCCCCACCCCAGGATGGCAAGCATACTGCTTACTCCTTCCCCTAGGGAGGCTTTCTTCATCTGCTCCCAAGGATCTTGTATTCCACCCAGAGACAGCCAGGTGGTGCAGGGCAGAGCCTGTATTTGGCAGTCTGGATAACCCGAGTTTGAATCCTCCCTCTTATGCTTCCGAGCTGTGTGATCCAGAGTAATTTAGACTCTACATGCCTCAGCTTCCTCATTTTGAGAATCTAACTAGATATTTGTAAAGTGCTTACCCTACCTATGACATTGTACCTTAATCTTTGCCTTGCATCATTTACCTGTACGCTTCTGTATTCTCTCAGCTAGGTGGCGCCATCGTGCACAGAGGATTGGGCCTACGGTCAGGAAGACCAGAGTTCAAATCAAGTCTCACTTGCTGTGCGTTGGGCAGGCCCCATACCCACTGTTTGCCTCAGTATCCTCATCTGTAAAATGGGGATCATAAGAGGTCCTCGCTCCCAGAGTTATTGTTAGGATCAAATGAGAAGTTTGTAAAGAGCTCAACGCAGGCACCATACAGATGCTATTACTTCTGCTGTAAGCCCCCTGTCTTACCCTCTTATCCCAACCCCTCCTAGCACCTCAGATTCTGCAGAGGGTAGGCACTGAATTAGCCACTAGCTTTCAGGGACCTCAGAGATGTAATCTAACTACTTCCTTTAACAGTTAAGGAAGCAGAGGCCCAGAGCAGGAACTCCCTTCCATTCTTTTCAGAGCCAGCTAGTGAGAGACCTGGGGCTAGAATCCAAGCCTCCTGACTCCACGGGTCAGGTCATCTTCCACTTCCATCTTCCCATCCCACCCCTGCCCCATCCCCTTCATTTCACAAAGGACCATGTCCTCTGAAAACTTTAAAAAAATCATTCAGACTGGCTTCTTGATAGCTTGCCACCGAACATGAAGCACCAGCGTGTTAATAAGATTAAGGCAGCACATGTTTTAAGCAGTGGTTTGCTGAGTCTGTCCTGGGGGTCCTCTTCCAATCAAATGGTAGGGGATGGGCCTGTCATCCAAGGCTACGCCCTGAGTACAAGTCCCGGAATTTGCTAACAACATGAAAAGGCTTTGGGCATGGGCCAATAATCAAAGATGTCTTATGTTCAGATAATCACATCACACCACTGAAAGGCTGGCCACAATTACACACGAAGAGTATCCAATGTAATGCTCAAGGTATTGGGGGAAGAGGGCTGGGGGTGGGAGGGATGCTGTGTCAGCAGAGGACACAGCTGGTCTAGATAAAATCCTAGATCCTTAAAGTGAGTCTGTGGCATATGGTGCGATACAGCATTAAGCCTGGAGTCAGGAACACCCAAGTTCAAATTTTGACTCAGGACACTTCCTAGCTGTGTGTCCCTGGGCAAGTCGTTTAACCCACCTGCCTCAGTTTCCCCATCTGTAAAACATGAATAATAGCCACTATCTCCCATTGTAAGAATCAAATGAGATCATTGGAAAGTGCTATATAAACACTAGCTACTATTATTGTTGTAATATAATACATGTAATACATGCATATGTGTAACAATGTAATATAGCGTGTCTCCTCCTTTAGGCTTCAAACAGCAGTCTGTGCCCCTCTATGCAGTCATGAACAGTTATGAGCAATGTGGTAGTAATACGACCCCATCCTTTCTCCTCAACCAGACAAAAGCCTCCGCACAGCAGAGACCTCATGATGAACTGAAATGGTGACCAAACTCTAATCCAAAACAGGAAGCTTCTGGCTTCAAAGTTCTTGGAAGCACACCAACCATCCAAGGGCCAGGCATCAAGTCAGAGAATCTGGTTCAAGTCCTACCCCTCAGTTCAGCTGGATGACCTTGGCCAATTTCACCTCCACCCACTGGATCTTGCCTCCTTTATCCAAAGGGAGAAGAGAGTCAAGACGTTTTTAGACTTTTCTGGGTGTATGTGATGTAGGACCCCTTTGTCAGTCTGGGTAAGTCTACAAAACCTTTCTCAGAACAATGTTTCTAAATGCGGAAAATACAACTTAAGTAATGTTATCAAAATGTTAATAAGAAATGTTCACAGACCTCAGGTTAGGAGCTCCTGGTCTGGGTGATCTGTAAGAAACCTGTGAGCCCATGAACCGTTTCTCTGAGCACCTGGACAGAAGCTTCCACCCATTTGGACAGGTCTTGTGGGAAGAGTCTCCAGAGTTACCTCATAACCTAAGCCTGAGTTTCCTCATCTGTAAATTCCCTTGGCACTTCCAATCATTTCATTTTTTAAAATTCAGCAAGGCTGTATTCCTGGATGGGGCAGGTTCTCTAATTTCCAATGAGAGGGAGGTGTTTCGGTCTATGTTCCTCATGTCTGCTCCATAGGGCCTAACACCATGCTAGGCACAGAAGGGTGGAGCAGGTGCCCAGGCTGACCAAATGACTCTGAGGGGTGTGATGATGTTGTGAGAAGGTGGCAGAGGGTCTGATGGGAAATGAGACAGAAAGTAAATGCTTTAAAAACCAGTTTATTAAAAGACAAAATTCCAACTTACAAGAGGAGGCACAAAGCCGGTCCCCAAGGAGTGGAGGGTCTAAGTGCGCTGCGCTGAGGACAGCAGGCACCACCTACCTGGGCGCTGATAACAAGCATCTGCCCTGTTTGCCCAAGAGGCCCTGGGAGTCTCAGCAGGCACCGTTCTGGCCTCTGTGGGCCACAGTTTCCGACAGCTCCGCAGCCTCCCTTGGAGCTGCTGCAAGGACCAAACAAGATCCAAGACATGAAGTCAGGCTTTCACCTGTGTGAAGAGCTACAGACGTCTCAGGCACTGTTACAGTTACTGGATGTTATCTATGGTTTCGTCAGGTCGAGCCTATAACCCGAAAAGGCATCAGTCACAGGAGCTGCGGGGAGGTTAATAGGGTCTACTTCTCTTTTCCTGTTTGGTAGCTGGGTAATGCAGGGCACAGAGCCCTGGGCCTGAAGTCAGCAAGACCGGAGTTCAAATCCAGCCCTAGGCACTTTTAGCTATGGGACTCTGCACATGTCACTCAATGTCTGCCTCCGTTTTTTCCACTTTAAAATGGGGATAATAGCACCTATCTCCTCTACCAGGGGTGTTGTTAAGATCAAAGGAGATAATATTTGTAAAGTCTTAATATAGTGCCTGCTCCATAACAAGCATTATATAAATGCTAACTACATTAACAGTACTGTTACACCACCATCATCATCATCGTCACCACTACCATGATCAGGGAAACATGCAGAGAGCCAGGATGCTGAGTGCGTACGACAACAGGGCACTGGCAAACATGAGCAAGGCCAAAGGAACTTACTTATTAACACAGGCTGAAGAAGATCAAAGGAGAGATTCCTGTTCTAATGTACTTCCTTATACAGAAGTTAACACACAGAAGGTCAGAGCCAATCACAATCTGAGAGATCATTCAGACAGGTTCCCTTAGTTTACAGATGAGGATACTGAAGGGCCGTATGTGACATGCCCAATTTACTGATACTCGACAAACACTGTTAGATTAGAAAGTTATCACAGAGGCAAACTGGCCTCTATCTACAAACAGCAATGTTTAGAGTCTTCATTCCAGAGCAGGAAAGGGGAGAAGGCCACACTATTTACAAAGGAGGGATCACTTTCTTCCTCCCAGCTGCAGCCTGTATTTACAATTTGTATAATTGTATTTGGGGGGTTGGGGCTTGTTTTTCAAAAACTGTATCAAATTTTATTAAGAAATTTAACAGGATATCCTCTAGGCAGTCAAAATACAGTTACTATACACAATGTATCATGCCAAGGGGCTACCTTCATTGAACAGATATAATGTTTAAGGTGGAGGGGGGTTGTCTTTCAAACACACACACTTATCGAGAATTTTTCAAATGGAATTTGCTTTATCCTTTTCAGTCAACTAGAATTCTTGAAGGCTGCTGGTTCACTGAAGCAAACTAGATGTTTTAATGGGATTCCTTAAATGAGCATTCTACCTCAATTTTATTCCAGGGAACACAGAGCTGACTAGTAAGGCCTGACTGAGGTAGATGCCAATAGAGAGTAATTTTCAAAACACATAAGCAGAGGCATTGGGGAGGAAGTGTTCTTTGCTTCTCAGAGGCTAGGCCAAGAGAGCCCCAGGCCTCCAAAGTCCCATTGGGGGAAAATGAAGTTTCAAGTATGGGCCAGAGTTATCAACTCTATGAATGCATGTCTTCTGGAGGGCCAGGTTACCAGCTAGGTTTGGAGAGCATCACCAGAATGGCCACAGGGAAGGTCTATCAAGTCATAGAGATTTGTATCAATGTAAACAATGCAAATTCAGTTCTGTTTCTAATTCATCCTTTTGTTAAATTTTTAACAGGCACTTCACTCTCCCACCACCAAATTCCCTTAGTTTCAAGGTAATTCTTTTGGGGACCAAAACAGGAAAAATGAAGGAGAACCTTAATGTGCTACATCTAAGGAACAAATAAAAGAACCAAAGCAGGGGAGGCTGCATGTTCCATGACATTAAAAACTGTGCTCAACACTCCCAGCTATTAATAAAGAGTTCTTCTAAGATGACAGTGGCTGCAGCTGAAAATTCAGAAGCTGCCCATATAGAGGGAACCAAGTAAGTCTAAGATTCAGACAGACTTCCTTCAAACAAACCTCTCACTTACCTTGGCAGTGAACTTTCCCAGACCATCGAAGGCCTGTGTAGAAGCTTGGCCAGGAACATCTCCAAGCAGCATTTCTTCCTCATCCATGCAGCAGCTGAGAGGCCAAGCAGGCTTAGGGAAGGCTAAACCAAGCTCACGTTCCTTCCCTCTGCAGTGCTCCTCTTCAGCCTTTTTCCAAATCACTGGCCAAGTAGGTGTCCATTGCATCATCTGTCTTAGGAATTTTGAGGATCACACACAACAAACAGGGAAGGACAGAACTAGGTAGGCAGGCATACTGTCAGCTCTCAGCACTGTTCATTGGATTCAAGTCAGAGCAGTGGGAAGCACGCAGGCCCTGAACTCAGGAAAGCCAAGGTCAAGGCGTGGTCATGTCACTTACTGGATGTATGTATCTTTATTTGCAAAATAAAATTTAAAAAAAGTGAATAGATAAATGATTAAGAGAGGGAAGGGAGGAGAGAAAGAAAGAAAGAGAGAGAGAGAGAGAGAGAGAGAGAGAGAGAAAGAAAGAAAGAAAGAAAGAAAGAAAGAAAGAAAGAAAGAAAGAAAGAAAGAAAGAAAGAAAGAAAGAAAGAAAAAGAAAGAAAGAAAGAGAGGGAAGCAGGGAGGAAGGGAGGAAGGAAGGAAGGGAGAGAGGGGAGGGAGGGTAAGTGAATGAATGAGGCAGTGATAATTTGGGTGTCTGAGGTTTACGAAGTTATTTTCTTCACAACCACCCTGTGAAGCAGATAGTGCCAATATCACCCCCATTTTACAGAAGAGGAAATAGAACTTTATTCAGTATAAATGACTGGCCCATGGTCACATGCAGCTAAGTGCATCAGGAAGGATGAGAAGCCAGGTCTCCCAGGACCAGCTCTCTCCTCTGCTGAGGTGAACTGACAATCAGAGCCAGAAGAGGCCCAGCTCCATTTGCAGGAACCTCACTGAGAGCCAAGGAGAAGGGACCTGCCTCGGGTGACCACTTTTCAGAGGCAGTAGTAGGGCTGGAGCCTGAGTCTCCTAATTCCTTCTTCATTTCTCTTTCTATGGCAGCACATGGCTCCTAAATCCTTGGCTTGGATTAAGAGGAAAGGGGAGGGGGCGGCTAGGTGGCACAGTGAATAGAGTGCTAGCCCTGGAGACAGGAGGACCTGAGTTCAAATCTGGCCTCAGACACTTAACACAAAAACTAGCTGTGTGACCTTGGGCAAGTCACTGAACCCCAAATGCCCTACCTTCTCCCCTCCAAAAAAAAAAGAGAGAAAAGGGGAGAAACAAATACACAATGTAGAATTGTCAACTGAGAACTCTGGATCCTCTGACTCTGTATTACTAGCAGCAAGAATCTGGTCTTCCACATTTTAACTAAATAGCCAGAATTCCCTTTGTTAAGAGAAACTTATTGTCTCATAACTCCATTCCTACATTGGTCTAGAGCAAAGTCCTTATGCTTTTAAAGGAAGCACCTTCACACTATATTCAAGGGCAAAGTCAGCTGGGAGAGTGACACCCATTTTCCTAATAGCTAATTAAGACCCCTCATTCCTTACTGACAAACTACCAACTATGTTTGAATTCAGAGGAAGAAGTTTGGGGACTATGAAAGGGGCAGAGGAAATGCATTGAAAGAAATTAGGAACATGTAGGATTTAGACGGAACCAGGGACTTGAGAGCTCATCTAAAGCTCTAATCTCCCATCATTCAAGCCCTTCAGTTTATAGAAGGGGGAAAAAAACATAGGTGCTTTGGGGGCTCTTAGAGGGCTAGAGATGCACTCATCCCAAGCAACCTGTGGGCAAAGCCAAGCCTAGAACCCAGAGTGCTTGACCACTAGGCCAAAGCTCCAGTCTACTATTTTCCTGAAAGGACACGAAAGATAGAAACACTGGTACACAAAGCCGTTCGTCCTAGTCTTGGCAATTCTGGGTCATGGAGTCAGCAGCTCAACTGATCCTGGGTCTGGAAAGCCAAAACCATCTTCCTCTGCTTCATTACAGCCACCATGAATAGTGAAGGATGAAATGTGGAGGGTAGCACAATTCAGATCATTTATTTCACCCAAATTTCACTAGCAACTCAAAATGGAGATAAAAAGGTTAGTCTATAAAACTATCAATGCCTCAGGAGAATCTGAAGCTATGGGCTTGGTGACATTTTCATAAGCCTGAGGAAGTTGGGCAGAATATTAATCAAAGCCACAATGATTCAATAGCAAAAAAAAAAAAATGAAAAGTCTAGTCCTGACATGAAAGCTGCCTACTCCTATCCCTTCTCTTTCTGACTCATTCCCTACACACATACCCCCACATCTGATGCTATACCACTACTCTCCATAGCCTGGGCAGTTCATGAATGTGAAAGGCATATGATGCCACAGCCAGAAATTACCAGAAAAGCATGCGTCAGATATGTCAAAGCTGAGAAAGGCTTTAGACACTGTCTACTTTAATGCTTTCATTTTACACTCGAAGAAACTGAGGCCTTGAGAGAAAAGGCTTATTGAGATTACCCAGGCAAGTAATGATAATGAATGTAAAGGTCATCTGAAATCCTCAGAGATAGAATTATTAACCCAATGAATTGTCTTACACTCTATTCTTCATTAAAACATGTGGGACCCTCTGTCTTTTGTTCCTGAAAAGCGAAATCTAGGACAGGAGAATCAAGTCCTTAAGTCAGTAAAATCTGCTCCTCACATCAGAGTTGAGTGAGAAGATAAATGGCAGAAGCAAACTTCACGTTTGAAAAAGAAGAGCCCCTCTCCTACAATCCTATATAGAGGAATGATGAGAAAATAATCAGGATTCTTGGAGAAGATCCAGCTGGTGGGGGATCGACCCCTGATTCCACAACACTGCAGACCCAGGGCTAACCCTCTCATGATTAAACTCTCAAAAGATGGGCCCCCACCTAGAAAGTACAAGGCCTGCACATCCCAGTCTTGGTTCTGCCACAAATGAGCGGTTAAGATCCTGACCTGCCTCATTCCCAGGTCATTTCTTCATCAGCAGAATGATGGAGTGATCTATAACAAGGTGATCAATAAGGAAGTCCCTTGCCACTCCACATTCTAAGATCCCTCCCAGATCCATAGTTATATGGAAATACACAAAAGGCAACCAAAATGTCACCCTTTCAAATTTCCGTTCCTAAGAGTGAGTTCTCCAGTCACTCCCCAAGGATACTCAAGGTACGGGACAGACTGATCACCTGGCTTAAGTAAGCCAAAGAGTATAAATAAGGTATGGTCTTGGACCATGTCCCAGACCCAGGAGCATCAAAGAGTAGACCCAGTAGACTTTGCTGTAGTTTTCTATTTTTTCTACTCAAAAGATCCAATCCTTTCCCAGAACAGCTCACAACCCCATCCCCCCCACTATCTACTACTTCATGAGTTGCAACATGGCCAAAATAAAGTGACTCAGTTTGTGGTGAACCTTCTGGTGATTACATGTGACCTCAGTCAGGTTGGTCCAAGGATAGATGACACAGCCCTTCTCAAGGTCCTCCAGCCTGGTGGGATGTGCCATCCTGCACGAGTGTCATGAGAACCTCCGGAGGCCCTGGAGAAGGCTCCTGAAGGACGTATTTTCTGTAGCTTCAATAACAGCTTAATACTCTCAGGGATTCAGTTTGAAACAGTTCATTCTCTAGGACAGTGTGAAGTTTTTTCTCCCAATCTCATAGGGTCATGAGGAAAAGTCCTTTGTAAATGTTAAATGTGTGTGTTCATTTTCCAGAATAAATCTGGCTTTCAAACTGAATGACAGTTACTGTTCTCCAAACACATGCTTTGTTGAGCTCCCAAGCTCACTAAGGAAAGCACCTCATTTGCTAAATCATACACCTTTGCTGACATCTTGACAGATTCAATTGACTCTGAATGAGGAAAAAAAGAGGAAATTGTCAAACTACCTTCCCTACTCCAGGAAAGGTTTGTGCGAGGAGTTTTGCATTGGTCTGTTTTCTTTCTTCATCAAGTATCAGATGAGGGAAATGAAGTCTCCTAGGTCCCTGAGGTCTGGGCTTCATCTTTTGTCTAGAGAACATTTGTGGAGCAGCATTGTTCATATTCCAAAATAAATTTTAAACATATTCCAAAGTCAAATAAAAAGGTTTGGGATTTCTATGCTTGCTTCCTTTTCCATCACTGTATTTGAGAGTAGGCTATTTACCCACCCTCATGAGATCCTCCAAATAAATCTGAGAATACATTTTTTAATATTTATATACTGGGATTTTACATCACAAAAATCATTTGCGGAGAAGTGACATAAAGGGATTACTTTGGACGTACAGGCCTGGTCATGCAGCAAGAATGAGACAGATTTTGACTGACCAAGAAGTACCTTCAAGATGCTGAAAAAAATGAAGAGAAGGTGTCCAGCACGTTCAGCTGATGCCCCTTAGAACGTTTATGGGAAAGCATGAACAAGGATCACTCAGGGTAAGGAGGCATAGTGAGGATCTGAGCCCTGTGCCAGCAGAGGGAAGAACCATAGGAGACTGCAGACCAATCGAAGCACTAAATCACAGTAATTCCAAGAACACAGAAGTAGTAAATATAATATACTGCAATCTGACAAGTCCAAGCTTCAGTGCCATTGGAAAGGATGGGTGGGGTCAATGCCTAACCCAAAGATGACACCCTGACCATATATATGAGCTGCTTTTCTCAGAGAGGTGAAGAATTGTGTCCTTAACCATCTGATACTCTCACTCATTCCCCATGTCATCAATGGCAGCAACTGCTGTATTTAGGGATGCAGTACCAAGTCACTGAACAAAGAAAAGAAAATTGGTGCCAGGACAATGTCCTCATTAATGACCTTTGCCCCTGTTCCCTTGCTTTATGTAGCAGTTAAGGTTTAGCTAACTAACAGCTGTGTATGTAAATTCACTTTCTATTAAACTAGCTTCCCCTTGATAACTGGTTATTTCAAAGATTTTTTTTCTTCATTTCTGATTCTGTTTCAATCGGCAATAGTTACTTCTTTACCTCTATCTTCTCCCCTAAAAATATGTAAATCAACATTTAAAAGGACTGGGGAAGCCTTATCCAAAGGATCCTTGGGAAAATTCTTTCTGAATGTAAACCAACCACCATCCCCACTCACCTACCCCCATCTATCTGTTTGGAAGTGGCAAGGGACTTCCTTATTTCCACATCTATCGGTGCAGAAGTGATGCTGGGTCAAGGCCAGCATAATCCAGGCTTAGGTTCTATTAAACTGGAAAGGCTTCAAATTCGGGATTCATCTGTTGATGGTATCGGTCATTTGACTAAGTCCAAACAGGCCAGTCACCTGGGTGACAGATGAATTTTTCAATTACAGAAACTTACTGGGGGGAGGGGGGCCACTTGGTTGTCATCTTCATCCTTTGCCCATCACACCCCCCTGAATGACTTTTAATAGGCACCTGCTAACATATTCCTGGGTTCCAGTTCCCAGTTCTGCCAGTGATTAGCTACATTAGATAAATCACTTCCCTTCCCTGGGCCCTAGCCATTTCCTCTTCAAACTAAGGAGTTGAGACCACATTATCTCCAAGGTCCTTTTAATGTTCTATACTGTGTTATATGAAATCAAAGGAGTTACAAAATAAAAATGCTGCCTTAGTCATATATATATATATTTCCAGTAACTCCCCAAAGAATCCAGCTTCTCTTCATATCATACAATCTTAAGTTGGAAGGGTGCAGCAAGGACAATCCAATCACTTTAAAGACAAGAAAACGGAGGCCTAGAAAGCAGAAGGAGCTTGTGCATGTCATACAAATAAATGGCAGAAACAAGCTTTGAAACCAAGTCTTAAGACTATCCAAATGCAGTGTTCTTTCCACTTTACCCTCTTTTCTAAGAGACTCCTGGCACTTCCACTAGTAAATTCTACTCTAGATGAACTGTGGTCAAACAACTTTGTCATTTAGCAACTCCAGGGCTTTTGTAAAAATCCATTTAAACTTCAGATTATTTCCTTGATTGGAAAATGTGCTAAAATTTGTGGTAATAAATTAATTAAATCTTTAAAAAGTTCCATTAAATTCCTGCTATGATGCTTTATCATGATGCAGAGCTGACCTTGAGTTCTCAATGGTGGACCAAAGAGCCACAGCAGATCCTACATTAAGCTTGGAAAGGTTCCCAGTGCAGTGTTGACAGGAAATGTCTGTTCTTCAAGAATTAATCTTAGTGAATGTGGGGAGAAGTTCCTCATGAATGTGGTTTCAGGGTAATAAATTTTTCTGACATAGAAACTCTCTCAGATCACCTCTGAAAAAGTAGTGCTGGTGATGTCCATGAGGAAATTCTAGAACCCTGAAGTTAGGAGATTTATCACTTGACTACATCAAGTAAAGTATACCATGAAAAGTACTCAAGTGGCGAATCTGATACATGTAAAAATAAAGGTTCTCATTTATACAATCTTTTGAAACATTCGGAGGGGAAAGACTAGAGCATAAGGATCAGGGTCATATTGGGCCTGGGTTCTGAACCTTTTACACAGACCCCTCTAGCAATCTGGATTCCTTCTCAGGATGATGTTTTTAAATAATTTTTAACGTTAAATTTGAGTTAGAGATGCATATCATTTTGTTCACACCTATGTTTACTGACTCCACGGACCTTAAGTTACAACCCTCTACTACAAGTCTTCCACTACACCCCTGTATTAGAATGAAAATCACAGTTCTAAGTCAAAAGAAAAACATTTGAAGAAAGGACATCAGCAAGGCTGGATGGGAGATAAATTGTTCCTGGCCTTAAACATTTATTAAACGACTGGAGTCAATGATCTCTTAAGACTCTTCTTTCCATCTCCAGAGGTATAAGAGTTAAATCTCGGATTATCTAATAGGTTCCTCTTTCTCTATGAATTAAGCCAGATGTTTTCTACAAATATCTACTTTAGTAACTGCAACCAAATAACTTTGTCATTGTCAGAACTTCCAAGTAGTTTCAGTATTAAAAGCTTTAAGTTCATTCAAACTAGCAAGATAACTAGTTTGGTGGTTCAATGCATTGTTGGCAAAAATAAAAATACACAAAGATAAACTTGCATAAATTAAGCTTTGCTAAGCACTCTGACTTAAAATAATCCAAGACCTAATTTAAGGTCAAACAATGACTGGTGACTTGGTAAAAAAGCATCAGGCTGGGAGTCAGGAGACCTAGGTTCTAATCAAACCTTTGCCATTAAGTGACCTTGTGAACTTGTGATCTAACACTTGTCCTTCTCTGGGGCTGAATTAGATAGCAGCTAAAGTTCCTCATGAGCTGAGTTTCCCAGTTTGAAGAGCCCATGATAGCTCTCCCATTCTTTTATGGTTCTTACACAATGGATATCAGAAGCATTCCCTTTTAAGACATAAAGGCATTTTCTGATCTTAAAAAAAATGTCATGATTCTGGGCATTTCTCATTAAGACATTTGATACTGCATTCATGGAAATACAAGAGAAATTCATGTAAAATATCTACTATTACCGATGCTTTTAAAATACATAGCTTATCATAATTTTTGGAGTGAGTGGAGGCAAAACAGTAAATTAAGTAGGAAAAAAGGACCTTCCTAGGGTCCTCTAAAATATACCTCATACTGTGCTCTATAACACCCTGTCCTCTGAGGTCAAGTACCCTGAGATAGCTACTAAGCAAAACCCAAGTTAGTAGAGTGATCTTTCATTAACAGCTGTAAACCAAATGAAATTTCTTAAAATGTAAAAAATGAAAAAAGCAAACAAAACTAACAGAAAACTCTTCTATAGCTAAGTTAAAAGATTAAAGGCAAACAATATGACTTACCAGTCATTTAGACCCCTAAGCTTCTGATGTCCCGGGCTGAAGGAGGCCTAAAATGTATTTAAATAAATGGCAGAAAGAACATTTTCAAACCCAAATCCCAGAGTTAGAAGATTTCCAAAGTGTTCTCTCAAAATATGTTAGAATTTAAATAGTCTATTCTGACACAGTGGCATTAGAGATCCCATTTCCTTACAAATTCCCCAAATCTTTGATTAGTTTCTCCACTCCACCCCTCATCTGAAAGGTTTCCTCTTCCAAAGGTTGTTGCACCATTTTGAGGAGGAAAGGCATAAATTTCAAGGATTAGGAAACAAAGCACTTTGATAATATCCAATAAATACCTGCCACAGGAATTGGGGAAGGAGACAGGGCAGGAAGAGTCACAAAATAAAAGAAAATTTTGAAGCACTTTTCCCTCCAATCTTCATTGGAATCCACGGTCCCCTTATACCAATGAGGTCCAAATACGACCAGGGAGTCAGACCATCAACTAACCCCAAGATCTCAGCTTCCTATCAAGCCCTTTGTAATATATCCTAGGATCTAATCTGTTGGTCAGGAAGTAAATTTAATCTCAATTAAGTCTTACAAATATACACCACCAATTTGTTAGCTAATACTTTAAATTTTAAAATTGCCACAAAGGTAAAAACAAAGATATCCCATGAGACTGGAAACCTTGAGATTAGGGACCCAGATTATGGCTTTGTACCTCTATCAATTAACTCTTTTATAAACCTCTCTCTCCCTTCATTCAAGTGATACACAATTACAAAAGAGATCAGAGATCCATCGGCATCTTTATATTATTTTTTTTTTATCATTTTACCCCTCTATCTCACTCACCTCTTTCCCCTAGAATCCTTTGCTTCCTTCAAAACACAATTCAGGTCCTGAAACATACAGGAGGTCTTCCCTATCCTGGGAACACATCTTGTACACACTTGCAAATGTTGATGATTTTTAGTCTTTGTACCCCTAGCACCTTGTACAGGGCCTGGCACACAGCAAGAGCTTAATAAATGCTTGCTGTGCAGAGGTGAATCAAAGCCAAAAGGATGTCTCCTGGGTGCCACAGAATCTCTTTGGTTCTTTCCCTCCCAAAGTAAACATGAGGGCAGCCCTCTACTAGAGGCCTCACCATGACATTGAGTTGACCTTGGGTTCTTGAAGTCGTGCCTGAAGCACCAACTCTGGCAGGTGCCCCTGAGAATAGGCTGAGGTGGACGGTGTGTCTGTTGTCAGAGCAGCCACCTGGCTAGGCACAGAACAAATCGGAAGCACAGGTTTTGTTATCATTATTATTATTCTTGTTTTAGCAGCAGTAACTTTGGGGACTATCTTCTAAGTTAGAGGCTGTGATCTATAGTGATGGAAGGAGTCCTCATTCACAAAACAGCTGACTTCTGGAAGTACCAAAGGAATCAACCCCTACTCATGACTTCCCTTTCACCTCTGGTACATCTTAGTGTAAAGGGGATCCTGAGCTCTCAAAGGGTAAGCCATCAGAACAAGCTCTGACCAAGCTAGAGGCATTTCCAGCTTTTTAAAAATGGCAGTGCAATTTTTGTATACAATCCAGGGACCTGCTTGGCTAAGTGAGAAAATACCTGCCACTAAGTGTGCTATAATGTAAAAAAATTTTCCAGGATGTAGCAATTCATAAAGCTCACCTATACAAACAGAGGGAAGGTTATGATTTTCACGGGCACAAAATGCAATCAACCAATGAAAAACAAGTATCCCTCGAATGAAAGAAACTGTTAACAATTCCCATCTTGCTGTGGACCAGAATACTGGTAGAACTGGGAAGGCCAGAGTTTAATATAACCATCCCACCCTTCCCATACTCCTGCATCTTGAGATGGGATTGCTACAAGCAAAGAAGTTGTGGTTCAACCCTGGGGCAGTGTGCATTACCTTGGCAGGCAGGTAGACTGATCTGGGACCAAGACCTTTGGGCAAAAAGGGATAAAAACAGTCCTTGGGTTTACTGTGGAGAACACAGAAGACCCCAGGGAAATGACCTTACTTTTTAACCCTCTTGTCAGCTGTTTTTATTTTTATTTTTTTAATCTTCCCAGAACTGTTTTTTAAACACGTTGAGAACCGTTTCTACCTAAGGGCATTGGAACAGGATTTTGTTAAAAGCATTGTCTATTTGACCCTTTGAGGCTCTGAATCACTCTACCAGATGCCAAATAGCAAGGCTGACCAACGTCTGCAAGTGACTAAAGGTCTACAAAGTGCTCTTCTTACAACAACCCTATGAAGTTGGGAAAAAAACCCACCCCAGCTCAAAATACTACATTCACATGTGTAGCAGCAAGCACCCCAAGCGTCCTCAGGGTCGCTGCCAACACAGGTTCTTAGATCTGCTTTGTTAAAGGAAAGCAACTCAAAATGGGTTAACAAGCTTACTTTAATCAGTCAAACATATATCGTTTACCTCATTCAGGGGAAAAAGGTCAGCACCTCGAACTTCAAAGTATACAGGCAGAATTATCAAGACAGAAACAGATCAAGTAGACAGCTTTCCAAACTGTCCAGCCATTACATCCATACCAAATCAACATCTGGATTTCCACATCTGGGTTTTTCAAAGCCGGGGGGGCTCTGGACAACGGCTTCCCAGAATCCATATCAAATCACAGAACACTTCTCAAAGTGAGCCCCAAAACAAAGCCTCACATCAGGGCTTATATAGCCTTCTCCTGGCTCAGAGAATGTAACAACCTTATTGACTCACTGGCCGATCAAGAAGTATCTACTGAAAAACAAGCCTCCCACCCCAGGCTTCAGGTGCACTTTAGCCTAGGGGCAGGGAAGATCTTCCAAATTTTACATTCCCATTTCACATGAAACCCACAGGTAAACTGAAATCAAGGAAATGGGCAGAAGGACAAGCGCAAAAGAAAGCAGCAGCTCACCTACTTTCTCTCTACACACACACACCCACACACACCCCTTCCCCCTCCTATGCTCCTTCCCTCCTCTCTGATGAAGACAAGGGCCTCTCCTTACCACGGCCGAACCTATCCATGAACCTCTGATCCCTTCCCCTCCTCTTTTCTCCACTGTCATCCTACTTCTCTTCTGGCTCGTTCTCGGCTGCCTACAAAACAAGCAGACAAACAAAAACCACCTCTCACTTGATTCGAACATCCCCAACTCTCCTCCTACACTTTTCTCAATCTCTTCCAACCCACCAGAGGCTGGCTTTCCACTGAAATTCCTCTTTCCAGTTACCAATACTACAAGTATCCCCTCAGAACCCTCACATCTTCAGAGGTCATAAAAGGAGCTAAATAAATAATTCAGAGGGCTTGGAAGTGGTTTTGTTATATTTTAACGAAGGAAAGGAAAGGGAGGGAGAGAGAAAGGATTATCTAAGGAACAAAGAAGAAGGATGGATACTAATGATCGAAGCGCCCAATCTGCCCCGTCCTGGTCCTCATGCTTCTCAAGCCCTGCAGCATTCAGCACTGTTTACTACAAGCCTAGAAACTCTCCTGTCTGGGTTTCTGTGTGTCACGGCTGACTCCTGGTTCTCTTCCTATGTGTTAGAAAACTGCTTTTTTCAATCTGCTTTGCTAGATCTTCATCCAAGCCATGACCACTAATCATGGGTATTACCCACCAAGGCTCTGTCCTGGTCTCTTTTCTCTCAGTGCTATCTGCCTTAATGGTCTCATCCACTCCCACAGGTTCCATTACCACTTAGGTGCAGATGTTTGCTACATCTGTAAATCCAATCCTAGTCTCTCTCCTGAGCTCCAGCATGGGTTTCACCAACTGCCTTTTTTGGATACTTTGAATGGGATAGCCCACAGACATATCAAACTCACATGGCCAAAACACAACTCATGAACCATCTACCCAGCCCCTGACCTGCTTCCAAACCTCCCTTAAGAGATAGCTCCTCCAAGTCACCCAGGCTCACAACTTCATGGCCTGGACTCTTTGCTCTCCCTCCACACATCCTATCAGCTACCAATTCTTGTTTCTTCTCCCTTCACAAAACTGCTCCATTTGGCCCCCTTCTCTCCATTCACCCGATTCAGCCACCACCCTTATTCAAGCTCTTACTAACCTTTCACCTGGACTATTACAAAAACTGTCTATTCTGCCTTATTTATCCCCAATCCACTCCAACCTCCATTCAGCTGTTTTATTCCTAAAACAATCTGACCTCGTCACCTACTGCCTCTGAGATAAAATATCAAGACACCCATTGGGCATCTGAAAGCTCTTCATAAGTTAACTCCTTCCTACCATTCCAGTCTTACAACTTACGCCTTTCCATGGACTCTATAAGCAAGTAACACTGGTAAACCAGCAGTTCTCCAAACTACACTCTCTGTGCTTTTCTTGGCTGCCTGTCCTCCCAGCCCTAGAAAGCTCTGCCACCTCCTAACCTCTGCCTCTTGACTTCCCTGCTTCCCTTCAAACTCTGCTCAAACCTCATCTCCTGCAGCAGGCCAGTCCCGGTCCCCTACAGCCTGTCCAACTACTCTGTGTACCTAGTTCATACTTAAGTTATCTACAAGTTATCTCCCTCATGAGAATACTAACTCATTGAGGGCAGGGACTTTTCTTTCTTTCTGTCAGTCCCACAAAATGTTCTTTGACAATGGAAAACAGATAGTAGCAAATTCACATTTACCATTTCCCCCACTTCCTAGGTTTTACTCCTTGTCAAAAGTTCATCACTTCTCACAAATCCATGCTTTATTTGTGAAAGTAGCTCTTGGAACAGGACACCATATACTTGTAGAGAAAGAGTATCAAAATCGGAGTTGAGAGAGATGGACTCTGGTCTTATGTTCATCTCAGGCTCTGTCAAAGGGACTTTCATAGGGTCTCAGGATCATGTTCCACTCCGAGTCATTCACGTATCAAGTAGGAGAGTCAGGATTTGAACCTATGTTCTGTGGGCTCTGACTTTATCACCACCTTGAGAGAACTAGGTCTTTGACTTCATATCATTTTCCATTTAAAAAAAGGTTCTGTGGTTTTGACTGGAGAACATCCTGGAAGCCAGAAGACAAGGCTTCCTGTCGCAGGTCTATCACTTTCTCACTGTGTGACGTAGGACAAGTCACACTTTCCAATTAAGTTAGGTTCCTAATACAGAAGGAAGGCACATGCTTAGATGTGTATTCTCTTGGTTACAGGAAGTTTGGGGATTTTCTGGGCTTTGCAAAAAATGAACTTGTTAGCTCCTTGCCTGCCTGAGGCATCCTGGGAGAGGATCTTTTGAAAGTCCCCAAAGTCTACCACAATACTAGAGCGTTAAAGCATGACTCCCTGGAGACTAGAGAGCTGGAGGATGGTAACATCCAAGGAAAGCGCAGGAGATCTGAGTTCTAGAGACTGGTGACCCAGAATTAGAATGCAGAACCTCAGTGCTAGAATAGAACTGAGAAGTATCTTAATCCCTGTCCTCACCTGAAGGATCCCTTCTACAACATATGATAAGCAATCATTTGGCCTCCATTTGAAGATAATCAATGGCAAGAACCTAATGAGTGTTAGGAGCTGGAGGACCTGGCTGAGTACCCCAACTCCAACAATGGCTATGCGAACATGGACGAGCCTAAGTTTCATCATTTGTTAGATGGGGATATTTACACTACTTCCTTTACAGGGCTATTACAAGGAAGACAATTTAAAGCACAATATAAATGCAGTTTTACTTTTATCTGGGGCAGCCTTTAGCATCTGCCTCCTCTGACCACTGATCCTAACTGAGACTTCTGCTGCTCACACAGAACCAGAGAATCCACTTAAACATGTCTATTGTCTCCTGAAAGACAACCTGCTCCTCTACAACAGAGATGGCTCAACTTTATTTGGTCTGGTCCAGAGTAGGAACTTTAATTAACACTTACTGACTAATTGATTGATAACCTCCAGATATTTGCAAATGATGACTTAACCCCCACCCCCCCCCAGTTCTTTCAACAATTCATAAATAGCAAAAGTTTAGGCCACTTACCCAAGGTTTCACCTCTAGATCACAACAGATAACAGATCAAATTTTCCATGCTAGAATTTGTAGTACAACAAAGCAAGTAAGCCTTAATTAGGCACTCAGAATTTGGGGCAGGGGAGGGGGGAGGTAGTGATTCTGGCTATGCTATTTGGTGGCTGGCTATATCTAACTTGAATATTTCTACTGTATCAGAAACTCTAAGCCATGTCAATCTTTAATCTGCTCCCCAAACTCTAGACTAAACTCTTAAGAATGGCAGGCATGACTCATTTGGAAAGGATCAATCTTCTTCAAACACTCCTCTCCACTCCACTCCCACACACATCTATCATTTGGCTGATGTTTCTTCATAGGGAAAAAGCCCAGGTAAGCTATTACTCTTCAGCCCAATCTTAAGACATCACAAACCTACTTACACACAATATTAGAGCAAAAAATTTTAGAACTTGTTAATTCAAGCCCAACCTACTCACTCTTGCAGAGAAAGTGAGGGACTCAGAGGGAGTCTTTCTGTGGGTCACACAGGCAAGTCAGTGATGGTGCTGGGGGAAGGACCCTGTCTCTTGATTCCCTAATTTAGGGCTCTTTCTACTTCGTCGTTCTCCCACACCAACCTGCTAACTAGCATTTTATATCTAAACAGATCACGACTAAACAGATCATGATCATTTCAGAAGTAGGGAGAATTGCATTCTCAAATTTTGTCACTTAACAAACATTTGCCGGATATCTTTATGCGGAGAATTCTATTCATAGTTTTGGGAGGTGAAAAACACTGGAAAAAGGACAGGCTCCCTGACTGTGAAAAGCTTAAAATCTAGCTGGGAAGCCAACCCTCTTCCCTTCCCCAACAAGACACATACAAAGCAATCTATCAATAAAGACAATGTGGAAATAAAGTAATGAACTGTTCAAGGATAAACAAATCCTGCTATTACAGCAGGGAAAGCATGGAAGAAAAATAATGTTGCATGTTCAGGAAATAACATATAAAACCACAGTACTAGAAATAAACAAGTTTTAAGTAGGGGACAGGAAGCTGGTTAATTTAGATAGGATGCATGTTGGGTAGTACTAAAAGTAAGAAGCTCTGGAAAGGAAAAATGAGGACAAAGGGAAATGGGGGGGGGGCATTTGGTAGAAGTCCTTGAATGCTAAGGTTGATCTGACCTGATAAAACATTTATTAAGTGCCTACTATGTGCCGGGCACTGTGCTAAGTGCTGGTGATGTCAGGAAAAATATATTTAAGAGCTCACAAAGAGTGTTTAAAGAAAATGTAAACTAGATCAGAGTGAGAAGAAACTTTGACCATTGAGACAGTTGCAGTAATTCAGGGGAAAAAAAGATAAATCCTAGACTGCCCTTGTGACTACAGTGCACAAATATCAAAGGAAGGCGTGTGATAGAAATCAGCAAGGTTTAGTGCACTCTTGGCCATCAATAGGGCAAAACCATATGTAAAGGTAGACTGGAAAGCTAATGGGTGGGAGGGGGAGGAACACAGCAGGGAAGGAAAAGAATAATTGTGGTTTAATACTAAAGTTCACACATCCTCTAGGCAAGAAGGGTGAGACCCAGATGAAAGGAGGAGACCAGGAAATAAGTGGATATGATACTGACAATAACGATATTGATAAGGATAACAACTAGCATTTACACAGCACTTCAAGGTTTGTAAATTGTTTTTGCATACACTCTCTCATTTGATCCTAATTATCCCCATTTTGGAGACCAGGAAATTGAAACTTAAGGGACCCATCCCAAGCCACACAGTTAGTAACTGACTGGGGCAGGCTCTGAATTCTAGTCTTACCTCACTCAAGTCCAATGCTCTCTATCCACTATTCCACATGGCTACCTCAGCAGCAGAAGCTGAAGCCACAACAGTAGATTAGGAACCTAAGAAAGGGCATAGAAAAAGGAAAAGTCAAAGGCCCTAAGCTTGAGCTTTGGGGAAATGCTTAACAAAGCCAGAATCAAGAGGAAGCAGGGAAGCCAGGAGGAAATGAAGCACAGAGAGGTAGTAGAAACATGGCACAGAAGACAAGAGAAGGAGGAATATCGAGGCCATTGGTGTTAAATGTAGCTGGGGACGGGCCAGGAAGGATTAGAACTAGGGAAAAAACAGCAATTGACATGGCTAGAGAGAAGCTGTTTTAGTTTTGTTCTGTGGTTTATTACTGGTTAACTGTGAAACAGCATTAAGTGTTATCAGGTGGTGTTTCAGCTCATTTGTTAATGAAACGCAACTAGACTGGTCCCCCAAGTAATGGAGGGTAACCTTGTTTAGGCAGATCCATATCAGCTGTTCAAGAAAGTCAATTATCCAGCAAGGCCTAACAAGAATCAATCTGAAATAAATTTAACAGCGTCTTTCTTGAATTGTGTCTATAGTGAGATACAGAGACTATAGGATTTAGAACCAAAAGAAATCTTAAAGGTCATTAATGCATTTACCTGCATTTTGTAGATGAGGAAAGTGAAGCCCTATGAGGTTATATTTTTACCAAAGCAAGGTTAAATCTCACAGGGACTCTTCAGAATGTGGTTTGGGAAAAATAAGCTGGTATAATAATATCAACTGTATTGATGGCATAGCTCCAGCTCTGATCCTCAGTGCAGAGTGCATTAAGCAACAGAAAATAGCTTCTGCACTCCAAGATTTAAACAATCAGGATGCTACTCAACACCCCCTTACATCAGAGGTTCTTAACTGGGTGTCCATGAATCTATCTTTAAAGTATATTTTAATAATGATATATCAATATAATTGGTTTCATTTATCAGCCTCTGTATTATATTTTATGCACTTAAAAATAATCTCAGAGCTAGAAAAAATAACAAAATTCTTCTGGAAGAACAACAGGTCCAGAATATTAAGGGAACTGATGAAAAGAAATGCTAGGGAAGGTGGCCTAGCCATATCAGATTTTAAATTGTATTATAAAGCAGCAATCATCAAAACTACTTGGTACTGGCTAAGAAATAGAGTGGTAGATCAGTGGAATGGTACACAAGACACAACAGTCAATGATGATAGTAATCTACTGTTTGATAAACCCAAAGATTCCAGCTTCTGAGGTAAGAACTCACTATTTGACAAAAGCTGTTGGGAAAACTGGAAAATAGTATGGCAGAAATTAGACATAGACCAACATCTGACACTGTATAGTAAAATAAAGTCCAAATGGGTACACGATGTAGATATAAAAACTGGTACTAAAAGCAAACTGGGACAGCAAGGAGAAGTTTACCTGTCAGATTTATGGAGAATGGAAGAATTTATGACCAAATAAGAGATAGAGAACATTATGAAATACAAAATAGGTCATTTTGATTACCTTAAATTGAAAATTTTTTGCACAAACCCAATGCAACCAAGATTAGGAGGGAAGAAGAAAACTGGGAAATAATTTTTATAACTAATGTCTCTGATAAAGGCCTTTCTAAAATCATATAGAGAACTGAGTCAAATGCGTAAGAATGTAAGTCATTCCTCAACTGATAAAATGATCAAAGGATATGAACAGGCAGTTTTCAGATGAAGAAATTAAAGCTATGTATAGTCACATGAAAAAATGCTCGAAATCACCATTTATTACAGAAATGCAAATCAAAACAACTCTGAAGTATCATATCACACCTATCAGACTGACTAACATGACAAAACAGGAAAATGATAAAATGTTGGAGAGGATGTAGGCAAATAGGAACACTAATACACTATTAGACTTGTGAACTGATCCAACCATTCTGGAGAACAATTTGGAACTATGCCCAAACGGCTATAGAACTGTGGATACCCTTTGACCAAGCAATACCACTTTTAGGGCTGTATCCCAAAGAGATTATACAAATGGGAAAAGGCCCCAAACATACAAAAATATTTATAGCAGCTCTTTTTGTGGTGGCCAAGAATTAGAAATTGAGAGGATGCCCATCAGGTGGGGAATGGCTGAACAAGTTGTGGTATATATGATTGTGATAGAATACTCTTGTGCTATAAGAAATGATGAGCAAGAAGACTTCAGAAAAACCTGGAAAGACTTGAATGAACTGATGCTGAGTGAAATGAGTACAACCAGGAGAATGTTGTACACAGTAAAAGCCATCATGTATGATGACTAACTTTGAAAGACTTAGCTCTTCTCAGCAATGCAAAGATACAAGACAACCCCCCAAGGGCTCATGATGGAAAATGCTGTCCACATCTAGAAAGACAACTACGGAGTCTGAATACAGATTGAAGCATATTACTTGCATTTTTTCTTTTGTTTGTTTCTTCTTTCTTGTGGTTTCTCCCATTGGTTCTAATTCTTCTTTACAACATGACTAATGTGAAAATAGGCTTAATATGAAGGTACACGTAGAACCTATATCTAATTACATGTAGTCTCAGGGTGGGGGGAAGAGATGGAGAGAAAACCTGGAACTTAAAATCTTATGGAAGTGAATGTTGAAAATTAAAAATAAATAAGTTGGGGTGGCTAGGTGGCACATTAAATAAAGCACCGGCCCTGGAGTCAGGAGGACCTGAGTTCAAATCCCACCTCGGACACTTAACATTTACTAGCCATTGGCCATGTCACTTAACCCCAACTGCCCTGCCTTCCCCCCTCCAAAAAGCAAAATAAACAAATGAGTTAATTAAAAAACAAAAAAAAAATTCTCCTGAGAAATGTTCCAAAGCAAAATAAATAAATGAGTTTATTAAAAAACAAAAACATTCTCCTGAGAAATGATTCACCAGACTGACAGCCAAAGGGGCCCATGACACAGAGAAGGTTAAGATCCACTTCCTTACGACATCCCAACTACCTTTTCCCTCTGGACATCAAGGCTAAGTCCGTTTCAGTTCTAGTTCAGGCTGTTTCATTAATCTGTGATCTTGGACACATTCCTATTCACTATTTTCACAAGGTGATCTTGGGGAAAGCCATTTCTCTCTGGGCCTCTATTTATACAATGAAAATTTTCATGCAGGAGTCTTAACAGAAAAGTGAAATGAGGTTCTCTGCTTCTAACTCATGGGAACTTGCCCCTCTCTGGGTCTCAGACAAGAGGGTTGGGAAAGAAAATCTCTTAAGATGGATGAGCTATCTTACCTTTTAAACCAATATTACCTGAAATTTGAACCAAATGATTTTATATCCTTTGAAAAGTCCTTGTCCACCTCACAATATATACCAAGATAAGCTCCAAATGGATAGTGACTTAAAAGGTTACATCATTAAACAAATCAGAGGAACGAGGAAAACATTTTCTTTCAGATCTATGGAATAGAGGGAGAGTTCATGATCAAAGAAAAGATAACATGGACAATTTTGCTAACATAAAACTGCACAAACAAAAATACAGGTAAAATTAGGGGGGGAAACAGTTAACTGGAAGGAAAAAATCTACAAGTTTCTGATATCTCATTTCTAAAATATATAAGGAAATGATTGAAATTTATAAGAACAAGACCTTTTCCTCAACTGATAAATGTTCAAAGGATATGAACTGACAGTTCTCAATGGAAGACACTCAAAGCTATCAACAGCCATAGGAAAAGAAAATGTTCCAAATCACTAATCTTATACCATCAGACTGGCAAAACAGGGAATATTCATTAGTGCACAGCTGGTCGGGCTATGAATTGGCATAGACATTCTGGAAAGCAATCTGGAGTTATACTCAAAAAGTGACTAAACTGACCCTTTAACCCAGCAACTAGACCTACACCAAGGAAAAAAGGAAAAGAACTCATACATAGACATATTTATAGCATCTTTTTTCATAGTGGCAACTAGAAACAATGGAATAGGCAGTGTCCATCTGTCAGGGAATGGTCAAACAAATTATGCTAAGTATAATAGAATACTACTTTGCCACAAGAAATGACCAAAGGAAAGGGTTCAGAGAAACACTGAACGACTTGTATGAACTGATACAAAGTGAAGTGAGCAGAACCAAGAGAAAAAGTTATGAACAACAAACACAACTTTGAAAGACTTATTAGTGACTAATGCAATGTCCAACCACAATTCCAGGACTAATGACGATAGATGCTACTTGCCTCCTGAGAGGTGATGTACTCAAGAATGATGAGACATACTTTTGTACAAGTATAGTAGATAATTTTTTTAATTAGCTATGCCTATTTGTTAGTGCTTTATTTTTCTTTTAAAGTGAGAAAAAACTAGTGTTTGTTAACTGAAAAATTAGAAAATAAAAAGTCATTGTCAACATACACCTTGATGAAAGGAAAAGATAAACCAAGAATTATGAGCAATTAACTGAAAGTCAATGGCCTTTTACCTTATCAGAATCTAAGCTCTTTGCAAATTCAATAGTATCTATATTCCCAAGCACCTAGCACAGTACTCAAGAGCAGGAATTAAACAGATTCTTGATTGTGGCTAAAAATCTTACACCATCACAACTCTCTGAAGAGTCAAAATTGCAAGATTATTGGGGCGGCTAGGTGGCACAGTGAGTAAAGCACCGGCCCCGGAGACAGGAGGACCCAAGTTCAGTTCTGTCCTGAGACACTTAACACCCACACAGAAAAAATAGCCGTGTAAACCTTGGACAAGTTACTTAACCCCAACTGCCCTCCAAAAGGCAAAAAAAAAAAAATGCAGATAATCTAAAGCTAAAGAAAAACATGTGGTGGATATGAACAAGATATAACATATTGCCAACGACACAGAAACAAGAAGTGTCACAAACAGGAATCCAAAGAATGTACAATCAGAAACAATGGGGTAAATCAATCATGTAGTAAGATACAGGGACATCATCAGATCAACAGGCAGAAGACAACACAGTAACTCATGGATCAATAAAATATCTATCCTCTAGCAATTACGAGAAGATTTTTTTATAGGGAGGATGATGGTTTTATGGGAATATATGGATAACACTCACAAAGGATAAGGTGTGGAAGAGTTGTGATCTGTACCACTGGAGGATCTAGTACCCACAGTGACCATGGAGTCACATAAGCATGGAAACCACCAGCTTTATGCTAGGTCGTATACACCTTGGCTACCCCAATATTTTGCCTTCCAAAACAGATAGCCTTTGTACTTTCTTTGGAAGAATCCTGGGCTTTGAGAGGAAAATTCCTGCTCAAAGTCACCTGACCCAGGTCATAGCAAGTGAAGCTCTACTCGATTTTCATCAGCTAGAGTAAATAAGATAAACATTTTCAGAGGCACTTTTCTGCTCTCTAGTGGTCACTTCAATCATGCACATCGTGAGGAAGTACACAAAAGACTGATGATCAAATAATCACTAGAAATGCACCTCCAAAATTACTTTTGTCGAGGAACTTTTGTCTAAGAAGCATAACTAACTAGATAGGAAATACCAACATCTAACAAAAGCAAAGCTCTATGTGATCCTCCAAAACCTAACAAATGATTTATCGTTTGGGTGTATCTTCAGACCACTAGAGTAAATTAATTTAGCAGGTTACTACATCCTAGGCATTACAGGAATTGTCAAGTAGAGGAAAAACCCCCACACTTGGAGCCAGCTTGGATACTTGTTAGCTGAGTGACAAATCACTTTGTGTCTCTCATTTCTGTTTCGAGGGAAAAATAAAGGGTATTATAATATCTGTACTACCACCTATCACAATGTCTTAGACTGCGAACGGATCTCTCAAAGACCTCCTAGTACAAAACATGAACCAGAAAAGGAAATTTCCTCTTCAACACCCCCAGTAAGTTGCTATTCACCCAGTCTCCATGTGAAAATCTCCAAAGAAACGTTCTAAAAAAAACAAAAAGTCCTCACTCCTTCACTCATTAGCCCACTGAACTTTGGGACAATTCCAATGGCTCTGGACAAGTCACATCTGGAAGCCTTGGTTCCCTCACCTGTACAATTAAGATGATAGTCATACCTACTCCTCCCACCCAGAGTTGCTGAGAGAAGCAAATGAGAGAATATATGTAAAGTGAGCTTTGAAGTGTTATATGTATCAATTATTACCATCATATTTGATCCCGAGAGCAAGGTGAAAAATCTTCCTCTACCACTTTGATCCATTACTCCTAGTTCTGTGTTCTGGGGCCAAGTAAAGAACAAATGCAATCTATCACACAACAGCCCATTCAAATAGTTTAAGATAGCTGTCAATGACACATACACAACCCACAGCTACCCATACCACCTTTACTACCCCCACCACCATTTTCTCTTCTCCAGGGTAAATGTCATTTCCTTCCACCAAATTCCACATTATTGTCTCCAATCTCCTCTGAATTAATTCCAACTTATCAGTGAACATCCTTCTTAAAATGCAGTCTACAGAAATGTATCTAACATTTCAGATGTGGTTTAATCAAGGCAAAGGGCAGTGAAATGACACCTCCATTCTTATCTAAGGCTGGGCACACGCATGCCAATGCTATTAGGATAAAATGAGACAATATGGGGTAGTGGACTGAGAGGAACCATGCCATGACAGGTCTCCTCAGAGCCAGGAAGACCTGGATTCAAGTCCTGCCTCTGAAACATACTGGCTGAGTGACCCTACATATTTTCACTTCTGGTGTATGATCCACAGCAGCTCTCTCAAGATTACAAGTAGCAGAGATTTCAACCTGCACTGGGAGAAGCTCCTCCTCTAGGAAGGTCCTTTTACCAATAATATCACAGGTCCAAGCCTTATCTCTATCCCTATTTTATAAGCATGAAACACATCAAATATGAAGGCTACTCTACTTTCTTTTAGAGAATTCTTTACCTTTCCATTGGGGAGAAGCTACAACTAATACTCCTGGTAGCCATTAGTATACTTTATCTTACAGATACTAAATCAGGCCTCTCGATGCCAAGAACATTACCTTTGAGAGTGACACAATTTGTATTTGTGATTAAAATGGAAGCCAATATAATTTGCTCTTAAGGACAAGATGTCTCACAACTTGTGTTTAAATTTTTACTAGAAAAGAAGGTTTTCTCTGGAATCTTGAGTGACAATCAACAAGATTACTTTAAAAGCCTCCGATGGGAAAGGATTAGCTTAAATCTCAAGCCCTTCCCAGAGCTTCTGGTTCTTTGCAGTCTGAAAATGGCGCAACTTCCACCTAATTCCAAGGCTGCTGCAGTTCCCCAAGTATCTCAGCCTAGAGGTAAAGGAAATGCAAACAACTTCATGGGGAAAGAGAGAAGGTACAGCTGCTTTTTATTCCTTATCTCCTAAAATTTGGCTTTCCCACTTGCATCGTTCACCACGTAGGACCCAAGAAGTTCACTAGACCTTCTAAGATCTAAGACTTCATCACCTACCACTCCTTGGTGGGATTTATTACCACCTTGTGACAAATACAGCCACAGGTGTTTGGAAAGCATAAGCTGGATTTTCCAGGGGGCCACCCTTTAGTTCTAGAGCTGAAATGCTGAGATCAGATCCCAAGGAATCCTTGATGTCCTGAAAAACACTGAGCAACCTCCACGGAAACCCACTCTCCGAAAGGAATAACAAAACAAAGAGAATGGAAAGTCCTAACACTTTCCTTAAAATCTCCAATTCTTTTAAATAAAAGACTGATTTTGGAAAGCCAAAGGTAGGGAACAAGTATTTATTAAGTGCCTACTACATGCCAAAAATATCTCATTTGATTTGCAAAGCTGATGAAGAATCTATAAACAATATACAGACCACGCTCTGGACAAACAGAACTTTAGCCCTGAAGCTTTTGGAAGAGTAGTAATGTCACTGATATGGGTTACAGACTGCAACCTCTTCACATCTTAGTTCTTAAAGTGCTGGGGCAAAATAACTTTAGTTACCTGGTGACTAACCATTTGGTGATAAGCCTCTCTGCATTCAGCAAAAGCTGGTCCAGACAGAGCAATGGACACAAAGTCCACTGCAAGACCTGAAATATATAGCTTCCCAAATCGGCCAAGTCAATTTGACAATTATCAACTAAGCACTGATAGGCTTCCCAAAGGGGATCTGACACAGTACAACACAGTGCTAAGAAGCAAAGGACAGATCCAGACCACTGTCCAGGGGTAAAAGATGGCACCTCAGCTAGCCTTCTACATAGAGTGAACTCCATATACATTGGACAAGCTAAGATGAACAAAGTACCAGGAGGAATTTGGGAAGCCACAACAAGTCCGGTCTAGGTAGAATCTAAGTGTATGACAGGAGTTACATAAAACAAGGCTGGAAAAGTAGGATCACACTATAGTGGATCTTAGCTATAGAGATAAGGAGTTTGCATTTTATCCAACAGGGAGAGCCAGAGAATGTTTCTGAGTAGAAAATGGACATGGTAAGCCCTGGACAGCAAAAGAATAATTTGGACACTTATGTCAGGAAGGAGTCCGTTGGGTAATATGCTCATTGGCACAGCTTTTGAGGACCCAAGTCACCTCTATATCACATTTAGAACCATGTGATGGGGCAGCTAGGTGGCAAAGTGAATAGAGCACTGGCCCTGGAATCAGGAGGCCCTGAGTGCAAATACAGCCTCAGACACTTAACACATCCACACACACACAAAAAACTAGCTGTGTGACCTTGGGTAAGTCACTTAACCCCAACAGCCCTACCTTCCCCCCTCCAAAAAGCAAAAACTAAAAAAATAAAACCATGTGAGTTGGATTTTAAGATAGGCCTGTAATAAATACTAGAAACTTAAAGATATCTATGCATCGGATCAACATAACTATGCCTTCTATCATTGGACGTAAGTTCTATAGGGCACCACAAGGTCTAAATTCCAAGCAAAAAGTTCCTCTTCTCTGTCTTGGGTCAGTCCCATTCCTGATTCTCTTGGGGCAGATTTCTGAGGAAGGAACCAAAGCTAAAGAGGGCCTAGATTTTCCACATACTAGCTATGGGACACAGCACTGAAGTGTTTTGTTTTTTCACCACCAAAATTTGTGACTATCATATCCTCACCACCATCCCCTGGAGACCACAGTTAAGAGAAGAGTTCCAAGTCCAGTTGCGCCACTAATTAGTAATGTGAGGGAGAATAATTCCTTGCAAGTCTCAGTTTCTTCACCTGCAAAAAGGGAGTAATATTCATACCACCTAATTCACAGTGTTCCTGTGTTCCTGTGAGATAAGTGCTTTTACTGTTTACAAATACTATTAGCAATAAGAAAATATGAAGTTTACAAAATGTAGTCAGTCCAATATTACAATACTGAATTATACAAAATTAATAACGGGATCCAGGAATACACATTTACAAGGTTATAGAAATACTGACCAAGATATTATCTTGAGTATCATGTTAAGATAAACAATCTTCTGAGTCATCTATCTGGAAAAATGAAAACTTGGGGTGATTTCTTTTTTCTAACTAGTTAGAAAAGGCCTTTTTTAGGGGCCCAAATTCTTACAAATAAGTCAGAGAAGCAGGCTATACATTTGTATGCTCTCAAACTATTAAGGATCTGAAAAACTAAAACATCAAATGGCAGCAATTTAATAAAACCAAAGATCCTTGTACTAAAGTGTTGGGAATACTTACACTAAGCTAAAAAGAACCTTTTTCCTCCCAAATAAAAAGCAGCTGCATGAATTTTTTTTTATGAGTATTTGAGGTGGTTATGGGGGGAGCTCATGGAGTTTTCCTGCTTATCGCCACCATCTTGGCTCTGCCCACAATTGCATGAATTAAGAAAAATTCTCAAGGGCCCTGAAAGGTCAATACTGGTCTGAAAATAATAGGTACACCAGCACAGAATAGCACAAAGAATAAGAGTCAAATATACTCACTCATTTTGTGCTTGATTTTTGTCTTTAGAGTAAAAATGGGTGTCACTTGTAATACCAGATGTTTGCTTCATTTTTTGGAATCGAGTAACCCAGAGAAGTTGACAAATTAGCTTAGTAAAAGGAGACAGATTTCTCAGTTTCTTCAGAAAAATCTCACTATTCTATTGCTCATTATGAGACAGACTTGGTTATACTCATGGTAAAATTGTTCCCATTAAATGTAACTTAAGCCATAAAACAACTGATATAATATGGGTAAAACCTGTAAGCTGTTGGCTGTATCCTAAAATGCATCAAGGGGATCCACCATATTTATAAAAACACTCCATGCTTTATCATAGAATTTAATCTTAAAAAAAAGAAACTCCCCTGTCATTAAAATGTTTGCTGAAAATAGCAGGCAACTCTTCTCTCTATATATGACAATGGAACTATGTGCAATACTGTATTTAAGCCTGTGACTCACTTATTTAAATAAAAACAGAAAGGGTACCTGCTGATCATTCTGACCTACAGTAGGAGAGATGTGTCACACAACTGACTGACACTGCGACAATATTCTAACTGCCCGCCTTATTCTATGGAGCAAAACCAGGCGAGACCTTCAGATCTGGTTACTATCCTCTGATGGAAATTAAAGCTGATCTGAAATTTTACAAGATTCTTGATTTAAAGTTTAAGTTCATCTGAACCAAGACTGACTTCAACCTCATGCAGTCAGGACCTCAAGAAAGATAACATCCTATGGGGATTAGCTGGTGATTCTCTTATTATGATTATGCCTGGGTCAGGGACAAGATTAGGGCCTCTAATGAGGTTATGGAGGTGGGGTGGGGTGGGGGAGTATATTAAGTACTATTATTAGGGGATGGATATTTGCCTTATCAGTAGTTGCTATCTATCTGGAGGGCTAAAAGAGGAAAATGTCAGTCCATTGGATCTCAGAACATTGTACCTGTAAGGGGCCTCTGAAGACTATCTGGTCCAACATTTCCAGTCTTCAGAGGTCCCTGGGGTCCAGACAACTGAACTAGCTGATGTCTTAAAAGTCTCTTCCTTTCCAGTTCTGAATGGATAATTCTATGATCCAAATTGACTTGCCCAATATCACAAAGCAAACCATGGTATTTCCCACAGTGTCATGCTTTGAGAAGGGGTGTGAGGTTTATAAACAGGGGTTAGGGCTGATGAGACAGATCTCCCACAAGTCAGAGTAGACAGAAGCTTTCTCACTCTTTCCTCCAGAGCATACTATAGTTTCCAATACAAGAGTAGATTTACTTTTCCTACTCTTCCCTTTCTTCCCACTACCATACTGACTACTGGTTGTGTTCATATGCCCATAATTACAGGACTTCTGTAAAAAGACAAGTTAAAACATTCTCTGGGCATAGTTCAGAGACATTCTTTTTAAAGGTATAAGGTAAAAGACTAGAAAAGTGTTATTAAATATTGGGGTTAAAGGTAGAGGGATGGTAATATCAGTATGCATCAGGCAAAGCCCAAATAGGAAGGAAGCAAGAAGCTCAAGTCCAAATACAGGACATTTTCTTCTCTATCACATTTTGTGTTTGATGCTTCTGCCTTCCTCTTCTGTGAGGGCTGCCTCCCTGGTGCCAGCTCTAAGATTCATGATGGCAATCCAGTCCTAGAAAATCAGCACTGCCAGTCCCAAAGCCCAACACTGTTTACTAGAACTTAAATCATTTCATTTATAATCTTGCACTCAATCTTGAAATTGTTTCGTTCCAGCTTTGTTCCAACATTACCTAGGTCTGTATGATTTTCATCTCAGTTTTCTTTCTTCTTTATTTTTTCTTTGAGGGGAAGGTAGGGCAATTGGGGGTTAAGTGACTTGTCCAAGGTCCTCCTGATTCCAAGGCCGGCGGCCTCTTCACTTAGCCACCACCTAGCCGCCCCCCTTCCTCTCATTTTTTCATTTTGGAAATTGAACTTATTGACAATTTCTTTGCTCAAAGACCACGTGTATGCCAATTGCCAAATTTTCAAACATCTTTACCCAGGTTAGTTACTGAATAGGAACACTGGGACCAAAAAAATAAAAAAGTTGTACCACCAATTAGCAATACAGAAGAAAAGAAGTATTTCTACCCCCAATAAATAATCCCTAGTTCTTCACCCTTTTCCAACCCATTTCCCTATGCTGACCATTCTGTCCTGAGCAGTAGTACTCTGGTATCTCCCCTTCTGCTCCCAATACAGTAATATGATCAGCTGCAGGATACAGCAGAAAGAACTCTGAGCCTGCTATCAAGAGACCTGGGTTCAAGCCACACCTGACTTCTTTATCCACATGAAAGCACTTCTCACCCCCAAACTGTGGAAAACATATCTTTCTAGCTTATAGTTCTCAGCAAAGTGTGCCACACAATGCTAGGATGAATAGTGAACTAGGGTTCTTTCTGTCCCACCCCAAAGCACCAGCGCAAACACTTTGAACATATAATGTTTTATTAAAAAAAAATTAAACATTGTACAGATATTCCAATACAGTTTGTACAGATACATAAACACTGTATCAAAAGCTACAAATTTTGTTTAATTTCCTACCAAGTGGATAGAAACTTATGAATGGCCTCACTCTACAGGCTTTTTTTTTTTTTAAGCAATCAGGGTTAAGTAACTTGCTCAAGGTTACACGGCCAGTTATTTCTGGGTGTGGTGCTGAGTGTCCGAGCCCGGGATTCGATCTCCAGGTCGTCCCAACACTGGAGCCGATACTCTTACTCGCTGAGCCACCTGGCCGCCCCTAAGCAATTGGGGTTAAGTAATTTGCTCAAGGTTACGCGGCCAGTTATTTCTGGGTGTGGTGCTAAGTGTCTGAGCCCAGGATTCGATCTCCAGGTCTTCTCAACACTGGAGCCGGTGCTCTTACTTGCTGTGCTACCTGGCTGCCCCGCAGGCTTTTCTAATAATGGGAATGAGTATGCATACCAGTCAAGTCATGTTAGTATAGGTTCTGGACCAGAGTCTAACAGTGGCCTTAGTCAAGAGAACTAGACAATGTCACTATAATCATCAGGACTCTACCTCCATTACTATACAATTGCTTTACTGAGTAACCTCACCCATTATGAGGCACTGAAAGAGTTAAGATAGCTTTACTAGGGCTGTTTAAATATAGTAAAACCTTTATTTATGACAAGAATATTATCACCTAACATATAATTCCTTCTACAAAAAACATCAGGTGAAATTTTATTAGGGCAGTTACCTCCACAAAACAGTTTTGTAATTTCTATCTCAGACAAAATAATAGGTCAGTAAATTGCATCATCTTACCACAAAGTTTGTTTTTCCTGTAGTAATGATCTGATTGCACAATTACAGTGGTGGAGGCCATCTGTCTGTGTGCAAACATTTCATCCATGACACATATTGCTTTCTGACTAACCATATTACATCCAGTCTTTTCTCCTGTCTGAGAGCACGCTTCCTCATCAGTAAAACAGAAACGATACTGCCTGCCTTGTGTACCTCAGGGAGTCCCTTTAATAAAAGCACTATAAGAGTTGTCCAAGTGCTAGATCAAGGCAGGCTATTTTTCTTACCATTAGAGAAAGCTACCTGAATTGTGTAGTGCTCCAATCTTAATATTTCTAGTAAGCACTCTGCATTTCAACATGGTTTTCTAAGTATTCCCAGTCTGCTGCTATAAAACAACCCCCCAGGGACAGTGTTGTAAAGTAGACTAAGAAGAAAGGACAGGTGCACAGCCATCAAGTCCCAAGGACAGGAGAGTGTCACAACACTGCCAGGCCAAGGAATTCCTAAGACCTACTGAAATATGCCCTTGGAACTAATGCCCAGATTAGTAAAGAGGGAATGAAAGTCATCTCAGAGTAAGGAAGCTAGGTAGGATGAAGAAAATACATTATGGCTATCTTACTCAGTACCAAAAATGATTTTTTATTAGTATTGATATCAAAATCACCTCCATTGAAGTCTTCCTGTGAAGCAACATGGCAGTGTGGAAGTGACCTGGGTTCTCGAAGGCAATGCCAGGCAAAGTGCAAGCTGCGGAAGGTCCTGCCGAGCTGCAAAGACTGGACACGCCCAGCGGTGGACTGGGTGTCTGCCATCCGAGGACCCGCCTAGCTAAGTTCAGAGAGCCTCATTACCAGGTTAGCTGCAGGGCAGTGGTGAATGCTCCAATTCGTGAAGACCATCTACTGAAGCATAAACAAGGGGCAATGTGCATTGGTGGAGACAGTACCCACAGCCATAAAATCACGGATCCTCCAAATACTGATAGTGTATCCTGCCCAGCCCCAATCATGCTTGGATCCTATCTCCCCCCCCCCACCCAATCCCCCACCCAACATCACCAACACATGTTCTAGTAAGAGTGCAAAACAAAGGATTTACTGTCCAAAATTCCCCACCTGAAGACATGAACAGGTTCCCCCCAACCACAATAGGATCAAGGGCAGTCAGAATCACAAAATAAAGTAGATGGTAGGTAAGTACAGCCTTAGGAGAATTACCCTAAAGGAACTGGTCAAACATGTGGCAGAAAAATTTTACAATGTCACAGTGAAATGGGTGAAAATGCATTAATGATGCTATTATTAATTATGTGAGTTGTAAGCCTGTTTACATTTTCCAATCTATTTAAAAACTGACCTCCTTTCATTGTTAATTCTAATACACCCCATAATCATTGTCTCCTGGGAATGTCTGAGAGAAGACAAGTTGTTCAGTTTGTGATGCTGTCTATATAGTGTGTAAAATGACTTACAAATGTCAAAAGCACTATTATGTCACTTATTAGTAGCAATTATAATCCCACCAACTTACCCCAACTGAATTTCTACACGTCCTCAGCTATGTAATCTAGGTAATCCACATTACTTTCTCTAAATCCTAAACTTATATTCCTATACTTTCTGCTTCCAAATATCAAAGAAAAATCTCATCCTTTTGGAAAGTGTGGCAGCAAAAAACTAATTTCTCTGTCCAGTTTTAAAATCAATCTCTTAAATATATTATTCAGGCCAATGCTTCAGAATATCACCAAAGTAACTTGCTGGTATCCCATTTGCATGCAACAGCAATAACCACAATTAAAAAGTCAAAAGACAACACCAATGTGTGGTAAAACCCTGCCATCAGATCACCCACCTCTACCCTCACTCCCCCTTTACTTTAGGATGATAGCCCTAACGCCCACCAAGTGGATTAGAACCCTCTAACTCCAGTCTTAGCCGCCTACACCATGCAGTCCCTCAATAAAACTGCTTATTAGAATGCAAATTTATTGAAAACTGAGCATCCTACATGATATTTTGTATGAACTGGCAAAAATTGCATTCAGTATTACGTAATGGGTGAGCCCTCACTAATTTTTTACTGACTGCTGACTGCAAATAGTAAAGTGAGTATGAAAGTCTTGTGTTCCCTTAAATAGGATTATTTAAGTTTAAGATAATAGTTTGAAAGTCTAATTTTTCTACAAGTACCGTGTAAATTACCCAAAGTAAAGGGTTCGGGTATTTCCCCCACCCTTTTTGTCCCTTTACTGATCAAAAAATGAGAAAGAAAGTGCTCTTACCAACAATTCCATTGGTATCGTCCCCAGCGAACCCCACCTAGCAAGTCGACATCATGACATGTCAGGTCAGGGCAGCCTCAACCACGCTTCCCTGATATTCAGGTGATAAAAGGAAGGAGTTAAAACAGGAAAAGTACACTTGCAGATTTCTGGATAACATCTGAAAATGATTTTTAAAAAAAAAAATACAAACATAAAACACTCAGAGCTTCTGGTAACCTCCAAAATAAGAAAACCTTTAAAAAAAATTTAAAGTTGTAACCACTCCAAGTTAAATCCAATCCTTATCAGATATTCGTTACTGGCCAACACTAAACTCAATTATGTATTATTTTTAAAGTTTAGCGTTTTCATTTCCAAGGCAAGAAAGGTAGTCATCTTCAAGTGCCAAAGCAGATATGGACCTCATTTGATTCACACACCTTATAGTTCCAGACTCTTCAAAGCGGTCATCCAATTCACTAGGACCCATCACAAACTACTTACTCCCTAAGTTAACAGAAGCTCCCCCTTTCAGAACATGGAAACACTTCTTAAGCCAAGATACTTCCTCTAAGGCTTTTAGCTACTTAAGGAAGAAGCTCTTACTCAAGACTCACAAAGAACATCACAATCCTACTGTGTTGATTGCTGGTGTTCTTAAAAAACAGCAATAGGCAGAAGCAATAAAATTGCTTCCATTTTAGTTTCAAAAAATCCTTTTTGTAACTGACATAAGGTATCAATAGCCTTATAGGAAGTATTTTTTAGATGGATTAAAAATATAATGAATGGACTTAGGCAGGTCACCCCAATGGGAAGGAGGCAAAAGATGTAATGCACTCTGAAGAATACAATTATAACACCACCACATGGCTATAGATTAGGAGTGGAATTTTAGGACCCTATCCTTTTGAATCTAAATGTGTAACTGATTTTGAAATGTACTTTGTTAAATCCATTCAACTTCTAAAAAGATGAGGGTTCATCTTTGAGGTCAATTTGTCTATTAAAGATGCTAAAGTCACATTAGAGAAAAGTTGAGTACAAACTACTGAAAGCAGTGGGCTTTCATAATGCAGATTAACCCCAACAAATTAAGAAAACTAAAAACAGTTATGCTGAAATACCTGCATAGTAATTTCAATAATGGGAAACTAACTGTAATAACATGATGAAGTTATTCAGATCTTTTGATTGAAAACAACTTTTAGGATTAACTAGAAATCTGACAGTCTAATGAATATTTTTTGACTATTTTTAAAATCAAAATACCTTCATATAAATACATACATTTCTTGAAACAACTGCTATAAATGAGTGATCAAATAAAAATTAGCATTCTATTACTGGAGGGATTTGTAGGTCAATTTCAAGATATACAACAAAATCTGCCTCAGTATAAAGTAAAACCATTTGCCAAATACACACTTTTTCCCCCCTGCAGTGGATTCATAGCTAAAATTTAATTGAGCTGAGGGAGAAAAAGGACCAGGAAATCAAAATTTTCAGGACTCATTCATCATACAAATTGCAATTTTAAAAAATATGCTAATAACAAAAAGCCAAAATGACATCTTTCCTTACTCAACTTCCAATGTCATATGATTACATTTTGTTATTACTGTGGTATCTTTGTGAAAACAAGGTAGATTTTAAAACTTTAGGTCTGATATATATGGAATGCTGCTGCAGCATTAAATAATAGAAACTTCCCCAAAAAAGGGATGTCTCTAAGTGATAAATATCAAATCTCCACATGGTTACATTTTCCATTAAATAAATACTCACATGAATTACATAAACAATTATATCAGACAGGCACCAGACTTTAACCCAGGGAGTTGGTCAGGGTTGAGGAAGGATAGCAGCCTTTAGAGTCTAACCACTGAAACAACTTGCATTTTATTGCAAGAGGACTGGAGAAACAATGACTTTTAAAGTTTTGTTTGCTTATAAGAAATAACTTTTTCTGAATTCTATTCATGTTTCTAAATTTCCTGAAGACATACTTAACTGATGTCTAATTCTAATTTGAGAACACAAACAAGTCTACACTTTTACAAGTTTGGAACCAAGCAATTTTGGAGGTTTCTTAGTCTCCCCCAAGGAGAAGCAGAGCTTAATCCAACTCCAATTTAGAAGATTCATATTTCAACCATAAGTCTTTATCTTCCAATTTTGAAATTAGTATCTGTAGAGTATTTTAGTGTCTTTTCACATATCAAAAACAGGCACATCTTTAAAAATAATCTACTGGAAGAAAAAAGGTAAAGTTTAATGAGATACTTATATTAATCCAAAACTCTTACAAAATAAAATTAGGCCAGATAATGGTTTTTAAATATTCGGCATTGTAAACATAAAAAGAATATTAATTAAGGCCTGTTAAAAGACTGTGATGTTATCAATATAATCTTTTGAGAAGGAAATGAGAAATGTATTTTCAGCATCAAATATTAATTTTATTACTTCAAATCAATTTACAAGCCATGAAACCCAAGATATGATCTACCAAACTGACAAGAGAATAGTTTGGTTTTTATTTTCTTTTTGGAAGATTTGGTCTTCTATTTTAATAATAACTTTTAAAAGACACCAAACAACAACAAAAAGCAAAAGGAAGATGTGTGTAGCCATTTAAATTACTTTCACAATTTGTCCATATTTATAAACAAGCTTTAGAAATCTCTCAAAGTGTAAAAGGCTAAGTCATTAATTATAATTTGAAAAGAGTTCCAAATATCATTTTGTCTGTCGGGTTCTTGTAGTTTTTAACATTAGATCCTTCTGTTCCTTTCTTGGAAAGCAAAATATTCTTCTGAAGACTAAAAGTCACAGCTCCAAAGGTTAAACAGGGAAAGAAGTATCATGACATGGTGACCAAAATAGTCAAAAAAAAAAAAAAAGTTAAAATGATGTCTAAGAGAGGTCCATCCGTTGCCTTCTTAAAAGGCATTAAAATTATAAGGCAAATTTACATATTGAAAGGAAATTCTATTTCTCCCAAAACAGGTCTGATTACTAAATTAAATGCTAAATAATCAATCACATTCACAAAAGCTGAAGTAGATCTTTGGTCGGCAATTGACCCCACAGCACTATTAATAACTGTTGTCCCTGTCATCCAGCAAACAAGCACTTCAACCACAAATTATCCTTCAGAGCAAGAATGTGGGTCAGGAGGAATTGTAGGCCACTTCCCCAACTCCTTAATGATAGAACTGCAAATTAATCCATGCCTGTGAAAATGTTCAAAAGCTATTTGAACCTGGTTTTTAAAACAAAATATAAAATTTCAAAAGAAGTGATTGTGAGAATACCAATTAATTGAGTTCCATGTGGAATAATTCATAATTTGATCTAATCCTCAGGTTAATATCCACAATGCTACTGTGTTGAAATAGACAAGAAATTTTGCAAGAATTTGATCACTCACATAGGCAGTTATACTTTGAAAACAATATTCCTTGCAAGGATTACGAATGAAATAATGTTTTAGGACACAATTGAATTTGAAATAGGTAATGTTTTGAATAGATTTTTGAGTTTTATTGAAATCTTACATGAACAAGAAATTGGAAATACAATCACATCAAGGAACAAATTGCACGGCTTTGACGTTGAAGCCAAACAAATTTTGTAGGGCAGATTTCAAAAAGGTGTGAAGTTATAACAATTTAAAAACACAGTTAACCTACTTCTAGGAATGCAAAACATACAATCATAGGTTATTTTCAATACAAGAAAAATGAAATTTGTTTGTTTTAATTTCTTAAAACTACTAAGACAAAGCACTAGCTCGTACTTTTATTTACAGCATACTCATACTCCTATATGGTCTATCTCAAATCAAAAAAAAAAAAAAAGGAACTGTCCAAAAACCAGAGGTTCTGCAAAAATCATGATTTAACAGTATGCTCAGACTGCTTTGAAACTGCTAAAATGAAGCCTAAAACAATAAAAGCATTGTAATTCCCAGGATAAGGGAACTCTGCAAGCCCAATAATGTCCAAGAGCATTTATGAAAAGAGAAAAAAATAAAAATAAAAAGACTTGAGTATATACACAATAGTGATTCTTCAGCCCAATACAAATGGCAGCAAATTGCTACTGAAAGATGAAACAGTTAAGCCAATTTTTTTTTGAAGAATGTAGATCTATAGCCAATCAAATATTGTCAATATCATTTTCAAGCCCTCACTCGTCTACTTCATTTCCACTGTTGCCCATAAGTATCCTGATAAAATTCCTGGTTGTCATTATTGTAGCCATAGTTACCAGAATAGTCGCCACCTTGCTGAAGCGGCTGCTGGGCGATGGGCTGGGAGCCCCAGTTCTGCTGACTGTTGGTCTGACGGCGCTTGGAATCAGGCTGGTTGTACCCATCGGCCTTTCTCTTGCCTCCTACGTTGCCCCCGCGGTTACCCCGAGCTCCACGCGAACCACGGCCTCTCTGTGGCTGTGCAGGGCCCCCTCTCCCGCCCCGAGCTCCTCTTGGCGGTCCCAAAGGTGCCCCCCTCTGTGAATAGCCAGCTCTACCTCGTGGAGGTGGTGCTCCTCGCCCCCGTGGTGGTGGCGGAGCACCGCGCCCACCCCTTCCTCCTCCTCTTCCTCTTACTGCATAGCCATCATCGTAGCCATAGTACGGGTCTTCATAGCCTCCACGATAGTCATGATAATCATAGCCATAGTAGTCATCATAATAATCTTCATAGCCGTAGTAATCTGGGGGGTAGCCATAGCCGCCTCTTCCCCCACCACGCCCCCGGCCTCTCAGAGGAGGGGGCATACGAGGTGGGGGATGGTAGTAATAATCTTCATACCTAGTGAGGAGAGAACACTCATTAGTTTGTTCTGGAAGGCTCTTGGGGACTTCTGAATCACCATCCAGGGCCAAAGACCAAGGTTCTAAAACTTTGAATGAAAAGACCCGACTACAAAACACAGTAAGGCAGACTCACGCAGTGCTTCTGGAAGCCTGTCTTGCAGCCTGGCGTTCTTTTCTTTTCTTGTCTGGAGGCTTGGCTAACACTATCTCAATTTCTTCCCCTTCTATTTCTTTCCCATTCATCTCATCCATGGCCTGCACAAAAATGAAAAAAAAAAAATACTGTCAAATTTACTTTTAAAGAAATGTAAACACAACTCATCCAATCAAATTCTCAAGGATTAATGAGATGCCCACTTCACAAGACTAACAATTTTTTGTTTTACATTTAAAAAGAAAATCTTTTTCACATATAGATAAATAAAAGTAGAAAGCAAACCTAGTTATCTTTGGAGGTAAGCTCTGGAGAAGGCAACTGCCTTCTGATCCATCCTTCTTTTACATAAATTTTTATTTGAATTTTTCTATAAAGTGTACATGCAATAAATAGTTTTTCCTAAAAAGTTTACTGTACATAGTAAAGCAAATACTAAAGTTAATCATAGCTTTTTAAAGCCATTTCCCAAAGGCCTAACACCATGGTATTCTTCAAAGCATTTCCTTTGTCTACATTAAAGCCAGGTCAACCCTAAGGAAAATTATCCTTCGTTTAACCTAAACTACTTCCAGGCTATTTAAATGACCTGTTAAAATGCAAAAAGCACTCATCTCACAAGCACTGCCCCATCCGACAGGTAGCACAATTACTTATCATAACGTCTCTTTCCAAAGGAGAAGCTCAGAGAGGGCTGAGGACCTGCCCAACAATCAACATTCTAAATGTCACTAATGAGATTTGAACCAAAGTCCAGGTCTCCTATTTACTTACCCTGCAGCTTGCTGATTGTTTCATGAAATAGAAAGAAGGCATTCCAAGAGCTTGGCTAGGTCATACAAAGATGCTGTATTTAATGGATGGTTCTAGTTCACTTTCATTTTGAATAAAAATGAATTGAACCACATCAACATAATTCAATGGCCTACTGACAGATTCTCTTGATGAAATAAGTATAAAACTTCCCTTAATACAAACCTGGAACATATCAGAATGTCCACTGGGGAACCCGGAAAACCACCTAAATAAATGCCCAGATAAGGAAAACTGCCCAGAAAATGGGACTGCTGATTATGACAGCCCATCTCGTGTACTCTGAATGGTTATACCCTAGGTCGCCTGCAGTATAAAGAATCTTTAGGAGGCAGACTCCTCTTGAAGGCCAGAGCAAGGATGTTAAGACTCTTCCCATAGAGTGTCAAATTTCTAAGACATCCTCAACTTCTGGACTGCTTAGGGCTTAAGCCTAAATGAGTATACAGAATCTGCTCACACATGTTCTGCAGACTGTGTAAACAAACTAACAGAGTGATGGGTGATTTGCAGAGCCAAATTTTACCTCAAGTTCCTCTTCTTCTAAAGACCCTCCCACCAGTTTTGATGGATATCCCTTAGAATGCAAGCCAGTCTACTCAGTGCTGAGTTAAATGTACGCAAAGGTACAGATTTGTTCCAAGTGAGCACACAGACACATATACACACATGCATGCACACACACATGTCAGACCTTAAAGTGATTCCTGATCAGGTCTAGCAGGCTGATGGAGAACATGGCAATTTGGAAGTGATAGTCTCACTAGTCAGACCACAGTCTCCAAGGAGCCCTTTTGCACAACCTAATATAGCAAATGTTACAGGGGTGTGGGCTAGAAATGAATAATTCCAAAATGGAAGTCTGAAATAGCCAGCTGCTGGGTTCCCCTGGCAACAGGAAAAGCTAGCTATCTACCAAGAATAAAATATAAAAAAACAACTGTCTTAATGAGCACCAAGCCCCAGCACACCACTGCTATGGTCACCATTTTATTAAGAAAACTGGACCCCCAGCTTCTTAACCATAAAAGGACATCTTTGATACTGACCTTCTATGTAAGTGTTCTGAGGTGAAGGACATAAAGTCAGTGCTGCATGTTCCAAAAGAAAGCTGCAGAAAAGCCCACAATTTGTGGGAATGCCACTGCATTTATTAATGCTTTTAGTCACAGACTCAAATTCTTTTCTTCCACCTATTACTGAGAATTGTAAGCCAGCTAAGTTTCACCCTGGACCATTCATTCTCCCCAAGAATCAAGTATAAAGAAATCAGCAAGTGCCTTTCTATACTACTTAAGAACTGTGACAAACAATAGGTTTTTTTTAAAACAAAAACCAACAGAGAAAAGAAGCTGAAGAACAATGGAAGGAAAGATATACAGAACATCTCAGCACACAGTGCTCACTGACAATATAATAACAAATTATCTAAACTGAGAACACTACATGATTTCTAGAGAAAGGCAAGAACAAGGAATACCTACCTTAATTAACCATCATTAAATGGTTCCATGAAAACATGATCTTAGATGAAACCATGTTCCAGGATCCAGTCAGCTCCATAGAAGCAATGTTGATGCACACGAATTAAGTAAGCAGTAATACAACATTGAGGAGACTGACGTTCAGGGTGTTAATTGTACTGGGGCTCAAGCACTAAGGGTTCAGGTCATCAATGAATGACCATTCAATCTGTACCTTCAGCTTAACCCTTAAGGCAGATTTCCCAATGTTATAATGGATTCTGATTATGATGTATTAACAACAGTGTAAAATATCAGTCCAAGAAATATTATGCAGGTTAGAGCTGTAGAGTGACTGCTTTCTCTTTTTACCCACAAAATGTTGAAGGCAGCAAACCACATATTACTTGATATACTTACAACAGTGCTGAATTAGAGCTTCACAGTCCACTGGGACCAATTTTATAGATGGTGAAACAAGACTCCAGAAGGTGGCTTGCCTAAGATCACACAGCAAGTTACTAAGAGTCAAGAATTAAAAATCTGAGCTTCCACGAGTCCTTTGAGCTACATTTTACAAAGCATTGAAAAACTGAACTTCCAAAGTTCAATAAATAAACTGAAATGACACTAGCCCAATGGAGAAACATCACTCCTCTGAAATGAGTTTCCTTAAAACTTCAAAGATCCCTTTCAAAACATATTAGGACACTAAACTTTGCATTTCTACCTTAACTGCTGCTCCCCGGTCTTCAAAGTGAACAAACGCATAATCTTTTAGTTTCTTCACTCTTTCTAGTTTTCCAAATTCAGAAAAAGATTTCTCCAATATTTCCTCTGTCACTGTAGTGGCCAAGTTTCTCACAAATAAAACTTTCACCTATTGAAAGAAAAGTGCATGATTAGATACACAACAAACATTTCATGAAACTACTCTGAAAACGTGTAAGGAATGCAAAGGGTATTTCTGTAAAAAACAAGTTGTACACTTTTGTAACATAATTATGGGAAATCATTGCTTAAGGATAAAAAAGAAAACTCTAACCCTTCTTCACTTCTAAACACACTTCTGTATGTGCTTCTCTGTATTTAACAACTAATTGTGAATTGATGAATGTTTAGGATTGGACTTTGTAACAAGCCAACAGTAAATGCATAGCTATTGCAAAGCCCGTAGAATAATAAATACCTGAAAGATTCTTCAGTCCAAGGGGCAGCACAGTGTGGTGACTAGAAGGGACTCAAGACCTCTTTGGAGATTTGAATCCCTCCTCAGTCTCGTTAGCCTAGGCAACCCTGGACAAGAATCTCTGGGCTTCAGTTTCCTTATCTGCAATATGAAAGGTCTGGAGCCAATGACCTAAGACCCCTGGAAGCTCCAATTCCATACTTTTATGGCTGTCCCCTTCCACTGTGTTCACAGAGGAGGAAACTGAGACCCTGAGGGGTCTGGACTTGCATATGATCACGTGGCTAGTTATGGTAAAACCAGGGAGTAGGCTTCCAAATTCGGTGCTCTTTAAGGACTTCTGTCCTTACAGAAGAAAGCCAAAATCTGCTTTAATTTGCACATGGACTTATTTTTTTAATGTCATGAAGTTCCATAGATTCCAATTCACTGCACAACTCTCTCCCTTCTTATGAATAATGTGACTTAGAAACTCCCATTTATGTTCAATCTCTGTTTAAAGGGGAAACAGTGTGACATCTTTCAAGGAAGGGCTCTTTGAATCGAAGTTTCAGCAAGGAATCTGGAAGGAGGGAAAAGTGGAGTGCCAGAGACATGTGCCCAACTAAGCTCTCTGGACGTTGGGAAAAAAAGACAGAGGCACCTCTAAGGGTTTAAGTCCTGAGTTTGTGTGTGTGAAAACATTGGGAGTTTCTCAGCATAAGAAGCAATTCTGAGTATAGTTAGGTCTGGGAGAGGGATTAACCAATGATAAAAAATTGCTAAAGTTGAACTAAGATAGCAGTAATATGGATATTTACATTTCTCTGGCTCAAGTGTTCACTTACATTCTTCTGTGGTATGTATACTTAGCCTTAATGAATGTTCCAGGACTCATTAATGCAACCCTCCCAACTCAGAGAAGAAACTGGAAGTCCAGAAAGATTAAGTCATTTGCCTTAGGGATATAAAGTGAGTTAGTACCTAAGAACACAGGTCTCCTGACTCTGAGTTCAGAGTTCTTTCACAGATACCAAGCCACCCTAGTAGAGCAAAGGAAAGATCAGACCTCACTGGTCATTGTCCTCAGAAACTCTCCCAGGTCTATGCTACATACCCCAGTACACTCCTACCTCCATCTCTACCCCATAGGCCCCTGGAGTAGAATTACTTGACTCAAGCAATTCCTCTGGAGAAGAGGCCAGCCATCCCCACCAAATGCTACCCACGAGCTCTAAAGTCAGCCTAGCTGAAGCAGCAAGGCACTCTGAGGAAGAGATGGGAAGCAACATGTGTCAGGTAAGTCAAACCACCACCCTCTTGACCACCATCTCCCCTCAGACCCTAGGAGACTGCTCAGGACCCAGAACCCAAGAGCCTTAGAGACAGCAGTATTTACAGTTAGTGATCAAAGCCACCATCCTAGGAAGCAAGCCCAATGGAGATCCAACTAAAATCACAGCTATTGAAGACCCAGAAAATAAAATTCTCATGACTAAAATCCTTGGCCCTGTCAAAGGGATCACCATAAAACACTGAAAGGATTTTATCATTGGAAATAACATTAAATATGAGGCACTGCCATCTGCTTTGCTGCAGCACCCTAAGGACATGCAGCTGAAACTTTCTGTATGTGTTGTGTCCCATTAGAATGTGGACTCCTCAAGAGCAGGGGCTATCTTACTCTTATATCTGGATCCCCAACATTTTACACTAAATAAATGCCTTTTTCATTCATTCAAAATGAGGAATTGTTCTTGAGAACTCCAGAAAGTGAGGCTGGAGACAAGGTTTCCCAAAACCCAGAGTGAGCACTCCTGCCTCTGGTAACTCAGAGGTAACTTATTTTGAGGGGATGATGGCTCCCAAAGAGAAAATACCCACCATTTCTTAAACCCTCAATACCCTATTAGGACCAGTCCTGTCTTGGCCTTAGCATTTCCTAAGACTCACACCTGGAATGACTTAATCCCAAGGTCTAGGCACCACATGCCAGGATACCACCATTCACGCTGGTGAGAGCTGGTGGGGCTGCATGCATGGGAAGGAGGAGAAAACAAGCAGCTTCTATAAATAAGTCTTGACGGGCAAATCCAACCTTACTGAATAGCAATGCTCTCCATCTTCATCTTTTTTTCAAGGTGATCACTGTCCTAAAGAGCACAGGAATCAGAACTGGAAGGGACTTTAGAAGTCTTCTCAGGCCCCTTTTACAGATAAGGGGAGCTAGTGTTAAAAAAAATAATAATAATAAAAACCTCAAGTGCAAAGGCCCAGCCCAAGGCCTGGGGAAGCATTCACTACCCCGTCCTCGGAGGACTTAGGCCAACAGAACATGAGCTCAGCAAACATTGCCAACTTGGTTCTTTCTTGGCTTCCTCAACTTCTCTGTATAAGGCAGGCCCAGAATCTCAGCTCCCCCTCTGCAGACAGTCACAGGGATGGCCAAGCTTGTAGCCTCCAACGGAGTTCATTTAGGGTTAAGGCACTGCTGTGGGTGAGCAGCTAGTAAGAACTAAGCCCTCACTGGTGCTCCTGGTACAACAATACAGGCATTTTACGGTGTGTGGAATTCAACCATAATAAATACAAATGTTTACGTTTACCTTGGCCATAACCTCCGGATCTGGTTCTTCCACAGGGTCGGCCCACTCCACGGTCACAACATTGCCCCAGACTTTGACTTTCCCACTCATAAGCCTGCGCCGGGCTTGTGCTGCCGACTTGTGGTCTTCATACTCAAGGAAGCAGAACCCCCGATTCTTCTTTTTATCATCGGGTTGATGATAGAGAATAACGTCCACCAAACCCTCTGTTAAACCAACATCCAGAGAGATGAGCCAAAAGCATCCACCACACAGCTAGAGAACTGACCTATGCTCTAAATCCACTTGCCCATGACCAAAAAAAAAAAAGAAAAATCAGCTTGACGTGCTCTGCTAATTACTAAGCTCTTAATCCAAGAGAGATGAGGAAAAAAGGTCATAACCTGAACATAGTCCTATTAACTCAAGGGGTCCTGAAATCAAAGCCAATAGATTCTACCAAAGGTCAGGACTGATTCTGTATTCAATAGTATCATTAACACATCATGTAACATTTGTGAAAGCCTTACACTTTGAAAACAAAGTCATTTCTTGACATTCCAAGCTCGAAACATAGAAATCATACAATTCTTCTCTGTTCTTTATCATCTACAACGCAGATTCAGCTAAATTAAGTCTTCCTTCTCCACATCTCTTTAGTTTGCCCTTTTCTGTCTACCCTCATCATCTTCTGCCTCAACTGCTCACCAAACTATACTGCCTTTCCTTCAGCAGGCCTGCCCCTCTTCCATCTGTGCAGACCACTGCTGATAAAGTAGCTCTCTGCTGATGCTCCTCAGTCCTCTCTGGGATGTCTTTTCCCCCAGGAAGGCCCCCATGTCACATCTTACCATTAACAACAAAGAGAAACAGAAAAAGACTATGGAAAATATTAACCTTAACAGAAAAGAAGAATTACCCAAAAATGAAAGCCCTCTAACTCACAGGACAAAAATAGCTACATGTGGTTAAATAATAATACAGAAAGAGGGACTGAATTACCATGAACAGCTTGGAAACATGGGACTGAAACTGAATTAATCCAAAACAATTAATATGGTCAAAGACTGTATGTGATTTGAGAAGAGACTGTGAGAACATGGCAGGCACAGACCAGACAAAAATCACTCGAGAAGCACAAAGACATAAAAGAAATAAATTCCAAAAGTCCATCAAGAGCAAAAATCTTAAAGGGAAAGGGTTACCCTCTAAGCCCAACAGATAACTGAAGAGGAATCCTGTAATGCTATATACCAGAGAACCTCACCAACCCAAACGGGCTGCTGAAAACTGACAACACTTCCCTGCCTCCTGACAGTCACCTCTGTACAAGTTATTAAAAGTCCAAATCATTCATTATATTTTAAGGGTACAGCTCATCAACAGATGTTTCAAAGAGAATTCATTCTGACCTATGATGAAAAGTCATAATAGAAACTTTTAACACCATAAAATCTACATCATTCTTTAGGCCTACTTTGCCTATTTTAGCCTACTCCACCTACATGAGAAAAAGCAGTCATAGCACAGGACACATTCTTCAGGTAAAGAGGGAGCAAAGGTACTCAGGAGACAGTCCCCTGCTATCCACAGCCCATTATCTAACAGTCTTAGACCCTAAAAGTCATCCAAAGCATACGTGCCACAAAAGCCTAACCACTGGACCTCACTGCAACAGATTGCCCTGAAGATGGCACCGGACTCTCCCCAGAGGGGAAGGCTATGTTCCAGATGACATTCAACAACTCTAAACCAAGCCAATCAAATCTGATCAACACAATAACGAACCACAATTCCAAAGGACTCACGAGGGGACATGTCATCCACAGTCGTCCAAACAGAGGTATGGGGGAGACAGCGTGTGGCGTGATCTTAAAGGGGGGGGG
>NW_027187400.1:9761658-9806105 GCF_028583685.1 Petaurus breviceps papuanus | reverse complement strand
ATTTTGTTTTCCCCGCCTTCTCAATGGGGGGGGGGAGAGAGAAGTGAGGGAGAGAGTATGAAACTAAAAAGAAAACAAAACTGGATTAACAAAATAAACTGCTAAACCGTGTCTCCACACAAAGATCTGGAATCTGACAGAACAATGAGGTGCTCAGTGAGGGAATTGTCTTCCTTCTGTTTTACCTAGAGCAGCCATAAAAGCTCATGGAAGTCCAGGGACTTAATTTCTACCACTAAATTCCTCTAGCGGAAGGGGAATTCCAATGCCTCCTATATAGTAATGAGATAAGACCATGCAGTAAAAAAAAAAGACCTGACAGAGAATGGAAGCAATTTGCACAGATTCACTTGGTTAGAAAATGTTATTGAAGCAAGGACAAAGTTCCAACAAACATCGCCCTAGATCTTGAAAACAAAAAGCAAAATCACAATGATCATGACAAGCCATCACTTAATTTTGTGCATTTTCTAAGACAAAAAGGAAAAATAATTCACTCTCTGGAATGTAAACTCCTTAAAAGTAGGGCCTGTTTCATGGGTGTCTTTCTCTCCCCAGTACAGCATCTGGTATATTTTAAGTGCCTAATAAAGGCTTATTGATAGACTGGAAATGTCTTCAAAAATGAAAAGACAAATAAAATTAGAGTATTTGGTCTGTTAGTTGTTCTTATTTTGAATGCACGTAAAAGCATTTGTTGGGCACTTCACCGGCCTAAATGACCTGTGTCCAAATATATAAAGTATCCCTCTGCAGAAGATTGATGATGAACAGCTGTTCTAATTCTAACTGAAAAACAAAAGAAAAACTCTGGCTGAATTCCAGCACCAATAACACAGGTAAGCCACTGGAAAAAATATTCCAGTCTGGGCTATTTTTACTAGGTTACCAAAGAAGAATGTGGAATCTTCTTCCCTAAAGATCCTTAACATCTGTTAAACCTGACAGACATAATCTTGCTGAGATGCAAGAGATGAACTAAGTTAATTATTCATGTGTTCTAGCATCTTAAAAACAAGCAAAGACACATGCAATTGTGTTCATTTTATTTTTAAATAACTGGGGCAGGAAGGGCACAGAGAGTCAATCCAGTCCAGTTCCACAACATAGCTCCCCTGAAATAAAGTTCCAGGCTCTAATTCATTCAGGGGGAAGTCATTGGGTCAAAGGATGCCTGGCCTCAAAGCATCTAAAATTGAGAGACCCAGTTTCTCCAGATTTTAGTGTAACTTTAGTCCTTCTCTCTTGATCTGCAGTAAACCCATCAGATAGAGCCAAGTTTGAGTTTTACTAAATAGTGTCTCCCATCATAGTGATTAGCTAATATGAAAAAATGAAGCTACCAATGTTCATTAATGCCAAACTGAACCCAAATCAGTCGAAAGTTGAGCAGAAATAAAGGGATAGTTTAAAAAGCAGAGGAAGGAGAAAGAAAACAAGACCTTTCACTTTATGTAGAGCCCTAACTTCAAAGACTAAGGCATATCAAACTTCCAGTTGGCCTGAACCAGATTAAAATGTAATTTGAAAATGTTTAACAAAATAAATAAAAATAAAACACCACATAGATGATGTTAACTTGTGATTTCCTAAGTCAACAAGTACCTGGCCTGAGTCTGACACCACTGGGAGTCTAAGATGGCCTTCCACAGTAACATGATGATAACTGATTCCCCCCCAAACCCATTTAGAAACACTACTTTTTTTTACCTGTGACTTTGCTGAATTCTTCCAATATGTTTTCCTTGGTTTTGTTCTTTGGAATCGATCCAACAAACAGCCTGTTGTTTGCCACCGAGATGCACACTCCAAGGTGTTTACCAGGACGGATTTCATAGCTGTCACACTGCAAGGAAGAAAAAACCCAAATACACCCCACAACCACCCCACACTCAGGATACTGGACTTTAATTCTAAAGTGTTTAATAACTATAAAATCAGGCATTTCTTTGCATCAGCAGTTCTCAAACCTTTTGGTCTCAGGACCCCTTTACACTCTTCATACATAAAAGGACTTTGCAAAGTGCTTTTGTTTATATGGATTATATCTATTGATATTTACTATATTTGGAATTAAAATGTCTTAATATCATTATAATAAAAATAGTTCTAGCCTCTCAGACTTCTGAGAGGGCCTCCACCCCACCACCATTGGACCATACTTGGAGAGCTGCTGACTTCAGTCATTAGAGCAAAGTTATTCCTTATGTCCTGTAAATGCTTGTCATGCTATTATTATTTTTAAAAAACTCAATGCTTTCAGTCCCTACTTCCATTAGGTTTTGTCACTTCCCTCCTTTTGTTTCCAAATCAGCTTACTGAAGATTAAAGAGGGGAGGGAGTTGTCCCATTTAAACAAAACTGACCCTACTTCAAAATTTTCCTCATTATTTCAGACAAGTCAACTAAGATGAATTATTCAAGAGAGTTAAGATAAAACTAAGCACAGTTTCACCCCAAACAAATTCAAGAAAATGAAAGTACGGTGATGATACATAACAAATGTGAAAAAACTTTCTTAAAAAATAATTCAACATTTCTATGTCATTTTATTTTAATACTGCACCAAACACACTACAATTAGAAACACAGTGGCATATGATATGCAATACCTGCACACAAATTTGTGGGTCTGAAGTTTAACAAATCATAATACTAAAAAATTTTTAATATCAAATGCTTCACAAATTTGCATGTCAACCATGTAGAGGGGCCATCTTTTCCATATTTTAACTTATGTGCTACCAATGCAAGCATACTATTCATGATTCTTATAAGCTTTCAATACCCACATTTCAGTAAGATTACTTATCTGTAGCTTAAATTTCCTGATGTTATGGACAGCAGGGGGTGAGAGCGCGTAAGGTAAGAAAAGGAGAGAAGAGAGCGGTAGAGGGAAGCAGAAAGGGAATGATTCTGAACTACCAACCTCTAGGAAGGGAGGCATTAACACTAAAGAAGGAAACTGGAGCCCCTCAGTGAGTCAGCTAACTGTAAGGGAGAAAAGGAGCAACATGGTGAAGACGTCTACACCTCACCCTGGAAGCCTGAGGCCTTTGACTCCATGTAGCACCAGGACAAGAAGGTAACAAGGTATTATTTCCCAACTTGAAGACACGCTGAACTCAAATGATTTTGCCTCTAGACTCACGGTTGTTTTTTCGAAAGGGAGCACAAGGCAAGAGAGGGAAGAAGGTACACAGGAGACAGACTGGGAAGTAGGACAAAACAAGTATGGCCAAGAGTACTCAAGCCCCAAGACAAAAAGGGAACAAGAAGAAACAAAGGAGGACCAAGGATATATCTAAGAGTGAGGAAGCCAAAGCTACGTCTTGTTATAGGAGAAGAACATGACAGACATAAGAGACAAAAGGGGTAAAACTTTTTTTAAAGCAAAGCTCTCATTTCCAAGAAGACTCTGGCCAGAAAGCACACAGCAGAGCTGAAGCCTTCTTGTTCTCAGTGCAAACAGGCAAAAGCCAAAATGGAAATCTAACTCCTGAAAGCAAGTAGTCTCATGTACACTCTCCCACCCCAAAAAAGATCACCCACTAAAGCTTTCAATCCAGAATAAATAGGAATTAACAATCATTAGAAGCAGATCGTTTGAACTGTTCCCAAAGGATCCTTGAACTGTGAAGTTTGGCCACTATGGCCCCTTTACATACCAGCTTGACAGCTTCCTGTGCAGCCTCCTTTCCACAGAAGGTGATGAATGCATACCCTCTATTCTGACCAGACAGAGGATCCATCATAAGGCGTAAGTCCCAAATGGGACCGGCTTTTTCAAACAGCGGTACCAACTCATCTTCATATAAATCTCTTGGTATCTTGCCTACAAAAACCTGAAGGAATTTTTAAAAAATAATTCATTAAAGTCCAACTTAACTATATGAATCCACAGCCATATTGTAAACAAAAATCTGTCTTATTAAAAAAAAGACAAATTATACATAGTTAACTGGAATGACTAAGGGACAAGAAAACCATTTAACTATAACACAAACCTTTGTTTCAACCCTTAAAAAGAATCTTTCCAAAGTTTATTAGCATATTAACACATTTTTTAAGACAGTATACTAGACATAATTTTTCCTTTAATGATTAAATACCTCAGGGAAATAAATAACTCAAGTATAAGCCGACGTAAAGATTATAAACTGGTTTCTTGTTAAGTATTCGTTTTTACCTCATTTTACAAGTGAGAAAAATCATAAAGTGAGTGATTTGCCTACAGTCAAACAACCAGTAAATGTCAGAAGCAAAATTCAAACCCAGGCCTTCTGACTCCAAGGCTTTTTGTACTACATATGCCATGCTATTTTTTAATTATGCCAGAAGTGACACCCAAGATGACACAACTACTAATCATGGCACAGTCAGGATTTAAACCCAGACCCTGCCTCCCAAGACCATATCACCTTCCAGTGGGCCATGCTGCTTCCCTTCGGAGCCACATACAACTCTTGACAAGTGGAGAAAGGAGATTTCCCCATTCACAAAGTGTTGTTAGTGTCTTCCCAAGTTCGAGGAGATGGTCTAGAATCTATACTCTAATTTGGAGTGTGGCGTTTTAGGTCATGAATTTAGAAACTTGTTCAGAACCTTTTGGTGTTGCTTTTTTGATGTACTCTAGTCTTTCATGCTAAAATTAAAATGAATAGAAAACCACAAACTCAAGTGACATTTGCCAAAATATGAAATTAACTCACTTATCTCTACTACAGAAAAGACTCACAAGCAGAAAGCCCCCAAACTTACCTCTGTCCCAATGCCAGGCTGTACACCAGAATATACACTATCTGGAGGTGGACCACCATATTTCCTCTGTCCTGTGGTTACATCTAGTGTATAACCAGTCCTTTCCAGCAAAGCCTAGAAAGGATTGCACAGCTTGTTAAAACTGAACGGCTATTATACAAAAAAAATTAATCTTTCAGTATATTAGTCTTCACCAACTCAAGTCCTAAAATAGCTTTATACAGACAGACTTTTAAAGGGCCTTATAAAATCTGGCTCCACTTAACTGGGAAGCAGAGATGACCACTATTCCAGAATGGTACAAAGGGGATTTTCTTCTTTTTTCCTACTGTTCAAATATTATTCTATTTATTTTTCCAATTGCACACAAAGACAATTTTTAACATTTTTCTTTTAAGATGTTAAGTTCCAAATTTTTCTCCTTCCCTCATTCCACTAAGACAGTAAGCAATTTGACATAGGTTATGTATGTGCAATCATGCAAAATGTATTTCCATGTTAGTCATGCTGTGAAAGAATAAATAGAAAAGGAAAAAAAACTACAAAAAAATATGAAGTGAAAATAATATGCTTCAATATGCATTCAGACTCCCATCAGTTCTTCCTCCGGATGTAGATGGTATTCTCCATCAGGAGTCTTAGAAATGTCTTGGATCACTGTATTGATGAGAACAGCCAAGTGAATCATGGTTGATTATGGCACATTGCTGTTACTGTGTAAGTGTTCTCCTGGTTCTGCTCACTTCACTCAGCAATCAGTTCATGTAAGTCTTTCAAAGATTTTCTGAAATCTGCCTGCTCATCATTTCTTACAGCACGAGTATTCCATTTCATTCATATACCATAGCTTATTCAGTCATTCCCCAATTGATGGCCATCCCTAAAAGGGATTTTCTGCTTAAGAAGTGGGAGGTTGATCTAAATGCCTACTAGGGATTCTCCCAACTCTGCTACCAATAGCTGTCTCAATTTATTTCTTGTTATTCCTCAACATGCACTCTCTGTTTCAATCAGTCTTTAGTATCCCCAAGCCCTTTTTCATTCCCATTTTTGTTTCTGCCTGTCTAAAACGTATCCCTCTACCCTTTAAAAGTTCTATTTCCTTTGAGAAGTTTTTTCCAACTTTAGTCCTCACTTATCTCATTCTTCCTATACTAGTGGTTAGTACCACAATCTAGCCCTGAGCCATTTGGTATCATGGTCTGGTTTGGCCTAAGCCAGGAATAGCATAAAGGCAGTCAATAGGCTTCCCTCAAAGTCCCCACTGAGGTTAAATCCATATAAAGAAATATTCAACTGACCCTTCTGAGTTGACAGGAATTTGGGCCTGGGCACATTAAGCCAGTCAGTCCTTGACTTCTACAAAACTGAGTGTTTCATGCAACTGGTTGTACAGGAGTCAACAATGAATCACTGACTCAAGACACACAGGTAGAATTCCCAGTTGAGACACTTATTCCCTTGGGAAAAATCACTCCACCTCTATGTCTCAGTTTCCTCACCTATAAAATGAGAATATTTCACTAGCTATACTTCATAAGGTTATCAAAAAGTGTCTTATAAACTTTTAAACACTATCCAACTGTAAATTATTAAGCTATATTCCCTGGTTTCACTCTAGTGCACGAAACATGCTCAAGTGAGAGTTACAAAACAGTAGCAGCCAATGTGCCATCAGTATGAAGTAGAATCACTCAGGAAAGGCTTCCTAGAGAATGGAAGCCTTGGATAGTTATGTACAGTTTATAGAACTCCACCTATAAAAGCTAGGCTAAAGAGACCAGCCCTGCTGCTCACAAGCTCTGTGGTCTTGGTCAGATCACCTTCTTTCTGACTTTGGTTTCACTTTCAAATGAAGTGGCTGTAGTAGAAGCTCCCTAAGGTCCCTTCTAGTTCTGAGATGATGTGATCCTTAAGTGGAATCTCTGTTTACTGAGTTGTATAAACTGTATGTAACTATCCAAAGCTTCCATTCCCAAAGTCGGTTCTTTAGAGGTCCTACCCACCCTCCCAGTTTCAATCCAAGGTTTAGCTTTGCTTTTCAAATAGTCAAGAGTTCTTAAGAAGGAAGTGAGTCATTTAGGACAATAATATAGGTCTGTCTACTGCAAGGGCAAAAGAACGTTTTTAAAATATTACTACTGGGGATGGCTAGGTGGCACAGTGAAAAGAGCACTGGCCCTGGAGTCAGGAGGACCTGAGTTCAAATCCGGCCTTAGACACTTAACACTTACTAGCCATATGACCTTGTGCAAGTCACTTAACCTCAACTGCCTTGCCCTCCAAAAAGTACCAAAAAAAAAAAAAAATTACTGCCTCAAATAGAATCATAGGATTTAAAGCTAGAAGTAACCTTAAAGATTACCTAGTCCAAACCCTTTCTTTCATGGTACAAGACACTGAAGCCCGGAAGTTATGTGACTTGTCCAAGGTTACAAAGACAATAGCAGAACCATGATCTGAGCATTGGTCTTGAATCTAAATTCCATACTCTTTCTACATCATATTTTAACCTATGAGGAAGGGAAATGGGTGGCATTATTCCATTTCCCAATGACAAAATTGAGGCAGAGAGAAGTCCTAAGACTTATTAAAACAATAAAAGTTGCTGAAAGAAACTAGAACGCAAGCTTCCTAACTCCAAATCCAATGCTGTTCCTACTATACTACCAAAATTCAACCTCCATAAACAAAGTATGTATGATATAAGACATACTTTTTCCAAGCTTCTTTAAAGTTCTACCATTCCAGCAAAGTGGTTGGCCTCTGTTACCCGCTCCCGATTATAAGGTAAATGGCCAATCAAGAAAACTGAGTTGGGGTGGCTAGGTCGCACAGTGAATAGAACACCAGCCCTAAAGTCAGGAGGACCTGAGTTCAGATCCGGCCTCAGACACTTAACACACTTACTAGCCATGTGACTTTGGGTAAATCATTTAACCCCAATTGCTCTCCAAAAAAGCAAAAAAAAAAAATGAGTTAACATAAAAAGTCTATTCACCAATTAGCCCTAACCTTATGCTTCTTTTTAGGGCCTCTTTTACATTGAGAGTCAAAAGAAAGAAGAATGACTGGAGAAAGATACATGGAAAAAAATCCAAAGAAAGAGAAACACAAATTCTTAAGAAAGGTCCTACACAAATTCAGGTATAATGTTATTGATGATGATGACAATACCTGACATTTGCAGAGTGCTCTCCAGTTTCTGAGCACGTACACAGAATCTCATTTGAGCTCCACAACCACCAGGAGACAAACAGGGTAGGCCTAACAATGGTAATACAGCACAGGGGAACAGAATGCTGAACTTGAACTCAAGAGAAGGTTGGGGTCTAAAACCATCTCAGACACTTCCTAGCTGCATGACCCAGGGCTCTTTCTTTGTCAAATGAGGATAATAATACCTGCTCTATTTATCTCACATGGCTATTGGGAGGATTACATGATACATGAAAAGTGTTTGGCTATGTAAATATCAGATTGCGATTTATTAATACTACCACATCCTTTGTAATAGGCAGATGTGGACACTGAGGCCACTGAGTTTAAGCCTAGGGACTTGTGTAGTGTCCGTTCTAGCATGCTATGCTAAAACACACACAATACATCATCTCATCTGTATCTCACAACCACCCTGTGAAGGAGGTACCATAGGCAATACCTGAATTTTGAAATTGAGCTAACTGAAGCCTGGAAAGGCTCAGTCCGATACCAGAGACCACAAGGGTCTGAAGCAGAATTTTTCTCTTCCTGACTCCAAATCCAGGGTCCTTTCCACTTTACCTCAATACTCTCAGCAATGGGGAGAGGGAGAAAAAAACAGTTAAACAGAAACCCTTACCTTTTATGAAAATTTTAATTAAAAAAAATTTGCCAGAGGTATAAAAACACCATTCTGGAAAACATTACACTTATTACTCTCGTTAATTCTGACAAGCTGAAGTTTGCTTTACCTTAATCTTTGCTTCATCAGGTCCCTTTGTTGATTCTTGTACCTTGCTCCCTTGTTTCTCCCTTTGCCTGTAGGTCTTCATAACTCCACATAAAAAAGCACTTTTGTTCTACAAAAGAGAAATCATTTGGAGCTGCCAGAAGCACTTGTACCAACAAATTAATTATTCCATACCTCCAGATATTTAAACATCAGGGAGAACCAAACAGGTCTTTTTTGACCTTTAGTTTTTTCTAGCCTTCTATCATCTGCTATTTTTAACCTACCCCTTTTATCTGAATATTTCCTTCCACAGTAATGCAACAGTCTACCCCCAATATGATGGACAGTCTGCTCCCTGTATCACTGGTAATGTGTGCTGAGGACATCAGCCATGTAGAGTGAGTGGCCGACAAGCTTCTGTTCTCAACATGGCTTTGAGACTCAGCTTTTAGCAGCACACCAAGATGAGGTTTACAAAAGCACCTGGAGCCTGGCACACGACCGTAACTAAAGAGCCAACATCATGGAGCTCAGCCTGCAAGCTCCACTTCAGTTCACTCACTCAGCACCTCTTCTGAGTCTTGGTCTTACCTGTACATGAGACAGGTCACTTTCCTTAAACTGTTGGAGCACAGAGAGGGCGCCTTCTTCATTAAATTCTCTGAGAGCATCAATTGCTCTTTCATCAAGATCGACATAAGCTACCAATCCTAAAAATTGAAATTGAAAAATGGTAATGTTATTGTTCAAAAAGCTAGAGGGGACACAAACTGATGAAACTGTCTTATTAACTTTTAATCATGAACAGTTATATTCACTTCTATCACTAATAAATTATCTTATTCTTAACTACATGCAACTATATAAACACTATATGAAAGGATATGAAAATGTAAACACTTAAAAATAAAATGCTTTTGCTATGAAACTGAATTCATTGCCCACGTCCTCCACCCCAACACCATCTCTGCCAAAAAATACATAAATACAAACCCTCCACCCCACCCCCCAAAAAAAAGAGCACTGGAGCTTCAAATGCCCTGGAAGAAGTTAAATCTGCTGTACACATTGTGTAACGAACTGAGGCTTGAAACGATCAGTTCTGGTCCACATTTCTAAGTAGTCCATTACTATCTTCCCCAAGGATCTATCTGCTCCAAACTATGGACTTAGGGAGTTCTGCAATCTTCAGTGTAAACAGTCACCGAACTAACTGGGGGGGGGGGGTGTCACCTATTATTAAGTGACTCCAGCCCCAAAGAGTAGCAAAGGCTTTCTCCTTCTTAGGGCCAGAGACTGAAAACTGTTTGAGTATATTACAGTCTTTGCTGCAGTCAAATGTGGAAAGATACATTATCACTCTTCTGTAAATCTTATTAACATTTGTAGGAACAATGTGGGAAAAGGTGCAGAAGGCCACATTTTAGCAGCTTCTTAGTTTCTTCTTTAATAAGAAATGTGTTGAGATTTAAGGGATGTTGTGGCAACCAGAATACTAAATGTCAACAATGACATTTTTCAAATGAACAAAAAATTATATGGCCATGGAACTACTAGAAACTGCATTTAAAAAAAAAATTCTTCCCAGTACTCTAAACATGAACTGTTAAACAGTATATAGAGCATCTACTAAGGATTAAAATACAGCTCTTTTAACTTAATCTGAATTTATTATAACAATTGTTATGCATGAGCCTGTGAAGTAAATTGTTAGGAAATGGAAACAGCACTTTTTTAAAAAAGTGATTCCACATTAACAAAGCCCACCAAACAAAATTTCATTTTATACTGAAATTAAAAATTTTAATAAATGTAATGCTACTTGCAGCTACTGATGTAAGAAAATTAAATTCATTGTCATAATTTATTTAAAATGTCCCCAAATGAGCATGTCTAAATAAGTTTGGAGTTCCTTACATGAAAAATTCCACAGCACCACCCAAACACCACAGTCCCAGAGGCCCATCAGGCTTTTCCCTGGTCCAACCATGCCTATGCCCAAAGCATGAGCTTCACCATCCATACTAACCAAGACTCTCCAAGAGGGCATCTTTAAGCAGATCACTGCCTGTTCCCAATGGCAGAAATGCACAGAAAGCTCCCTAGGACTGATTTTCAAATGGATACCTTACCAGGAGACATTTGAGGAAATCATTTTTAATATCTAACATTTATCTCCTCTTTTTTTAAAAAAAAAAGAAGTTATTTTACAACTTACAGTACTTAAGAAAGATTTATAATACAATTCAATTCTCTTTCTCAGAAGCTAACTGCAGATCACCAAACACTCTAAAGAGGAAGGTTTCTATCCATTTATGTCATCAAAGGGGAGGATAAATTTCTTTATGAACAAGATTCCCTAAGGGTAAACATTTCTCTCCCACTTTAAAACCTGAAACCACTTTCAACCAAAACCTTATTTAAGATATTCAGATTTTCCTAAGCACTTAACCCTGGGACTTCTGGATAAAAAGCAGCCAACTATTGCAAACCAAACACTTCCATGAGATGCTGAGAGATGTGGATTGCTGTCCAATGAAAACTAGACAGGCCACAAAACTCACATAAATATGACATTTATTATAGTGTCAGGCAATAATACATCCTAACTATTTCTCACTATGCCACCTAGTTCAGAGCTAAACTGATTTAAGAGTCACATTAAGAAGCTAAAAGTAGAAAAGTAAAAGCAAAATGATGATTGATTTGGATTGAGGAAAAAAATGTAAAATTTAGTATGCTGGAATACACATTTTTCTTGTGATAAATCTAAGATAAATTGATGCACTGATCTGAAGCAACTAAGACTGCATATTCAACACTAAGAAGGCTTCAAAATCATGAAATAAGAGTCAGTGTCAAAGTCAAACCCAATTTGCCTTCAGTGACAGCAAAGTCACACATTCAGCTCTACATGGACAGATCAGAAACAGTAGTATTATTTAACCTTAAAAAGCTATACAATTCAAAGTGGTTTGCCCTCACTTTCATAACCGGTCAGAAACAAGAAATGCATATTATACCTGTCTGAAATATTTCATCAAGTCTCTCTGCCACCTTCTGTGGGAGGCCTGCCTCTATCAGTGTCTTGTAGTGCTCTGTGTGAGTTACACTGGAAGTGTCCATTGGTTCTTCCTCTTCTTTTAACTGTACCGCATTACCATTCACCTGATTAGCCATTTTATTATGCTGCTGGAAAAAATTCAGGAGCTATATTACATTAAGCCAGAAATAACTAGTTTGCAGGACAATGCATGACTTATCTAAACTAACTTGTATACATGCTGCTAATACTCTATCAAAGTCATATTTAATGCCTTTTTGTGAGGTAGCTGATCTAAATTTAAATAAAATCATCCTGGAAAACAATGGAAAATGTACATGGAAGCAGTAAGGTTTTAAGGTACTTCATGTACACCATGGTGGTCAGAGGTCTCAAACTTTCTGATCAGAGGGAAAGTATCTGAGTAGCAAAGCAGCTGTTATGTCCTGGTGATCATGTTATCAAAAAGAAACACTTTGTTTGATGAACAAGTCACCACTATGAAGGTCTAAAAAGCTGTGTAGCTTCCATTCTTACATAAACTCAATTATATTTTGTTTTTAAACAAACCAAACACTCAAGGTTTGAGGATTTTCAAAGATCCCTGGCTCTCTGCCATGTCATGCTCCCATTCCAATACAGGTATGACAGAAGTGTAGCCCTGTTCAGCATGCTGGTGGTGTCTGGGGGTGGTTTTCCATGCTGCACTCACTAAGATCACATTAAAATCACTAACAAATTAATTTTGCTCTTCCCACATATAAATTTATGAGGAAAAAAAACTTAATCCATATTTAAAATGAGCTATTTGTGGAGGTTACTTTTTAAAAAAGGAAACCCAAGTCTACAGTATATTGAATTTTCCATATCAATCAATTTGGTAAGGCTGCAAAAATACATATTCAAGCTAGCTTCTTTCCAAGAGTTGCAATCAATGGTGCCTAATTAAGGGTGAACTTTGGTCAGATTTCTCAGTTAACCAGCCAGCAATCATTCTGTATATTCCACCATTCACATACTACTGAAATGGACCAACTACCTGGGAAGAGAGTTCAAATGGAGAGCTCTACAAGACCCGCATAGATGAAAAGGTACCTGCCTCACAAAAGCAGTAAGAGTTAAAGGTGCATTTGTCTGTGGTGAAATGACAACTTGATGAAGATAATATGCAGCAGAAGAAAGACATTGCAACATATACTGAAATAAAGGATATGAAGGTGTGTATCAAGAATAAGCCTGGTTTTTGAAGAAAGTTCAAGATACCTCAGCTATCAAGAAAATACAAGTCTCCCAAAAAGCTCTTGCTTAGCCACACTACTAGAGATCCTACCAGACATTATGGGAAAGCACCAGGAGCCATTGTCCCACTTGAAACAACTTAATTTCTTTCAAAGACCACTGAAATCCAGTTGAAGATAATGTGAGAAGATAGAACAGACCAAAGTTGGAGTTGGGGAGAAAAAGGGAGAAAGGAGAAAATGAGGAAAATTCAGCATAGATGGATTACTCTGAAAGAGCTAAAGCTGTCCTTTCAGGGTCAAAGAACACTATTAAAGATTTGATTGTCTGGTGATATGTACAGGTTGTGTACGTACAGACGCATACTTTTACTGCTGAACTCTTTTATTTACATGGATAAATGCTTTTCAATGCAGGCCTCAAAACACTCTCTGATGAACTAGGTAAAAAGCTAACACACTCAAGACTGCACAGCACTGTGCTCAGCTGCTTAGCACGGAAAAATGGGCATATGCACATTATTAAATCAAACCATTCCCCTACACATGGCTGCATCCTATAGACTCCCCATTCTCCTGACTCTTCATCTCTCTTCCCACCCCACCCCCAAATACAGCTAGGAATTCTTCAAAATTCCAAAGTTATACACAACATCACAAGACCTTCGCAGCAAAGCAACATTTTGCAGTCACAGAATGGAAGCAAACTCTTAACAGACGTTAACGTTTCTGTTAAGAAATATCATTATCAAAGTATGGGTAAAGCGTAAGACAGGTTGCCTATTAAGCACAAGATGGAAAAAAAAAGTCATGAATACTATTAGTACCAGATGTACTCAGCATGCCTCAAATAAGCAGACCCTGAAGGGGGAGGGGAGGAAAGGGGGAGGGGGTGTTTTTACTTCAAAAAAAAAAAGTTGAATAAAATTTTATAAAAAATGCGGCTTTACAGAACAGGTCTAGGGGAATGCATAAGAAAAACCTTCCTTTCCTTCAGCCCAAGTTGGAGAGCTAATCCTATTATGTTAATTGACAAACTACAGCCTAGCCAGACCAAACTTCGGGATATAGTAAACACTCAAAGGAGATTTCTGTTGGGGAAGGGGGTTCCGTTGGGGTAGGGGCCATTTAAATTGGTGGGGGGGGGGGAGAGAAATTGGCTAACCCCCTTTTCCCAGATTGTTGTTAAACGTTCAAGTGAACGATGCAGGGCTGCAGCCAAAGGGCCAGCAGGGGGAAGGGGCCTGACCTGGGCACCACGTGGGGGGGTACTTACTCTCACTCCCCCGACCACCACCACCACCACCACCACCACCTCTCAGCTGGGGATGGATGGAAAGCGGGAGGGATGGTGCCAGCCTCACGTGGGAGGAGGGCACGTTGTGGGGGGGGGGCCGGCCTCCCCCCGGAGCCCCAGTCTGCGAGACTCGGCCCGGCCTCCGCCCCCCCCCACCTCCCGGCACGCATGGCGGGGCCTTCCTCGGAGGCGGGAAAGGCGCGGCCCGCGGGCCGAGCGGAGCGCGCTGCGGGGGCGGGAGGGGCCCGGCTGGCCGGCCTAGGCCCAAAGCAGCGCTCGGCCCAGAAACGCCCCCCGCTCCCTTTGCCTCCTTCCCTCTTCCCCCCCCCTCCCCCGCTCGCACCGGCCCGCCCGCCGGCCCCCTCCAGAGCGGGGACGTGGCACGGGGCCCGGGCCGGGCCGAATCGGGACGGCCGGCCCCTCCCCCCCACGGGCGGGCGCGAGACTCACCAGGGCAAAGCGGGCGCCGGCGATGGGGGCCCGAGAGAACGAGCGCGAGGCTCTTTGAAAACGACTAGAAATGGCGCGCGCGCCACCCCCTCTCTGTTTCCCCCCGCCTTTTCCCCCCCCCCAAGGCCGCCGCCTCCGCCGCCTCCTCCGCCTCCTCCTCCTCATGGAACGGGCGGCGAGATCCCGGCAGCACGCGGGGTTTCCTGGAACTGCTTCCAGGGACTCGGCTCTCCGATACAGCCAATCAGCATTAGAGGAGGCCCGAGCGGCGACTGCAGCGACCTATAGTAACGGGACTCTAAGCTGGGAGCGAGGAGCCGGGACGAACGAAGAGCCAATCAGCGGAGGCCTCCGCGCAGCCAATAAAGAAGCTCAGCGGCGCCGGACTAGGAGCCGGGGGCGGAGGGAGGCACACAAAGGGTGCGCTGAGGCCGGCTGGAGCTTGGCTCTTTGGTGCCTGCCCGGGAGCCCCTGTTGAGGGCCGGCCGCGCTCTCGCGGGCGAGCGCGGGGGAAGTGAGTGACCTGGCCTCCCTGCAATTTGCCCTCCCTGGTCGCGTCGGCGACCGATGCCCCAACCCCCTTTGGTCCAACCTCAGGCCTGGCTCGCCCCCAGGCCGGACCTGCTAGGCGCTCTGACCCGCGCTTGCTTTATTCGTGACCGCTTCAACCAACTTTGGCGGAAAGGGGCCTAGTGAGAGATGTAACGCCCGTTTCTGGCCCCGGGTCTGTAGTTTCCAAGGAGATGATTGGAGCCCTCGGCCTTGTCACTCACCATCGGGCTATTTCTGTCTAGATTCACGTAGTGTCCCGTGGGCCTGGCCAGGTGCTGGACATCAGAGACCAGGGCAGGTGTGGGCCCTGCCCCCACACGTGGAGGGTCACCGCTGATCCACAAGTGTGCAGTAGCAGACATTAAGCGCCTATTGTGTGCCAGGCAATGGCATACAGGGCAGAAAGGGTCCCTGCCCCCAAGGAGCTCCCCTTCTTAAATAGGGAGACAACGTGCAAGAAACTGTATGGCCAAGCTATAGACTAGTAAATTGGAGATAATCAGCAGAGACAGGTCACTGGCATTAAAGAGGTCCCATCAAAAGTACAGCCAGTGGTTTGTTCAGGACTCTTAGTTCTGGGCTTTGGGATCAGAAGTGAAAACTGTCAGCCCCTGCCCTAGATGACTTTGTAGCCTGCCTTGAGGATACGGTATACATATACAGGAGAATAAAAGAGTCAACGTTTCATTAACTGTGATGTGCCTGGGTATCATGAAAAAGGTGAAAACTTCATCTGGTCCCTTACTTCTCAGGGCAAAAAATAGGATGTGCCACAGGATTCAATACCTGTTGAAGGAACAGTTAAATGCCAGGCACTATGAAAAGTGAAAGTTGAAAACTCGTACAGTCTGTTTATTCCTTCAAGGAGTTTGCTCAAAATATGCAGCAGATAAGTATTCATTCAAAAAGCATGTAGTGGTCACGATGTGAAGAGCTTCAGGAAGGGATGGGGAGATGCCAAGTGTAGATAAGACAGGCTCTGCCCTCCTAGTGCTCAGTTAGGTAGGTGAGGGTAAAAGTCCAACACAAAATAACTATAAAACAACTGGGAGTCCATTGAGATGTAGCATGGTTAAGAGAACAGGGAGCTGGTCCTTTAGTGGAGAAAACTTTTGAGACCTAGTAGCTGTGTGATACTAGAGAAGCCAATTCACTTAGTGCCCCCCAGGAAGTACTCTCATACTAAAGGACAAGTTGCAGATCTGCGTTGGTGAACCTGGAATTCTCTACACCCATGAAATGCCAGGCTTCAGCCAAAAAGGGGGGGAAAACAGTTAAAGAAGTACAAACATAGTTATCTCAAGTCTGAGGAAGTAGGATGTTATCAAAGGGAAGTGAGGAGTAAGGGAGCACTTCATATGATCAAAGATAGACTACAAGGGCAGCTTGGTGGCAAAGTGGATAGAGTGCTGGGCCTGGAGTCAGGAAGCCTCATCTCTCATAGTTCAAATCTTCCCTCAAGACACTAGCTGTGTGACCCTGTTTGCCTCAGTTTCCTCATCTGTCAGATGAGCTGGAGGAGGCACTGGCAAACTATTCCAGGATCTTTGCCAAGGAAATGGGATGACAAAGAATTGGACACAACTGGACAATAACAAAAAGACCATGATAGGGGAGTATTGGATATCTTTAGGAAAATTTGAAGAAAGTGACCACTTTCAAAACCAGGACTAGGGATCCCTTTTGTTTCTCCTTTGTCTCTATCTACCTTCTAAATTGCCATCCCTCAGAGTGATTGAAATGATTGAACTACTTCTTTGGCCTCACAGTGATAAGCTCAGGAAATGCTAGATGTAAATGTATGTAAATTTTCTCTATTATCTACAGGGTGTATTTGATGGCCACATAGAGGTTCATGAACTTTATTACAAAATACATGGGATAGGTGCAATATCCCATAGATAGATAAGAGTTTTGATTAAAGAGAAATGAATCTTGTGCAATTCTTTCCACCTCGAGTAGACAAAGAAGACAAACTCCTATTTACCCTAAATCTATTTTTTTCGTGTCTTGATAACATGTAAGGATGTAAACTCCTTGAGACCAGTGCTTTTGCACAGCCGTATATATTCAGGAGGGATTTAATAAACACTTGTTCAATAATTGAATGCTATTACTTGCCAAAATCTGTTTCAACACAGAGCTAAACATAAAAAGATGATTAAGTCTCTGACCTCTAGGAACTTAGAATCTAATAGTATCTGTTGAATCCTGACCTCATTTCTCCCTTTCACTTGTAATTCAGTGCATGTAGATGAAGGGTGACCTTGACCAAGCTAGTCTTCATGTCCAAGGCCATTTCAGGATCAAATTATCATAAGAACACAACCAAGAAGTATTTAAGTATTTCTTAAGTATCTACTGCATATTTAGCACTGTGTTGAATGGATCCATTCACTTAACAAATAATTATTGTCTGCCTACTCTGTGCAGAGCCCTGTACTAGGTCTTGGAGTATACATATTTGTCATAAGGGAGCACTTTTTCTGGATTTCTCCTTTGCCTGAGTTACATCTTACTTTAACAATAATAATATCAATGATGGCTAGCATTTATATAGTATCTACTATATGCCAGGCACTGTGCTAAGTGCTTTACAAATAGTATCTTATTTGATTTTCACAACAACCCAGGAGGTAGGTGCTATTATTATCCCCATTTTATACTTGAGGAAACTGAGGTAACCACGGTTAAGTGACTTTCCCAAGGTCACACAACTAGTATCTGAGGCAGGATTTGAACTCAGGTCTTGGTGACCAAGTGCAGTGTTGTCTCTACTTTGCCACCTATTTGCCACAACTTTGTAGGAGAGGCATCTTGGTACAGTGGGTAGAGTGTCAGACTTGGAGTCAAGATAATTGGGTTCATTTTCTATCTCTGACACTAACCATGTCAAGTCATTTAATTTTTAAAAATTAATTTAATGGGAGAAGTTATGTAAGTTCTTTTATTTGTAACATGAGGATAATAACAGCATCTACCTCACAGGGGTGTTTTGAGGCTCAATAAGATAATGTATGTAAAATGACACACCAATGGGAATTATATTTATTGTGTGTATGATAAGACAGTATACAAATAAATACAAGTGGATGAAAAATGGAGAGGGATACATCTCTGTAAGTTAAGTCAAGAATCTTGTGTTTTGCTAGAGAGATACGTGTACAAAAGTAAGACTAATATAAGGTAACAGGTGAGAGAACACTAACAACTGGGGAAACCAGGGAGTGCTTAGAGAGATGAGTGGCACCTGCTGTCAGCTGAGTCCTGCAGGAAGGTAAGGATCCTGAGACAGAAATTCCAGGCATGGGAAAAGGCCTGTGTGAATGTACAGACAGGAGGAAATAGGAATGTAGAGTTAAGGCATCAGCTAATTGTCCAATTAGCAAAAATATAGAGTTCACAAAGAGAAGGAATGTGAAAGACAGCCGCTAAGGTACTTTGGAGGCAGCTTCAAGAGCTCCTTAAAATCTAGGCTAAGGAAGGGTGGCTAGGTGGTGCAGTGAATAGAGCACCAGCCCTGGAGTTAGGAGGACCTTAGTTCAAATCTGTCCTCAGACCCTTTACACTTACTAGACATGTGACTTTGGACAAGTCACTAACCTCAATTGCCTGCAAAAAAAAAAAATCTAGGCTAAGGAGTTTGTACTTTACTCTGGAGGCAATTGGAAGTCATGGGTTCTAATTTTGGCTCTGGTGCAAGTTCACTCTATGTATGACTACAGACAAATAATCTCCCAGGATTTCAGGTGTCATTTCTGTAAAAAAAAAAAAAAGCCTTGAATGCATGGTAAAGGAATTTGAACTTGGATGACAATGATGGAGTGTACAGGAGATATTTTAGGAAAGAGTTGATCAAATCTATGCATGAGAAAAATTATCTTGGCAGAATTATGATGGACAGATTCGAGAAGGGAGAGGTTGGAAGTGGGAATGCCTAGGTGGTAATTTAGGTGGTTTCAGTGATGATAGACAGGGGAATAAACATGAGAGATGTTACAGAGGTAGAATCAAAAGGTCTAATGTCAAGCAATTAAGGAGTGGATATGAGAAATAAGGGAAAGAGAAGAGACAAAGACAGGCCCAAAGTTAAAATGTGGGAGATAAAAAAGATGGTTGTTCCACAGAAATCAGGAGGTCAGAAGGGTAATGGCCTTAATATGGAAGTGTCCTCATTGTGGTGAGGAAATTCTTTTACACATTCGTAATTAAATGGTTATCCCACTCACAATAGCATATTTTCAAACTTTTTCATCTGTCCTCAAGCCTCCCACAGCTCCTCCAACTCCCACCCTTTCACTTGAGAACTTGGCCTCATATTTAACTGAAAGAAATGGAGGCCTTCAGCACAGCGTTCCTTCTTCTTCCCTCCACCTTATCTCACATCACTCAGATACCTTCCACTATCTCCTCCTTCAACTCTGTTTGATGTGAAATAACCCTTCTTGCAAGCAAACATCTTTATATGCACAAGTGCTACCATTCCATCCCATTTTCTGTAGCAGATTTTTCTCTTTATCATTCCACTCTCTAACTAATCTTCAATTTCCTCTTTCCAGCCAGTCTTCTGGCTGCTTCCTTTTTGCCTACAAACAAGTCTCCTTGTATCTGTCATCCTCAAAAAAATCCTCACTTGTTTCTTCCATCCCCACTATCACCCCAAATCTCTCCTACCTTGGGTCTAAACTCCTTGAAAATGCTGTCTACAATAAGTACCTCCACTTTCTCTCCCTCACTCTCTTCTTAACCCCTTACAATCCCACTTATAAGCTTACCATTCTACTGAAACTACTCTCTCCAAAGTTATCAATGGCCCCTTAATTGTCAAATGGCCCTTTCTCAATCTTTATTCTTCTTGACCTCTCTGCAGCCTTTGACATTGCTGATCACACTATTCCAATACTTTGATACTCTCTTCTAAGTTTTCATAACACTGCTCTCTCTTGGGTCCCCAATACTGTTTGACCACTCTTCCTCTGTCTTCTTAGCTTAATCTTCATCCAGTTCTGGTCTGCTAACAGTGGTGACCCTTGGGGCTCTGTCCTGGGCCCCCTTCCCTTATGCTTTTATACTATTTCACTTAGTGATCTTATCAACTCCCAATGATTCAATTCCCATTTATATGCAGATGATTTTCAGATCTACTTTTCCAGCCCTAACCTTTCTCCTAGCCTCCAGACTCAGATCTCCAACTGCTTGATAGACAATTCAAACTGGATGTGCTATAGACATCTCAAACTTATTATGTCCAAGATGGAACTTAATATTTTTCTCAAAAAAATGTTCCCTACTTCCAAACTTCCCTATTATTGTCCAGGACACCACCATTTCCCTGTACCCCAGCTCACAATCTAGGTGTCATCCTTGACCACTCATTCTCTCTCATTTCCAATCTATTGGTAGGACCTGTCAATTTTACCTTATTGACTTCTCTTTCATACTCTCCCTTCCTTCCTCTGACACTATCATCTTCCTGATACAGATTCTGACCCCTCATTCCTGGACTATTGTGATCCACTGCCTCATTCCAGTCCACCCTCTGTTTAGGTGTCAAATTAATCTTCCTTAAGGCACATATTTGATCATCTCACCCCATTATTCATAAACCCAATGGCTCCCTATCACCTCCAGGATCAAATATAAAATCTGCTTTGGTACTCAAAGTGCTTTACAACCTGGCCTTTTCTGATATTTCCAGACTTCTTACATTTTGTCATCCAGTGACATTGGCCAACCTCCAGACTCCACCTTTATGCTGGAGGTTCCCCATACTTGGGATACTTTCCCTCCTCATCTCTGCCCCTTGACTTCCCTAGTTTCCAGCTAAAGTTATGTCTGTTATGAATTTTAATGCTAGTGCTTTCCTTCTATTGATTATCTCTAAATTATCCTGTATATAACTTGTTGGTACGTAGTTTTCATGTTGTCTTCCTTCTTAGACTGTGAGCTCCTTGAGAGCAGGATCTGTCTTTTTTATCTTTGAAAATATTTTTATTTGTTTTAATCATCCAAAATTCTCATTCTCATTCTCCCATCCCATCCCACTCCCAATTTAAAATACAAGAAAAGCAAAACCCATTATAAACATGGTCACTCAAAGCAATTTTCCACATTGGCCATACCCCACCTCCCCCACAAATTGTCTTATTCTGCATTCTGAATCCTTCATCTTTCTATCAGGAGGTGGGTAGCATGTTCCTCTAGAATAATGGTTGTTCCTTATGTTGATGAGAGTTCAGCATGATAGCAGTCAATTCCATCACATTTATACACTATAACTTCTTTGTCCATTGCCCAAATCCAGTCCATTACCTCAAAAAGAGCTATAAATATTTTTACACATCCTTGGAGTTTGTTTTGCTTAGGTCGACTTGGTCTCTTAATCTACACTTCTAATTCCACTCCCTACTATTCCTCTTTCCTTCCTATTTTCCTCTTAAGTGAAATGTATTATTATACTCAAATCTTTGTGTAGTCTTCCTTCTTTTGACCAGTTCAGATAAGAGTGAGATTTAAGTGCAAACCACTCCCCTCACCCCCTTATCCTTATTTGTATAGATGTCTACTTGTACACCCTAATTATGTGAGATAATTTTCCCTAACCTTCCTTTCTCTTCCTCATTCTGCCCACCCCTCCTCCCATGATGCATTTCTCTTCCTGTCTTTTTCCATTCTTTTCTTAAGATCATTAAAACATGACCAAACCATCTCTAGGCCTTGTCTAAATTGTACTTCCTCTATGACCCCTGATAATGATGGGGTGCAGAGGGGACATATGTATCATCTTCCCATATTTGAATGTAAGCAATTTATCCTTTTTTAGTCATTTATCATTATTCATTCATGTTTATCTTTTTATGTTTCTTTTCACAAAAATAAAAGTTTCTCTGAAGTTCTGGTGTTTTGTTTTGTTTTTTTAAGATGTTTTTTTTTTCCCCAGTAACATTATGCTCAGTTTTTCTGGGTAAGTTATTCTTGCCTATAAGCACGTATACTTTGCCTTCTGGAATATTGTATTCTGAGTTCTCTTCTCCTTAATAGTGGTGGCTGCAGAATCATTTGTGATCCTGATGGTAGCTCCTTGGTTTTTGAATTATTTCTTTCTGGCTATGTGTAGTATTTTTTCTTTCACCTGGAAATTCTAGATTTTGACTATGATGTTCCTGGGCATTTTAATTTGGGTTTGTTTTTTTTTTTTTCAGGAGGTGGCTGATAGATTCTTTCTATTTTTACTTTGTTTTCTGGTTCTAAGAAATTTGAACAGTTTTAAGATTTCTTGAAATACTACGTGCAGGTACTTTTTTTAGACCAATTCTTTTTTTTTTTAATTTATTGATGTGTTTGAATCTTTTTGCATATTTTTTTTTTGCTTTTTGAAGGGTAATTGGGGTTAAATGATAGTCCAATTATTCTTAAAGTTTTTCTCCTCAATCTGTTTTCTAGCTCACTTGTTTTTGCTCTGAGATACCTTATATTTTTTCTATATTTTCAGTCTTTGGCTTTGTTTTAATATTTCTTGTTGTCTCATAAAGTCATCAGCTTCTGTTTTGTCTGTTCCAATTTTCAGGGAATTTATATCTTGAACTAAGTTTTATACCTCTTGGGCCAAGGTAATAATTACCTTTTCAATTCTTCTATAGCTTTCACTTCTTTTCCAACTTTTTTTTTCACAAGCTCTCATTTCATTTATAAAAACATTTTTTAACTCTTTTTTTTTAAAATTCTTGCTTCATCTCTTCCAGGAATTCCAGTTGAATTTTTGCCCAAGCTGTGGTTTTCTTTGGGGCTTTGCTCCTAGATGTTTTAGAGTCTTCCTTTTCTTCTGATTTTGTGTCTTAAGTGTCTCTACCACCTTAGGAACTCTTTATTATGGGATTCTTTTTTATTTGTTCATTCTTTCCAGCCTACTTGATGTTAGACCCAAACTCTAAGCACTCTAAGTAGAGAGGTCTGAACTAGCCCTGTTGCAGCTTTCTTGGACTTTTGAATTTTGTGTTATTTCAGGATCTCATAGACAGGCTGAAGACCTGCAACCTTTGAGTGCTCCCAGAGTGGTCTAATCCAGAGCAAAGTCTGATTGCTGACCCTCTGGTCTGAGCTTTACAAGTTCCTGACCTGGGTTTGGGACTGAATATCAGCCAGCTGGAAAACTCTGAAAGATCATAGTTCAGAGTAGCACCATTATAGGCTTCTCTTTGCTCTAGGATTCCTGCCTTCGTTATTCCTCGACAGACTGGGCTAAATGCTGGAAGTGAGACCCTGTTCTGCACCTGGGGTCTGAGCGATACCACTGCTGCTAGCTTCTAAACTTCCTTTCTCCAAACACTGCCTCCCTAGCTAGGACACTTTTCTGTCAAGTCCCCTTCTCAGTCCGCTTTCTATCATGACCAGGAACTGGGTCAAAACTACCAATTTGCACCTGACTCCATCACAGTGGCCCCATATGTGTGTGGTGGTACCCTCTTCTGGGTCTGAGATTTCCTCCTCCCCCAGTATACAACCTCTCCTTGGGTGCTGGAGGGCTCACATGCAGTGTACTCCTGGCTGACCTGTTCCCAGTGTCCAAAGACCTCCCTGTCTTGTCTCCCTGTGTTGAGTTGGGCTATAAAGATGACTCCCTGTGACTCTTATCTGAATTTTCCCATCAGGATTCAGTCTGGTGCATTTTCTAGATCTGTTTGAAGGAGTTTGTGGAGGGGAACTCTATACTAGTTCCTAGCACACTGCCAGTCTTGGCTCCAGGCACTTTTTGCCTTACTTTATATCCTCAGTGCTTAGCTGCTCTGTGCCTAACATAACAAGTACTTGATCATTATTATTGACTGATTTACTTACTGTATACAATCAGTTGGCAAGGCCTACCATTTCTATCTTAGCTACAGCTCTCATATATGCCCCCTTCCCTCCTCTGACACTACCGCCACCCTGGTGCAGGGCCTTATTGTCTCCTACCTGGACTATTGCAATTGCTGTTTGGGTCTGCCTACCTCAAGCCTCTCCCTACTCCAGTCCATCTTCCACTGGACTGTCAAAGTGATCTTCTTGAAGTACAATTTAGATGGGGCAGCTAGGTGATGCAGTGAATAGAGCACCGGCCCTGGAGTGAGGAGGACCCGAGTTTAAAGTACAATTTTTATCATGTCACCCTCCTGTTTAATAAACTCCAGTGGCTCCCTATTGCTTCCAGGACGAGATATAAAATCCTCAGTCTCACTCTCAAAGTCTTTCATAATCTGATTCCTTTGTACTTTACAGTCTTCTTATATCCTATTCCCCTCCACTCATCAGGGATTCCAGATATGTGCCACCATTCCCTGCATTGCAGGGATCTTAACCTGGGCTCTGTAGATGGATTTCAGGGCATCTATGAGCAGCTAGGTGGTACAATGGCTAATGGTGGACCTGAACTCAGGAAGACTGATTTCAAATCCTGCCTCAGACACTTACTAGCAGTGTGACACTGGGCAAGTCACTTAAGCTCTTTCTGCTTCAGTGTCATCATCTATAAAAATGAAAATAATAGCACCTACATTATGAAGATTAAATGAGATAATATTTGTAAAGCACTTTGCAAAACTTAAAGTTGTATATACATGCTAGCAATTAATATTTTGTTAACTGTATTTCAATATAATTAGTTTCCTTTGTAATTCTATGCATTTTATTTTATGCATTTAAATACCTCATTTTGAGAAGAGCTTCACCAGAACGCCTAAGGAGTCCATGACATAAAGAAAGTTAAAAGCCCTCCTCACAGTGTATGAGATGTTGTGAGAGGTCTCTTGTGAGAGTCTCGGGGATGTGGGAACTGAAGAGATAGATATGAGGAGAGAGGGAGAGGGCCAAATTCACAGATGACTTCAAGGCTGCAAACTCAAGTAACTAGAAACATGGCGATTCCGACAACAGAAGGGGGAAAGGAGGGGTGGGTTTGGGGAAGAATGCCTATGACCGACATCCAGGTCACTCAAACCAAGAATTCCCACACAAGGCCAAGACACGACCCTGGCCGGTCCTCTTCAGGAACAAAGGATAAACAACAACAGCAATATCCAAAAGGCAGGCCATGATGTCGGGCTGCAGTTCAGGGGGGGGGCGGTTAGGGATAGAGACACAAAAACTCTTTCATTTGAATGAAAAAAGGCAGTCTGGTATAAGGGCTAAAGAGCTGAAGTCAGAGACAAGAAGACCTTCCTTAGTTCAAATTTAGAAATACAGTGTGACCCTAGCCAAGCCACTTAACTTCTTTTAAAAAAACATTAAATTTTAGAGTATGTTTTTATTGGTAAAGGAAGGCTCTTCATCAGGAGTTCCCTAACACTAATAAAATCATAAATCCAGACATGCCCTTGTATGAGCATTAGAACACATACACACACAGATCTATACATATATGTACAGAACCTACAGGAGTTGATAAGATGACCAAGGGCAATAGTGGAAAAGAGAAAGGGGCCCAGGACAGAGCCTTGGGTAATGTCCACAGTTATGAAATGGGAGACAAATGATAATCCAGCCAAAGAATGTCAGGTAAGAGGAGAACCAGAAGAGAGCAGTATCACAGATGCCAAAGAGGGAGAGAATGTCCCAGTGTCGGAAGCTTCTGAGAGGGGAAATAGAATGGGTATTAAGAACAAACCATTGAACACAGAGTGGAGCTTGTGGGTTACCTGAGAAATAGCCATTTCAGTCCAGCGGTGGGCTGGAAACCAGATTGCAAAGGACTGAAAAGAGAATGAGAAAATGAAAAGTGGAAATCACCATTTCTATGAAGAGGAAAGATAAAGGATGATAGTTGGAGATGACAAGATCAAGTAAAGATATTTTGTAGGAATTGTGGGGATACCTGGTCAAGGAAAAAGGAACAAGTGGCTAAGAGACTGAAGATGAGAGAAAGAAAAATAGAGGGGACAAGCTTCCAGAGAAGATGGGGATAAGGGGATGGACTCCAAGTCACAAGGGGAAGAGCTAGTCTTAGCAAAGGCAGAGCCACGGGACACTGGAGCAAACAATGAGAGAAAGGGGATGATGAAGCGTGCTTTTTGAGAAGTAGAGTGGGAGAGAACAATGGCCCCATGACAGATCCTCTCCTATCTTTTTTTTTTCAATAAAGTAGAAGACAAAGTCCTTTGATGTGAGGGCAAGGGGAGGAGGTGGTGTTGAGCTGAGAAGAGAAGCAGTTTAAAATAACTGCTGTGGAGAGTGTGTGAAAAGAAAGTCAACCAGGGAAAACTAAAAAGATTACCCTGTAGTAGTGAAAACCCAGTTTAGATTAGGTCAGTTGGTAGGCTAAGTGATTTTCCTTTTCATTTGAAAAATGTTCAACTTAACAGCAAATAAAATGACTGTTTCTATATACATAGTAAATCAGAAAAGGATTGTACACGAAACTCAGAATTTCTGTTGTATAGAGCTTGTTTTTCTTTTTAATTATGTAATAAATTGAATATATAATGTTCAACATTATTAAGCTTGTCTCTGATTTCTGCAGCCTTCCTTTTCCTCTGTGTGCATTTTTTAAAAATGTTCAATTATTCTCCTTTCTTTCCTTTCTTTTTTGGGTGTGTCACTACCCCCTTCTTCCCACCTTCCCTCTCATTAAAAAAAAAAAAAAGAAAACCAAAACCCTTATAACCAATATACAAAGACAAACTAAATAAATGGCCATATTGGCCATGCCCCAAAAAAGTATGTCTTATGCTGTCTAGTCAGGTTAATAAGCATTTATCAAGTACCTACTTTATGCCTGATACTGTGCTAAACCCTGGAAATACAAAGTAAGGCCTATATTCCCCAATTTTTTTAAAAGCAGTCCCTGCTGTCAAGGAGCTCACAGTCTAATGAAGACATGAAAACAACTATGTACAAACAAGATATATACAGGATCATTTGGAAATAACCAATAGAGGGAAGGCACTAGCATTAAGAGGAATCAGAAAACATTTCTCATAGAAGTGGGGGGGAAGCCTAGGAAAATACCTAGAGTCTGGAGAGGAATCGTCTCATTCGAAGAACAGCAAAAAGGTCAGGGCTGTTGGATCAAGGAGTACATGAAGAAGGGGAAAGGGGAATGAAGGGTAGGAAGCTTGCAATGGCAGTGGGCATTGGGGGAGGGGCAGTTATGAAGGCCTCTGTAAGCCAGAGGATTTCATATTGGATCCTAGAGGTGACAGGGAACCCTAGGAGTCTATTGGACAGGGGAGTGGCACAGTCAGAATTGTACTTTAAGAAGATCAATCTGGGGCAACTAGGTGGCACAGTGAATAGAGCACTGGCCCTGGAGTAAGGAGGACCAGAGTTCAAATCTGGCCTCAGACACTTAACATAAAACTAGCCATGTGACCTTGGGCAAGTCACTTAACCCCAATTGCCCTGCCTTTCCCCCTCAAAAAAAGACTGAAAAAAAAGAGAGATCAGTCTGACAGCTGAGTAATGAAGAGAGACTTCAAGCGAGACCATCTAGCAGGCTATTCCAGTGGTCCGGGCCCGAGGTGATGGAGGCAGCTGGTGACACAATAAATAAGAGTTGAGCCTGGAGTCAAGAGGACCTGAATTCAAATCTAGAAGCTTCAGAATGACTTTGTGACCCTGGACAAGATACTAAGTCTCAGTTTGCCTCAGTTTCCTCAACTGTCAAACAAGGATAACAGCCCCAACTTCCTAGGACTGTTATGATTGAAAGAAATAATATTTGTGAAACATTGGTGTGCTTCTCACAGTGCCTGGCACATAGCAATCACGTAGGTGCTTATTTCCTTCCTTCCTGCACCAGAGCCATGACAGTATCAGAGAAGGAGTATGGGAGACAAAGGTAACACCCAAGTAGCAAGGCTGGGTGGCTGGGAGGGTGGTGGTATCTTCTTCAGCAGAGATAGCCTGTAAGCATCAAACTTCTTACCAAACGAAATTGGGAAGTGCTTAAGAAAATAAATAAAAATACCAGACAACATAGATAATGTTAATCTGTAGTTTTCTAAGTCATTATGCCACCAAATGGATCTTGTTTCTATTAAACCATATATAAGGATCCCTGCGGTCCTCATATTTATTCAGAAAACAACTTATTAACTTTATCTATGTTCAATTTTATTTTTATTTATTTTGTTAAGTGTTTCCCAATTACATTTTAAGTTGTTTTATTGGTCTTATATTTGATATTTCTGTTGCATAGTAACAGGGAAATTTGGAAGAAGGGATGATGAGGCCTGGGGGGGAGATAATAAGTCAGTGTTGAGCATGTTGAGTTTAAGATGTCTCTGAGGAGCCAGTCTGAGACAACCACTGGGCAGTTGGAAATGTAAGACTAGAAGGTAAGAGAGAGATTAGGGATGGACATATAAGTCTGAGACTCATCTGCATGGAGATGATTGTTGAAGTCATGGGACCTAATGAAGTCACCAACTGAAGGAAGAACAGAGGACAGAACACAGAAGGACACCCACCCTTAGCACCTGGATGGCCATCCAGCCAAAGAGACTGAGTAAGAGCAGTCAGGCATGGAGGAGAACGACCAGACGAGAAGAATGTCCTGAAAATCCAGAGCAGTGGTGTCAAACTCCAGTGGAAACAGACCCGTAGGCTGAATAGTGACTTGGAAAGGGAATATGATCTATGTCATTTGGTAATTTATTTATTTTGTTAATTGTATAGTTATCTGGTTCAGGCTTGCACTAGGAAGTTTTCCAGGCTTCATTGGCTAACTTTGATACCTCTAACTTAAGAGAGAAGAAAGCACCAAGGAAAATAGGGTGATAGCAGAGGGGTCAAGACAGTGAAGACTGGGGGCGGCCAGGTGGCTCAGCAAGTAAGAGCATCGGCTCCAGTGTCGGGATAACCTGGGTTCAAATCCGAGCTCAGATACTTAGCACCACACCCAGAAAGAAATAGCTGGCCGTGTAACCTTGAGCAAGTTACTTAACCCCGACTGCTTTAAAAAAAAAAAAAAGAAAAAGACAATGAAGACTGAAAAAAGGGCATTGGATTTGGCAACTAAGAAATCATTGGTGACTTTGGAGAGAGTAGTTTCAGTTGAATCATAAGCCTGGAAGCCAGGCTGCAGTTAAGAAGAGAGTTAGAAGTAAGCAAATAGAAGTACCTGTTACTGTATGTGGCCTTCTCAAGGAATTTAGTCATCCAAGAGAGGAAGCATCTGGTGGTGGCTGTTATCCTTCGTCCTCAAAGAGGACCAAAGTGACATCACCATGCTAAAGTCAAGTTTCAGTATGTCTGACTGTGGCTGATCAGAGCAATAGGAGCTTGGAAGGCTGTACCACAGGTTGGGCACAAATAGTCCCTGTGAGCATTTAGGATGGATTCTCCAAATCTGCACATCCTGAGTTTTCTTTGAGCTATTTCAATTCTGCTTTGCTCACAGAGCACGGCACCTTCTCTGATGTGGGCACGCCATGCTGAGCGGTCCTGTGCCAGTGTCTCCCATGTCACACAATCAATTCCAAAGTTTTTGAGACAGACCTTGAGAATGTCCCTGTATTGCTTCTTCTGACCACCATGTGAATACTTGCCCTATCTTTTTAGCAAGCATACCTTTTGCATTTGAACAATGTGGCCAGCACATTGGAGTTGCACTCTCTGAAGCAGAGTCTGAATGCTTGGTAGTTTAGTTCGAGTAAGGACCTCACTGTCTGATGCCCTGTCCTGCCAGGTCATCTTCAGAATCTTCCTAAGCCAATTCAAATGGGAGTGATTCCTTTTCCTAGCATGGTGCTGGTAGACTGTCCAGTTTTCACAGGCATACAATGAGGTCAGCACAAGAGCTCAGTAGACTTTCAGTCTGATAGTCTAACACCTCTTCTCTCCCCTACTGTCCTTCAGAGCCCTCCCAAACACTGAGCCAGCTCTGGCAATGCGTGTGTCACCCTCATTATCAATGGAAGATAGCTAATGGAGATGGCTGAGAGAGACATGGGCGTGTTTGTAGGTAGTTTAGAAGCATTAGGTAGATTTAACCTGAGAGATGGAGGAGACAGTCTACTTGAAAGGAATGGAATGACTTGTAGCTGTAGATGGGTTTGCTTTGGCAGAGTCATCCCTTTATGTGAGACAGCTCAGTTTCATGACTTTCTTCAGCTTAGTTCCACTGGAGGAGCAAAGGCAGTAGATGATGGCACTGATCCAGGACTGAGGCTTGTCAGGGCAATATCAACAATACCAAGGGGCAAGAGACTCAAGGAAAGAGGACAGTGTAAAGTTGAACTGGTTCACTAAGGGTTCAAGATGGAGAAGGAAGAGAGCAGAGACAGTGAAGGAAATAATCTGGGAAAGAACTGTGCGGTAAAGGAACTAGAAGTCACAGTAAGGAGGATTTGATTCATGGATACTGGGGTGAATTTCAAGCTCTCAGTCTCAAAGATGGTGGGGCATGTTAAGTTTGTTGTTGTTAAATTGTTTCTTGGTCATGTCCAACTCTCCATGACCCCAATTGGGGTTTTCTTGACAAAGATGCTGGAGTGGTTTGCCATTTCCTTCTCCAGCTCATTTTATAGATGAGGAAACTGAGGCAAACAGGGGGAAGTGACTAGCCCAGGGTCACATAGACCCAGTAATCTAGCCACTGCATCACCTAGCCACCATGTGGGGCATGAGGCACTCCCAAAAGCTATCCTATATGTGACACAGGAACTCACCTCCCAATCTCTCCATCACAGGAAGCAACCTCACTACTACATTACCTTTGGCTTGCTGAAGACTAGGATAGGTACTAGTATAAGACCCTTCTTTGAGAAGGCCAGCTACACCTCCAAAGTCTGAGATTGAGACCTGAGAAAGCTTAGGACAGGAGTTTTAAAACTATGGTTCACAGATAGATTCCAAGGGATTCTTGGATAGATTTCAGAGAAGGCCATGAACTTGGATGGGAAAGATTACATCTTTATTTTCACTAACCTCCTGAAATATATAATTTCCTTTGATTATGTATGTAGACAACAAACAATATTTTGAAAAGGGGTCCATAGGTTTCCCCAAACTGCCAATGGGGTCCATGACACAAAAAAGGCTAAGAACCCCTGGCTTAAAGTCTGCTTTGGAGCAAATGACTTTAAGGATATAAATCCAGGTGGCTGAGGAGATGGCAGTTCTTGAACAGAAACAGGCAAATTTGTGGGTAGGGTGGAAGAGGGGCAGTGCCGAGAGACCAGGTTTGAGATAATGATGGAACATTCATATGAATGGTGGCAGGAAAAGATGTGGGACAGGAATTTAGGAGATACATAGACTTGGGAGTAGTTTCTATAGAGGTACTACTTGAATTTGTGTGGGCAGAAGAGTTCTCAAAGGACTGGGTGACCATCCAAGAGAGGGCCCAGAGCTAGCCTGGAAGCACACCCACATGGTGGAGATGGTGGGTGGACATCAGCTCAGCAAAGGAGTGGTTAGACAGGTAGGAGAGAATGAAGTCACAGAAACCAAGGGAGGGCTTCGGGGAGTCAATGGTATCAGAAGCTGCTGTGGTCAAGGATGATAAATACTAAGAAGAGACCATCAGTTAGTAGAGGGATTAGCAAAGAGGGATCTAAAAAGAACCAAGGATGGTGTGGTAGCTCTGGAAAGAAAAAAAAAAGACAGGCTCTTTATGAGGAAAAAAGATTTATAGAACTTAACCTACTATCAAAACATGAATTATTATTGACTCTCAGAGGTCATCTTCCTGATGATGGAAAATATTTGATCCACAGGTTTTCTGCTATATTATTTTAGGTATCCCTGCTGTGACCCAACATACTAGATTTCTAAAATCATATTTTCAGTAAACAACATCCTGGAGTCCTAACATCTTTGTTTCAGTAAGTTTATAACAAAAGCTAAATATTGCAGAATTCCATTGTAGTAGTGGAAAGAACATTGGTTAGGCCTTGGAATTAGAAGACCCCAAGAGGAGGTGGGGGATGGAAATGGTAAAGGAAGCCTGCCCATACCCATTCCTGACTATGTGTAACCTTCCTGAAAACAGGGGACTCAGTGGGCCCATCTTGTGCCACTGTCACCCCCCTTCTTCTGTCTACCCTGCTCCCCAACAATTAACAGTAACCAGCTCGTTTCAGAAAAGTAAATGTCTATAGTTATGAATGTAATTTGTATAGCTGTGAGCACATTTGCAAGGGTTTTTATTTTGTTGTTCTTTTGTTTGGTGGGTGGTGCTAGTAAAGAATGAGTCTGTCTAAAACAGGCCTGCACAACACATGGCCCAGCCTGCTTACAGCAGGTCAAAGGATTTTGGGGGCAGCTAGCCACTGCACACTCTCTCCTATTTGTCATATCACCCATGGCAACCAACCATGGTTGGTTTCCTTTACTTGGAAAGTGAGCCACTTTAAACCTATCTGCCACCCCAAGAAGTTTAGCCTGTTTTAAGCCTGGCCCCTACCTGCTGCCAAGTTGGGCCTGTCTCATCTAAAAGTGTCTGCACTTGAATAATTTTGAAATGATTACTACACCTTATTTAGGCAACCTGAAGTGTCTCTGGGGTCCTTTTGAACCCTTATTTCTCATGGTGTCTTTAAAAAAAAAGATAAGAGGGATGCTTGCTGGGAGGGCCTAGGTAGGTACCACTTTATGGGGAAAGGAACACTGGGCTATGGCTTAGAATAGCTGAGTCCCAGACCATCCCTGTCCCCAGTTTTACAACCTTTCAGCCTCAAGAGTCTTACAAATGGCTTAAAGTGCCACATACATGTAAATGTTAGTCATGTAAAACACCTGGTGCAGGCAATGCCATACTAAAATTAGGAAGACATTCATGTTGCTGATAGTCTGGCTCTGTGATCTTTAGCTCTTAGCAGCACACTGCCTGGCACATAGTAGGGGCTTAATGGTTCCTGATTGACCCTGGACAAGTCCAGTGTCCATGGCAGCTTCACAAGACTACTAATTACAGAAAAGTTGCTGATCTGGATTGGGAGAGGAGTTTCCCCACATTGACAAAATCCTCGGTCAGAACCAGGCTCCCGCTCCTAGCCCCTTCCTTCAAAAGAAAAAAAAAAATTAATCCAAGAGAAACTGCTGGACTGGGAAGTATTTAGTTATGAAACGTTAAGAATCAGATTCAGCTTCAACCTCTGGCTCTTCCGTTTGCTAGCTGTGTGACTTTGGACAAATTACTTTTCCTCTCTGGGCTTCCAACTCCTCATCTGCAAAATGAAGGCATTAGACTTAATGGTCCCTAAGGTTTCTTCCAGGTCTAGAGTCTACAGCAAGATGGTTTCTCTTGGTTTTCTTTCCCAGTGTTGACATTAAAACCTTTCAAAAACACTGAGAATGGTGGTGCATGCCAAAGACCAACCCTGCTAAGTGTCATATGCAGTGGCAGAGGCTAACTGAGCTTTTAAGTACATTCCTCCACATGCTTTGGTCAGGTAAGAATAACTTCCTTAGAGAGCTACACTCCCCCTTTCCTACCTCTAGGGTACTATTAGCAGATTACCACACCTCCACAGTAAATGGGGCTCTAAAGGCTAGATGGATTAGACTTGAATGCAGGCTCCTAACCCATAACAGTTACAAGAAAGGACTACCACCAAACCAAAATTAGCACATCAAATAAGTTTTGGACTGCAGGCTCTCAACTAGCTATCCTCCCTCCCCCAGGCTCTCTCCATTTCTTCGCCACTAGAATCAACACATTTGGATTCTGAAAAAAAGAGGGGAGGTCCAAGAGTTTGAGGCCAGGAAATCAAATGCCTTGATGTTATGTGTTTTGTGATCAGTAATGTAGACTGTTGGTAAACCAGTCTCATTCTCCATTTGTAAGATGGGGATACTTCTTAGAAACAGAACGAAGTATTATTATTAAATATATTTTGGTGAAATGGCTGGCTCTCTGGTTTTCTGTATTTGGAGTCCAAGGGCCAGGATTTGAACCCTGACACATCCACTGACCTCAGTTCTCATTTTCTGCAGACAAAATGAGAAGGTTGGATTAGATGAGCTCTGCAGTCCTTACCAGCTCTAAATGGAGACTCCTGTGTTGATAGGCTCTGTGTTCCTTAGGTCTTTTTCAGAGAACCAAACCACACTGTCAACCTGGGAACTGAACATACTTTTTTCCCCCACCCCCTACCCCTGGCCCCCCAAAAAAGCAAGAGAACAAGAAGTTTCATATGACAACTTTAATTTTTAAAAATACTTTGAAAATGTCAAACCCCTGGTGTTGCACAGCTGGGGATGGGCATTACCTTCTGCCTGCATGCCTCTGGGGGGTGCACAGTGCCCTTCCTACTTGCATGAACCATCTCGGTCTTAGTGCGCAGGGGTCCTGGTTGCATACATCCTGGGTTTTAGTGTTAGAGGCTGGCACTCCAAGGCATCTTCCTGAAGCAGGAACACTTTTCTTTTACAAATTTGATCCTCTCCCCCCCAACTCTTCTGGTTGATTTTGCCCCCAGCACAGCCTTCAGAGAATCTTACCAGGTTTTGCAGCTGCCTGAGAAAAGGCAATGGAGTTTTCAAAGTTTAAAAAGCAATTCATCCAAAGACACTATTCTCTGGAATCTCCACAAAACTGGTATCCCTACTGCACCTATGGAAGAGCAGACAGCTTAGTGAATTACTAAGAGCACCAGATGTGGCATCAAAGGTCCTTACTCCGAATCCTGGATCTGCTACTTACTGGCTGTATGAGCTTGGACAAATCACTCCACCTACTTAGTCCTCAGTTTCCTCCTATGTCAAATGAGGGGTTTGGACCACACAGCCTCTAAGGTCCCTTCCAGCTCTAATCTTTTAAGTTGCTAACACCTGGATGTGTTCATGCTGAGCTGTGATATATTTGAAGCAGATAATACTAACCAGGGCTGTTACTAAAATGATTTTCAACGTCTTCTGCATTTAAAAAGTATATTTTCCATTATATTGTTAGAATAATACAAATGTAGATAAACACTAGGATATCTTTTTACCAATACCTTAAAAGCCAAAACTGCCCTCCTTACTGGCTCACTCATTCTCCACAACTGGATAAAACAGGCACAAAGTGTTCAGAGTGTGGGCAGAGGCAGTCAGGAGCTGGGGGCACAGGGCATGCAGAAGTAGCCACAGAAGAATTTTAATGCAAAATTTCTACTCAAGAAAGAACAAGATGACAAGGGTGGGAGCAGCACCTGGCAGAGGGTGGTGGGGCAGGGGACAGAGTTTGAGTGGCCTGTCCTCTTCATTCCTTGCCCTACCCCTCCCCCCCAAACCAAAACCTCACCAACAGGCGTGCACAAATTATGAAGCAATGATTGGAGCCTTCAAAGCCCCTCACCTCCAGCAAGAAGCCAGCACAGGAGCAGCAGCAGGAGGGCTTTTTGAAAAGTGAGATTCTGGGCACCCCCAAAATGATCGGGGCGGGGAGGGGTAGAACTCTTGATTTTCATTACAATTATGAGGAATACTGATATGGGACAAAATGTGTTAGACTTTAGTGCTGGAACAGAGATCTCCCAGAGTAATTAAAATACTTGAGTAGCACCCCAATCGGGTGTTTCTTGAAATAAACATAAAATGTGATTCCTGACCTATAGGAACTTATACTTAATGAAACCAGGCAACTTAAAGAAACATGTTGTGTGTGTGGCTGTAGTCCTTGTAGTTGGGTCTGGAGGTCAAGTTTTACAGAAAGCAAAAGAATCCCCAGGCCCATAAAGCTCAAGGTCACAATGATTTAGTTGGGCATTCCATTCCCAAAGGGCTTACTTGCCCCTAGAATACTCCAAATAGATAGAACAAAAAGTTGTTTGTTTTTTTTTTTAACAGTACAATGGTCACGATACAAAACAACATAAAAAGTTGGGGGGATTCCTGGAAAGAATCCAAATTTTTCCTCTTCCAATTTCGACCTCTCCCCCAGTGCCATGCCTGAGATTTAGGAATGGCTCTCAAAACTTACCCTGAGAGAGGGTGAACTCAAACCACCTGTTCTGGAATTCTTCTATCCATCTGTATTTGCTTTTCATTTAAAAGACAGTAACACATAAAAAGACCTGCCCTGATTTACCCATTCTTCTCTACCAGACCAGTGTCCAGCTTCCTGGTTCTGTTTTCAATTACAGTACTGTTATCAATCTGTTCAGGTAGTCATCCCCCCAACAATCTAGCTACACAAACAACTCTATGCTAGCCTCTTACATGAGAGTGAGTCCTGGGGCACCAGTGTTTTTTTTTTTTAATCCATTTCTCACCCCTGTGAGTTAAATTCAGACTTCCATCACATTAAAGTGTCTTCATTTCAAACCATGCTGACACTGCATAATGCTGACAGTCTCAACTGTCTTGTAGAACCATAAGCACATATGGGGTTGATGGTATGCCTATAAGGCCTTATGTAAGAAGAGAAGTACTGGAAACCATTCCTTTTCAAATCCTAGTTAGTATCGAGGACACTTGGAATCCAGGCTCCTTACTCTTAAATCAATCAACAGTCAGGAATCTTAAAAGGTGGAGGAAAGGGAGCACCAAATACCAGTACTTCACAGGAGAAGGAGGCCACCTTCCTTCCTCTTTCCTCAAGGGTCCATTTTCACTTCTCACTGTGGCTGTGGTTACATTCCACTGCCCTGTCTTCCTTGAAGACGGTGCCCCCACAACTACACCCTATAGCCATCCCAAAAGATAATTAGTAAATTCTGATTAACGGTAATAATAACACCAAGCAAATCTTGCCAGAGTCACTCACTGGGAGCAGGAAAGAGATCATCTTTCCCAAACCCCACTGCTCACTTTCCCTTTTGATCTTTTTTTTTCTTAGAAGTGTTTTAACAAAAACTAAAATATTACAATGAATAAATAGAAATGAAAATAAGGATAAATGCTGTAATGACTAGGTCCATTGTGCAGAGTCCCGCTCTCAGGAAAGCAGAAGAAAAACTCCACGTTTGGATATACAGGCAACTCAAGAACAAAGCCCTTGGTAGGATATGATGAATTAACAAGGCGTGTATAGGCATTGTTATTCAGGGAATAGTTCCCAACTGCCTTCTTCTAAGGCAGCTCACCACTTATTACAATCAATCCCATACCTTCCTTGGGGAACAAGTGTGGGCCAGGGGAGTAAGATAAAGAGTTGCTAGAACCTTGTCACTGTAGTTCCTGGTCCAAACGGCCATGGTGGCCAGTATTTTTTCCTGGAACTGCAGATCTTTAGTCACTTGGTTTGTACTTTTAACTGAGCAATTTATTAATGTTGAATTAAAAAAGGTTATGATTTGTTATTTCTAAGGAAGAAGAAATCAAGATTCCAGAGCCTTAGATCAGACCTCCAAATGACTTCATCTTCTTAGAAATTTAAATTATGACTCATACCTAGAAAATTCAATATAGTGAAAGGAGCTTGATTCAAAGAGAGCTCACTAATTTAAAATTCTCTGTTCTTTGCCAAAATTATTCCCATGTAATCACAAGTAAGGGTCTCAGTCTGTATGAACTCTCTTATGTTTAATAAGAGCTGAACTTCGACTGAAACTTTTGTCACATTCGGTGCACTCATATGGTTTCTCTCCAGTATGAACTCGCTGATGTGTGATAAGGTTTGAGCTCTGGGTAAAACCTTTTCCACATTCCACACATTCATAGGGCTTTTCTCCAGTATGGGTTCTCTGATGTTTAATAAGATCTGATCTCTCTCCAAAGCTTCTCCAACATTCATTACATTCATAGGGCTTTTCTCCAGTGTGAATTTTCTGATGTGTAATGAGATGGGAACTCCGACTAAAGCTTTTTCCACACTCATTGCATTCATAGGGCTTTTCACCAGTATGCGTTCTCTGGTGTTGAACCAAGTGAGAGATCCGGCTGAAATTTTCCCCACATTCATTACATCTATATGGTTTCTCTCCTGTATGGGCTCTCCGATGGCGAATGAGATCTGAATTCTGACTAAAGTTTTTTCCACATTCATCACATTTGTAGGGTCGTTCTCCTGTGTGGACTCTGTAGTGCTTGATGAGATCTGATCTTTCACTGAAGCTTCTCCCACATTCATTACATTCATAGGGCTTTTCACCAGTATGTGTCCTCTGGTGTTGAGCCAGGTGAGAGCTGCGGCTGAAGCTTTTCCCACACTCCTCACATTCATAAGGCTTTTCTCCACTGTGGGTCCTCTGGTGCTGAATAAGGTGTGAGACTCGACAAAAACTTTTGCCACACTCATTACATTTGTGGGGTTTCTCTCCAGTATGAATTGTCTGGTGCTGAATGAGGTGTGAACTTCGACCAAAGCTTTTCCCACATTCACTGCAATCATAGGGTTTCTCCCCAGTGTGTGTTCTCTGATGCTGAATGAGATGAGAGCTTCGGCTAAAGCTCTTTCCACAGTCATAACATTTATAGGGCCTCTCTCCAGTATGAGTTCTCTGATGTCGATTTAGGTCTGAGATTTGATTGAAAGCCTTTCCACACTGAGAGCATATATGGAATCGTATATCTCCATGGACTTCTTTGTGGACAAGGAGATCTGCAACTTGTTGAAGCGGATAGTTTACCCACTCATCCCCAGTTAAATCTCCCCACTGTCCTTCTGACTTGTCCCCACTCTCAAAGCCTTCTTCACACTCACGATTCTGGTGAGTATTCTCAACAGGTCTTTCTGATATGTCCCCAAATTCTATGTCTTCAGATATCACCTTTGGATTTGCCTCATTCTCACTCCTGATATCAAAATCTGAAATAAAAGATAATTGTAGATATCATACAGTCCCCATGCTAGGAAGGAAAGAAACAGTTAAAGAAAAATAAAGTTAAGATTCTTAGAATACAAACCACAATGATTAATGTTTTACATTCTCATAACACAATCAGTGAATATTTATTGAAGATTAATTATGTGTTGAATTAGCAATACAGGGAAGGAAGCAGATTCTTTTGTTGTCAGTCAACTTCTCTTACAAGTGAATCAAACCTAAGACCACCGAAAGTAGGTGTCAGAGATCACCTACCCCTTCCCAGTTTATTTTTTTTAAATAAGTTTATGAAAATGAGATGAAGGTAGGAAAGCCACATGGGACAAAGTCTAGCACCTCTCACAACACTGGCCTATTCACTACCGTGTTTCCCCGATAATAAGACACTGTCTTATTATTTTTTTTGGACAGAAAAACACCAGAGGGCTTATTTTCAGGGGAGGGCTTATTTTAATGAACATTGACAGCAATTTTAATAAACAGGTAAATGTGAACAAAAAAATGTACCTTTATTCAATAAGCAAATCACTGGGGAAGAACAGGATGACGCGCTCACTGCTGCAGCTCTGATCGGATGCAGCTCGGAGCGCGGCGTGCGTTTCACGGGGGGGGGAGAACGGTGCATACAGAGGGTACCGTAATGCGTAATGTAGCGTGTAGCGCAGGGGATCACCTTCACTACATTAGCAATCTCAATAGGGCTTATTTTTTGGGGAGGGCTTATTTTAGAGGAATCTTACACAGTAAGGGGAGGGCTTATTTTCGGGATAGGTCTTATTATTGGGGAAACACGGTACCAAGCAGCCATAAAGTCTGGAGAGACTGGTAACCTTTCTCAAATATTTTGCTTACTGACTTCACCAGGTCTTTTCCTTGTTCTCACACCAACCATCTAATCAGTGCCTAAAATTGGCCAAGAGTCTCCATTGTTACATCCCTCCACACTTTTTCCTAGAGGGTCTTCACAAAGGTTGTGTAATCTCATTAAAAATGCACTGGGGGGGAGGGGCAGCCAGGTGGCTCAGCAAGTAAGAGCACTGGATCCAGTGTCGGGATGACCTGGGGATCAAATCTGGGCTCAGATACTTAGCACCATACCCAGAAATAACTGGCCATGTAACCTTGAGCAAGTTACTTAACCCCGATTGCTTTAAAAAAAAAAATGCACTGAGGGGTGGATAGGTGGAGCAGTGAGTAAGAGCACCAGCCCTGGAGTAGGGAGGACCAGGGATCAGCTCGGTCTCAGATACTTAACACCCACACAAAAAAACTAGCCATGTAACCTTGGGCAAGTTACTTAACCCCAATTGCTTTAAAAAATAAAATAAAATAAATAAAAATGCACTGGCCCTGGAGTAAGGAAAAAGTTGATTTCAAATAAAATGTCTGACATCCACTAACGGATGTGATCCTGGAGAAGTCACCACCTCAATGAGCCTCAGTTTATGCATTTATAAAATGGGAGAAATACTTCTATTTTCCTCATAGAGCTATCATGAGAATCAAATGAAATAATATACACAGAACACTTTGCAAATCTAAACATTATGTCAACTATTATCCCTGGGAAAGGACAAAGTATAGTGAAAGGGAATGAACCAGGGAGCTAGGAAATCTATATTTTAGTCAAGACTGATGGCTCTGTAACATCAAGCAAATAACGTTCTCTCTCTGGGCCTCAACATCCTCATCTGTAAAAAGATTGGACCAAATGATCTCTAAGGTCCTTTACATCCCTAAGAGTTAATGGGCCTGTTTCCATTTAATTATGGATTATTTAATGAGGGAGAGATTTATGGAACAAATGACTATCAAAAGGCTTCATAATTTAAGTTATGAAGGAAAAAAGGGTGTTTTCCACATGTGGAAATCCCATTGTGAAACAAACGGCCCAGTGAATGTTCCTCTTTTTCAGGTAGTTTAGTGCAAAATTCCACTGAAGAATCTCTCCTACCACTTTCCCCCACCAAAAATTTCTATAAATAATAAAGATCCTGTAAGTCTTCAAGCCTGGAGATGTTCTAGATAAGAAGGTATACTGGGGCCATTCTGAATCTCTGGAGTAGCAACAAAGATAAAGTGAATGCTGTGAACCCTTCTTGATTTGTGCCTTGGTGATATGGTTTTGAACACAGGCTTCCTTGTAGAAAAAGACATTTACCTTCTAGTATTAAAAAAAAAGGGGGGGGGCACCATTCACTAGAGTATGTATACTGTGGTCCTCACCACTATGTAAAACAAACTCTGAGGCATTGTACTGTCATGGAAAGAGTCTGTGATTTGGGGTCAGAAAACTGAGTGTCATGTTTTGGTGCTGAGATTTGCCAGTTCTGGGACATTGGGTAAATCACCTTTCCTCAGATTCTTAGTATCCACGTGTGTAAAACAGGGACAAGCTCACTTGTACTACAGACCTCATAAGGATGTGAGAAAAGAAAACATTCTGCAAACTTTACAGTGTTACATTCATTCAAACTATCAGGATAGTAGTTGGTCATTGATCTGTAAAAGAATCTTGGGGGCATAGGAAGTGACTGATGGCAAAAAATTTGAACAAAATTTGAAAATTTGAATTTCTGGAATCTATAGAAGCAACTCTTTCTCACTTCATAATGTGAGGTTGAATGTTCACATTTTCAAAGGTCTGTGAGTCCACAGGAGCCAGTCCAAGTGAGTGATCACAGGCACACAATTTACTGCCTTCTGAGAGGGGAGACAGTCAGAATCGGGGAGGCAGCCAGAACAATGAATGCAGAAGTCAGAGAACCTTGGGCAGAGTCCCAGCTGTGCCCCACCTGATATGGGTCATTAGTTCTCTCCAAGCCTGTTTCCTCACCTCATGATAATGATAGGGTAGACAAGGTGAGCTCTAGAGTCCCTTTTAGCTCAAAAGTTCTATGGCTACAAACCTGGAAATGGAACCAAGTCAGAATTCTTACCTAAGGACACTACATTTCCATAATTCTCCTGCATAACATCCCGGTAAAGATCCCTCTGTGTTGGGTCCAGAGGTCTCCATTCTTCCCGAGTAAGATACATAGCCATATCTTCAAATGTCATAGGCCCCTGAAATGAAAGAAAGACTCCACTGTTACCTGCTACCTGAAGGATAATACCATGGTACGTGCAGAAAATAACTGATGACTGCAGCAGAGAGGACACGTGCACAATATAGCCAAAAGCCAACAGGAAGGATATAAGTGAAGATGGAAATAACTTGGGAAGTAATCATCATCATCCAAAAATTGATACCAGAACTGTGGCACCAGACCTGTGGTAACCAATGTCCTGAAGATTACCAGGCAACAGACAGAATGTTACAAAATCCAGAGTAGCAGCCTGATGTGGGACAGAGAACCATTCATGGGGAGGCGGAAGACATAGGTTTTAGCCTCAGCTAAGTCACTAACTTACATAGTACAAGCATGTCACTTTCCCACTCTGGATCTCCAGTTTCCTCATCTGGAAAACAAGCTAAATCAAATGGCTTTCTCTAGTCCTGATATTCTGTGGCCCAAAGCAGCCCTTCCAGAACATAAGGCCATTCTGTGTTCAAAAGTCCCTCCAAGCTGTAACTCTATGTTCTAAAAGTCATTTCAAACCTGATGCCTTACATTTCCTATTCTAAGATCTCACACAGCTGATATTCTGCCCCCCCCCTTCCTGACATTCTTTGTTCTAAGGCCCCTCCCAGCTCTGACATTCTGTGTTCTAAGGATCCTCTGAGTTCTGACATGCTGGGTTCTAAAGCCCTCCCAGCTCTGAGGTCCTGGGTTTTAAAGCCCTCCCAGTTCTGACATTCTGTGCTCTAAGGACTCTCCCAGCTCTGACATCCTGGGTTCTAAGAGCCCTCCCAGCTCTGACATTCTGTGTTAAAGGGCCCTCCCAGATCTGACATCCTGGGTTCTAAGGGCCCTCCCAACTCTGACATCTTGGGTTCTAAGGGCCCTCCCAGCTCTGACATCCTGGGTTCTAAGGGCCCTCTCAGCTCTGACATCCTAAGTTCTAAGGCCCTCCCAGCTCTGACATCCTGGGTTCTAGGCGTCCCCCCCCGCCCCCAACCTTGACATCCCTCGGTTCTCAGGCCCTCCCAGCTCGGAGCTCGGACGCTGTACCTCGCCAGGCTCGGGACCGCTCGCCCGCAGCTTACCTGGGAGCCGGCCATGAGGAGGGTGGCCGCCATGGCGGCGGCTCGGGCTCCGCTCCTGTTCCGGGGCGCGCAGACAGGGACAGCGCTGTGGAGACAAGGAGACAGCTGGGAGCTACGGAAAAACAGGCCCTGCCCACTCCCTGGGGTTACGCGATCGGGCCGGGCGGAGGCAGCGCCCAAACATCCCCGCCTCGACAGAGCCAGCGCAGGCGGCCCCGCCCCTGGACGTCCTGGGACACGTACTGGAGGCAAGTCCTCCGAGGCGGAGGAGGCTCCAGCTCCCACAGGGCCTAAGACTAGAACAGTCTAGGGGTTAGTCCCCGCCCCGGCGGCTCCCAACGCCTCCGCTCGGCCGCCGTCCCCCGAGGCTCGGCCCTTTCCGCCTCCCATATCCAACCAATCACAGACCGAGACCCAAGAAACCTCAGCCAATTATAGTCCGGACGAAAGGCCTTTCCCATCCCCCTCGGGCAGTGCGGCCTAAGGAGGAAACCTGCGCCTGCGCCAAGCCCCGGGGCCTGACGGGAAAGGTAGTTTGAGGGGTAAAGCAAGGCCGCTCCGAGGCCAAGCGCTGCTAAGAGACAGATTCTAGCTGGATGGCTTGTAGCCTGAACTGCTTTAGCTTCCGGAAGTCCCATGGCACCTCGATTTTCCTCACGTTCTGCCCAGGTTTAGCCGCCCTAGGCCATGTGCACGACGGCGGGCACCCTGCCTTACCGAAGCCAGTCCCAGGTTCCCAACCACCGGCCCGGAGAAAGGACGGCAGGATAGAAGTACAGCTACCCGGGCCAACGCCCACTCATCCGCTCCGCCAAGCCCGAGGCCACTCACTGGGGCTGGAAGCTCCGCCCACGTACTACAGATCCCGGCAGCCCCTACGGTTCCCTCACCCCCGACTACACTTCCCAGTAGGCCCTACTCCACGGTCAAGCCCACCCCCTAGCTTCCTTTCAACCGAGAGTGAAGGCTGGGGGCGGGGCGACGCCTCGGGGAGAGAGAGCTAGAGGGCGGAGCTCTGCGGGAAGGGCGCGGCCTCGGGGCGTGGCGCCCCGAGGGGCGGTGCGGCAGAAACAATGATAGCTGACCTTTAGGTCCCCAGGGCTCGGGTTTGCCCGAGAAGGCCTTAAACTTTCGTTAAACCTTAAACTTTCCGGGCAGCCCCGGGATGGGGGGAAGGGGGGAGGGGAGAGAGATGCGGAGAAAGACAGAAACGGGGAGAGGAACAGAGACGAGGAGAGAGACAGAGACGGAGAGACAGAGGGGAGAGAGGCAGGTGGGGAGGGAGTGATGGGGAGAGAGACATGGGGAGAGAGACAGAGACGCGGAAAGAGGCAGGTGGGGAGAGACAGA
>NW_027187400.1:9704044-9761648 GCF_028583685.1 Petaurus breviceps papuanus | reverse complement strand
GGGGAGAGAGACAGAGACGCGGAAAGAGGCAGGTGGGGAGAGACAGAGAAGGGGAGAGAGGCAGGTGGGGAGGGAGTGATGGGGAGAGAGACAGAAACAGGGAAAGAGGTCGGGAGAGAGAGACAGAGATGGAAGGAGGGAGACAGAAGGAGGGAGGGAAAGAGACAGATGGGGAAAGAGAAAAAAAGACAGAGAGAGTTCTCTCTCTCCAGCACTTTCAACCCCAAACAAGTCATTTGGGTTAGATCTGGCTCCTCCCTCCGTGTCTCTGGGTCTCAGTTTTTCAATCTGTAAAATGAGGGGTCCTAGGGGATGACCTCTGAGGCCCCTTTGCTCTGTGTTTTGTTTGCATGTTCCCCTATAAGCCTGACTTTCCTCTTCACCCCTCTGTATCGAAGACCAGCCTCCTTCCAGTTGCCCATGCTTGTCATTTTTCAGTTATCTCTGATTCCCCCCTTTGCCCCCCACACTCAAACAGTTGCCAAATAATGTTCTTTCTACTGGAGCCTCGTGCATATGGTCTTTCTTTTCTTCTCTAGCCCCTCATCTCTTCTCCAATAAACTATTAGGTCTCCAGTTTGATCTCTCATCTTCAGTCTTTCTCATCTCCAATCCAAATTCCCCAGGACTTAATTTCCAAGTAATCTTCCAATGATGTCATTCCTTTACTGAAAATCTTTCAGTGTCTCATTACTTACCAAATAATAACATGCATATATTCCTGGGTGGAATACTTCCCAATCTTGTTCCAACCTACCTTTCAAGCCTTAGCTCCTACCTTTTCCCTTCACATTTTCTGCCATCCTGAACACCCCCCCTTTCTCAGACTGCCCTCTCCCAATTTGTTTCATGCTACTTCCCAAGGACTCTCCAACTCCACTGCCCACCCCCCACCCCCACTAAGTTCCTCCCTTCCCTTCAAAGCCTCACTTATCACACTTCTTCCATGGAAAGTTTCCTGATTATCCCCAGAACAGATTTCTCAATCTCCAAGTTCTTGAGTGGAAGAGTCTTTGAAAGGGAGAAGAGAAAATCCTGCAGAGGCATGTGAAGAGAGTCTGATGGGGTGGTGGGGAAAGGGAAGAGAGAGACCTGCAGAAGTAGGCTATGGATAAAATTTGTGGGGACAGCGCCATAGATTGGGGAGAGGAGAATCACACCCACAGAGTGGGAGAAAAATTGGGAGGCCAGGGCAGTAAAGAAAGAACCACAGAGAGGAATGTGGAGTGGGTGGGCAGGGAGAGTCCTACAGAGAGAAAGAAGAATGGGAAGAAAGAGCATCACAGGCAGGGCTGAGTTCTACAGAGGGGTAGGGGGTGAGAAAGAATCCTATGGAAGTGGGCAGTGGGCAGGGGTACACTAGGGAAGGATCCCAGGGAAGAGAAGGTCAGAAGAATGTGAGAAGGGAACAAGAGAGAGGGAAAAGGCTAAGCTCCCTTTAAGGCAGAGGGCCAGAAGAGACCTGACTTGGGGGATGGGGGGGTGCAGGGGAGGAGAGGAGAGATGGAGAATAGCAGCAGCAAGCCCCGCAGCAGAGGTCTAGGGGCTGTCACCCATCAGCACTTCTGCAACTGCCGCAGGCTTTGGAGGAGTACATTTAAAGGCCAGGAACTCCAGCTGAGAACAGGCCACTTACCTCTTTGGCCCAGGGGCAGAGGCCTTGAGCAACTCCGTCCACCAGATTGCAGCTTCCAAGCCGGACAGAACCCAGAGATTGCATCAGCTAGAGGGGAAAGGGGAGCCGCCCAGGAATTCCACCACCTTGGCTCCTTGCAGCTGTCCTTCCCCTGACCAGGGGCTCCAACAAGGCCTTCCCTCTGCGCAGCTAAGGAGGAGCCAGGGCCCAAGACAAGTCAGCCTGGCCTCCTGAATGGGGAACAGCTCAGGGCTCTAGCCAGGGTAGGAGAGAGGGAAGAGGTGGGAAAAAACACACACCAGCTTATTAGGGACTCCCACCCTTTCCATGTTATAAATATCTCCAGAGTTTGGCTAGGTGCCCGGATGTCTATTGTTTCTAACTGTACAGGGGATGTCTCTGAGCTGGGAAAAAAAGATATTTCTTTTGTTTGTAGACACTCTGATCCATTGGGTGACTTGATTTTCCCTGAAACATGCCTCAGGGCCAGGCTGGTATTCGTGTCCTATTCTCAGGGCCCAGCTATTTATGGGTGCCCTTAGAGATCACCTAGTCCAATCTTTTAATTTTATAAAGGAAGAAACAAAGCCAGAGAAAAGATTTTCTCTAGGTCACACAACCGATTAGAAACAGTCACGAAGTTAAGGCCAGATTGACTGACCAGATACCTAGATTCTTTCTGCTTATACCATGTGCTGGGTGGTGGAGTGGATAGAGCACCAGGCCTGGAGTCAGGAAGACCTGAGTTCAAACCCAGCCTTAGATCCTTATTAGTTATGTGATCCCGAGCCAGTCACTAAACCTCTCAGCCTCTGTTTCCTCATCTATAGAATGTGTACCTACCTCAAGGGTTATTGAATAAGATTGAATATATAAAGCATTGGCCAACCTTAAAGCTAACAGTTACTTTGAGTTGTAAGGGCCCTTCCCCATCTGTGCTCTATCAGTCTCTGTTTTAAGCTCTGAAACTTGGTGTTCCAGGCCCTCTAATCCAAGCCCCTCCATTTGCATATATAGAAATAGAGGTCCAGAGAGGACAACCAGGGACCTTACAATACAGACAACAATTAAAGGGGAAATTAGAACATTAGAATGTTACAATTGGGAGGGACCTTAAAATATAATTCACAAAGTACAAGATGATGTGATTATAGAGACAGTAGAAACCTGGGCTCAAAGTGCATCTCTGGCACTTCATTTCGTAGGCAAGACACTGAGTCTCATTTTCTTCATCTATGAAATGCATCCCTGCTAAGTTTTTGTGAGGAACAAATGAAAGAATGTTTATAACCCATTTTATTCTCAATGTCAGAACTAGAAGCAACATAAGAACACAGAACCTCAGAGTGGGGAGGAGCCTTAGAACATGAAACGTCAGGCTAGCTCACATATCTATGAGGATGTATTCCCGTCTCTTTATGCCATTTTACCTTCATTACCTGGATTAGTGGAGGTTCTCACCTCCTTGTCCTGCCTTGCTTCATCCTTCATCACCCTTATGCCCCCTTCATACCTCCTTGTCCCCCTCTAACTTCCCTACTGATTTCTGGACTCACGGCCCCAGCTGCCTAGCCAATGTCCCTCGGACATCTTAAATTCAACATATCTAAAATTGAACTTATCTCCCCCTCCCAGTCCTCCCCCTTCCTCATTTCCCTCTAACTGTTGAAGGCACGATCACCCTCCTCTCAGTGACTAGGTTTGCAATCTAGGGCTCATTCTGAGCTCCTCCCTCTCACACCTCCACCATCCAAGCTGTTGTCAAGGTCTGAAACCTTTGCAACATCTCCAATCCTCCCCCTTCTCTCCTGTGATACTGCCACCACTCTAGCGCAGACCCTTGTCACCTCACTTGCCCTGATTACGGCAATAACCTGCTGGTGGGTCCGCCTGTCTCAAATCTCTGCTCATTCCAATCGAGCCACAATTCAGCTGTCAAAGCGATTTTCCTTAAGGGAAGGTCCGACCCTGCCACTCTCCTACTCAATAAACTCCAGGAGCTCCCTGTTTAACCTCCAGAATAAAATATAAAATCCCCTGTTTGACTTTCAAAGCCCTTCCCAGCCTTGTGTCTTCCTGCCTCCCCTCCCCCACCTCTCCAGTCCTCTCACACCTTACTCTCTCTCTCTCTCTCTCTCTCTCCAGTCCAGTAACACTGGCCTCCTTGTTCCTCCATCTCCCTACTGGATACTTGCACTCCCTGTTCCCAGTGCCTGGAAATCTCTTCCCTCTTCAAGTCCTCCTCCTGGTTTCTCTGCCTTCCTTCAAGGCCCAGCTGAAATTCCCCTTTCTACAGGAACCCTTTCTCCATCCCTCTTATTTCTAATGCCTTCCTCCTGTTGACTACCTCCGGGGTATCCTGTACCTAGCTTGTTTGTGCATGGTTGTTGGCTCAGACCATGAGCTCCTCGAGAGATCACAGACTGCCTTTTACCTTTCTTTGTCTCCCCAGCACATAGTAGGCACTTAACTGGCTGAACCCTGTTAGTTTAATCTTTTTTTTTCTTTCCAAATTTATATCAGTTCTCTGCTTTTAAAATCTCCAGCAGTTTTCTGTTGCCTCTGGGGTAAAGTTCAGATTCCTTTGCCTAACATCCAAAGCCCTTTAAAATCTGGCATCACCCCCACCTTTCCAGTCATCTCATATTACTCAGAAAGTACTATGTGCCCACCCACTTACATTCCCTGTTCCTGGAATGTGTTCCCTCCCCCTTCTCCCTTTGCCTGTAGAATTCCCACCCATCCCTTAAAGCCCATTTCCAAAGCCACCTCCGCCAGGAAGGCTCTGCTGACCCCACTCTGAGCCTTCCTCACCTATAAAATGAGGATGTTACACTGGATGACCTCTTGGGGTCTTTTCCAGTTCTAAATCTATGACCTACCCTCTACCCCTTCTTTGCTTTGTTGTGTAACTGTTCAATGCATTTGTCATAGGATCTGTCATCGTTTTCCATGGTTACGACTTATTTGTATGTTTCATGAAGTCAGCGATTGAGACTGGCATAAAGACCGGTATCATATATACATGTTTATACGCAGGAGCTGCTCAAAACATATTGAACTATATGATTCTTATGACCAAGTTTGGTCCCAGAGAAAAGATGAGGAAGGGTACCTCCTTCCCTTCACTGCAATCGTGGGAAACTGCGGGAATGGAGCCCCATTTATATCTTCAGGCTCAGTTAATGAATGTGCTGGTTAATTTGGCCAAACTATTTTCTTCTCTTTCTTTTTATTTCTTTGTTACAAGGGAAGGCTTGCTGGGTAGGAGAAGTAAGAGGAATGTATTCAGGGAGCCAGGTAATATAAAAGCAACAGATATCAGTTTTAGAAATCATAGACAATTTTAGGAATTTTATAATTTCTATTTAAATTTTTTTTTATCCATTCAGCAATCCTACAAAACTGCTGGGAGACTTCACCTATTTAAGAGCATACAGAGGTAATGGGGTTACTGTTTCATGTTTTAAGTACTTATCAGTGTTGAGTCTTAAGCATTTTAGCTGAAAAGGAAATAATAAATGTTACTGTTGTTCAGTCAAAAAAAGAGAAAATTTTAGAAAAAAAAAATTTGTTGAGTGGGATTTAGCCTTAGAAAGCACCTTCAAACATAAAAGGTTAGAACATGAAATGTTAGGGCTGATGACCAGCTGTTACCAACAGGCAGATCACTGCCTTCACTGCCATCATGTGGGGAAGTAATTCTTATAGAGAAGGGGCCAGTCAGTCCCAAAAGCTTCCAAGTGGCTACCATACACAGGGTGGGCAAGCCAGCCTCACTGAAGTAGCAGGGCATCCTGAGGGAGAAATAGGAGGCAGCATGGGCCAGGCAAGTGAAGCCCACACTCACCTTCACCACCATGTCCCCTTAGATCCCAGTGAAGATAGCCCAAGACTGTACCAGAGAGCTTTGGGAACATCAATGCTTCCAGCCCAGTGCCTTCAACCATCATCCTGGGAAACAGCAACAATGGAGATGCAGCCTGGGAGCTGCTCCTGTGGGTGCTGCTGCCACAGTGACTAAAGGCCCTGAAAATAAGTCTTTGGCCCTCTCAAATGGTTCCACGTCAAAGACAGATGTGATTTTCTCATGGGAAATAATATTGAAGAAGAGTCCTCACCAGCTTGCAACCCAAAGATTGTGGGACCCTTCCATCTGACTTGGAGCTGTGGTGTCCACCATTAGAACGGGAGCTCCTGGAGAACAAGGATGTCTTACTTTTCTATTTGTATTCTCAAGTGCTTAGCACATAGGAAACACTTAATCAATGATTTTTCATGTATTCATTCAGCATGAAATGTTAAGTCTGGAAGGACTCAAAACATAGAATGTTGAAGCCTAAAGAGACCTTAGGAAATAGGGCCTCAGAAATGGACTAGACCTTAGAACATAGAAAGTTGGAGCTGGGAGAGACTGGGGAATGTAGAATGTTGGAGTTGATGCAGTGACCTTGGCTTCTTCAGTGTCTGACCAAACTCCAAGGCTCCCTAGTGCCTGCTTCACCAGCCCTCACACCAGAGGTTCTAGACCTCCCTGAGCACCTGTCCTAGGGGAAGGAAGAAGACTAGAAGCAAGCCTGTATCCGCCTGGAGCAGAAAAGAGCCAAAGAACAGATGGAGCTGCTTAGAGGAGGCAGGAGCAGGTACCATCCCACATTCAATGATTCCCTAGAGAGGCCTCCTGGAAAAGGAGTCAGGCTTCTTTCCCCTTCCTTCACCTATTTATCTACAAAATGGGAATGATGCTTTTTTCCTTCCTGTCTGCCTCTACCACTCCAAAGGATCTGCGACCATCAGTGAGGGTCTTCTAACCTTCTGTGGCTGTAGGTCAGGGCCTCAGACATGCTTGCTCATTGTACACAGCTCTTTGTCATCATCTTCTTCATCCTAGAATTGTGACCAGTGTCCCCACTCCTGCTAGCACTGCTCCTCCCCGGGGACTGCAACCTGGAGCAAGACAATAGAGTTCTGTTCCCACTGCCAGCAAAGAGTCCCCTGTAGTCTCCTTCTGACCAGTTTTCCAACCTCCTTCCCATCTATGGGCTGAGAGCTACTGATGCTGATTCAGTTGCCCCCAGGCCTGCCACTGGCTTACCAGGATGAGGCCTGTGTGCCACTCTCACCCTAATGAGACCTTTCCTGCCAACTGCCTCAGTTGTCTTGGGCTGGAAAACGGTTTCACCCCAATCTTTTGTTGGTTCTGTTGCTACAGAATCTGATTTGAGGCATTAATTTATAGTAGTTTGGAGATGATTGGGGAGAGGTCAGATGAGTCCCTTCCTTTATTCCACCATCTTGGTTTCACCCCCTTAGTCTCTACCCTTAAGGGATTTGTAATGTAGTAGTACCAGTTGAGCGGCTAGGTGGTATGGTGGATAATATACCAGGCCCAGAGTCAGAAAGATCCAAGTTTAAATCCAGCCTCACACACTTAACTAACTGTGTGACCCTGGGCATATCACTGAACCCTTATTTGCCTAAGTTCCTCATCTATAAAATGGGAATACACAGGAGAAGGAAATAACAAACCACTCCAGTATCTTTGCCAAGAAAACAGAGAGTCAGACACCACTGAATAAAAAAGTACTAGTTGAAGTATTTGTAACACCCACATACTTGTGTAGCACAGCTCAAGGCTGCTCCTTCAGCCTGGACTCGCATCTTAGAATTGGGCTCCCAGGTGAGGTGACTGCTCGTGAATTCTGTAGTTAGCCCTGTGGATCTGCGCTACTGACACTCTCACTTACAGGCCCTTGCTGCTGTATTTTTCATTAACAGTCAGCCAGAAAACAATATTTAGCTCTTGGGAAAAGCATTTTGTAAGATAACAAAGTAAAAACAGTAGCTAAAAAATCCTCTCCCCCGTACACCTGGGGCACAGTCCCCCACAAACACACCTGTGGGAAGAGTAGGTTCAAAGACAGTAAGGCCCGTTTGTGGCAAAGGCATCTCACAGCTTCTGGGACTGTGGGGTCTGAAAGCCCCTTCTCTCTTCACAGAGTCCTCACACAGCTCTTGGTAGGAGAGGTGTCTTTGCTTCATGAGTTGCTCAACTGGTTTCCAAGGGTCTGCCTTTTTTTCAGTCCAGCTCTCTTTCCTGCTGCCAAGGGCCATTCTGCTTGAAGCTGTTTAATCACCTTTGGCTATCTCTGTGTGTCTGCATCCCTAACTGTCTAGAATGTATATTTCTGTTCCCCCATTAGATGTAGTGTACCCAGATGGCCTAATAATTCCCCTTCAAAGCTACATGGTTAAATTGGAAGGAAGAGGAGATGGAACTTCCTTCCAGTACCTCCCCCTCCCTGGGGGTCTCCTCCCCTGGCAATTTCCAGTTTTAAATATCTCTCATTCTGGAACTGCTGCAATTTGACTAGAGCTTAGCTATCTAAAGCCCAGTGTCACGGGGTAATTTGTTCATCCAATCATTCTTGACACAATCAGCCAAGTATTCGCACCTCATAAAAAGATGGCAGTGTTACATCTTGCTTACACATTAAAGCCTTGTCCTGTGAGAATACATCCCATGACTCCACCAACTGAGGGGTATGTGGAGGGAAGTAACATCCTCCCCTGCCCACTTCAGCCCCCGAGGCATCAATATTTTAAGGATCCAAGTTTCACCCTGTACTTACAGTGTGGTGACAGTGACGAGAATGCTGGATCGGACACAGAGTCAGGAACACCTGGGGCCAGTTTCCCCTATCACATGGACTTGTCATTTTCCCCTGCTAGAGCCCTTTGATGACATAAGACCACATAATTTTTGTCTCTGTATCTCTAGGGCCCAGTACAGGGCCTGGAATATAACAGGTGCTTAATAATGCTTTTTTGCTTGGTAGATTACTAGTTAATATGACCATGGAAAGTCAATTATTGTCACTCACTGGGCCTCAATTTCCCCATCTGCCAGCAAAGAGTCCCCTGTAGTCTCCTTCTGACCAGTTTTCCAACCTCCTTCCCATCTATGGGCTGAGAGCTACTGATGCTGATTCAGTTGCCCCCAGGCCTGCCACTGGCTTACCGGGATGAGGCCTGTGTGCCACTCTCACCCTAATGAGACCTTTCCTGCCAACTGTCTCAGTTGTCTTGGGCTGGAAAACGGTTTCACTCCAATCTTTTGTTAGTTCTGTTGCTACAGAATCTGATTTGAAATAGGAACAATTTGATTTAGATTTAGATTTGATTGGAAATAGGAACAATAATACCTCTAGTTTCTATGTCACAAAGTTGTTTGAAGGATCAAATGAAATACCTGTAAAGCACTTGACAAACATTAAAGTACTTTATAAATATCACCAGGCCTAGGATTAGGAAGCCCTGAATTCAAATCCAGCATGACACTTACAAGCTCTATGATCCTAGGCAAGTCATTTAGCAGACTCTGTCAGTTTCAGTCTCTTCATCTACAAAATGGGGGTAATAACAGTGCCTACCTCCCAGGTGGGTGGTGAAGATCAAAAGAAACAATATTTGAAAAGTGTTTTGCAAGGTTTAAAGTGCTACGTAAATGCTAGCAATTATTATTATTATTAATTAGAGTTTCTCCCACCCACCTCTTTGCCCTAGTAGACCTTCTTCATAAATTGCTGTGGCTAAAAAAATTTTAGTTCTGTGGTCATTGAGTTTCTTGTGACTGGCTTCCTGCATCCTTAGATGAGAACATGCCAGATTAATTTGATCATCCATTCGTTCATTTAATATATGTGCTATTGAAGCAAGCACGCTACACATTCATTCAACAAATGTTTTATTAAATATTTGCTGGGTACAAGACACAATGCTGAACACTGAGGATATAAGAATCAGGAAAAAAAAGAAAGAAACAGCCCCTGCCCTAAAGGGAATTACATTCTATTAGGAATAACAAAATAGTATACACATCTAAGAAAATACACAATATATTCAATGTAATTCCAGAGAGTACTTGCTATTGGGAGGATCAGAACAGCTCCAAGTAGGAGGTGACATGAACTAAGCCTGAGAGGAGGGGTTCCTTCATGCAGGACAGTGTGTGCTCAAAGACATCTCACCGGGAGATAGGATGTCATGTGTGAAGAACAGGGACTGGACCAGCTTGGCTGGAATATAGGGTGTGTGAAAGGGGAAACAGCCTTTGAAAACCCTCCCTTCATCCAGCCATCCCCCCCAGTTAACATTCTAGATCTCTCCGCCCCTTCATGGCTCAACTCCTTGGGGAAGTTTTCTCTACTTGTTGCTTCCTCTTCCTTTTCTCTCACTCCCTTCTAAACCCTCTGCATCCTGGCTTCCAAACTCATCATTCAGTTGAAACTACTCTCTCCCAAGTTACCAGGGATCTCTTCGCTGCCAAACCCAATGAACTTTTCTCAATCCTGATCCTTCTGACCTCTCTGCAACCTTGGACGCTGTTGATCACCTTCTCTTCCTGGATGCTCTCTTCGGTCTAGGTTGTTATGCTCTCCTTTTGACCTGACCTATCCTTGGTCTTTTTTGCTGTGTCTTCATCAATGCCACACCTACTCACCATGGGTTTCCCCAAAGCCTCTGTCCTGAACCCTCTTCTCTTTTCATTTTATACTACCTCACTTGGTGATGTCATCCTCTCTCCTGGGTTCCACCATGTCTATGCAGATTATTCCCAAATCCAGACCCAACCCTAGCGTTTCTCCTAAGTTACAGTTAACAAAGTCCAACTGCCTGTTGGACAAACTCAACATATCCAAAGAAGAACTCATTACCAAAACCTTCCCAAGGAGTTCACAGTCTAATGAATCTAGTTATTTACATGTTGTCTTTGACATTAGAACGTAAACTCTTGGGGCAGCTAGGTGGTGCAATGAATAGAGTACTGGCCCTGGAGTCAGGAGGATCTGCGTTCAGATCCGGCCTCAGACACTTAACACAAAAAAAACTAGCCGTGTGACCTTGGGCAAGTCACTTAACCCCAACTGCCCTCTTAAAAAAGCAAAAAAAAAACAACCATAAGCTCTTTGAGGGAAGGTAATTTTTTTTTCCTCTGTATCCCAGGTGCTTAGAATAATAATACCTGGCATATAGTGAGTGTTTAATAAATGCTTGTTGACTGACTGATTAATAAGGTCTCAATGGCATAGACTTGGAAAACTGAGAGACAATAACATCTGATAATGCCCCTTGTTATCAAGAGGATGTTAGAAAATGACCACTTTTAAGTTTGAAAAAACATATAATTGTAACCATAGTGCAATGTAATAAATGCATAAGAAAGGCACAAAGTGGGAGGTTAGAGGAGGAAAAGCTTATTTCCAACTGATAAGATCAAGAAAGGCTTCCTGGAGCTGGTAGCTTTTAAGCTGAGCTCAGAAAGACATGTAGTGGAAATGTAGAATGAACAATATCCACTTTCTAGGCTCGGCTAGATTTCCCTTAAAGGATATTAAAATTGTCCTTGACATTTAACTAAACCAAGGGACTAATTGTACTTCAACCACTCCAGCAGTTGGCCTAGATTCCTGATAGTCTAAGTACAAAAGCCAGCTTATCAGGAGGTAGGAGTACTCTCCCATGGGCTTGACCAGAACACCAGCATGACCAATCAGAGACAGGGAAGCTGCATCCCTCAACTGAATCAATGCTGTATCCTTGCTGCATATGCCTTCCATGCTATGGCTAAGTAAGCCACTTTTTGTACTCCATTAGACGGGATCTACTGGTGTCTTCCAATTACAAACCTAAAGTCCCAGACCAGTCTGAATCGGGGCTGGCCTGTAACAGAGGTTGTCCCATCAGCTAAAGATTTCTCATTTCTTTTCTATCCTCTAGCTTTGTCTAAAGCTCTGCACAAATCTAGCATAGTATTTTAATCGTCTTGATTTCATTACTGTGGGCATTCCTTCCCCTTTGTCAGATTTCACACCCTCCCTCCTCCCTACTCTCTCACGTTGCATTATGGGAGAGGGGTGGGCTTCATAACCCTTTTTTGCATGTCATGGCCCACTTTGGAAGTCTGGTGAAGCCTATGGCTCCCTCTTCAGACTGAAGTTATTAAATGCACAAAATACAAATGCATGGGGTTGCAAAAGAAACCAATGATAATGAAATATAGTTATGTAGATTTTAAAAAAGTCTACAGACCCAAGAGAGATTAAGAACCCCTGCTTCAGGGGACGATCTCCAAAAGTTACCAGGGCTGAAAAAATCCCTTCCCAGCACCCAACCTAATGATGATGCTCTAACTTAGGCCAGACCTCAATTGCAGGATCCAGAATCCTTCTACCAGGTTCACACCTAGAAGCTTTTCAGTTCAGTAGGACTGATAAGTTTGCTCCCCGCTGCTGACATAGCTTTTAAGAACCAAAAGTCAGCTCCATGCCTTGAGACCTTCTTGAACAAAGACTTGGAGGTAGGACAGCTTTGGTAAGATTCCTCACTCTACTTCTTGAGCTGGTTTAACTCTGACACTAAAGAAAACCCTCCTCACCCACTACCAAATCCAGAGAGAGTGTGCCCTATCCTGAGGATGGGGATGAAGATGAAGGGGAAAACTTAACCCACAGTAGGGAAAGGAAGGGGCAGGCTAGCTATAGCCTGTTGCCTCATAAGTTTATAGTTGTTTTTCTTGAAAGCAAATAAAGTAAATTTATTTTAAAAAGAATTGGATTTCTTAAAAATTGTTGCTAAAGCCCTATAATTAGAGTTAATTCAAGATACATTAGGGTTCAAAGAGTTGAACAAAGATGCATTTGTTCATTCATTCTTCAAAGAAATGTTAACAGAGCCCTTAGTATATTTGAGGTCCTATTTTGTGCCTCTGAAGGATACAAACATAGACAAAAATTCACAGCTGGTATGCTGGGCTCAGTTCTGGGCACTGAATTTTAGGAAGACCTTTAGTATGCTGTGGAGCAGCCAGAGGAGTGACCAAGATAGTGAAAGGCCATCAGGCCCTGCCCTACTGGGGTTGGCTGGAAGATCTAGGGGAACCATGATAGACTGTAAGCTCCTTGAAGCCAGAGACCATCTTTTGCCTCTTTTTGTATCTTCAGCACTCAACACAGTGCCTGACACATAGTAGGAACTTAATAACTGTTGATTGATTGATTGGTAGCTGTCCTATTATTTGAAACAATGACTATCAGAAATGGGATTGAATTGGTTCTGCTTGACTTCAAAGGATAATGGGTGGATATTGTAGGGAGGCAGATTTAGGTTTGATGTCAGAAAAAAACCCAACTTTCTAAAGTGGAATGGTTCACCTCAAAAGGTAATAAGTTCTTTCTCACTGGAGGTCTTCTAGCAAAGGATGCATTGTTGGGTATGTTGTTGAGGGAATTCCTCTAGAGATGTGTGGCCTCCAAGGAGGCCCCTTCCACCTCTGAGATTCCACCTCTGGGCAGAGCTAAAGTTACAAATTTGGGAATCATCCTCATAGAGCTAACTTATTGATGAAGCCATGTGAACTGATGGACTCAATGAAGGAAATGTCTAACTGTCTACTGCACATGGCCTTTAAAGCAACTTGTAAAATAATAAAAAAAAAACTCTAAGATTTCACTTTGAACTGTTCACATTGACAAGATGACAAAACATGGGAAAAGTCAATGATGGAAAAGACAGGTAGAAAGACAGGCACACTGAAGCACTGTTGATGGAGCCATGAAATGGTCCAACTACTCTAGATTTCAATTTGGAATCATGTAAGAAAAGTCATCTGAGCCAGTGATTCTACTACTGATAGACACAGAGAATGGTCCAAGTATTCTTTGTGATAGCTAAGAATGAGAAGGGGTAGCTAGGTGGTACAGTGGATAGAGTGCTAGGCCTAGAGTGAGGAAAATTCATCTTCCTGAGTTCAAATCTAGCCTCAGACACTTACTAGCTGTGTGACCCTGAGCACGTCACTTCACCCGCTTTGTCTTGGTTTTCTCATCTATAAAATAATCTGGAGAAGGAAATGGCAAGCCTCTCCAGTACCTTTGCCAAGATAACCCCAAATGAGATCACAGAGTCAGACACAACTGAAATGACTGAACAACAAGAAGTAGAAATAAAGAAGGAGTCTACTAGAGAATGTCTGAGAATATTATGATACAGGAATGTAAAATAATATTTACCATGCTCTAAGAAATGACAAATATGAGGAATTCTGAGAAATATGAGACTACTGACACAAACCAAGCTAGAGTAGAAAAAACAGAATCAAGAGGATAATATATGCTATGAACTATTGAATACAACAATTTCAAATGAAATGGTCACAAAAAAGAAGCTGGTGATGATGAATAAGATGGTAGAGAAGCATAGGAAGATATGTGAACTGATGTGAGGTCACACAGGTGCTACTAGGAAGACAGGGCACACCATGACAACAATGTAAACTGAATGCTGCGTGAATTGCAGTGACCAAGCTCGGCCCCAAAGCAGAGAGATGAGAAGGCACCTCCCTCTCTTCTTTGCAGAAGTAGGGGACTATCTAGACATATATACATACATATATGCACAATTCACATACACATATATGTGTGCATGTATACATATATATGCATACACACACAATACAAAATATATAACACTATATATATCAGATATAACACTAATATAATATAATAGATATAACACTAGTTATACTTTCTATATCATGACTTTCCCCATTGTGATTTTGATCTATCACAGGTAAGCATAAGAGATTAAATGGGAATTTTTGAGAGTTTTGTTGAAGCCACAGGTGACAAGCAAAGGCCAATAGATGACACAGAAAAAGTTTAGAACTCAGAAAAGGGTAAAAAATATGTGTAATATTGTATATCAACCCAAGTTCTACAATAAAGTGCTGTAAATGCCCTATTAGAGAAAAAGAAAAAAAATTAAGACTTCTCAGGTACAAAGAGAAGGCCAAAAAATTTTATGTGGATTTTCCAAGACAATTCCAAAAGACTCATGATGGAGAATGGTTTCCACATCCAGAGAAAGAACTATGGAGTCTGAATGCAGACTGAAGCACACTACTTTCACTTTTTCCCCTCTGTGGTTTTCCCCTTTTGTTGTTTTTTCACAACATGACTAATGTGGAAATATGTTTACGATTGCCCATATATAATCTATATCAGATTGCTTGCCGTTTTGGGGACAGAGACAGGGAGAAAAATTGGGAACTCAAAATCTTATAAAATGAATTTTTGAAAGAATATGTATTTTTGAGGAAATCGGGGTTAAGTGATTTGCCCAGGGTCACCTGGCTAGTAAGTGACTGAGACCAGATTTGAACTTGGGTCCTCCCAGCTGGTGCACTACACCACCTAGCTGCCCCAAGCTATTAAGAACACTGATTACTTTTGCTCTAGACAAACATAGTCCAACTCCCTCTCCTCCCACTCCAAATACTGTTGCGCAATAATAGAAAGTGGAAACAGATTTCTGTACAGAGTTTATTTACAGAGTTAGCCTATAAGAGAAGTTGCTTGGGGTCTCCATTTCAATAAGGGTGGTACCTAGTACAGTTCAGGGGGGAAAATAGCAGAGGCCACGGAGACCTCATTCCATATAACTCACTAGCTATTTGGTCTTGGGGAAGTTACTCTGCCTGATGCTAAGCAGGGCTGTAACTCAATGCATCCAACTGGCACCCAGAGGGGCAGAGGACTGGCCAACACTTCTGCTCATCAGCTGTGTGGGTTGCTGTGGGTGGGGATGGAATCTTCAGGGGAGGAGAGGCAGCTCTCCCAGGGGGGCGGCCAGAAGGAGGGGGAGGGGAGGGAAAGCAGGGGTCCCCAAGCAGTCTTCTTCCTGGGGCAGGCCTCCTCTCCAGGCACGGGGGCTGGGGGCCCTCTGAGGCTTTTTTAGGAAAACATCACCTTTGCCTAAATCACTGCATCAATTAGGAAGTGCAGTCAAGGAAGAAAGCCTAGAAGGGCACCTTTGCCTTACACAGGGCATCTGAAGGAAGCACCGGCCTGGCCTGCAGGTGCCCTGTCTTCTGTTCCCTCTATGGGGAATCCCATTCTGGCCCATGGCCCCAGGGGCAGTGTGGGAAACTGGCTGCGCTTAGGAAGTCAGGAGGCATGTTTTCCTGGTTCCAGACTCAATCTGTGGTTCTACCAAGGGTCCTCCTGCCCCAAACCCAATGAGAACAAGGAGTTACTGAAAGTTTGGGAGGGTGTAAGGACGAGGTGAGGGAAGGCTCTTTGTGATTTAGGAAGGATATCCAGTTGTCATACAGGCCTGGAGTATAACAGACTGCAGGAGGTCTAAGAGTCAGGAAGATGTTAGTATACATCCTGACTTGGCCGCTGGGACCTCAGTCTTCTCATCTGTAAAATGGGCACAGTATCCACACCACCAAGCTCACAGGACTGCAATGGGGGTCAAATAGGAAGTGAGAGGATTTTGTAGCACTAACGTGACATATGAATGTAACCTTGTGGGATCACGGACCTCAAACTGGAAGGAATATCAGAAGCTAATTAATCCAACTCCATTTTACAGTGGATGATACTGAGGCCCCCTGAGGTGAAGGCCCTTGCCCCACAGTCACCCAGCAGATGGGATTTGAGATGGTGCAGCGGGTGGAGCGCCAGGCCTGGAGTCAGGAGGACCTGAGTTCAAATTTTACCTCAGACATTTCCTGCTATGTGACCCTGGGCAAGTCACTTCTCCCTGTTTGCCTCAGTTTCCTCATCTGTCAAATGAGCTGGAGAAGGGAATGGCAAACCACTCCAGTATCTCTGCCAGGAAAACCCCAAGAGAGGTCAAAGAAGAGCTGGGTAGGACTGAAAACTACTCAACAATAACCCCTAAACCCAAAGACTGTGTGCTTTCCATTGTACTGTACCAAGCCTATTATTAGGCCAAATGACATGCTAGGTGAAGGAAGTGATGAGACAGACAGGGATATCCCTTTTGTCAGCCTGTCTCTTTCATGGGGAAGAACTACTCACTGAGGAAGGACTCAATGTGCTTGTCGTCACACAACCAGTGCCCATAAGCAGGATGGGGCAGGGTGTCGGGGATGCCAGCGTCTCTGCCACCTAGGGCAAGGGAGTTCTCCTCTCTGGGCCTCAGTTTCCCCATCTATAAAGTGAGGAGGGTGGACCAGATGGTCTCAAGAATCCCTTCCAGTTCTGTGTCCTAAAATGCCTCTCATGTCTTGAGTCTAGATTCTAATTTCTCTGGTAGTTTTGGCATTCTATGGGAATTCTTAAGTAGGTTCCTATCTCTACTTTACTGCAGGATTTGGGGAGGCACGAGCATAGGTCAGAGCTCATCCGGTGTGGACTTTCCCAACAGAAATACCTTCTCTCACCCACTAGGGAAAGCTCTGAGGTCAGAGATCAAAGCTGTCTATGCATTCTGGGGGGAGTCCTGTGTTCAGCCGGGGCCAGCCAGAACTCCCCTTCCTATGGGAGCATTTCTCTCTATGCTCCAGGCCCATGGGCCAAATGGTTTCTTCTTGTTTCCTTGATGCATCCACCATAGGCCCGGCTGGCAACCACTCAGCAGAACTGAAAAAACAAAACCAAAACAAAAGGCCAACAGGGTTTGTGAAGCTCTCCTGATGCCAGTCAAAAGGTTCTGTCCTTACAGTTCCAGGTTCAAATTCGGCCTCAGACACTCACTAGCTGCATAACCCTGGGCAAGTCACTTGAACTCTGCCTTGGTACCCTGCTCTGTAAAATGGGGATAATAACTGCACCCTCCTCCCAGGACTCTTGCATGGACCAAATGAAATTTTTGTGAAGTGCTTGGCACAATATCTAGCACATTAAAAGGCACTTAGTACACCTTCCTTTCTCCTTTCTTCCCTCCCTCCCTTCCTTCCTATTTCCCTTCCTCCCACCCTCCCTCCCCTCCTTCCTTTTTTTCTTTCTCCCTTCCTTCCTCCCACCCTCCCTCCCTGCTATCTTTCCTTTCTTCCTTTTTCCTTCTTTCCTTTTTTCCTCCCTCCCTCCCTTCTTTCCTTCCAATGTGGTCTGGACAAGATGGAACTGGAGCCTCAGTTTTCTCATCTGTAAAATGGGACACTACCCACCTGAAGGAAGTGGAAAAGGGACTCACCTGCTATATGATAACAAGGGTGGAACTACCTCTACCCTGAGCCCCCAGGGTGTTACAAGGGACTCTACTAAGGGAAAAAGGTTTTGAGAAAAGAAATGCATGCTCCCTGCCAGAACCGTCCATGAGAAAGGTAACAGCAGAGCCTGGTGGAGAGCTGACCCTGGAATCAGGCGAAGGGAGGTTCTGCTGCCCACCATTGGCCCAGTTAAGCAGGGAGCTTGGATTCCTTTAGACCCGACCTGACAGGGTCAGTGTGAGACTTAGAAGAGTCAGGGAATCTGAGGCACTCTGTGCTCCAGAGGCAGAAGGGCAAAGTGGAGGAAGCCCCCGCCTGGGGGGGTGGGGTCTGAGGACTGGGTTAGGATCCTAGTTCTGCTGTCTGTGTGCCTCTGAGCAGTCCCCGGGGTGCCCGGGTTCAACGTCTTCATCAGGAAAGGGGGAGGGGTCAGAGCATCTCTGCAGCCCCTTGTGACTCCAAATCCTAGAACCCCATGAGAAGTGAATCGGCTGTTTGCATGGGCCCCACACCCTGACAGGGAAAGGCCCTGAGCAAGGCTCGAGGATACTTCAGAGGGTTATGGAAGCAAAAGGAATACCCACCTTCCAGCGGTTGCCACACTCATTGCATAAGACAAAAGTGGTCATGGGCTCATCAGCACTTCGTGTCTGCACCTGAGGAAGCAGAGTCCTCCAGTCACTCCCTTGCTCTAGAACCTACCAGGGTTCCTGCTTCCTGCTGGAACAAGGTCAAGCTCCTCACCCTGGCGTTCAAGGCGCCTCCCTCCCCTTCACAGACTTTTCCCACCCAGCCTCATCACTTGAACTTCCCACCATGCCCCACCACTCCAGGGAGGCCAGTCCCTTGACCACCCACCCTCTTAGTCCAGTGGCTTACAAAGAATAGTGATTTATTAAATATTTGCTGAATTAAACTGGAAGACAGAATTTTTTTTTCTGACCTCAGAACCTTTACTGATGCTTTTGCCCTCACCTGGAATGCTCTCTCCCTTCCTTTCCACCAATTCTGGGTTTTACATCCTTCACTGGACTTGAAGATCTGGGTTCGAGTCTTGACTCTGCAACTTACTTACTGTGTGGCCTTAGGCAAATCACTTAACCTCTATGAGGCTCAGTTTCCTTGTCTGTAAAATGGGGATAATAATACTTGCACTACCTACTTCATAGGGTTTTTGTGAAGAAAGTTTAAAAAATGTAAAATGCTACAAAATTGTGATCTATGATGTAAGCTCAAGGCAACTTCTTCCAAGAAGCTTTTCCCATCAGGACGCCCTGATTCACCTCTTATGTACTAAATTCCCTCCCGGCTCTGACATCTTGTGTTCTAAGGACCTTCCCAGCTCTGACATCCTGTGTTCTAATGTCCCTCCCTGCTCCGACCTCCTGTGTTCTAAGGGCCCTCCCAGTTCTGACATCCTGTGTTCTAAGGACCCTCCCAGCTCTGACATCCTGTGTTCCAAGGGCCCTCCCAGCTCTGACATCCTGTGTTCTAAGGGCCCTCCCAGCTCTGATATCCTGTGTTCTAAGGACCCTCCCAGCTCTGACATCCTGTGTTCTAAGGTACCTTCCAATGATGACATTCTCTGTTCTAAGGGCCCTCCCAGCTCTGATACTCTATGAGTATAATTGGTCTCCATGCCTTATTTCCAATCTCCCTTTGCCCAACCCTGTAGGAAAATAAATATCATCTGTTGGATGCTCCATAATCCTAGAACCCTGCTTCCCTCCACCCCATCCATGCATCCTCTCTGGTGTCTACACGGCCTCCCCTCCTTGGTCCTCCATGATGGATTCCGTCCTGAATCTCTCCATGGAGTGCCCCTGTGCCCTAGTGCTCACCTGGTTGTAGGTACAATTCTTCTTTTTACACTTATTGCACTGGAAGAGGTCAGTTGTTGTGCCCCCGGTCTTGGCCATCTGGTGCTCCCGAATGGCCTCCAGAGTCATGGCGTTCCTCAGCTCCTTCAGCTCATCACTCGCCATTTCCTAAACGAACCAACCAACATTGCAAGACGTCTGAAGAAGAGGTGGCATTTCCTATACCACGAGTTCCTGGAGGGCACCACCAGGCTAGGAATGAGACAGCTCCCCAAGATGGGGCTTCACAGAAGCCTGGTTCTGCCACTTGGGAGCCCTGTGACTTCTGGCCAGGCCAACTACGGGAGGTGCTTCTGCCTGCTGTGGTGCCCCATTGGAAGTCTCAGGCCAGCTGTGCCCTCGCCGCAGACAAATTCTCTGAGTGACCTCAGCAGCCCAGGTCCTGGCTTACATGCAGACAGAGACAAGTGGAATCTCTCTACAGAGATCTCCACCCTCCCAGATCTCCCATAGGCAGGACTAAGGGCCTGCAGGTGAATATCACAGAAGGAAACCACAGGGAGTCCCACAAACTCTGACAGGAGGCGATGAGTAAATAGGCCCAGCACCATTAGGAGGATGAGGTGTCTGTTCAGCCTAGATGGTCACTAGTATCTGTTAAATTCTGGTAACATACTGGGGCAGCTAGGTGGTGCCGTAGTGTAGAGTGCTGGGCCTGGAGTCCAGAAGACTCATCGTCCTGAGGTCAAATCTGGCCTCTGACACTTATTAGCTGCGTGACCCTGGGTAAGTCACTTAACCCTGTATGCCTCAGTTTCCTCATTTGTCAAATGAGCCAGAGAAGGAAATGGCAAACTACTCCCGTATCTTTGTCAAGAAAACACCAAATGGGGTCAGGAAGGGTCAAACATGGCTGAACAACAACAAACTTTCATATACTTTCTTTTTTTTTGGAGGGCAATTGGGGTTAAGTGACTTGCCCAAGGTCACATGGCTAGTTTTTGTGTTAAGTGTCTGAGGCCGTATATGAACCCAGGTCCTCCTGACTCCAGGGCCAGTGCTCCATTCACTGTGTCACCTAGCTGCCCTCATATACTTCTTTCAATAACTTCCGCAAGGCTATAATTATAAGTAGCTGACCCTAAACAACTGGCCTGGTTCTGGTCATCTATACACCCTGGCCTGCGCTGCTGCAGCTGATGCAGTCATGGGGTATGTCTGTCTCCTGGGCCTGACTTACATGGACAGACATCAGTATCCTCTGAACCCAACAGTTTGAGGAGTCATAAGGTTATAATTTTAAGTAACTGACCCCAGTTGCACATCCTTTGGCTAGGACAAAGTGGAAAATGTAGGTGCATCTGGTTTGTCAAGAAGTATAATTCTTGTGGTCAAACAAGGTTTTAAAATCATGATCTAGTATCGGTATCTCTGAGGGGAAACCCTGGGCTGAGAAAAGTCAGAGCGGCCCAGGATCAATGCTGTAATGCCCAGACAACCTTCCCTCTGCCTGGTTCTGCTGGGTACCCGCTGCCAGGGGTCTGCTGGGTATCTCTGCATCTCACAGGGAGCCTGCCTGACCCCTCCCCAGGACCCAAGACCGCAGCTTCAGAAATGGCTCTGACATGGAGTTCCTCACCTCAGCCGTCATCTTGGCAATGAGGCTGGTGGAAATGGCCCCGCAAAGCACGTTCCGCCTCAAGTTGGGGTTCCTGGGGTCTTTGAGGTTACTGATTCGGCTGCGTACTCTATTTCGGTATTTCATGTCTGTGCCCTTCAGTTCTTGATATATATGTGAAATAGTCAAGGAGTCATCCGAAAGAGAAGCCCCTGCTCCCTCCCATAAACACAGCCCCACTGTTAATAAAAATAACCCTGGGCTTCCAGTGGTTCCTAATCCTGGCTCTACTATGTGACCTTGACCTGGTCCTCTCACATCTCTAGGTTTGTTTCTTCATATATAAAATGAGAAAACTGGACTAGAACAGGGATTTTCTAACCTTTTTGTGACCTGGACCATTCTGGCTGTCTGGTAGACCCTATAGACCTTTTCTCAATTTCAATGAATAAAATAATAAAATAAACTAGAATTACAAAGAAAACTAAGTTTAATGAAAATAAACATGTAATTTTTCCCATCTAAGTCCATGAGCCCCTTGAAATCTGTCCAACAACCATGTGGTCCATGGAACCCCGAACTAGGTGATCACTAATATTCCTCCCAGGTCTAAATCCCATGATGGTCACAGGGAGGAGGGTCAATCTCGGGGTCTTAGTTCTGCTGGGAGAGAACTTTACTCTGCTCAGTCCTTGATTTGATCGTGCCTCCTATGGACATGGTGTCCAATCAGGAAGGCTTAATAATATAGGAGAAGAAAGAGTCTGCCTACAGGGTAGCCTGGTTTGAGAATCAATCACCAATGGTGTCGTCCTGACCAGGAGGAAGCATGTCTGAAATGCTATGCTAGGTAGGGACCCCCTCCATTAGTGTGAATAGAGAGTAGACCATATTCTTCTTTTAATAATAACAATATCTGGCCTTTATATATTTTATAAATATTATCTCATTTGATTCTCCCAACGACCCTGAGAGGTACTAGTGTTACCAATACCCCCATTTTACAGATGGGGAAACTGAGGCAAATGGGGTTTGTTTTTGTTTTCAGAGAGGCAGCAGGGCTCGGAGTTAGGAGACTGCGGTTCAGGCTTCATCTCTGCCACTTACTGGATATTGAGATGGGGGCCACATCACTTCCCCTTCCTCCTACTGTACACGGCAGCATGGTGACGTGGGAAGAAGGGACTTTTGAGGTCACTGAGTCCAATCTCCTCCATCTTACTGATGGGGCCCAGAGTTGCAGAAGCAGGATCCGGAACCAGCATGTTTCACTGAATCATACCGCATCAGCAGGGTCAATCATAGGGCTGAGAGTTATAAGGGGCCTTAGAAATCACTGAGTCCAACCCCCTCATTTTACAGACAAGGAAACTAACCTTGACATACCCAGGATCACATAGGACCTGAGTTCAAATTTTCCATTTTCCAAAAGCTACTTTGGGCAAGTTAAGTTCTTCTCTCCCAACCTCAGTTTCCACGCAACTATAAAATGAGAGGGTCAGACTACATAAATGGTGTCAACCTCAAACAGAAATGGTAGGTCACTAGTAGGGATCCCTGCTGGCTGCGTGCTGACTTAGAAAGCCACTTATTAACATTATGTTCTATTGTATTTTTAAAATTTTGTTAAATACCTCTGAGTTACATTTTAATCTGATTCTGGCCATTCTGGGCCCCATTTGACACCTCCAGGGCAGATGACCGCAAAGGTTCCTTCAAGCTCTCAGAAATCTACAGCCCCAATGACACCTGCTCAGCTTACTTCCCAGGGCTGCTGGGAGGCAAGCAAAGCTGTCTAGATTATTATTCTATGGCAGGAAAGGGCCAAGAACCTCATGGGGTGCATGGATGCAGATGGCTTGTGAGTTGGAGAGAAAGGAGAAAATTTGGAGCTGAAAATGAAATAAACTTGAATGCTAAAAAAAAAATCCATCCACAGACCCCCTTGGGATTGGTGGATTTGGGATCCACTCTGGTGATCCAGGTTAGAAAGAAAACAGCTCTAAACTCCTGTCTTTCTGGGCAGTTAGTGGCATAGTGAATAAAGCACCAGGCCTGGAGTCAGGAAGACCTGAGATCAAATGTGGTCTCAGACACTCACTAGCTGTGTGACCCTGGGCAAGTCACTTAACCCTGTCTCCCTTAGTTTCTTCATCTGAAAAATGAGCTGGAGAAGGAAATGGCAAACCACTCCAGTATCTCCACCAAGAAAACCCCAAATGGGGTCAAGAAGAGTTGGCCACGACTGAAATGACTGAACAATAACACAATCTTCTGTCACCTGAACAATGATCAGTGTGGGTTTCATCGTCTCCCTCAGCATCTCTAGGCAAACACCTCAAGATAGGAGGAGAAAGCAGGAGTGGGGAAGGGGGATGGGAAACTGACATAATGAATGAAAGTGAGTACTGAATCCTTCTAGGCATTGTTTGAAGCCTAGCTGTGGGAGAGGGCCAAGAGACCTCAGCAAAAGAAAACTGCTGAGTCCTCTGGGAACGCAGATGAAGTCTGTGATAACTCAGGGATGGGAGGCATTGTGTTTAGTAGGAAGCTAGTTTTGAATGGTGGGTCACATTCTATGATGCACGGGCAATAATTAAATGGAGAAAACAATGAGGATGAATTTGCCCAGGAAGGGCTCAGAGTCAGACCCAGCCTTTAATGACATCTTAGAGCGGCCAAGCCGATCTCCTGTACCCCCTGTTTGGCATTCCTTTCCCCCCTTTCCCCGGGACTGGGGCCCCCTGCTTTCTTGTCTCCCTCTAAATTTCAGGGTAGGTTCTGACATCAGTCATTTATATCTTGGTGCACATTTAATTCCATATATTCTGTACCTCAGGAATATTCTGAGCCTTATCTCTAATGGTGGAATGAAAGGCCTGGTCATCTGCCAAAAGAACTTTAGGTGCCATAGACTCATAGAATGTTCAAGCCAGAAGGGATCATAGACCAAAGAACGTTAGGATACAGAATGTCAGGGTTGGGAGGAACCTTAGACCACGGGATGTCAGAGCTTGGAGGAACCTTAGAACCCAGGATGTCAGGGCTGGGAAGGCCCTTAGAACCCAGGATGTCAGAGCTGGGAGGGCCCTGAGAACACAGAAGGTCAGAGCTGGGAGGGCCCTGAGAACACAGGATATCAGAGCTGGTAGGGGCCTTAGAACACAGCATGTCAGAGCTAGGATGGCCCTTAGAACACAGAATGTCAGAGCTGGGAGGGCCCTTAGAACGTGGAATGTCAGAGGGACCTTAGGGATCATCTAATCCAATCCCCTCATTTTACAGATGAGGAGACTGACGAGACTGGAGAGGGGCAGTGACTAGCCCAGAGGTCAGAAGACCATAGATCTCCTGCTAGAAGGGACATATAGTCCAGCTGTCTGATTTTATAGACGAGAAGTCGCTCCATAAGAAGGAGCAGAGCTGGGATTAGAACTCCATCTGTGTTCTTTCCCTTATCATACAGTGCATCAGGGAGGGGCAGGGAAAGGTAGGCAGGAGGTATCTCCTTGGATGGGGACCCTTCCCATGAGCCACACAAGGCGGCCTCATCTGGCACGTCCCCTTTCCACTGGGGACAGGAACAAGAAGTCTGATCCTCATAATGCAGGAAGGAAGGGGGAAGGGCTACGAGGACCAGTCCAAGAGTGGGGGATGTGGGGAGAGGGTCAGGAAATCCTTCCCTTCCCTGACCACTGGGATGCAGGAAGTGATGCCAGGCCCACTCAAGCACATCTCGGCATTCTTACGTCTGTGGTGGGGAAGGAAGCATTTGAGTAGAGGTCCCTGTGTCCAGGGAAGCAGATGGGTGGTCTGGGGGCCTTGGGTTGCTGCTCTTCCCTGCTGTGCCTCTGGCTTTGAGTGACCCAGGCCCAGGCCTGGAACTGCCTTGAGACCAAGAGGGAGGGGACACTCATGGAGGCAGCACGGCCTTTGTGTGTGTGATGCTGGACAAGTCACAGGCCCCTTCCAGCCCTAGAGCTATGATCATAATAAAGACAGTTAATATATAACAGCTACATAGCACCTACTACGTGCTAAGTGGCTTACAATTATTATGTCATCTGATCCTCACAACAACCTGGGAGGCAAGTGCTATTATGATCCTCATTTTATAGATGAGGAAACTGAGGTAAAGTGACTTGCCCAGGGGCACACAGCTGGTAAGTGTCTGAGGTCAGATTTGAATTCAGGTCTTCCTGACTCTAGGCCCAGTGCTCTAGCCACTGCACCACCTAGCCATGATCCTAGGGCGGGGTGGGAGCGGGGAGGCACACTTCCTCCCCAGACTGAATGCATCATACTCATTTCCTGGTCCGTGTAGTGATATGGTAGTGCCACCACCTCTGGGGGCCCATCACCATGGTGCTGCTCTTCTGGGAGGCTCCTCATCTCCTCCATAAAGACAAAGGTCAGGCCACCCTGCACCTGGTGTGTCCTCAGCTTAGCCTCCAGACTGCTCAGCTCATCCCTGAACTGCTCAGAGCAGAGAAAGCAGCAAAGGCCTTTCCTGGGAATATTGGGCCACCTTGAACAAGCCCACAAAAGGATATGATCTTCAATTTCTGAGGCCATCTTGTCACAGTTGACTCCATATTCTTTGTAATCACCTAAAAAAGATACACAAATTCAAGTTTTACTCTGTCTTGGCAAAGAAGCCAATTTTAAACTGGGGAAGTGGTGTGTGGGGAGGAGGGGCAGGAATGAAGACAAACGTTGCAGCTACTGCTGCTCCTGCCTGCAATCTCCCCAACTGCTAGCAGAAGAGGCAAGAACAAAAATAGGGGAATTTTCTTCCTAGGCCCCAGGGAAATGCTGGCTTCTTTTCTTTTCTCTTTTTCCAGTCTCAGTCCTCAAAGAATCCTACAGAATCCCAAAGTCTGAAGGGACCGCCAGAAGTCACATCTAGATGGACACACCTGACAAGCAGTCATTGAGCCTTCTCTTGAAGACCTTCAGGGATGGGGAACTCACTACCTTTGCAGGTAGCGCCATTTACATTTGCATAGCTCTGTCAGAAAGTTTCTCTTTCCACAGAACCTAAATCTGCCTCTCTGTAACTTCCATTCCCCATTCCTTGCTCTAAGGACAAGCAGGAAAGGCTGATCCCCTTTCCCCATGATGGCCCACCCCAGACCTCCTCACCATCCATCTTCAGGGCTGCTGATAACATCTCAACGCACTTGTCCCGGACAGAGTCTCCTGTGAGGTAACAAGGGGCTAAGAAGCAGACTGATGGAGAAAATGTAGGGGAAGAAGGGCTGGTGGGTGTCTTTGGGGTCTCCACTTTCCCTTTGCTGCTGTTAGCTCTGAGGATAGAGGAATAGAAATGTCATAGTTGGTTAAGTCTCCCCAGAACTATATTTCACTGTCTCCACATCAGTGAGTAAGAATGCTGAGCCTAGAGTCAGGAAGATCTGAGTTCCAATCCTCATATACTTCCAAGCTGTGTGACCCTGGACAAGTCAATTAACCTTTATCATCCTCAGTTTCCCCATCTGTAAAATGGGGATAATAGTCGCACCTTCCTCCCAGGGTTGCTACAAGGATCAAATAAAATAATATTTAGAAAGCACATTATAAACCTTAAGTCAGTACAGTTTGGTCATTTTTCAGTCGTGTCCAACTCTTTGTGATGGCATTTGGAATTTTCTTGGCAAAGATACTGGAGTGGTTTGCCACTTTCTTTTCCAACTCATTTTACACATGAAGAAACTGAGGCAAATAGGGTTAAGCGACTTGCCCAGGGTCACACGGCCAGTAAGTGTCTGAGGCTAGATTTGAACTCATGAAGATGATTCCAAGCCCAGTGCTCTGTGCACTATGGGTCCCCCAGCTGCCCTACGAACTTTAAAGCTCTATATAAATGCAAGCTCCTATTTTTCCTGGCTTCTACTAAGGCACTGGCCTTGAACTTCAGTCTGTAGTCACTGCATCCCAGAACACACTCCCTGAGTGGGAGCTCTAACCCGAGCTCCTCCCATCTTCTCGGCATCTGTCTCTCTGTCCACCATCACCTTGCCCCACTCTGAAAAATCAAGTCAATTGCCTCATTTTAGGGGCCTGGGTGTGTCTGCTACTCCTGTAGGGATCCACAAGGCATCCTTGTAATTTTCCAAAAGAGAACACCCCTCCCAGGTCGCCACTCCCCCAACTGGGCTCGTCTCCTATTAAACACTGAAGTCCCTGGGAGGCAGAGACTGTTTTAAATGTTGCATAGTCAGAGTTTAGTGGCTACTCCCTCTATAAATGGTTTTTTCATTCAGTTATTCATGAACCCAACACCCTTTCGCCATCCTGACTGTCCTCCCCTTGACGCTCTCTAGCTTATCACTCAATGTCCAGAGAGAATGACGAAAGACTCAGAAAGCATAATCAAGGACCAATGAGTCTAGCACACAAGAATCAAGCCTGGCCCCAGCCTTCAGTTTCCTGTGCTTGACACCTCAGCACAGGCTGGACCGTGAGACTTCCTCAGGACATAAAGATACAGGGAGCACAGACACTGGGGAAGCCCCCTTGGAACTCCATGGCTCCCCTGAGAGCTACACACCTCTCTCAATGAAATCTCCTTCATGTTAGCAGGATGAGATCTACAGCTAGGTGTAGCAGAGGATAGAATGCTAGCTCTGGAGTCAGGAAGATCTGAGTTCAAATCCAGCCTCAGATGCTTCCTAGCTGTGTGACCTTGTGCAAGTCATTTTCCCTGTCACCTTACTTCCCTCATCTTTAAAATGGGAATAATAGCACCTACCTACCAGGGTTGTGGTGAGGCTCAAATGAGATAATTTTTGTAAAAAGTGCCTGGCACATGGTAAATGCTATATAAAGTTAGCTATTGTCATTAGGACAGCTAGGTGGCACAGAGGATAGAGTGCTGGGCCTAGAGTCAGAAAGACCTGAGTTCAAATTTCAACTCAGACACTTAGCTGTGTGACCCTGGATAAATCACTTCACCCTGTTTGCCTCAGTCTCCTCACATATACAATGAGCTAGAGAAGGAAATGGCAAGCCTCTTTAGTGTCTTTGCCAAGAAAACCCCAAACGTGGTCATGATTAAAGCGATTGGGGTTAGGTAACTTGCCCAAGGTTATACGGCAACTTTTTATGTGTGGGTGTTAAGTGTCTGAGGCCAGAACCGATCCCGGGTCCTCCCAACTCCGGGGCTGGTGCTCTAACACACTGTGCCACCTGGCCGCCCCATAAGTGCTTCTTGACTTGACTTTAAGATCTGGAATGGCCCCCACAAAGGCAGGGCTGCCTGGGGAGTTCAGCTCAGCTCAGGTGCCACCTCCTCCGTGAAGCCTTCCCTGATGCCCACCCCTGGTGAATCCTTTCCCCCTTCTCATGTCACCTAGCACGTACTCATGTCCAGGTTGTATCTCTCCAACAGAATATTCCTTAATCACAGTACAATACCTTGAACAATTTTTTTAAAACCAGTACTCTGTTTTCACTGGCACAAGGGACTCCCAGCTGGGAGTACAGACAGGCATCTGTTTGACAACTTATAGTCTTAGAGGGTTGCTGGCTCTCCAAGAGGTCAGGTGACTTTCTCAGGGTCACAGACCAAGTCTATTCTTGGAAGAGGGACTTTGAACCCAGGTCTTGCTGACTCTGAGTAAGGGCACCTCTTTATCCAGCAGGCAGAGTTCTGCCACTCAGGTCCCGGACACAGCAGATATGTAAATGCTTTCAGATTAAACTGAATTGAATTGAAATGAATTGAACTGAGGCCTACGCTAGAACTAGTTTTTTTAAGAGCCCTTTTTGGTGCTAGATCTGGCTCTGCTTTGCTGACTTCCTTATTTTCACCTAGTCTTTCTCTACCATCACTGTGGGACCCCTGGCAGGGTCTCTGGGCCTCTACCTTTTCGTCTGTAAAATAAAGATGTCAGATTAGATGATGCCTAAGGCCCCTGGCCTGACCTACAAAACAGCTATGGCAGTTCTAGCCAGCTGAACCCCCTGGATCCTTCCTAGCACCACCTTCTTTGACAACTAGGACCATAGTTGCCTAGTTTTTCTTAAACATCAAAGGAAGGGTGAAAGCATTTCTTTTTTTTTTTTCAGATATGGGACAGGTATTTATTTTCTACACAACAAATGAAAAGCTAACACACAAACACATTGACAGTAAGGCAAAACAGAATGCAGTAAGTCAATAGCTACAATTAAACTCTGAGAGTTTAATTTCCTAAGTCTCTACTATGTGCTAAGTGCTTTACAAATATCTCATTTGATCTTCTCCATGACCCTGGGAGGTAGGTACTACTTATTATTTCTATTTTACAGTTGGGGAAAGTGAGGAAGACAAAGGTTTAGTGATTACCCCAGGGCCACACAGCTAGGAAGTGTCTGAGGCTGGATTTAAACTTGCATCTTCCTGACTCCATGTGAAGCAGCTCTATCCACTAAGACACCCAGCTGCTTCTTCACCTTCCTACCTGAGGCCCTGTAAGTGCAGAGTTTAAATTCTGGCTCCCCCCAAAGCAGAGCCTAGAGGAGGGCCGGCTGCAAGAGAGAGGGTAGAGAATGAGTGAGGAGAGAAATCCCTTGAGGTTCCAATCTCATCTCAGCATTTCCAGGCATCTTCTCCCCCTTCCAGGGCCCAAGGCAATGAGAGGATAAAGACAGGAGCTTGCATGTCTCTATAGCTTTGGAGTTTACAAAGACCCTTCCAAACATCTCATCTGAGTTTCTGCACAGCCCCTTGAGGAAGGGGATGAGGGTGTATTGTTTGCTTTATTTTAGAGATGAAGACTGAGGATCAGAGAGGGTAACTGAATCACCCAATGTCACACAGCATGTATCAGAGTCCAAACTCGAACCCAGGGCTCCTCTGATGGTAAATGCCACCCATTTTTCTACCAGAGAGCCACAGAACTTCAAGGACTATCTCACTTTTGCCTTTATATCTCCAGTGATCAATACCATGTGTGGCACACGGGAGGCACTTAATAAATCCTTAATGCTGGATTGATTTGAAAGCATTCAGAATTGTCCAATTATAGACTTGCCTCAGAATTGGAGGAGATCTTAGAGGTCATCTGCTCCAAGCTAGAGCTTAAAAGGAAGGCCCTTCCTTCTGTAGATACAGGGATGGATAAGACCCAGAGAAGGCCAGAGACTTGCCCAGAGTCAAAGAATGCTGTTCACTCATTTCAGTGTCCAACTCTTCACAACCCCATTTTGGGATTTTCTTGGCAAAGATACTGGAGGGGTTTGCAATTTTCTTCTCCAGCTTATTTTACAGATGAGGAAACTGAAGCAGACAGGGTGAGGTGACTTGCCCAGGGTCACCCAGCTAGTAAGTGTTTGAGCTAGAATGTGAACTTGGATCTTCCTGATACTATCCACTGCACCACCCAGCCACCCCTCAAAGAATAAGGAAGTCCCAATACCGAATAAGAATTCAGGGATACTTATTCCCCCCAGTCCCCAGTTCAAGCCTCCTCCAGCATAGCAGGCCCTTAGTCACCCACCAAAGCTCCCTCCTTCAGTTTCCATTTCTCAGATCTACCTGTCCAGTCCACATCTCTCTGCTGACCTCCAGTCTCGCCTCTCCAACTGCCTTTCCGACATCTCGTACCCAATGTTCAGGAGACTTCTTCAATACACAACACACGACTCATTATCTTTTTCCCTGGACCCTTCCCTGTCACTGAGAAGGCAGCACCATCCTCCCACTCCCCCAGCCTCCTAACTGAGGAGTCATCCTGGATTTCTCCCTCTCTCTCACACCCCCCCCTTCCTATTTCCCAAGGCCTGTTGATTCCACCTTGGCAACGTCTCTCAAATTTGTCCCCTTCTTTCCTCTGTCACTGCCCCCACCCTGGTGTGGGCCTTTATTATAACTGTCATTACTGTTATGATCTGGCAGAGCTAGGATTCAAACGCATGTCCTCTGATTCCAAACCCAGAGCTCTCACCATCGTCCCACACAACCTCCCTCTACAGGCTTCTGACCATCGCTCAGCTGTTAAGAACAAAACCTCTATTCTAACTGATAACACTCCGTAGACTGCCAGACTCTCTGGAGAGAATTCAGGCCAGCCTGTCGAGCTCCTTTTCACACACAAGGTGGGGAGGGGGATGTGCAAAGCCAAAATATCAGAGAGAATCAGAAAGGCAGCAGCCCCACTCAGGGGAGCTCTCCCTGGCTGAGATGGTCAAGGTCACTCGTCACCAGCCACACCTGGGGACAATGAGCACAGACACCTGAGTGAGAGCAAAACGGGGTGGGGGTTCTCTGGTTCTACTGGACTGTAACACCTGTCAGACAGTCAGTCAACAAACATTTATTGAGCACCTACTATATGCCAGGTACTGGGATACAAAGGAAGGCAAAAGACAGTCCTTGCCCCCAAGGAGCTCCCATTCTAATGGGAGAGACAACATCAGGTGCATGCAAGATATCTCCATAGTATTGACTAAGGTAGTCTGAGGCCCTGTCTAGCTCCAAGTCCCCGGAGATGCTTTAATTCCCCCAAGCCGTCCCCTGGCATCACCTCTTCTTGTCTTTCTGTTCCATCCTCTCCTGGACTTGGGTTTTGCCTCATGGGGCAGCCCAGTCTGCAGGGGTCAGTGCCCCATGCATGCTCCTCTGGATTCTGGCAGCCTGCCCTCTCTTAGTAGCTCTAGGCAGGCTTTGGAGCCCATCAGAGGACAGGTGGTTTCTGCCCTGGGGCTTTCACTGGTGTCTTTGCCCACTCCAATCTATCCTCTACAGCAGAGGGGTCAGATTTATAAAGGAAGCCATTAGCAGCCAGGACGATCTATGAAAAGGTGACGCTTAAATGGAGGGCTGAAGGACACCTAGGATTCCAGGAGGTGGAGATAAGGAGGGAGGGCACTCCAGGTAGTGGGGACAGCTGGTGCAAATGCAGGCAGTGGGGCAGATGGCATGCCTGGTGGACCAGCATAGCAATAACATAGTATACGAAGGGGAGAGGCACATAAAAAGCTTGTAAAGGCAGAAAGGGACCAAGTAGTGAAGAGCTTCGAATGCTAAATAAAGGATTTATGTTTTAATTCTGGAGGCAATAGGGAACCATAGGAGTTTGTGGAGTGGGGGAAGGGGACTTAGACTTTATTTTATTGCTTTTTTTTTTTGCAGGGCAATTGGGGTTAAGTGACTTGCCCAAGGTCACACGGCTAGTATTTGTGTTAAGTGTCCTGAGGCTGGATTTGAACTCAGATCCTCTTGACTCCAGGGCCGGTGCTCTATTCACTGCGTCACTTAGCCGCCCGACTTTATTTTATTTTTAAATTTATTTATTATTTTATTTTTCCCAGTTACATGTAAAAACATTTTTTAACATTCCAAATTCTTTCCTTTCTTCCCTTTCCACCCCACCTCACTGAGAAAGCAAGCTATTTGATATAGGTTACACATGTATAGTCATGCAAAACATTTTCATATTAGTCATGTTGTGAAAGTAAACACAGACCAAAAAAAAAACCTTCCAGAAAAATAAAGAAAGTAAAAAAAGTCCACTTCAGTCTGTATTCAGATACCATCAGTTCTTTCTTTGGGGATAGAGCTGTCTTGGATCATCATATTGCTGAGAATCGCTAAGTCATTCACAGCTGATCATCACCCAATATTGTTTTTACTTTGTACACAGTACATTTTACTTTGCATCAACTTATGTAAGTCCTTCCAGGTTTTTTCTGAGGGCATCCTGCTCATCATTTCTTATAGGACAATAGCATTCGTCATAATCACATACCATAATTTGTTCAGTCATTCCCCAACTGATGGGCATCCCTTCAACTTCCAATTCTTTTTTTTTTCTTTTTTAGAGGGCAATTGGGGTTAAGTGACTTGCCCAAAGTCACACGGTTAGTAAGCGTGTCAAGTGTCTGAGGCCGGATTTGAACTCAGGTCCTCCTGACTCCTAACTGGCTGGTGCTCTATTCACTGCGCCACCTAGCTGCCCCTCAATTTCCAATTCTTTGACACCAGAAAAGAGCTGCTAATAAATATTTTTCTGCATAAGTCCTTTTCCTTTTTATCTCTTTTGGTATACAGACCTAGTAGTGGTGATACTACTAGGTCAAAAGATATGCATGGTTTTATAATGGCATTGTTCCAAATAGCTCTGCCGAATGGTTGAATCAGTTCACAACTCCACCAACAGTGCATTAATGTCTCATTTTTCTCACACTCCCCTTCAATATTTATAATTTTCCTTCTCTGTCCTATTAGTCAAGCTAATAGGTATGAGGTAGTACCTCAGAATTGCTTTAGTTTACATTTCTCCAATCAAAAGTGAGTTAGAGTATTTTTTCATATGGCTATAGATAGCTTTTATTACTTCACCTGAAAACTGATCATATCTTTTGATCATTTATAAGTTGGGGAATGGCTCTAATTTTTATAAATTTGACTCAGTTCTCAAATGTTTCAGAAAAGGCCTTTATTAGAGAAACTTGCTTTAAAACTTTTTTTACAGTTACTATTAACCATATTTCCCTCCATTCTGTCTCCCCCCACTCTTCCTGTTTATTCTGTTCTTTCTTTCCTTTCGCCTTGTCCCTCCTCAAAAGTGTTTGGCTTCTAACTACCCCTTCCCCCAATCTGCCCTCCCTTATATCACCCCTCTTCCCTTATCCCCTTCCCCTCCTACTTTCCTGTAGGGTAAGATGGATTTCTATACCCAGTTGAGTGTGTATGTTATTCCCTCTTTGAGCCAGTTCTGATGAGAGTAAGGCTCACTCACTCTGCCTCACCTTACCCCTCTTCCCTTCCACTGTAAAAGCTTTTTCTTGCCTCTTTTATGTGAGATAACCTTCCCCTTTCTCCCAGTACATCCATCTCTCACCCCTTAATTATATATTTTTAGATATCATCCCTTCATATTCAACTCACCCTGTTACCTCTGTCTATACATATTTTCCTTCTAACTGCCCTAAGAATGAGAAAGGTCTTATGTGTAACAAAATCATCTTCCTATGTAGGAATGTAAACAGTTTAAACTTATTAAGTCCCTTATAATTTTCCTTTCTTGTTTCCTTTCTTGATTTCCTTCCTTTTCTTGTTCCTTACCTTTTTATGCTTCTCTTGTATTTGAAAGTCAAATTTTCTATTCAGCTCTGGTCTTTTCATCAAGAATACTTGAAGGTCTTCTATATCATTGAATGTCAAATTTTCCCCCTGAAGGATTTTACTCAGTTTTGCTGGGTAGGTGATCCTTGGTTGTAATCCTAGCTCCTTTGCCCTCCAGAATACCATATTCCAAGTGCTCTGATCCTTTACTGTAGAAGCTGCTAAATCTTGTGTTATACTGACCATGGCTCCATAACACATGAATTGTTTCTTTCTGGCTGCTTGCAATATTTTCTCTTTGACCAGGGAGCTCTGGAATTTGGCTATAATATTCCTGGGAATTTTCATTTTGATTACCATACAGTTCTAGAATATTAGGACAGTTTTCCTTGATAATTTCTTGAAAAATTATGTCTAGGCTTTTTTTATTTTGATCATGCTTTCAGGTAGTCCAATAATTTTAAAATTATTTCTCCTGGATCTAATTTCCAGGTCATTTGTTTTTCCAGTGATATATTTTACATTATCTTCTATTTTTTCATTATTTTGGTTTTATTGTTTCTTGATTTCTCATAAAGTCATTAGCATCCACTTCTTCCATTCTAATTTTTAAGGAATTATTTTCTTCAGTGAATTTTTGTGCCTTTTTCCATTTGGCCAGTTCTGCTTTTTAAGACATTCTTCTCCTCATTGGCTTTTTGGACTTCTTTTACCATTTGGTCTAGTCTGTTTTTTGAGGTGTTATTTTCTTCAGTATTTTTTTGTTCTCCTTTAGCAAACTGTTGACTCATTTTTCATGATTTTCTTGCATCACTCTCATTCTCTTCCCAATTTTTCCTCTACCTCTCTTATGTGATTTTTAAAATCCTTTTTGAGCTCTTCCATGGCCTGAGACCAATTCATATTTTTCTTGAAGACTTTGGATGTAGGAGCTTTGACTTTGTTATCTTCTGAGTGTGTGTTTTGATCTTCCTTGTCACCATGGTAACTTTTTATGCTCAGAATTTTTTTTCTGTTGTCTGTTCATTTTCCCAGATTATTTCTTGACTTTTAACTCTTTGTTAAGTTGGGCTCTGCTTCCAGGGTGGATGGTGCACTTTTCCAAGCTTCAGGGGTTTTGTGCAGCTGTTTTCAGAGATACTTTTAGGGACTTATAAGTTATCAGTTCTTCCAAGGTGGTATGATCTAAGGAGAGGTGTTTACTTAGAGGAGGGTTCCCCATCCACTGCAGCCTCAAACTCTGCTATGTTAATGCTTCTCCTTGCACTGGGTCTGCCATTCAGGACTGCAACCCGGATCCAAGTATGGTCAAAGCCACAGAGGCCTGCCTCAGTGTCAGCAAAGAGACCCCCATAATCTCCTTCTGACCAGTTGTTTGACCCCCTTACCATCTGTGGGTTGAGAGTTCTGAAAGCAGCAGCTGCTGCTGCTTCTACTGATCCAGTGGCTTCCAAGGCTGGCTCCTGGTTTGCTGGGGCCAGGTCTGTGCTAGCGTGGCCTGTGCTGGACTGTGTTCCCTTCTCATTCTGTTATAACAGACTTTTCCTGCTGACCTAATGTGCTGCCTTTGGCTAGAAAATTATTTCACCCCATCCTTTTATGGGCTCTGCTGCTCCAGAAACGGTTTTATGGTATTAAGGTGCTCAGAGGGGTTTTGGGGAGGGCGCAGGCGAGCTGCTGCTTTTTTCCCACCATCTTGGCTCTGCCCTGGTACTTAGGCTTTAGGAAAATCATTTTTGTAACCAGTATGAAGTGGTGGAATCAAACTTTTATAAAAACACACTGCCAATAATATCCTGACTTGCTGTTCAGTTGTGTCCAACTCTTTGTGACCCTATCTGGAGTTTTCTTGGCAAAGATGCTGAAGTGGTTTGCCATTTCCTTCTCCAGCTCATTTTACAGGTGAGGAAACTGAGGCAAAAAGGGTTAACCTAGGGTCACACAGCTAGTAAGTGCCTGAGGCTGGACTTGAATCCAGGTATTCCTTATCCTAGACCTGGCACCCTATCCACTGCACCACCTAGCTACTCACATAATGACTTAGAAAACCACATAATGACATTTTCCATGTTTTATAGCATTTTAATTTATTTTGTTAAATATCTCCTAATTACATTTTAATCTAGATTTGGCTGCATTTGGGAGTATCGTGGTCAAATGCCAGCAATGAGTTTGGTACCTTTGGCGTAGAGGATAGGTTAGAGTGGGCAAAGTCACCAGTGAAAGCCCTTGGTCAGAAACCACCTGTCCTCTGATGGGCTCCAAAGCCTGCCTAGAGCTACCAAGAGAGGGCAGACTGCCTGAATCTGGAGGAGCATGCATGGGGCCCTGACCCCTGCAGACTGGGCTCTCTCATGTGGCAAAACCCAAGTCCAGGAGAGGATGGAACAGAAAGACAAGAAGAGGTGACTCAAAGGGAAAGCTTGAGGGAATTAAACCATCTCTGTGGATTTAGAGCTGGAAGAGGCCTCAGACAATACTTAAATCAATCCTTATTTTACAAAGGTGGAAACTGAGCACCAGAGAGGCTAAGTGAGTTGAATTCAATTTGTCAGGTACTTATTAATGGTCAGGCACTGTGCTCCAGGTTGGAAGAGGAAAGAAGGAAGGAAGGGAAAGAAGAAAAAGAAAGAAAGAGTAAAGATAGAGAGAAAGGAAGGAAGGGAGAGAAAAATAAAGGAAAAAGGAAGGGAAGGAGGGAGGGACAGAGAGAAAGAAAGAAAAAAGAAAGGAAGGAAAGAAGAGGGAAGAAAGGAAAGGAAGGAAGGAAGAGAGGGAAGGACAGAAAGAAAGAGTTGCTGCCTCAAGGAATTTGCATTCTACAAAGGGGAAATACAATATATTACAAGTAAGTGCACTACACAGAAAATAAATACAAAATTAGAGGGGGTTGGGGTGGGGTTGAAGAATTAACATCTGAGGGAATCAGGGAAGCCTTCCTGTAGGAAGTGTCCTTGAGCAGATTCCTGGAAAGAGCTGGAGACTCCAAGTGGAGGGAGAGCGCTTCAGGGACAGTGGAAGCAGGAAAAGACCTGTCTGTCTGGCACTGAATTCACAAATCAGAGTAATGTGTAGCCAGCCTGAAATGATGGCTGAAGCTGGATTGTAAAGGGTTTTAAATGCCAAACCGATGAGCTTGTACTGGATCCTAGAGGCCACAAGGAACCACTGACACTCCCTGAAATTTTATTAAGTGCTTACTACATGCCAGGCACTGTGCTAAGCACTGGGGATAAAAAGCAAAGGCAATCGGGGGACATGTTTTGGTGCAACGGATAGAGCACCAGGCCTGGAGTCAGGAAGACCTGAGTTCAAATTTGGCCTAAGACTCTTACTAGCTGTGTGACCCTGGGCAAGTCACTTCACCTCTATTTGCTTTAATCCACAGGAGAAGGAAATAGCAAACCACTCCAGTATCTATGCCAAGAACACCAGAAATGGGGTTGTGAAGAGATAGAAAAGCAACTGAAATACAATAAAACAACAGCCAGCACTTGCCTAGCTGGAGCAGGTCCAGCAGAGAAGTTCTGGTTGCCCCTCTAACCAGGGGTGGGTTCTAGGGCTCAGGTCTGTCTGGGTCTGACCCCACCCACCCCTAACTGGGCAGATCTGGAGACATGAGATCTCTAATGTGAGACCCCACTCCAGATCCGTCCATCACAAATCCAGTAAAGAGAGAAGGACTGATGATGAAGTCAGAACCTGGGACCAGGGTGAATATGGTACCTACCTTTCCACTGGCCTCTTCTGAGGAGATGAGGAGGAGGAGAAAGATGGGGAGGAGACAGTGGAGGAAGACCCCGACTCAGAAGAGTCTCTCCTGGAAGAATTGAACAATTTGGGGTGAGGCGCATTATAGGATGACAGCAGCACCAGACAGTGTGGGAAGATCACTGGCTCCAGAGTAAGAGGACCTGGGTTTGAGTCCCACCTGGGGTGATTATGACTCATGGGACCTTAGGTGAATTCCATTCCCCTTTGGGCTTTATTTTCCTCATATGTAAATGACGAGGGTGGGTTGGACTGTATGACCTTAATGGACCCCTCCACCTCTGGCATCTCCAGGGTCTCTCCCGAAAGAATGGAAAAATTCTGGATGATACTAGCACCAGGCCCTGGGTTCAAATCCCACCTCTGTCACTTACTACCTGAGTGAACTTTTCTGGCCTCAGTTTCCACAGCTGTCAAATTCGGGAATTGGACCAGATGAGCTCTGTGGTCTCCCTTGGGAGGAGTCCCCAAAGGAAAGCAGGAGGGGCTCAAATGTGCCGCACTGTAGGCTGCACAGGGTAGGGGTAGCCTGTGGCCAATGACATGGGGCTACCTGAGGGCTGGAGGGCACATGGCAAACTCCTGTTGAAGTGAATTAATGTTCTGGTGATGAATGAACAAATGAATGACGGCCTAAGAATGTTACCAGGGTTAATCGGGGAAACATCATGGAGGGGGATTGACCTGCATGGCAAAGGGGGCGTTCATGATTGTGTAAAATCTGGTCTATTTATTAAACAATCAGTTCATTATCTTATTATCCCTAAGAGAGGCCGTTGTGTATAGTGGATAGAGATTGAATGTGGAAGCCAAAAGGACCTGGATTCAAGTTTCATCTCTGAGACATCCTGGCTGTAGGACCCTGGACAAGTCACATATCTTCTGAATGTTCTACCAGCCCCAAATGGGGTCTTGACCCACAGTGCTGGGTAAAGTGCTAAAGGGGGCGTGAGTGGGGAAAAAGGTCCTCACCTGAGACCTCCCTATCTATCCATAGATCAGAGGTCCAGTTCCTATCCCTAAGATCCTACCTCCTTAAATGATAGGAGGGGTGTGGCATGTGCAGTTCACCTGCAGGAAGACCCACCCCCTGAAATCGGTGTGACCAGGGCAAGATCTGTAGATAAGCAGGTGGCAGCTCTGAGAAATACTAAGAGCAAAAACTCCTAACAAGGCAATGAATCGGGGACTGTAGGTGGTGGTGTCTGATTTTGCAGTGGGGCAAACTGAGGCAGAAGGAGGTCACAGAGGAAGAAAAAGCTAGAACTCAAATACAGGTCTCTCACTTCCAAATTAGGTTTCTTCCCATACCATGCTGGTGCAGTACACAAATATGGTCCTGATACCTAATCAGGGAAAGTCGAAGCTGAGAAAGAAAACTATAGGCCAATATCAAAAGTAATGGAGGACGAGGACCAAATGGGGAGTCCCAATCAAATTACTGAGAGATACAGCTAGTGGTCTTATTATCCCCTTCCTGGCAACATACCTGTCCTTGGGTTCTTCCCTTGGGCTTTTGTTCTGTGGGGAAAAAGCCCCCAGTGGTTTCCAGTCAGAGAGGTCAACATCTTGTTCCTTCTTCTCTTTTTCTCTTTCCATCAATTTCTCCTTTTTGGGGGTGTCAGGGGCATCTGGAAGGAAACAGACTGTATTATCACCTAGCTGTAATCCTTGGATGTGTCTCAAACAGCCCTCTTCACAGGAGGCACTTGATAAATGTTCATTGAATGAATTCTCTGCCTCAGTTTCCCCACCTGGGAAATAGGAATGGGGATGTAAGGCAGCCAGGAGAAATCAGACCTAGCTATAGATGGAACTACTCAGCAGACAGAAAGCACCCCCTAGTGGTCACCATGGCTGATGAGGTGAGAGCCGGACTCTGGGTCAATAATGAGGGTGCCCAAACACTGGCCTGGGTAGTGGGGCAGGGCAGGGAAACTGCCTGGTACAAGTACTGGTCACCCTGACTGAAGTCAGGCCTCGTGGGGCTGAGATTCCTGAGGACCAGGGCGCTGGAGGGTGTGGTGACAGGGAGGGGAGAACATTGAAGCCCCAACTGGAAGAGGGTAAATAAACTACCACTCCTGGCACTTGGAAAAATCAGCTCAGAAACACAGCTCTGCTCTCCAGTGCAGGAACCAAAGGGCAGGAGAGGCAGCAAATCTCAGGTGGATTCTCTGCCCAGGCTTCCTCATCGGTAGAAGGAAGGGGCTGGACTAGATGACTGCTGAGGCCTCTTCTGGCTCTGACTCCACAGTCCTGTGATGTGGGAGGTCATCGGCCTCTGAAGCCCCAAGATAAGACGGGGAACCCAGGGTGATAGTATAAAGGACCACGAGGCAGGTTAGCAATTCGGATCCTGCTCCCAGGGAGGGGCAAAGAGGAGATGCCTGAGAGGGAAGCAATTAACTGGCTCAGAAGGCAGAATCTGGGGCTGGAGTCAGGAAGCCCTGAGCTCAAACCCAGCATCAGACACTGAGCTTTGTGACCTCATCTGTAAAATGGGGATAAGAATGCCTACAGCCTCGGGCTGTCTTAAGGATCAGATGAGATATCTGGAAAGTTCCTTTGCAAATTTTAAAGTAGTGTATAAATTCTGGCTATTGTTATTATATACCAGAAAAAGTCAAGCTGGACCACGTAAGAACTGTGGACATCAATTAGGAGAGGAAAATGGGGAGAAAACAGATGGAAAAAGTGGTGTAGGAAGGAAAGAAACAAGCATTTGTTAAGAGCCTACTATGTGCCAGGCTCTGTGCTGAGGAGGGAAGGAAACAAGCATTTATTAAGAGCCTACTATGTGCCAGGCACTGTGCTGAGGAGGGAAGGAAAAAAAGCATTTATTAAGAGCCTACTATGTGCCAGGCACTGTGCTGAGGGAAGGGAAAAAAGCATTTATTAAGAGCTTACTATGTGCCAAGCTCTGTGCTGAGGAGGGAAGGAAACAAGCATTTATTTAGAGCCTACTATTATTTAGAGCCTTCTAATCCCCTCCCTCAAACACACACACACAAACACACACACACACACTCTGTCTCTCTCAAATTTATTTTGGGCAGTTTGTCTGAATTTTTTCTTTGCTCCTATCACACTAGTACAAATCATAGCTAGAATCTGTACAGCACTTTAAGGTTGGCAAAGGACTTTACACATTATCTCACTTGGTTTTCACAACTACCCTGTAAGGCATATCATTCCCATTTTAGAGATAAGGAAATTGAGGCTGACTTGCCCAGGGTGGCAGAGATAGTAAATCTCTGAGTTAGGGCTAAAGCTCTACAGAGCCCTGCAGCTGTCTGCACTCCCCCACGTTCCCTCCCCCTCTGAGAACAGGACCTGTTTTGTCTTCCATCTCCATGGGCCTGCCCCTCAGCATTGGGCCTTGTGAGCATTTAATTAATATTCCTTAATTGTCAGCCCTTTATCCGGGCCTCCCTCCCTCCCTAACCTGTTACTGGAGCTGTTTCAAGACAGTCACACTGACACACGGGGCTTTTCTCTCTGTCTCAACATCCTAAACTCTCTTGTACTAATAAACAATGAAATAATTCAAGGAGGGATTATTAGGAGGAGGGCCAGAGAGAGCCAGGAGCAGATTAAGCTAGGATCGGGAAGGGCCCTCCCCTCCCCAGCCAGGGACCCCTAAAGCTCCACCTTGCATCACAAACTGCACTGGAAATAATGACTCAGGAGGAGGCAGGGAGGGTCACTTAAGGGTGGGTTGCCACTGGGCCCCATCTGTTCTTAATCTTCTCCTGGACTGAAGTCCATTAGAAGACAATAAAAAGCCTAGGCCTAAGAGGCAGGAAGCCCTTATGACTTTTGGCAAAGCATTTCAACTCAATGAGACTCAAGTTTTCTTTTCTTGGAACCTCAGTTTTCTCCATCTTTAAAATGGGGATAAATATACTTCTATTGCCTCTCTCACTAGGCTGTTGTGAGGACGGTGTGATAGAAAAGTTAATGTTACAGCTGTCCACAAAGTAGATAACCAGATCACAAATAATCTATCCCTGGTGTCTTCTGTGGAACCTGGGGAAATTTGTCCCGTATGCCTGAGGGACTCCACAGAGCCAGAACTAGGGATATTTCCACTTAAAAAAAAATGGCAAGGAGGAGAAATGGGCAGGTCAGCAGAGGATAACATGAATATGGGTAGTCTGGCCCCTTCCCCTCAAGCCTAGGGGTGGCCTGTGCCTCCTGTGTGTGTGCCCATTCGCATGTACAAAAATCCATCATCCCTTTGCTAATTATGGATGTGGCAGCTAGGGGCCACAGCAGATAAAGCCCTGAGCCTGGAGTTAGGAAGACCTGAGTTCAAATCCAGTCTCAGACACTTATTAGCTATGTGACCCTGGATCAGTCACTTAACTCTCTTTGCCTCAGTTTCCTCATCTGTAAAATGAGCTGGAGAAGGAAATGGCAAACCACTCCAGTATCTTTACCAAGAAAACCCCAAATGGGGTCATAAAGATTCGGACACAACTGAAAAATGACTGAACAACAGCAACAAATCATAGTTTTTGGTGTGTGACATGATGTACAATGCAAGCATGGATTTCTGTGCCCGTATATGAGCATATGGCCATGCAAATCTCAAAGTGCTTGACTGGTTAGTACTTGGATGGGAATCCAATGTGGAGTACTGAGTGCTATGTGCGGCTTTTCTTGTTTTGTGAGAGGTAGCACGGCATGATGGATAAAAGAATATTAATAGCTAGCATTAATCTACTGCTTTACAAATATTATCTTACTTAATCCCCACAACAACCCTCTATGGTATATTATCCCCATTTTACAGATGAGGGAACTGAGGCAGGCAAAGGGTAAGTGACTCACACAGTAGGTGAGTGTCTGGAGCCAGATTTGAACTCAAGAAGATGAGACTTCCTGTTTCGAGGCCTGGCACTCTATCTACTGCCCTACCCAGCTGCTCACTTGTCTGTGTGTATGTGGCAAAAACAGGGATCTGATACCAACTTCTGGACCAATAAAATAAGTAAATAAGATTGATTCCCCTGCTCCAAAGTTTCTGCAGACCCTTTAAAGGCCTTCTTAAAAGAGTCTGGGGCAGAAGGCCCTAGCCCTGCCAGGGGGACTCAGGATTCTGAGCCCAGGAGATGGTGGGTACACCAAGGGCTTCCCTCACCCAGGAGTCGTTTCCAGTTCTTGATGAGAATTTTGGCCAACGCCACCACCTCCTTATCCAGACAGTGCTTACGGACCCCATTGACAGCAATCCCAATCCTGGTGGTCTGGAAGAACAAAGAGATTTGGGAATAGACTCCAGTCTCTATCCTGGGGCCTACTTGGGGTGAGGCTGGGACAAGTATTTGACAAAGGATACTCATTAAGAGTATCACAAAAACACTCACAAAAACAGCTCACAAAAACAGCTGCTCTCCCTGCCCAATGCCCAGGCATGAACACTGACTTAAGTTCTGTCCCCCAACACTAACCAATAACCAAGATGTGGAACCTTAATATCCCATCTCCAAGCCTTTGCACAGGCCATTCCCACCATGCCTGGAAGGCACTCCCTTCTTATGTTGCCTATTGGAATCCTAATTTTCTTCTAGTCTGGTGCTAAGGGCTACTTCTTGTATGAACCTTTCCAGATCTCTCCAGCTGCTAGTGCTCCCATTCGCCTAAATTTACCTTATATTTACTTCTGTTCTCTCTCAGTAGAATATAAGCTTCTTGAGGTCAGGAGCCTACATTCCCCTGGGAGAAATAAGGGGATTTCTTCTTTGTTTTGTCTCCCTCACACTCAAGCACAAGACCTACCACATATTAAGTGATCAACAAACTTTTCCTGACTGATGAGCATTGATTGAAGGCCTGAGCCCCCAACAATGACCAATAACTAAAGGCCTGACCCCAGCACTCCAAGGCTTGAGGCTCTGTGGTCATCCACCAGACAGGGCTAATAGCAAAAACAATGTCCCTTTAGAAATACTGTCCTGGGGCCAAAGAGTTGGCCTGGGAAGGAGGGTTCTGAGAACAAAAGGCTTCCCAGGCAAAGTCAGGCCCCACATTCTGTGGGGCCAGACTGGGGAAGGACAGGGTGCATTGTAAAAAAAAAAAAAAAATTCAGCCTCTGATCTCCCCTAGAAAGGAGCCTGACTTGGGAGTGCCTGGTTCTGATGCTAATTTATTTCCCTAGGGCCTAGGTTCCCAGGATCCCACCCACAGTTTCTCAACATAGAAAGGGTGCTCATGAATTCCCCCCCACCCCAGAATCTCTCCTATAGGGCCTCCCCACCCAGGCTGTGGGGCACCTTCACCCAGGTTCTCTCCATTAGGGCCCACCAAATAAAAAAATCATGGAGATCACCTTTCCTCCCCCTGCACCCTCTCCCTTTTGTTTCCTACCCAGGCTTTCTCTTATAGGGCCCCCCAAACATGAGATATCTTACAGGGCCCCATTCACCCAGGACCTCTTCTGCAGGGTCTCCCTTCCCAGGATCTCTCCTGCTGCCTCCCACCCCTACCCCATCAGGCTCTCTCCTGCAGGACACCCACCCACCCCTTCCTGGCTCTGTCCCACAAAGCTTCTCCCCCAGGGTCTCTCATGCAGGGTCCCCAAATGTGATCTATCTGACAGACCTCCTTCCCCCTCCCCACTCTTTTTCTCTTGAAAGGTCCCTCCCTCTCCTGCAGGGTTTCCCAACCCAGGTTCTAGCCCTGTTAGAAGCTGCCCACCTGCAGTAACTGGATTGACATCTTGTAGTCATTCAGTTTCTTCAGGAGATCCAGGGCTCCTTCCTAAAGGAGAGCACTGAGTCAGTATTATGTACCCTAACCCCAAATGAATCTCAAATGACCTCTGATACAGACAAGTGAGGTAAAAGTAGAAAGGTAGGGTAAGTGGGAGGGTTCCTCAGTTTCCCCATCATAATAACATTTCTTCACAACAACCTAGTGAGGCAGTTAGAGTAAATGTAATTCCCATTTTACAGGTGAGAAAGCCGGGGCTCAAAGCTGTGTAACATCTCCTGGACTAACAAAGCTAGTGATTTTTCAAGGGTCAGACCTCTAACTCATCTCCAGACTGCAAAATTACACCTGTACTCTCCCATCTAACTTCACTGCTCAACTCCGCTGAAGGGGTTGGATTAGACAGTCTTTGAAGAGAAAGGGGTACCAGGAGGCAGCAACATGATAGCCGTCTCCAAGGATTTGAAAAGCTTATCAAATGCTCTGAGTAGGAATCCTACTTCTAATTCAGGACTAGATCTGCATGACCTTGAACAAGCCTCCCCTGGGCCTGATTCCTCATGTGGCAAAGAAGGCTGTTATAGGACAGTCCCTGAGGGTTTCTTTCCTGCTTTACATCTACGGTGCTGGTTGGAAGTGGGATCTGATGTGTTCTCCCCACAATGCATAGAACCAGCAACAATGCTTAGGAATGGCAAAGGGGCAGATTGAGGGTGAAAGTTAGGGAAAACTTCCCATGAGAGCTGTTTGAGGAAATTGCCTCTCCCCTTTGGGAGGGTTGCAAACAGAAGATATGAACATTTTGTGGAGTGGGGGTTCTTTTTAAGGTCTAAGTCGAATTCAATGGGTTCTATCTCAAGAAATCCCTTCCCAAAGCCATTTTATCCCTGTCTTACCAGAGAGCCACAACAGGGCCACCTCCTTACATCCCAGGAAGAAAAGTCTATAGCCTTAGCTAACCTTGAACCACAGATCCCAGCCCCAAGTATGGGTATGGCTTTCTCTTGCTCTATTTTTTTTTTTGTCTGCCAACCATAACATTCCTGCTGGGCTCCTTGGAACTTACTCTAAGGAGTCTCTCACGGGGCCTCTATCCATTTTCAGCACAACTATCATCAAATACAAGGGCTTAAAAGGAACTTAGAACATATAATAATCACAGCAGAAAAAAACCTTGGGCCACTGAAGTCAGTACTAGGAGAGGTCTTGGAACACAGAATGTCAGAGCTAAGCTGAGGACACAGAGTGATTTTAGGGCCTAACATCAGAGCTGGGAGGAACCTCAATTTCATGTATAAAATGAAAATTCTGGACTAAAGTGATCTGTCTCTCACGGTTCAAAATCTGATAATCCTAGGACCTTAGAGTTCATCCAATCCAGCCCCCTCATTTTTCGGAGGTGGAATCTGAGCCTGAGAGAAGCTACTTGGTCAGTGCCTCTCAAGTCAACTCATCAAGATAATGGCCAAACTTTTCTCAATGTGTATGTCTCATGTGATTTGTACACATGCATGTGCATGATTGCTTCAGTTCACATATGTAGCTGGATTTCAGTGTGTAGGTGACCAGGTAAATTAACAAGTTTATTAAGCAACCATACTAAGTTCAGATCCTTTAGGTACAAGGAGAGATATAAAGTTTAGATGAGACATAATCTATGCCTTCCAGGAACTGGGGAGAGATTCACCCACAGATAGATTAGATATGCGTTATTATTGGTAGAGAAAACTCTCCACCAATAGTTTAACACCATCAATACAATTCAGAGCTGACTAAAGGAAATAAAACGACTCGTCCATGGTCATTTATCCAGTGTCAGAAGCTAGCACTTCCTAGTTTCAAAGTTATCTGTGTCTCGTGTTACAGGATATGTGATGAACATAACGAAGAGGTGTTTTGAAAGTGGGAAATCTAATCTACTGGGAAAAGGTAAAGAGAGGAACAAGGCAGACTTGCTGAAGAAAGGGGCATGAGTTAGGTGATTTGAATAGGAACATGGTTGGGGAGGTCACTAGAGAAATAAGGCTCAATATGGATCATCATGAGTACATGAGTGTATGCATGTGTGCCAGAAAAAGGAGAGAGAGAGAGAGAGAGAGGGGGGGAGAGGGAGAGGGTGAGAGAGAGAGAGAGAGAGAGAGAGAGAGAGAAGGGCCTAGGAGCAATCTACATTGGTTGATACTTAGGGTAAGCTGAGGCAATGATATAACAAGCAGCAATATCTGAATTTTACTCTGGAGCAGTATTTAGCCAATAAAGGTTTTTTATCAGAAAAATGGCATAGCCAAATCTATGAGTAAAGAAGATAATGTTTGGCAGTGGCATAGGGGATGTCTGGGAGGAGGGAACACATGGCTCCATGTCAAATGGATGGCTACGGGAATGTCTTATTCTCTACCATCAACCTGACGGTAAAAAGACCACAAGTCAGACACGGGCTGACGAGTGGAAAAGTAAAGTCTGGGTAAATCTGTGACTGCTGAATTGGCCAGCCCTTTGGAAGAAGCAGAAGCAGAAGCCATGGCCAAGGTAAATCTAACAGTTTATAATAAGACTGATTGAATCCCGAAGACTGTATAAAGCTTGCATTGTACATGGAACACCATTTGGGATTTTCCTAGCACCTCCCCGTTTGGTGGACTGAGATGCTTTCATACTAAAATACCTCCTTTGGGACCAAATCCTTGACCAGTTAATTCTGTGACTTGTAGGGTAGAGCTAAAACTCCAGGCCTCAATTAAAAACTGGGAAATAACCATTGATTATTAGCTGACCACATTGAAACTCACAGAATGCTGGGCTAAAGTCAGAATCACATTCAGATGCCCCCCCCCAGCCTCAATTTCCTTATCTGTAAAATGAGAATAACACTTGTATAGTCTACCCTCACAGGGTAATTGTGACTCTAATAAAGTTCAGATCAAAGTCAGTTAATAATTATTATTCCGTCCCACCCACCTGGATCACGTGGCATTTTCTTAACCAGGACTTTGCTTCATTTCCCCCCATTTGATTTCATGTTTTATTCAATTAAAACAGTGGCCAGGGTGTCCTCAAGAAGGCAGAGAGACCTAGGTACAGGTCCAACTCTAACACAGGCTGGCCTGAGTAACTGAGAGCCCTTAAGCTCAGATTGTACATTACAAAGCAGCTAGGTCTTGGCTTTAGAGTGGGGTTTCCACATAAGGATTTCTCCAAACAGATGAAACCACTGGCCTCAGCAGTGAACACCCCCTCCCCCCTCCAAAAAATCCTCACAACGTGTGTCTATATAGGTATGTTTACATATGCATAGGGCACTAATAGATTCTACACGTACAAAAAGTCTCTATTCTCAGGGTACTTACAATTCTAGTGGGAAATATGGTCTACTGGGAAGTAAATACAAGGTAATTTAAAGAAGGGCTGAGCATTCCCACCTGAAGATATCAGGAAAAGCTTCAGATTACACTGAGCTTTGAAGAAAGGGAGCAGGGAGTGCATCCCAGGCCCTCTATGAAGGAAAGGGAAGATCACTTCTTTTGGCTGGCAGAGAGGGCATGAATGGGCAGTACATTGAAATAAATACAGACCCACTAATCCCCCCCCCCCATTTTACAGAGGAGTAAACTGAGGCTTGAGAAAGTGACCCATAATAAACCGCACAACTCTTTAAAGCTGTTTTTCCAGGGCATCGAGATGGGGCACAGCCACCTCTGTGGAGGGCCTTTAAATAAATGTCAGGACATGGAGTCTCCACTCAGAGAGAGCATTTCAGCAGGATTGTGGGTGGGTGAGAAGCCAGGTTGCAAGCTGAAAGGCCAAGGAGTGATGAGAAGGCAGAGGCAGCCAGTGTAGACACACTTTCCTAGGAGTCTGGCAGTGTTAGGGAAGCCAGGAGAAAAGAATTTGGCGATCAGAAGTGCCCTAAAGGGAGACGACCTCCCAGCTCGGATTTTCCTATTTTCTAAATGACTGCTGCAGACGAGGTGGGTGAGAAGGCGGGCTTGCGCTAGGCTAAGCTGGATCGGGGGAGGTGTGTACGTGTGTGTATGCGAGTGTCTGTGTACGTCTGTTCCCACAAACAGCCGACTTGGAGCCGGAGCTGCAACGTGGTACAATTCTGGTCTTATTACTATGGGAATCTTCCCCCTCCTTTCTCTTTCCAGGCTCCACAGCAGACCCCACCCTCCGTGCTGGAAGCCTGAGTGGGTGCTGACACGTAGAGGAACGGGGGCGAGGCTAAAGGATTCCCAGCCCCTCCTGGGGACCTCGAAGAAACTGACAAAGAGGGAGTTCCCGCCTTGGCCGAGCTGCCCCAAGCTCGCAGCCCGCAGCCAAGCGAGATCCCACCCCCTTCCCCCAAAGAGGAGGGAGGACCGCTAGGGCCCCTGGACCCAGAGACCTCTCGGTTGGTTCCGCCCCGCCCCGCCTCGCGGAGCCCCCAGCTCGGCCCCCGGCCCGCTCCGCCGCGGCCAAGTTTGTTTTGGCTGCGTGAGCCGAGGCAAAGAGCAGATGGAAAGTCAAACATTAACTCCCAGCTGGGCCGGGCTCAGCTCCCGCTCTGTCTGGCTCCAAATTTGGGAGGGGAGAGGGGGAAAGAAAGGGAGTGTGTGAGTGTACGTGTGTGCATGTGTGCGTGTGTACGCGCGGCTTGGAGGTGGGGGAAGGGCCAGGCTCACTTCCCCTAAAGGAATCTCAGTCTCCCCTTTCCCTCCGCAACCCCTCCCCCCAGCTCGGCCCCAGCCCCTCCCCCAGCCTGGCTCTCCACACCCCTCCCCCCAGGGACAGAAACTTTCTTCCTGCTTCCCCGCGCCTGCTCCAGCCTCTCGGGCGGGCGGGTCGGAGCCGCCTGGCCCCGCGCCCGGCCCGGCCAGGGCCTCCCCCTCCCCCCCCCCCCCCCCCCCCCCCTAGGACGGGGCTGGGGCCCCGATCGGGCAAACCAAAACTGCCCTTCCCCTCCTCGGGCCTTCCCCCCCCCCCCACCCCCCAGCCCCGGACTATGGCCCCCGGCCCAGAGCCCCGCCCAGGGCCGGAGCCAAGGGCTAGTTTCGGAGCTAAGCCCGCGGGCCCCTGCCCCCTTCTCCACTCCCCCTAGTCCCTTCCCGCCGCACCTCCCCTTCTCCTTCCCCCTCCTCCCATCCCGATCCGATCCAAACCAACAAATATTTATTAAGCGCCTACTCCAGGGGCCAGGCCCTGAGCTACAGGCTGGGGGCTGGGGAGGGGGTAACAAAAGCCAAACAAAGTCCTTGCCCTCCGGGGGCTTCCATTCTACGCCGCGCGCGCCCTTTCTCCCGCCCAAGCCCCTGCTCCCATCTTCCCGCGCCTCCGCTCCCTGGCCGCTCCCTCCCCCCCCCCCCCCACCCCGCCACGAGGGCAGGGAAAGTTTCCGAAGGAAGCCCGCGCCCCCTCCCCGGCGCCCGCCCGAGGGCCGGGAAAGTTTGCGGCGCGCGGCTCCCGGGCCGCGGGGAGGGGCGGGGTCCGGGGGTCCCGGGGCGGCGGCGTGGCGGGGCCGGGGGCAGCGTGCGGCGCGGCGCAGGGCATGGCAGGGCAGGGCAGGGCAGAGGAAACAGGGTCTCTGCGCTGCTCCGCTCTGCTCTGCCCGGCGCCGCTCTCCTCCTCGTCCTCCCCCGGCGGCGGCGGCGGCGGCGGCGGCTCCGGCGGTGGCTCCCTCCTCGCGCTGCCCGGCGGCCTCACGTCGGGGCGCTCGCGCTCCTGCTCCAAGCCGGGGCCCCGGGGGCGGGCAGGGTGGGGGGGCTGCCCCCCGCCTAACCCAGCCCGCGCTCACCGTGCTCTCTCTGGACACCATTTTATCCAGTTTCTTGGCGATTCTCAGCAGCTCCTCTTCCTGCCCCATGCTGGCTGTTGGGAGCCGGGGGGAGGACGACGGCGCGGCCCGGGCCCGGCCGGGGGGGTCCTCTGCCTCCGTCGGGCTCCCGGGTCGGTGGCTGAGGCTGACAGCTCAGCACCGACACCCAGCGAAGGGGGCGGGGCGGAGGCGGGGCCGCGAGGGGCGGGACTCCGCGGGCCCATTGGGCTACCCCGCCGCAGCCCCGCCCCCGCCCCGGCCTGCGCGAGGGGAGGCTAATTATAGGCTTCAAGGACTAAGGAGGGCAAAGATTGCAGCCGGCCCCGCGGGCCGCGCGGGAGGGGCGCGGAGGCGCCGAGCAAAGACCCTACCCCGCGCAGACCCTGTCCCGCGCCCCTTCTGGGAAGCTGGGAGGTCGCGCGTTTGGGGCTGGAAGGAGCCTGCGAGAGCATCTGTCCCGAGGTCCGTGGAAAGACCTCGAGAGCCCCGTGCACTTAGGGAGGAAAAAATTCCACCTTTATTTCCTTTGCGACCCTATGGATTTATCTTATGCATCTAAAATTATTCTAAGAGGTCCAAAGGTTTCACCAGACTGCCTGAGGGGTCCAAGATGCAGACTCCCCTCTGAATCTGGGGGTCCAGGACACACACCCCCTCTGAATCTGGAAGTCCAGGATGCACACATCCCACTGATTCTAGGGGTCCAGGATACACACACCCCACTGATTCTAGGGATCTAAAATACACACCCCTGATTTTAGGGATCCAGGATATATACACCCCTAATTCTAGGGGTTCAGGATACACACAACCCTGATTCTAATGGTCCAAGACATACACACAGATTCTAGGGGTCCAGGATACACATGCACCTACCCCTCTGATTCCAAGGTTGCAGGATATACATCCCCCTCCTAATTCCAGGGGTCCAGGATATACATACCCCTGATTCTAGAGATCCAGGATATACCCCCACCCCATTCTAGGGGCCCAGGATACACACACAAATCCCTAATTCTAGGAGTCCAGGATACACACACTCCTCTGATTCTAGGGGTCCAAGAAACATACACACAAACACAAAAGCACTCTTATGGTCTAACACTCATTTTCTAGTTGAAATCTAGTGGTGGAGGTAGGCTTAGAACCCAGATCCTCTGCCTAAATGCATCCTTCTTTCCTAACCCACCTGGCCCCACTCAGCACAATAGCCCATCTATAGTAGTCTTTGTACAATCATCCTGTGAGCTGGAGAGTGCTGGATGTTTTCATTGACTGTGAACCTTCTGTAGGATTTAAAGGTGGAAGGGACCCTGTAGATCTAGTCCACAGTCCCTCTGCCCCATTTTAAGACATCAGGCACAAGAGGCTATGCCTGAGGTCACACTAGGCTGTCTACCACTATGTGCAGATTTGTGAGATTGCATAGAATCCTTCAAAACTGTGGCGATGGGACCCAGGCCTAAAGGGGGCGGGGCATGTTAGTGTGGAAGATAGCATGGGAGTCAGAGGACCTGGGGTCACTAGCTTTACCACATGTTACTTGTGTGACCACTTCTCTTGCTTTAGTGTCCCCATCTATGAGTTGGGCCAGATGACCTCTATGGAAATGCAAAAAATCACAGGAGTCAGGGCTGGCTATGCCCTTTGGGTAGATGTACCCAGGTCTGAATAAATAGAAAGCCCTACCACTTTGCTGGCTTCTGTTACATCCCCTATTATAATAGCCTGGGCCTGGAAGAGGCATCTTGGCAGACCCTGGGGAGGCCCATTCTGCCAACAGTTGTTTGGGATTCCTAACGGGGGAAAAAAAGCACCATGTTTCCCTTTATTTAGGTCTTTCTCTGTCCTTAACCTGGGCTGCTCATCACAGAACTATGGTAGAATGTTAGAGCTAGAAGGGCTTAGAACATAGATTATGATAACCAAAATAAACCTTAGAGCTTAGAACATAGAAGGTCAGAGCTGGGAAGGACCTCAGAACACAGAATGTCAGAGCTGGGAGAGAACTTACATCAGGAGTTCTCAAAGTGTGGTCCTGAGACCCTTTCCCAGTGTCCATGTGGTCACATAATAATACTACGATGTTTTCATTTCTAATATAGTAAATGTCAACTGAACACACATAACCAAAAGCTCTTCAGGGTTCTATCATTTTTAAGAGTTTAAAGTCCTGAGAACAAAAATGTTGAGAACCATTGTCTCAGGCAATAAACTATCAGAGCTGAGATTAACTTTAAAACACAGAATGTCAGAAGTGGAGGTGACTTTCCAGACCATCCAGTCTAACCCCATATTTTTAGATGAGGAAACTGAGTTCAGAAAGAAGTCTTTTGCCCTAAGTCACACTTCAAGTTAGAGTCAGGGACTGAGAATCTCAGCCTTCTGACTCCTGATGGTCCAGTGCTTATAATCCCCACACCTCTCTCTCTATCATTGTAAGAAAAGAGGGTTTCCAAGAATCTATAGACAGGGGGATCTGTATATGTATAGAAGGGCAGGAGTTGGTGAAAGTTTCCAGAGTATATCCTCTCCCCTTTACCCTCATCAATGGGGAGGATGTGAAGCCTGTGGATGGAAAAGACCAGGTCCCTTCCACCCTCTGGTCCCTTCAAGATATCAGTGATGGCAATAAATGAAATTACCACAATTTACTAAAAATAAAAATGATAAATCCTTTATTCAAAATCAGTGAAACAAAAAGTCTGAGATGAACAACATAAGAGAGTGTCCCCTAGAGTGCCTCTCAGAACCACCGAGCCAGTTGTATCTACAAGGGAAAGTGGTGCAATGACCTAGGCCCCTACATCACGTCCACACTCTCCTAATAGCAGGGTGCTGCCCCATCAGGGTCCCCTCCTATCTTTTGTTCCCCCTTTCAGGAGAATTTAAATGTTCCCCGAGAGCTCCGGGAGATGGGTAAGCCTTTAAGCTCCCAAAGGATTTCTCATGGTAGAATACTGGACTCTGGGAGAGGCATGGGGAAGAGAGCTTTTTCTGTGTGGCAAAACCCTGCCAAGATACTGCCCCCAGATATATATACACCCACAAATACCTCTTCCCTTTCCTTCCTCCTTCCAGGCAAGAGAACTGAGTTGGTGAAATCAGAACTGGCTTGAGGGGAAACAGGGTAGACAGAAAGGCTTACCCACATTTCCCTACTTTCCCTTTCCCTTTTCTTCCTTTCCCTGATCTGAGCACTGGGGGAAACATCTTCCTATTTTCTGCAGTGGGTGACAAAACTCTGGCTTTGTTTACCCAACCCTAGGTAACCCTTCTGTCCGGTAACCCCATCCTTGCCCCCTCCTCTCCCCTTCACCTACACTGTCCCATAGCCAGAGTTCAAGAACTAGCCCTAGAGACAGCCTAGCCTGGATAATCTGTGAGTTGAGATGGCTCTCCCTTGGGCCTCATGAAAAAGACACAATCCCTACCTTCTGGACACTATAAGCATTCTTATGTAAACTTGAGGGCAGAGACTGAGTCCTCTGTGTAAGGTCCAGCACAAAGAAAGGGGTCAGGAAACGTTTGTGAAATGAATAAATGTTGGGGAAAATATAGCCTGGCCCTGAGAGGAGCAACCCCCATATTTCATGGGGGTAGATGTGGTCCTTGGAGGAGGGGGGTTGGTGTAGAGTACATTAGGTGAGGGTCTGGCATAGCAAGTTCCAAGTCCTAGCCTTGAATCCACTGCCAAAGGATTGGCAAAGAAAAAGGGCCAAGACTAGTCTCTTTAGTTGGGATTGTCACACTGGTGACAGTATTGAAACAGAAATAGTGACCCAAGGATGGGACGCGGAGGGGGGGGGGGGGTCCTGGACACAGCTGGAAAGCCGACTGCAAATCTTCCCAGTGTGTCCTTCCCAACTGCCACTGACTCAGAATGACCCCAAGTTTGAGTGAGTCCTGTGCCAGGAGGTGGTCTGCAGGAAGAATTTAGGACCAAGAAAGCCCCTTGGATCCTCTGAGCTCACCACAGATCCAAGTGCCAGCTAAAGATCTACTTTGATGGGGATGGCCCAAGCCCAGCCCGGGCACCGTACTGGAGGGGGGGGTCAGTCTTGTGAAAGTTTCACAGAACTGGCCAAGTGGAGGCCAGCTTTGGAGCCATCCACTTCAGTGACACCATCCTGGGGAGGAGAAATTTTGATGAACCGAAGTTGCAGCTTCCTGCCGCCCACCTCCCAAACCCACTGGTTTCTGATAGTCACTCTGGGCCCAGAAGTGAGGAGAGTAAGCCGGCACCCCAGGCAACCCCTGCTCTCTCTAATTCACACATATATAACTGGGAAAGTTCCAGGAGAATCCTGGTGGATTGAGCTCCAGCCAGTCAAACTCCCTTATAGCTCTGGCTTGGGGTGCTCTGAGGTCCTGGCTCTCCCCTCTTCTTGTTTTTCCCAGGTCAAGCATAGCTTACCCAGCTCTGCTCATCCTCAGTGTATGGAGCTACACTCACTTCTCCCTGAGAGAAGGTGGGAGGGGATCGGGTGTCCTCAATCCGGCTGTCTGTCAGGGACTTGGTTCTTTTTGATTTCCCCTGGGACTGGCTGGGAAGGGGGATCTGTATATGTATAGAAGGGCAGGAGTTGGTGAAAGTTTCCAGAGTATATCCTCTCCCCTTTACCCTCATCAATGGGGAGGATGTGAAGCCTGTGGATGGAAAAGACCAGGTCCCTTCCACCCTCTGGTACCCAACCCAATACCACAAGCTCATGTCTCCAACACCCTTAGCCGATATCATCAATAGCCATGCCCAAACCTGGATCCCCCATCCCCAACCCTCCTTAAGACCCTGAACCCAACTCCAAAACCCTCAATCCTCAGTCACACCTGTGCCCTCACCCCACACTCTCAATACCATAACCCCACCTTCCAACAATCTATCCTTAACCCCAAAACAGAATGACAGAATTTTAGATCTGGAACCATAATAACTGCTGACATTTCTACACTTCTTTAAGGTTTGCATTTCATCCTGATCACAACCCTGTGAAGTAAGTGCTTATTATCTTTGTTTTACTGATGCGGAAACTGAGGCTTAGTGCATTTAATTTGCCCAAGAAATTTCTGAGGCAGATCCAGGGCTTGATGCATTATATCAAGCTAGAACAGACCTTATCAGTCACCTAGTCCAACCCATAGCTCCAGAGGGATTCCCTGCTACAACACCCACAAGAGATACCCTCCCTCCCACGGCTGCCCAGTCCCTTATGGATGGTTCTCATTGTCATGAAGTATTTTCTTGGATCAATCCCAGATTTGTCCTGTTCTTTGCTCCTGGTTCTGCTCTCTGAGGTCAAAGGGAATAAGACTAATCCTTCTCCCATGTAATGACTACCTTTCCAATACTTGAACACAGAGTTCAGGTTGCCCCCTGAGTCTTTCTCTTCCCCAGGAGAAATATCCCCTGTTCCTTTAGCAGATGCTCTCACATAATGGAGAATCAAAGCCCTTTGCCCCCCCCCCCCCAATTCCCTTGTGGAGGCTCTCGAGTTTTTCATTGCCCTCCTTAAACTATGGTGCTCAGAACCAGACCCAAAACAACAAACAGTTTAATCTCAAATTCCAGATTCTCAGTCACTCTAGTCCCTGACTTCAACCCCTAACAACTGGACCATATACTCCCAACACACATCTTTACTCATTCCAATTTCTGGCCTGCCCCCCCATCCTCACCCTCCCCATACCTTGTTCCTCACAAAAAAATAAAAGCTTCACTAGAATTCATACCGACACAGCTCTTCTGGCCACAGGCCCAGGGGGCAGCTGCCTGACTGCGGGGGTGTCTTCCAGGCTTCGACCGCTTCGGCGGTAAGACCGAGTGCTCTCTGAGCTAGAACATGAGAAGGGGGCAGATACTGGAAATCCTCAGGCAGGGCCAGATCCTTTAGAGTCACAATGTGGAGGGATGGTTTAAGGGTAGGGATGGGGTTCATTACGGGAGCTGGGGTCATAGCCTGGGATGAACAGCCCCTAGCAGGCTGGGGTGGCCGTAACATTATCCAGGAATGCCTGGTGAAGGCAAACAGGGAGGGAGACAAGCTTATATTGAGGAGTGTTCTGTGACACCCCCTCCCCAGACACAGGAGAAGGAGGTCACACATGGCCTTCTACCTCCTCTTCTTGTGTCACTGACTTTAGAGGTCCTCTAGTCCAGGGGTGGGGAACCTGTGGCTTTAAGGCCACATGTGGCCTTCTAGGACCTTGGTTGTGACTATTTGACTGAGTCCAAGTTTTACAGAACAAATCCTTTTATTAAGGGAATTTGTTCTGTGAAGTTTGGATTCAAAGGGCCACCCTTGAGGACCTTGAGGCCACAGGTTCCCCACCCCCCGACTAATCCACTCATTTGACTAATCCACTCATTTTATAGAAGAGGAAACAGAGGCCCATAGAAATGAATTAAATTTGTCCAAGATATAACAGAATTCAAATCTTTGCACCTCCTCACTCCATTTTTTAAATAGTATCTTATTTTTTGCCCGAGTTACATGTCAAGAAAATTTTTAGCATTCATTTTAACAAGATTTTGAGTTCCAATTTTCTACCTCCCTCCCCTCTTCTGAAAATGGCAGGCAGTTTGATATAGTTTATACATGTGCTATCATGTTAAAATATTTCCATATCAGTCACAGTTTTGAAAGAAAAAACAAGATCAAAAGAAAAAAAAAAGCCACGAGAAAGAATAAAGTAAATGAAAAAAATATGCTTCGATCTGCATTCAGAGGCCAGAAGTTCTCTCTCTGGATGCGGATGGCATTTTTCATCATGAGTCTTTTGTACTTGTCTAGGATCATTGTGTTGCTGAGAAGAGCTGAGTCAGTCATAGATGATCGTCACACAGTGTTGCCGATACTGTCCTGGTTCTGCTGGCCCCTCTCTCTGCCCATGTAACCCCTCTCCAGTCCTTCTCTTGTTATCTCCCCATGACGTGATGTGGTATAGTGATATAGAACTCAGGAAGACCTGAGTTCAGATCCCACATCTGACTTGGAGTAACTGACCAAAAGCAAGATATAACTCTGAACTCCTCTCTTTCTTTCTTTCTTTCTTTCTTTCTTTCTTTCTTTCTTTCTTTCTTTCTTTCTTTCTTTCTTTCTTTCTTCCTTTCTTCCTTTCTTTCTTTCTTTCTCTCTCTCTCTCTCTCTCTCTCTCTCTCTCTCTCTCTTT
>NW_027187400.1:9678795-9703944 GCF_028583685.1 Petaurus breviceps papuanus | reverse complement strand
TCTCTCTCTCTCTCTCTCTCTCTCTCTCTCTCTCTCTCTCTCTCTTTTTCTTTCGCAATCAGGGTGAAGTGACTTGCCCAGCTAGACACAGTTAGTAAGTGTCTGAGACTGGATTTGAACTCACATCTTACTGACTCTGTCTATCCACTGTACTACCTAGCTGCTCCAATCTCTAAATCTCTAATACTGGTACTTCCCACTTCCTAGGACTGCTGTGAGCTTCAAAGGAGGATTGTGGAAACCTCAAAACACTGTATGAATACCAGTGATCAACCTTACAATCTCTGGCACTCCACTTGGAGTTTCCTGGAGTACAGACTGACTACTGACCCCCAGCTCAGAAGGAGAAAAAGTTAAGGACTTCCTTCTACCCAGGGGTTTGGACACTGATGTCCCTTTGTAGCTGGACTTCAATGGATCATCCAAGCTATTCCTCTGACTCCAGGCAGGGAAAATTAAACAAATTAGAGTTAAATTTTTTTCAGACTAGGCAACAGAGGCCCAGTGAAATTAATTGCCCAAGGTCACACTGTGAGTAAGTGGGTCCTCACCTACCTGAACCTGACTGGAGGAAGTTGCTCAGGAGAGGTGGCCCCTGAGGGTGGGAGAGGATGAGCTGTCCCTGAGGGCTCCCATAGGTTTTCCTCCGAGCAGGCCTCTGGCTGGCCTGAGACTCGGGGACCTGAGGAGCTGCAGCTGGTTGGCCGGGCAAGAATGCTTTCTGTGGGGCTGGAGATGCTGGAGGTGGATGGACTGAACACAGATGGAGACTCCAAGGATACAGGTGGCTCTGAGCCTGGGCTGAGAATTTCTGGGCCATCTGTAATAATGATGATGATGATGTTTCATCCTTTAGCAAACAGATTACTGTGACTCAAAAGTAGAATATGCCCCCCCCCCATGTCCTATTTTCTTTCCTTGCTATCACAAACACAAAATGCTGACTAAATGCCACCACCAAATACCCTGGAACTGGCAGTAGCTTATAGACCACCAGTCTTGTTTCCAGCCCAGCTCTGGACTCAGAATCCAGGGAAGCAATCACCATGGGCTTGAAGCAGCCTGGCAGCTGCTTCTGAGGAAGCTGTACCCACAGCTACTGAAGGCCCAGAAAAGACAATTCCTACCACCAAAGTCCTTGACCCTGTCAAATGGATCAACATCAGAACCTGGTATGATTTTATATGTGGAAATAGAACGAAGATCCTGCTGCCCCCTAAGGACCATGGGACCTTTCAGCTGAGACCTACTTCCTACTATTATCTGAGCTCTTTCAGAGCAGGGACCACCCTCTGGCTGTGTGGGATGAATGAGCATGGAGGTTCCAAGATGACAGTGAGGTTGTAGAACTGGGAGATGGACTTCTCCAGATTTCACCAGCATACTCCCAAGTGGGTACCTTTCCCTTCCTCCACCCCCAAACACTTTTCAGTTTACCTTTCCATTTTCCATGCATGTGTTTTCTTCTCCTATTTGAGGGCAGGAACTGTCTTCCTTTCTGCTTGTGTTTGTACTGTGAAGGCTTAGTAAAGTGCCTCCCACGGAGAAAGCATTTAATAAATGCTTGTTGCCTAGCCTGGCCAAGCTCTTAAAACCCTTCTTGCTTGGACTGATTTATCTATCCAGTTCTAATCTCGGTCTCTGTCTCTCTGTCTCTTCTCTCTCTCTCTGTCTCTCTCCCCAGAGCTTCAGGCCTGCACATGAATTGCCTACTGAACATTTTGACTTGGATGTCCCATAAGCATCTCAAGTCAACATGTTGAAAACGACTAGCTGTCTTCTCCCCCAGTCCCTACTTTGTTGAGGTCACCACCTTTCCATCACCCAGCTTTTCAACTTCAATCATCCTTGGTTCTTCCTTCTCATTTGTCCCCCATATGCAATCAGTTACCCAAATATGCCTTCTCTACCTCCCACAATATCTCTTGTGAATGGCCCCTTCTTTCTACCCACATGACCACAACCCTCATCTGCCACCTTATCACCTCTCTGCTGGATGGCTGCAATAGCCCACTGACCGATGTCCCTGCCTCAGGTCTCTCCCCACTCCAGTCCAATTTCCACTTAGCTGCCAAAGTCACTTCCTAAAGTACTCATAACTCCTCCACTCAATAAACTCCCCTGGCTTCCTATTGATTCTAGGATCAAATGCGGACTCCTATGTTTGACATTTAAAGCTCTTCTTATCTTTCCATATGACTCCCCTCCACATGCTCTAAATACAGACATATTGGCCTACATTCCATCTCCTATCTCCAGGCCTATCCACTAGCTCTCACCTATGCGTGTTGTTATCCTGACCTTTACCTCTTAAAATTCCAAGTTTTCTTCAAGGGTCAGATCTAGTGCCACCTTCTGGAACTCTTTCCTGGCCCACCCACCCCCTCCCCATCTGCTAGGGCTTTTCCCTCTAAGGCAGGGGTGCTTCTTGTGCTAGATGAAGCTAGGCAGCAGAGTGGATAGAACACTGGGCCTGGAGCCAGAAACACTGGAGTTTAGATCTTGCCTCAGATACTTATTAGTTATGTGACCCCAGGCAAGTCACTTAACTTCTGTCTGCCTCAATTTCCTCACCTGTAAAGTGGAAATAGTAATAGCTGACCTCTCAGCGTTGTTGTGAGAATCAAATGAGATATTTTTAAAGTGCTTAACACAGTGGCCTAAATGGTAGATGCTTAAAACATGCTTATGCTCATCCCCTCCCCTTTATTCCCATGGACCCCGCCTTGGCAATCTGGTGATATCTACGGACCCTTTCTCAGAATGATGTTTGTTGCCTATATTCACAATCGAAGGAAGTCTTAAGTTTCAGTTAGAGGTTAATCAAAACAAGGATGTAATTTTGTTCCAATTTGATTTCACATACTCTCTGAAATCCATTCATGTTTACCTTGTATCCATCTTTACCCACCAGTTAGAATGTAAGCTCCTTGAGGGCAGGAGCAATTCTGGTTTTGTCTTTTGTAACTTGGCACAATTCCTGGTACATCCTAGGTGCTTAATAAAAGCTCATCTGGTTTTGGGGCTATCTCTTGATAACTGCTTAAATGCTTACATGTGTATGCAAACATTTCACCAAGTACTGTTGGAGGAAAGTCTCTGATGTCCTTATCATGTAAACAGTAGGTAACTGAGCTATCTCCCTCTGTTCCTTTCCGTGAGTCATACTGGAAGAAGGACATGGATAAATTGAAAAGGCCAACAGGGTGGTAACAGGAGGGACCGGAGAGCAGGCCACGCAAGGATCAGCTGAAGGAAAAGGGAGATGATCAGCTTGGACAAGGCCCAGGGAATAGGACAGCCGTGTTCATGTTATCTGCAAGGCTGTTAAATGGAGAAGGGATTACACTGGCTCTTTTTGGCTCCAAAGGGCAGAACCAGGAGCAATGCAGCGAAGCTGCTGAGAGGCAGGGAAGGCCTGGTACAAGAAACAAGCTGTGTGGCGTGAAATGCGCTCCTGATCACTGGAGGTCTTTGAGTAAAACTGACAGCGCTGCTCCAGTCTCCAGCTTCAGAGGTCTTTTTCTAAGACCTCAGATTTTAGACTTCCAAATTCTTAGATTTTGTCCATTATACCAGCACTTGGTATAATGGTGATACTGCACAGATGTACCCTATGATGAACAACGCCTATCGATAAACTAAGTCGCTTTTCTCCTTGCTGGCGTCTTAGCTCCTGCTAGCATGTGGGCTTCACAGGGGCAGGGGCTAGGACTTATCAAGACTTGCATTTCCCCCTCCCCACCCAACTAACCAACTGTGGGGGAGCTCTGTACACAGTAGGCATTTAAGACATGTTTGTTGTGTTTGTATTGGTCTTCCCAAAGATCCCTAGATAAAGAGATTTAGAGGGCAAAGATTGTGTCTTCTTCAATTCAGCAAACATGTATTAGGGCTTGCTGGTTCAGGATGCTGAGGACAAGAAAGCTAAAATGCCACAAATAGCTTAAACCATCCCATTTTCTCATCTCCCCCACAGAACTGATCTAGAGGTGGGCACTCAGCAAATACTTATTAACAAGGGGAAAAAACCCCCATGCCCAAAGTTGGGAAATGAGCAGTCCCTTCCCCAGCATGCAGAAGGGCACTCCTCTGGGAGCAAGGGCAGGCAGCCTTACCTCCACTCCCAAGGGCTATCCGGCCTTGGGAGGAGGTTCGGGAAGGGCTCTTGATGGGCAGAGGGGGAGGGAGCTCTTCTGGGTGGCTTCTTCTGTTGTTGGCCTGGGTGGGGCCCAGGCTGACGATGGTTTCATAGGTCTTGTTGCTTATGTCCAGACCTGTACAGCCCCATCGGGGCCTAGCTGGGGCTGGGAGCTTGATGTGGCAGCGCTGGAAGAAAAGAACCAGTGAGCCACAGAATGTCAGAGGTAGGTGACCAGTGAGTAGAGGCTGTCTGGGACAGGTGGAGGCCCTTAGAACACAGAATGTCAGAGCTGGAAAAGGCCTTAGAACAGAGAATGTCAGAGCTGGGAGGGCCCTTAGAATACAGAATATAAGAGTTGGAAAAGGCCTTAGAACAGAGAATGTCAGAACTGAGGGGGCCCTGAGAACACAGGATGTCAGAGCTGGAAAAGGCCTTAGAACAGAGGATGTCAGAGCTGAGGGGGCCCTTAGAACACAGGATGTCAGAGCTGGGAGAGCCCATAGAAAATAAGATGTCAGAGCTGGAAAAGGCCTTAGAACAGAGAACGTCAGAGCTGGGAGGGCCCTTAGAACACAGAATGTCAGAGCTGGAAAAGGCCTTAGAACAGAGGATGTCAGAGCTTAGGGGGCCCTTAGAACACAGGATGTCAGAGCTGGGAGGGCCCATAAAACATAAGATGTCAGAGCTGGAAAAGGCCTTAGAAAAGGGAAGGGAGGGCCCTTAGAACCCAGGATGCCAAGGCTAGGAAGGCCCTTAGAATCCAGGATATCTTACAAACCTGTTCAGTCTCCATGATCTTCCCTTCTGAACAATCTCCTGTCTTCATTTTTCTGCCTCCTACTACTTCACTCCTCCTCAAACTGTTCTTCATTGCCATTGCAATCTCTCACCCTCCATGCCTCCCTCCCCCCACCCAGCAAGTGCTGACCTAGTTAACCAATTCAACCATGCAAGGCCTTTCTACCCTTGAATCCTGTTACCCTTTGTCCTCCTGCCAATGCTCGATCCTGGGCCAGTCCTGCCACCTGCCTCATCCATTCCTAAGCAACTGGACACGGTTGGAGGAAATCATGAAACCATGCCACTACAAATTTACATGAGCCAATCTCATTTGGGCCCTCACTGTTAACATGACAATCTGTTTTATCCTTCCTGAGATGACTCTATCACAGATATCAACTACTTCTAACCTTCTCTCCCTGGAAGCATCCTCAACCACCCCTCTTGGCAAATGACCTTGCCTTTCGATTAACTCAGAAAATTAAGGTGATTGGGATGGTTAGTGGTGCAGTGAATAGAGCACTGGCCCTGGAGTCAGGAGGACCTGAGTTCAAATCCAGCTGCAGACACTTAACACTTACTAGCTGTGTGACCTTGGGCAAGTCACTTAACCCCAATTGCCCTGCCTTCCCCCCTCCAAAAAGAAGAGAAAAAGAAAATTAAGGTGATCCATTGTGTGCACCCTCTACCCTGCCCTATTTTAAACACAAGAACCTCTGCAAGCCTTCACCTGTCTTCTTTCCTGCTCTTTCACCAAGACTAACCCTCCCCCTTGTACACTGGAGACATTTCCCTCCCTATTGGTTCCCTCAATGTATTCCCATATGGCCTGTTTGTCCAGGTCTATCACCCTCCCAGCTCCCCTTTTCTGTGTGTGATCCATTTGCCCACATCCCTATGAATATATGGTATCTAAGCCAAATATATTTAGACATCGACAATACACACTATCTGTGTTCAACTCCTTTGGCACTGCCCAAAAACATGCTGAGTTTCCCTCTCCCACATCCCCCAATCCTTGGATAACTTTCACATGATTCTGTGTGATAGTAATGGCAATTAAAGATTCCACTGTATTGGCTTGGTTTTCAAATTGATTGTGTTAAAACCCAGAGCTTGTTAATCCCACCTGTGGGATGGACTTTTTGATGTGAAAAGAAAGTCCTGAACTGGGAGGAGCTGGTGATGTAGATTTGGAGAGACAAGAGAGAGGTGGGAGATCTTTTTGGAAGCAGCACCTCGTGGAGAGAGAGAGACTAAGAGAATTGCTGGTGGCCGCTTTGAATTGCCCTGGACTTTTGAGACCTGCCCCCTGAGCTGCCAAGGACTGAGGAGACATGGCTGTTTTGCTGGTACTTTGTCTGTCTGTTTTGATATTCTTTTGCCAGATTTGTCCACTGGTGAAAGACAGTCCTTTTGTTGAAGAAGTCCTGGAACCTGGCTGTTCACTAAGAAGCCCGGAGACTGTCCTGCAGACAGAGAGTGAATACTGTCCACTGATGAAGGACAGTGCTGTTGTTGCAGGGGTCTGGAGACTGTCCTGCAGACAGAGTGAATACTGTCCACTGGTGAAGGACAGTGCTGTTGTTGCAGGGGTCTGGGAGCCTTTCTGTTGGTTCAGAAGCCCTGAAGAAGGATTTTCTTGTTGTATGTTTACAGAAATCCTGGGAGAGGGCTTTGCTAATGTGTTCAGGGGTTCTAGGACTGTTCTACAGACAGAGGATAAATTCATGAAGGGATTGGCAATGTATCTTATGGCCTTGCTAAGCCTTGTCTCCCCAGGAACTAAGATTGCTGAGAACTTGCCTCGTGTCAAGATGAAGAAAAGACCTCCATTTGGGTATTAAGTGCTGTGTTTAAACTTGATGTAACTCTGGGGTAGATTCAATTGTGATCCAGGGGTGGGGAACTTTTGACCTTATGTTTGGAAACTAATCTCCATTTGAGAAGAGGGGCTTTGTGGTGGACTTAATTAAGGTATAGCCTAGGGGTGGAGAAGTATTTAGAACAGAGACTTTGTAATTGATTGAATGATTGGAAGGTCCTGGGGTGGGGTAGTCCTTGGAGATTATTTAATCACATTTAGTAAATGCTGTATTTGGAATGATGTCATGTTTTGATCTTCTCTGTTCTGGTTTGTTACTGAATAAAATGGAGAGCACCTATGCTGGTATTCTGAACCTTGGGAAGTTGCCTTTCTTTTGGCATTACATTACATTCTGCCATCCCCTCAGGCTATCACCCTATATCCTGCCTTCCTTGGGATGCTAAATTCCTAGGAACAGATGCGCACATACACTGTGTCTGCTTCCTCTTTGAGCCTTTGAAATCTGGTTCTGATCCCATTACCAGCTCAGTGAGTGATATCTTAACTGTTAAACAAAGCAGACTTTACTCAACCCTCCTCCTCCTCCCTGGCCTCTCTGGAGCTTCTGAGAAGGCTAACCCCTTCCTCCTGGCTACTCTGTTCTCCTTTTGGTTCAGGGACATGGCTGTCTCCCGGTTCTTCATCTTCTCATCCGATCACTCCTTTATTATCTTTTTAAAAAACTGGATCATCTTCTGCCTCCTGCCCCCCATCCTCGCTCTTCTTTTCTCTCACTAAACTCTCTCCTTCAGTGATCTCATTTTCTTTAGCATCAAAGAACCACAGAGTCCTAGAACTGGGAGGGACCTCATTGGCCACTGAGCCTGGCCCGTATCCAAAAGGAATTCCTACTATAACAAACCTGACCAGTAGTCATCTGGACTCTTCTTGAAGACGTCTAATGACAGGGAGATCATTCCTTCCTCCAGAAAGCCTATTCTACTTTGGGACAGCTCAAATTATGAGGAAGTTTCCCCCTTATATTAGGAGTACAGTTATCCCTTCCAAAACCCCGGGGATTAGGGACTTGGTGCCCCTGTGATCTGGTTGTACCTCCCCTTGTACCAGAGAAGAAGCCTGAATTTTTTCTTTTATGGGGTGTTTACAGCACATTATTGTAAAATTTGGGTTAAGTATTTAAAAGCTCTGTGTTTTTTGTTGGCCTTGAGGGTGTTGTCTGCAGTTTCTACAAACCCCCCCAAATTCCCATTTAATTTCTTATGTCCGACCAATGATATATGGAAACCACAATGGGGAAGGTTTGGATGTGGAGGGATAACTGAAAGTTTGTCTCTTTGCAACATTCACCTCTCTCCTAAACCCATTTGTTACCTTGATTTTCATCCTCCATGAGCTCTCTGCAGCATTCGATACTGTTCACCACTTTCTCTGCCTACCTATTCGTCTCTCTGGGTTTTTGTGGTCTTGCTCTATCCTGGTTTTCTCCTTATCTATCTGACCAGCCCTTCTTTTTTCTTTCTTTTCTTAAACATATTTCCACATTAGTCATGTTGTGAAAGAAGAATCAGAACAAAAGGGGAAAATGAGAAAGAAAAGGCAACAACAAAAAAAGAGAGAAAAAATAGTATGCTTGATCTGCATTCAGACTCCAGGTTTTTTCTGGATGTGGACAGCATTTTTCATCATGAATCTTTTGGAATTGTCCTGGATCACTGCATTGCTGAGAAGAGCTAAGTCTATCAAAGTTCTGACCACCCCTTCTCCATAACCTCCATCATCCTATCACTCCCCACAACTGTGGGTTTTCCAAAAGCTTCCATCCTGGCTCCTCTTCTATTTATGAAATCAGTGTCAGTGACCCGACCCTATTAGCACCCATGCATTTATTTCATAATAATCTCTATGCAGATGTCTTACAGATCCTGAAGTTTCATTTTCACATCCCCAACAGCCTAGTGGCCATTTCAAACTGGATGTCCCTGAAGCATCTCAAATCCGACATATTCAAAACAGAAACCATTATCTTTCCCCTCAATCTCCTCTACTAAACGTTCCTGCTTCTGATGAAGGCACCATCTTCCTTTTGGCTTCCTAGATTTCTAACCTCATTATTATCCTCAACTTCCCAATGTTCTTCACCCCATATATCAGTTGCCAAATCTTGCCTTTTTATCTCCACAATATTCTCTGCTCACATAGTTATCACTGTAATTAAGTCTCATAAACTCTTACCTCTTCATTGGCCTCTCTGGCTCCAGTCTCTCCCCCTTCCAGTTCAGCTTCCATATAGGTGCCAAAGTGATTTTCCAAAAGCACAGAACAGATCATATCACTATCCTGCTCAATAAACACCACTAGCTCCCTATTGCCTCTAGATCCAAGAAATATTTGTCTGTTCATCTTTTAAAGACCTTCACAATGTGACCCAATTTATCTTTTCAGCTTCACTGGAAATTATTCCCTCTTCCACACTCCTTGATTCAGCCAAACTGGCCTTTTCTCTGTTCCTCCATCTCCTTTCCCCATGACTTTGCACTGGTTCTTCTGCTGATCTGGAATGCACTCCCCTTTCCTTACCTATTCCTCCTAGAATCTTTCAATTCCTTCCAGGTTCCGCCAGAGCACCCCCTTCTCTAGGAAGCCTTCCCTGATCCTCTCTCTCACCTCATCCCCTTCCTCTTTGGAGACACCCTAGACATGAGCCCAACAAAAGACCTTGTGTTTATTTGGTATTTCACGCTATAGGTTTATGTAACCAGAAGTTAAATAGGGAACCCACCAAACTTTCCTTCCTAATTCTGGCTGACCTTCTGTGCTTTGCCCCTTTGGGGGTGAGAAGCCCTGGCTGTTTCTGGTTGGCCATAAGGGTGAAAACCCTGAGTGGGGCTTGGTGTTTTGACATAAGGAAGAGCCTCCTTGATAGCCCTGGAACAGGAAGGTCACAGGAACAGGAAATTCCAGAGCCAGAAGGATTTAGAGGTTATCAGGTCCAACTCCTTACTTCATAGATGAGGAAATGTAGGCACAGAGAAGTGACTTGCCCAGTGTCCCATGCTATATAATAAGGGCCTGAAGTTGGATTTTAACCCATCTTCCTGACTCCAAGTTGAGATCCCTATGCACTATTGCCACCAAGCTGCCATAAAAAGCCAATGACTCAGTGGACCTTTAAAAAAGGGAATGACCTCACCCCTGTTGCTCTTCTCCCTTGGACTCACCAAGGGGCAAATAGCTCTCCTGTGAGGGGTGGGAGGAGGCACTGCCTTCCCCTCCCCTCCCCCTCCGGCCCCAACAGAAATAGCCAACAGTGGAGTACATGAAGACTAGAGTCCATCCACTGCCTAGACAAGCCCGAGCCTGGTTTGGGGCTGGCTTCCTCTATATCTCTTATTTCCTGATCTCACATGAACCCCAGAATCCATTCCAAGATGCACAAGATTCAGAGACGGTCTTGTGAATTAAAAAAAAATTCAAGATAATGAGTGTTCTGTTTGGAGAGGGCTGGAGGCAAGGTCAGGAGTCTCTGGGAACTACCTTGGTGCTTTTGGAGCAGATGAACCCCAAGAAGAAGATGAGCCCAAGCTCTGACTGCTTTGTCAGAAGGAGACAAGACAGAGCCAAAATGAAATGCAAAATGCCTACCTAATCACTAATCCTGAAAAATGTCTTATTTTTTAAATGAGGTTTGGGTGGCTGGGTGGTATAATGGATGATGATGGTCATGGAGTCAGGAGGACCTGAGGTCAAATCTGGCCTCAGACACTTCCTAGCTGTGTGACCTTGGGCAAGTCACTTAACCCTATTTGCCCTAGTTTCCTCATCTGTAAAATGACCTGGAGAAGGAAAGAGTAAACCACTCCAGTATCTTTGCCAAGAAAACTCCAAATAAGGTCACAAAGGGTTAGATACTACTAATCAATTAAACAATAACAATCATTAATCCTGAAAAATGCCTTATTGTTGAATAGAAGTTTAAGTATCAACCTCCTGGGAGGGCATTACAGAAGTTTTTGCTATCACCTGTTCAAGTTTGTTTTTGTCAGATGTATGCTTGTTGATATTTTGTGTGTAGCATTTCTTTTGCATGTAAAAAATAAATATCTGTCCCATACCTGATTTGTGTTGTTCAGTGAGTACTTTTCTACTTCTCCCTCTGGGGAGACCCTAGATACAAGCCCAAACTTAAACTTTAAATAAGTCATCTCAGGCTATAAGGATGGGGGGGGGGCGGCCAGGTAGCACAGCGAGTAAGAGCACTGGCTCCAGTGTTAAGAAGACCTGGAGATCGAATCCCGGGCTCAGACACTTAGCACCCACCCAGAAACACCTGGCCGTGTAACCTTGATCAAGTTACTTAACCCCAATTGCTTAAAAAAAAAAAAAAAGGATGGGGGGGGATGGTATAACTAGGTGAAGGATGTGAGTAAAAAATAACCTAACCTCTCTCATTAGATGCCAGGCTCCCCTAGAGGTAAGGTAGATAGGTAGAGTGGATAATCCCTTCTCTTATTGGGTTAGAGAGTAGGGCAGCACTTACTAAACCCAGCAGTTCCTTCAACAACTTCAACAACTCCTGACATAGCTTGGTGGAGTAGACAGAGTGCTGACATGGAGTTGGGAAGATCTGAGTTCAAATGTGACCTCAGACTCTTACTGTGTGACCCTGGGCAAGTCACTTCACCTCTGCCAAAGTTTCCCCAACTGTAAAAACACCCCACCTACTTTGCAGGGTTATTGTGAGGATTAATGAGATAATATTTTTAAAAGCACTTAGCACAGTGCCTAGAACAGAGTTGGTGTTTAATAAATGCTTGTTTCCTTCCCCCTCCAAGATCCTCATATGACCCTTTGGAATCCTGGCTGTCCCACTCTCTGGCTTACCCAATATCCTTCTTAAACTGAGGTGCGTAGAACTTAAAAGACTCCAGATGTGCTCTGATGAGGGCAGAGTATTTGGTGGGTTAAAGCATCTCTAAGATTATGACTTTCCCTCACCCCCAATATCTAATCAGTTGGCAAATCCTGTCAATTTTACCTGAGCAACAAATCTCTCCTTCCCCTCCTCTTCTCTCACACAGCTACTACCTCTGAGACATCTCCTCAGTCTCTCTTGCCTACATGAGGGCCAGAAAAGGGGACTCCTAAACCATAATAAGGATCTTATTTTTTTTATTAATACACCAGCACATTAAAACCAGAGGGATGCTACATTTTATTCTGGTTCTGGCTACACTCGGAAGCCTTCTGGGTCACATGCAGCCCCCCATGTTTGATTGTGTCTCAGACTGTCCTAAAAATCTCATAATTGATCTCCACAATTCCCGTCTTTCTGCCTTCCAATCTATCCTTCACATAACTGCAAAAATAACATTCCTAAAGCACCTACCATTGCCCAGCTCAAAAAACTTTCACGGTTCCCTCTGCCTGGATGCTAAAAATAAAATGTCCACACCCTGGCATTTAAAGCCCTCCACCATCTGGCTGCAACCTCCAGACTTGGTGTGATCTGTCCTCCTTTCTCTGTTTAACACCATGACCCCGACCTTCTCCTGCTTCCTGGCTTGGGGAGGGGTGGTGATTTTTAAGTCATCTTTGGCCAAAGGTCAGGAGAAATGGAAGGAGGGTATAGAAGAAGGAAGTAATGAGCCACAAAGAAAGATGATTGGCGGGAGGTATGGGGGGGGCAGGGAGAAGCTTTGGGAGAAAAGGGAACAGGGACCATCAATTGGAAGTAGGGAAAATCTGAGGTCTTGAGTCACATAGCCAGACTCATGAAAGCCTTTTTCATAGAGAAGGAGTTCGCACTAGCCAAGATTAAAAGAATAATCATGAAAAAAAATACAGCAAGAGAACAGTTCTGATGCACAGTTCTCTAGTTGGGACACCGTCTGATGGTGCACAACTTAACCATCTAGTCTAGGGGAACCCCTGTAGCCGTAATAGGCCAAAGCCTCCTCTCTCTTAATGTGGACCAACTAGGAGGTGGAAGGCTGAACAAGATAACTTCCCCTAAACCCTTTCCTTTTGCAATTCCCAGCAACACAGTGGCTCAAGGGGGCCAGAAAGTCATTGATGGGGGGCAGGGAGGGGACAAGAAGGGAGACAGGGACTCACCTTATCTTCTTCCTCCTCCTCACTCTCAGATCCAGCGTCCACAGACACCCCCCAGGGATAGTCTATATGGAAGGGAAGGATGAGGGTCCCAGCCTGGGCCTGTTCCAGCTGCCAGCAGGACAGAGGAGAGAGAGGTGGGGAGTGAGAGAAGAGCCAGGAAAGGTCCTGGTCCACCCCAACCCCAGCCCCCGCCTCTTGAAGCCCTCACTCACCAGGTCCTCACACTCCTTGTGTCGGTTTTTACGGGCTATTTCCAAGGCAGTATCACCAGCGTCATTCACTGTGGGGAGGTCACAGGTCATTCTACTACCACCAATAATGCACGTTTGGATAACAGTACTTGAAGGTTGAAAACAACAACCTTGCCATTTATTTGCAACCTGTAATTGTCTTAAGGTATCAAAGTTTTTCCCAACTCCCAGGTCAGACTTTTCTCGTTATACCAGGATGCCTCTTGTGACCCATTTTACAGATGAGGAAACAGAGGCTCACAAAGGTAAGTGACTTGCTCAACATCACACAGCTAGTGAGCATGAGAGTGGGACTTAAAGCGCGACTCTTTAATGACAAATCTTTCTACTTCATGTTCTCTCCCCACACTGGAGGAGTAGACAGACGGCGCCATGGAAGAATCCTCTACTTTCCTCCCAAAGGATGAGCAGGAGTGAGGGACTGCATGGTGGCAGGCCTCCACTCCACATTGGGAGGCCCAAGCCTCACCTGTACCCATGGAGGCTCTCCCTTTGAGCAGCAGCTTGAGGCAGTCTGGCTGGTTGTGCAGGGCCCCGAGGTGAAGAGCCGTGTTCCCATCAGGGGCCTTGGCATCCACGTGGCCTCTGTGGGAGGAGGGGGAGATCAGAGTGGGGAAGGGGGCAGGGGCCAAGGAGATGGGGGAGGACAGGCAGGGAAGCTACTGAGCAGAGGAGGGAGGGAGGGGGACTAAGGAGGAGGGGAGGGGTCACTTCTCACCCATTCTGGATGATGAAATCCACCAGGGGCAGAGAGGTCTGGTCAGCAAGGCGGATGGCCAAGTGCAGGGCCAGCTCTGAGGAAGTCTAAGGACATCATTCAGACCTTGAGCTCCCTTCCCTCAGCTCCCCCCACCCCACTCCAGCCCAGCCCACTGTTGGGAAACTCTGACCTGGGGACCAAGTCAGAAAAGTCAGAGTCAAGCCTGGGCTGGGGAGGGGCAAGGTCAGCACTGGGACTGAAACAGAGGCTCCCATGGGGACGTCAGGAAGCAGACAAAGTCCTGCCACCTCCCTAAATTTGGGCTTCTAACATTCTGTGCCCTAAGGCTCCTTGAAGCATCAATATTCTGTTTAAGATCTCTGCCAGCTCTGACTTTCTGTGTTCTAAGGGCCCTCTCAGCCCTGACATTCTGTGTTCTAAGGGCCCTCCCAGCCCTGACATCCTGTGTCATAAGGGCCCTCCCAGCCCTGACATCCTGGGTTCTAAGGGCCCTCCCAGCCCTGACATCCTGGGTTCTAAGTCCCCTCCCAGCTCTGACATCTTGGGTTCTAAGTGCCCTTCCAGTTATGACATTCTCAGTTCTAAGGGCCCTCCCAGCTCTGATATCTTGTGTCATAAGGGCCCTCCCAGCTCTGACATCCTGGGTTCTAAGAACCCTCCCAGCTCTGACATCCTGTGTCTTAAGGGCCCTCCCAGCTCTGACATCCTGGGTTCTAAGGGCCCTCCCAGCTCTGACATACTGGGTTCTAAGGGCCCTCCTTAGTTTCCAGTTTCCTAAGTTCTAATTTTTTCTCCTGCCTTCTTAATCAGTGTCTCCTCAGGCTCACTTTTCAGCCCTCTTTTCTGCTCCCATTCTACTTCCCCCAGAAGATCTCCAATCTCAGCCTTCAGTTATAATTCTTATGTGGAAGAAACTCAAATCTATATTTCCAGCCCTGACCTCAGGCCTGAATTTCAAACCTCCTTGCCAAAGGTTTCCCTTGAAGCTCCCCTACACCTCAAACTCAGCCTGTCCCAAATAGCCCTCATCAGCGATGCTCAGAATCTGTTCCCAAATTCGAACTCCCCCACTTCAGTGAAGAGAAGCTCATGGTCCCAGCACCCCACGCTGCATGAGCAATGTTTCTTTTCCCTACGTCCAAGCAAACTGCTACAATCTCCACCACAAACTTTCCCCTCAGATTAAGACTGTCTTCTCATCCCGAGAATTCATCCAGCTCCTTTCTATCTCCATACAGCTTGTTCTTGCCTCCCAAAGTCTTCTGCATTCTCCAAAGCCCAGCCCGAGTCCTGTTTCCTCTGAGAAGCCTTCTGTGACTACCCCAGCCCCTCCTGATTCTGCCTCCTCTATACAATGCCAGACCCATAGTAGGTGCTTTAATAACCATGGCTTGGGTCCCTTAAGGTTCCCTGGTTTTCCCAGGCATGATGGAACAGGATCAGATCTTGGGGTGAGGGAGAACTAGGGACAGTCACTGCATGGTCCCTGGACCAAGATGGAAGGTGAAAAGTAGGGAGGGAGGTCCTACCTGCCCATCTGGCCGAGGCAGTGGCTGCCCAAAGTCCAGGCCGTTGGCAAATGCTTCTAGTACAGAGGGGAGGTCCCGGTTGCAGATTGCTGTCCAGAGTCTGTGGGGCTCATACCCTCGGCGAGCAAACCTGTGTTCCACATACTTGGCAACAATGTAGTTTCTTCGGGTGCTCCTGCAAGAGACAATCCCCCACCCCAGGACCTTGAGACCTGGGCCACCCACCCTTCCCTGAAACCCCGGATCAGAGACTCACATACCTCCACTGTCTTTAGACCTCCCCTGGGGACCCACGGACCTGTGACTGCAAAAGGCCTGCTTTGAAGACCCTCAGACCTGGGATCTCCCTCCCCCATGTACACAGTAGGACTACTCACATGTCACTCTCACTTGAGGGCTTGCTAGCACCATTTGCAGTGAGCTGGGCCTCCATAATCTCATTGAACTGTGTATTTCCAATGCCACCAGCCAGCTGCATGTGAGGAGGGCGTGGGCTTTGTCAGGTCAAGGTCTGTGGGGAGAGGGCTTCTTCCCCTTTCCCCATCTCATCCAAGCTCCCCCACCCTGCTAGCCCCATTCACCAGCAACTCTGCGGGCCCCAACACATCCAGGGTGAGTGACTGGATTCGGGAGAAGCGCACGCCCAGCTCCCGGTGGACTCCTGAGCACTGGATGCAGGTTAGGATTCCCAGGTTGGTGCTAAGCCAGGTAGGGTCTGGAAGGAAGAGAGGATCTGCTGAGGGGGGAAGTGGAAACGGCTGCCTGTACTCACCATGTCTGGGGCCTCTCTGGGAAGCACAGCCCTTCTGGCACCACCTCCCTTTCTAGGCTTACTCTATATACGCCCCTCTACATATGCCTGGCCTTCTTTTTGGCCTTAGATATGCCCTTGGCTCTCAGACTCTCCTTGGTTCCTGCACCAGGACTACCTTCCATCAACCAATCAGAGGACCAAGGCAAGTATATTAAATGTCTGCTATGTGCCATGTACCATGCAGGGTGGTAGAGACACAAATAAAAAAATGAAGCTATCCCTGTCCTCCAGAAGCTTACAGTCCAGCGGGGAGACAACCTGTACCCATGCAAAATGCAGACAAAACAAGTCAAAGGCATTTGGGTGGGAGGCAGCAGCGGCAGGGGGGCTCAGAAGAGGCCTCATGGAGAAGCTGGAGCCAGAGCGGATGTCTGAAGGAGTCTAAGGATTCTAAGAGGCAGATGTGAGAAAGGGGTGCATTCTAGGAATGGGGTGCAGCCAATGCCAAGGCGGGGACTGTCAGGCTGCAAGAAATAGTGAGAAAGCCAGTTTGGCTAGACTATAACATATGTGACTCCGTTTGGCATTTTCTTGGCAGACAGGCTGGAGTAGTTTTCCATTTCCTACTCTAGTTCATTGGACAGATGGGGAAACTGAGGTAGACAGGGTGAAGTGATTTGCCCAGGGTCACACACAGCTAGTAAGTGTCTGAGGTCACATTTGAACTCGTGTCCCAAGTCCAGCGCTCTGTGCACTATGGCACCACCTAGCTGCCCAGCGTGAAGGAGAGTAAAGTGAAAGAATCCAGGAAAGCTCTAAGCCTTGGGTTTCGAATGCCAAACGAAAGAGCCATCCTTCCTGTGCTGACCTATTAAACTCCTTCTCATCCTTTAAAGCCCCATCCAAATGTGGTTTCCTCCAAGAAGCCTTCCATGATCCTTCTGTTAACAAATGTCCTTCCTGCAGTGAGCAGCCATGCCCGCCATGGCAGTGTGACTGGCCTCTGGCCAGTGGACTGGTCATGTCCCTTAGCGGTAGCTGTGTTGTTGGTTTTTTTTTCTTATAGCTCTGTTGTACTCTAAGCTCTGTGAGGGCAGAGATCACAGCCCAATGTGGTCTCTCCCCCAGTACCTAAGTATAATAGGTGCCTAATTAAATTAATTAAATTTAATGGGTTCCCCTTCCATACACAGGCATCCAAAGCTCCCTGCCCACCTACCTGGCGCTCCACAGTCACAACACTGGCCATTTCCAGGCCTGCTCTTGATCTCAGCAATGACCAGCCTGGTGAGGTCCCGAAGGTCCCCATCCAGCCCGGCCCCTGCTGGGCTCCCCTGCAGTCCACCTCCTGACTCCCCGTGGAAGGCACTGCTCAGAGCCTCGTCTTTGCTGTTCTGTAACACGGACACCCACCTGGAGGGGAAACCAAGGCAGGGGCCACACCTGAGGGGAGGGGAAGCAATTCCAAGGTGATGATACCCCTGGGAGAGATGACTGTGTTGCCCAAGTTGGCTGTGACTCGCCTTGGGGGTAGAGAGCCAACCAACAGCCCCCTTCCCTGGACATAGTGGCATATTCAACTCTCTCAAAGTCCCCAGGGGAATCTCAGGGGATCCAAGGACCTGTCCTGAGATAGATGGGATGGAAAGAGGGGAGAAGGCAAGAGGTGAGAGGAAGGACCCGGGGCACTTACGCCTCACACTCATGCTCATCCTCAGCCTGAAAGTGGTATGTCCGGTTATCTGCAGGGAGAGGAGGGAGGGGCCACCTGGAGCATCAGGGGAAGCCCCCGAGCCCCCCAGTCAGGGACAGGGGCTCCTGGTTCAGTGTCTTCCCCTGTCCTGTGGGTCCTGGGGTAGCTGCAAGATCCCTGGACTGGGGATCCTAGTGTTTCCACTGACATGTCAGTAACTTTGTCAAAGTCTCTCCCCTTTTCTAGCCCGAAATTCCCTTTCCAGTAAAAAGAAGCTCTTAGACCAGATCATCTCAAAGGCCCCTCCCAGGTTTGACATTCTGTGTTCTAAGGGCCCTCCCAGCTCTGACATCCTGGGTTCTAAGGGCCCTCCCAGCTCTGACAGTCTGGGTTCTAATCGCCCTCCCAGCCCTGACATTCTGTGTTCTAAGGGCCCTCCCAGCCCTGACATCCTGTGCTCTGAGGGCCCTCCCAGCTCTGACAATCTGGGTTCTAATGGCCCTCCCAGCTCTGACATCCTGGGTTCTAAGGGCCCTCCCAGCTCTGACATTCTGTGTTCTAAGGCTCCTCCCAGTTCTGACATTCTCAGTTCTAAGGGCCCTCCCAGCTCTGACTTTCTTTGCTCTCAGGGACCTTCTAATCCTAATTACCATCTTATCAACCTTCATCAATTTCCCTGGACAGAAGTGGCCTCCCCCTGCCCTGGTCTTCTCTAACACTTTATATTCCTCTTTGCCTTATTATGGTCCCCTAGTACTCTTTAAAACTCGCCTTCAATTACATTGATGTGTGCCCTTTTCTAGTAGATGCCCTATTGGCCGAGAAGCTCTCTGCAGGCAGGGACTGTGTCTCATTCATTCCTGGACCCCCTCACAGGGCTGGGAAGAAAGCCCTTGCACATAGCAGGGGTTCCCTAAATACTTAAATGAAGCTGGACTCTCCAGGAGCTGTACTGGGTCCCTGCGACTGGGGATCTGTCTACACGTGACTGAGCTTGTTTGGGAAGGTAGCCTGGAGGCCAGGGAAAGAGGCTTCTTCCCCAGATTTGGGGAGTCAAGGGGGAAGATGAAAGCTTCCACTACTCACGGGTCACTAGGTCAAAACACTTCTTCTCCTCCATGCTTGGCCTCACTTGGCAGGTCAGCAATGTCAGCTTTACCGGTGGCCGATTTATCTGTAAAAATGGGCAAAAGGGAGGAAAGAGAAATAAGTGAAGAGGGCAGAATTCCTTGGTGTGAATATGCTTGGCTTCTCTAGGGGCAGACATGTCTTTCTCAGGTCTCAAGTTTGTAGGACCTCTTGGGTCCGCAGTTTCTCTATCTATAAAACAGGGGAAATTATCCCTACCACCTCCCACCCTCCCCCTGGTCTGGCTACAGTGAGTCTCCAACCTCTGGGTCCCAGCTAGACTTAACCTGAGTTGATGAGGGCTTGCTGCTTGGTTCACCTTGTCTGCTCAGACCCACCCACTTCTCATGCTGACTATGGCCATTCACCTTCCTCAGGAAGTGACCACCTTGGCTCCAACCCCCCTTGCCCTCTCACCGTGCTGTGAGAGATGGTCAGGCAACCGTACTTAACTCCACACTTCCTCTTCTGCCAAACTCTCCGAATTCTGGGGTCCAAAAAGAGAAAGAGGAAAGCCCAGGATTACAGCTGAACCATTTTCATCAAAGACCATTCTCTAGGGAAGATGGAGCCCATGACAGGCCTATGCCTGTCCCTGCTAGGCCTCCTTACCATACCTATACCCTTATACTTCCAGAATCTCCCATTCTTGGAGGGTGGGTAGACACAGGAATAGCCCTTAAGGGACCTCCAGGTTGAGGAAGGAGACACAGTCCCTGTCCTAAGCAGTCTGAGAGGAAACAGTGCCTGTCCTCAGGGAACCCTGACCTGAGAGGGGAGAGACCAAGCCCTTTCCCTTACAGAGTCTCAGGTCTGAAAGGGAGACAGCACCCAGACATCAGATGTGTATTACAAGTTGGGGGCCCATCATGAAAACACCTAGAACCCAGAAGAACAAGTGGCAAACTCATGAACTGTATAGTTCTTTTGTTCAAACTAAGGGTCCATTGCTCAACAGGATATCTGCCCATCACAGTTGACTGGTAAAGAAAAACTTGTTTCCATGTCACTAGTGTGTTGAATGCCAGCCTTGAATTTCAAGCCAGAAAAAAGGCATGATGGGTAGCATCCTTTCCTCTAGGACAGAACCAAGATGTCCTAATACCTGCTAAACTAAGAAAGGTTCCCTTAGGAGGAGGCCATGTAAAACCAGGTCGTTTTGACCCACACCTTGCATAATGTGGCTTGTCAATAATAATTCATCAAATCCGCCTAAAATCCCCTCTTCCACAGGCGCCCTTCCCCCAACCCCTCTCAGTTCTGGCGCCTTCTCTCTGGTGATTATTTCTTTAAGTCTCTACATATCTTGCTTCCTATAGTTGTCTGCATGTTGTCTCTCCCTTAGACTGTGAGCTCCTTGAGGGCAGAGATTATCTGTTGCCCTTCTTCCTATCCCTCCCACTTAGCTCAGTGACTGGCACATAGTAGGCTCTTAATAAATGCTTGTTTCCTTCCTTGGCACAGTGCTGAACACACAGAAAGCATTAAATAAATAATTAGCTGCAACACGAACAGAGAACTGACCTCAAAGCCAGAAAGACAAATCCTGCTTCTGTCCCATAATCCCTGAGTGGCCCCAGGCTGGTCACTCAATCTCACAGACTGTAGGCAATTGTATGGGTTGCAGAGAGGGTGCCCACTTGCACTGCTGGAGAGAATTTCCTCACCTGGAAGTTCCCTACCCCAATGAAATCCCAGGTCCAGTCCCCATTCCCAATACAGGACTTCAAGTTTACCCAAATGCTTTCCTCATCACCACGCTGTTCGGTAGACCCTACAGAGATCATTCTTTCCATTTTCCAGATGAGGAGACTGAGGTTCAGAGAGGACAAGGGAATGCAGGGTTTGAAATCAGGTCCTCCTCACTCTGCCCACAATGTTGGGTTGCCTCCTCTCTGGGCCTGTTTGTTTGTTCTCTAAGGTCCCTTCTAACTATCAAACCTGTGGCAAGTATTATTAGTTCCATGGGATGTAGCATGGCGTGGCCTCCTAGTCTGGGCTCAAGCCTGCTCTGACCCATACTTGCTATGTGACTCTGGGCCAATCAGCCCCTGTTCTGTGTCCAAGGAAACTCCCCAAGACTATGAATTGGGATGAAGGCATTGGTGGGGGATGCTTCCCACACCTGGGACATTGTGGGTCTGATTTTGTTTTTAAATACCCATTTTACTGATGAGGTAACAAGGCAATGAGCCTCACTTAGGGTCACCAAATTGTTAAGAGTCAAGAGCCAGGATTCCCACCCCAGCAGCCTACTGATGTCCAGTCCAGTCCTCTGGCCCTTACACTCGGTAACTTGACCATCAGCTTTGGGACAGTCAAGGCAAACACATGCAGCAAAAGCAAAGCCAGACCCAGAATCCTCCTCCCTCAACCAAGCTCACCCATCGCTCTTCTTGTACAGAAAGCCCGACTTCTCGGTACCAAACTGTTTATTCCCTTGGTGCTGGTGGATGCTGTAGCCACCTCCAGAGTTCTTCCGACTTGAGGTTTCCTGCTCCAAATCACCCAAAGGCCAAAGGTTAGAGGGCCTGACTTGTGAGGGGCCATCCTTGGGGTGGGGGGGGAGGGTGTCTTGCCCTGGGGAAGCCTCCTGGGGCATGGGGAGGGAGTCTCACTTGCAGCTATCCATTCACTTGGACAGAGCTTCATTCAGGGGCCATCCTGGGGAGGGGATGCCCGGGGTGGAGTGGGGGAGGGCTCAAGAGCTCTCAGCTCAGGGGCCTGACCTCTCTGCTCTCCAGCTGCAGGGCACCCCGGAGAGAGTCCCGGATCTGTGTGAGCTTCTGAATGTCCTCCTCATGGGCCTGGTGCAGCTGGGGAAGGAAGAAGCCAGGCTGCAGCTGCCAACCCTCGAGCCTGGCAGCTGGGACTGCTGCCTGGAGCCTGCACAAGGGCCGGCCTCACCATGCCTGTGGGCAGGACCTCCCCTGCGGACAAGGAGCACACTCACTGCGCTTACAGGGGCACACCAGAGATGGGGGTGGGAGATATTCACCACGTGCACACAGGCCAGACTTAGCACATACACCACATACTGCGTAGCTTTCCAGTCACAGGAACCAGATTCATCTATTCTTCCCTCCCTCCCTCCACCTATCCTTCCTTCCCTTTCTCCATCTCTCCATTCCATTCTATCCATTTCTCCCTCTCTTTCTCCTTCCTTCTCTCTCTCTCTTCCATCTATCCTTCCCTCCCCTCCTCCCTCTCTCCCTCCAGCCATCTTTCCATTCATATATCTTTCTCCATCCTTTCCTCATTCCCTCTCTCTCCCTCCATTTACCCTTATCTCTATCCTTTTTTCTCTTCATCTATCCTTCCCTCTCTCTCTATACATCCTTCCATCCATCCCTCCCTTTCTCCCTACATCCATCCTTCCATTCATATATCCCTTCCTCTCTCCTTCCATCTATCCTTCTTTCCCTCCCTCTTTCCACCCATCCTTCTATCCATTTCTCCCTCCTGTTCTCTTTCCATTCATCCTTCCCTCCATCTATTCTTCCCCCCATTCATTCTTCCATTCATTCATTCCTCCCTCCCATCCATTCATTTCACTACCATTTTAGAAAGGCTCCCAACCATGCTTCACCTCACTCATGCCCAGACTTGATCTCCATATTCTTCCTCTTTCTACTTGGTCACCATTTGCAATCTTGGAGAATCTCTCACTCTGAAGTGCTCCTCTTCTGATGTGTGACGCCCACTCCAGGACCCCCATTTTAGGAAGGACCACAGTCATGCTTCACCTCCCTCACTCCAGATTCTCAGTCCAGACTCCCTCTCCTTCTCCTTGCCTGCAGCATTGCCCTGATTTGAGAACTCTTCTTCTCCCACCCCCTGTTTTCCATGTGGGCAGGATTTGTATTCTCAGTGCTTGGAACAATGCCCAGCATACACTTAGTGCTTAATAAATGCTTGTTGACTTGCCTTGCCTGCCCCCATCAGTGTGTAAGCTTCTTGAGGGTGAGGACTGTCATGTTTGCTGTATTTGAATTTCCGGGACTTAGCACAGTGCTTGGCACATAGTAAGTGTTCAATAAATGCTCCATCAATTCATCCATCCACCCATCCACCCATCCATCCATCCATCCATCCATCCATCCACCCACCCACCCGTCCATCCGTCTGTCCATCCATCTACCCATCCATCCATCCATCCATCTGTCTGTCCATCCATCCATCCGTCTGTCTGTCCATCCATCCATCCGTCTGTCTGTCCATCCATCCATCTACCCACTTGTCCTTCCGTCTGTCCATCCGTCCATCTGTCTACCCATCGCATCCATCCATCCATCCATCCATCCATCCATCTATCCATCTGTCCGTCCATCCATCCGTCCGTCCATTCATCCAACCACCTCCAGGGGCTGTAACTTACTGAATGTACCGAGGCTGCCAACTTCTCTATGAAGGGAGATAGGCTTTGAGCTGCCTTCCAGCCATCTTGGAAAAAGCTAAGGGTTTTTAGAGGGCAAGGGAGGGAAGGACAAACAGACAAGATGGATGGATGGATGGACAAAATGAGAGGCAGAGATCAGAGGGAGAAAAAGGAAGGTGCTCAGAGCATCATAGAATACCTAGGAACATGGGGCCACTTCACCCTGCTGCCCACCCCCCACCCTTCAGGGCAGAGATGGAAGGGAAGGGGTCCAGCTCACCTTATCTAAAGGGGAAGCCGGGGACTGTTAAAGGACACCCCCTTCCCTGGCCTCACTCCCCACCTAGTCAGAACTGCTGGCTGACCAGAGATATCCAGAACAGATTTACTGGGTCATGACCCAAACAAGAGGGATTTGAGATCAAGGGCTCCCAATCCCTTCCTATGGCCAAGGATCCTGCTGGCCTTGGAGAAGGCCCCAGAGCATGAGGGCCAGATGAGGAGAGGGGGAAAGAGGGGCTTGTCCAAACACCTACTTGTGCTGGGCGTGGAAGAATTTAATGAGGCTCTGCAGGAAGTCAGGACCTTGTTTCATCTGGCTCTCACTGGCTTTTAGCAGGTACTAAGGGAGAGGGGGATGGGGAGAAGGAGTCAGGGAGACATTAGCCAGAACTCTGGCTCTCTCACCTTTGCCCCCTTCTCATTTCTACCCAGCCCGGGTCCAGGAACTGGCTGAGAATTAGGGTCACTGATGGATGGGAGGGGCAGCAGCTATCTGGGGAGATGGACTAGTGGGAAGACCCTGGGGGGGTGAATCTTGGCTAAACCCTCCCCCTTCCTTTGTGAACTTCAGTTTCTACATCTCTAAAATGAGAATAATAACATTTGCATGACCTACTTTACAGGATTATCATTTTTTCTTTTTACTTTAAATTTTTTGCTGGATTGTTATTAGGCAAGCATAGATAGATATGTGTTACTATTGTCATTCCTAGGGACCAGACCGTGTGGATGACCTGTTCTAGCCCCATGGCTGGGACCTCAGAACACCAGGCTCCCAAGGCCACCCTCTCTGCTTCTATCCTGCTCCTGCTTCTGTTATCCCTTCTCCTTGTCCCAGTACCAGGGAGACATCAGCCTTCTCTGGCCTGTGTCATCTGACACCGAGTGACAGGGACATCCCTCTGGGGGATCTTAGGATCATAGTATTAGAGCTGAAAGGTAACTTGGAGGTCAGAGCCCAGCAGAGCTTGGGACCTGGCTCCCTGGCCATTGGTCTCTTGGATCCACCCCAGGCTCAAGATGGGCCCTTTGACACGCCCAGAGAGCACCCATCAGGCACACACCATCCCACCTCACTCATGTGCAGTTGGAAGAGGCGCCGCTCTCTCTGGGTGTCCTGAGCTGCCTCTCCAGGACCCCCTCCAGGCATTCTGGACCGCTCCTTCTCCTTCTCCAGCCTGGCCCTGGAGACCACACACAGAGAAAAGCCTGTGAGAGTCCGTCTAGTCTCAGCCCTCATCATCTCTGAGGGGTATCACTACTTTATTGATGCACTGAGTTCAGTCAGCAAAACTATAGAATGGCAGGGCCTTAGAACACAGAATGTCAGTACTGGGAGGGCCCTTAGAACACAAGATGTCAGAAACTGGGGGGAACTTAGAACATAGAATGGCAGAGCTGGGAGGCCCCTTAGAGCACAGGATGTCAGAGTTGGGAGGGCCCTTAGAACACAGAATGTCAAAGCTGGGAGGGCCCTTAGAACACAGAATGTCAGAGCTGGGAGGGCCCTTAGAAACAGAATGTCAGAGTTGGGAGGGCCCTTAGAA
>NW_027187400.1:9675096-9678785 GCF_028583685.1 Petaurus breviceps papuanus | reverse complement strand
GGAGGGCCCTTAGAAACAGAATGTCAGAGTTGGGAGGGCCCTTAGAACACAGGATGGCAGAGCCAGCAGGGCCCTTAGAAACAGAATGTCAGAGTTGGGAGGGCCCTTACGACACAGGATGTCAGAGGTGGGAGGGCCCTTAAGACACAGAATGGCAGACCTGGAAAGAACTCAGAAAAAAAAAACAGAATGACACCTGAGTTCTAATTTCACCTCTGCTTTTTCCTAATCCACTCAGCCTCAATTTCTTCACCTCAGTTACCCACAAAAGACTCCCTTAACTGAGACATTGTAAGAATCAAACAATAACTTATAAAAAGAACTTTGCAAACCTTAAAGCACTATGCAAATGTTCTTAACCTAGAGGCCTGAAACTTGTTTTTTTGTTTATTTGCTTTTAATTTTGGTTGTTGTATTTTCACATAATTAGCTTCCTTTGTAATCCTTTGTACTTTGTTCTATGCATTTAAAAACATGGCTCCAAGCAGAGGTCCCTGGGCTTTCCCACACTTCCCAAGGCAGGGTCCAGGACACACAGAACAGGTTAAGAATTCCTGGTCCAATCAGGGGATCAGCTTCACATACTCATTCCACAAATGAGAAAAAACCGGGTCCCCAGAGTGGTTTGTTCAAGGTAATAACTGGCATCCATATAGGGCTTATGATACACAATCATATTTAAACTTTGTAATAATCCCATGATTAAGTTCTTGTTCAGTCATTTCAGTCGTATCTGACTCTTCATGACCCCATTTGAGGTTTTCTTGGCAAAGATACTGAAGTGGTTTGGCTTTACCTTTTCCAGCTCATTTTACAGATGAGGAAACTGAGGCACACAGAGTTAAGTGACTTGTCCAGGGTCACACAGCTAGTAAGGTACAGGCCTGGTGCTCTATCCATTGTACTACCTACCTACTCCATGATTAAGTTCTATAGGTGTTACTATCTCCATTTTACAGACCTGAGGCTTAGAGACAGCAAGAAACTTGGCCAGGGTCCCATAAGTAGTAAGTATCCCTTTCCTTTCCTTCCTCTCAGAGGCATGACTTGAGACCCAGCCTTTCTAATTCCAAGGATATCGCTCTATCCACCATGACCTGGCACTTGGCATGGCCTGAGGCCCCAGTGCCTGAGCACAGCTGACCTTGCTTCCCCTCCATTGAATCTTGAGCTCAGGAACAAGGACAGTTCTCTTACTGCAGACAGAAGGGGAACCCTCGAGGGACAGGGAACACACTTCTCACTCTAGACTCCAACAGCCACAAGGAAATTCAGAGGCACCGTTGTCTCCCTGGCCTTGGAGAGGTCCCCACACGTCAAGAGTCATTTTCTTACTACCTGTTAAACTTAACATAAAGGGATTGGTATTGGCCCTGGGAGGTCACTGGTAAAGGGAACTCAAAGGTGAGGACAACCCCTTCTGACAGTGCAGGCTGCCACCTTCTTGATAAGGTTCTTGAAACACTAAGAGGTTTGCCCAGGGTCAGAAGCAGAACTTGAACTCAGTTCTTCATAGTTTTTTTTAAAAAACAACAAAAAATCCAGACCACTGTACATGGTGGATATTCAGAGTTTCTTATATAATCCTCTTCCTTGTTCTTTTTTTGCATCTTTCCCCTCCTGGCCCAGATCCTGGCTTCTAGGACTTCAAAACCATGTTCCCTTCTTTTCTTCTGGTCCTTTCAATCCCCACTTCCCACCCCCTTTATAGTTTCCTTTCATGTATTATCTTCCCCCAATAGAATTAAGCTCTGTGAGGGCAGGGACAGTCTTTTGTCTGTATTTGTATCCTTAGTGCTTAGCATGGTGACTGACACATAAGACCTCAAGCTTCCTTCCTTCTTCTCTTTCTTCTTTCTTTCTTCCTTCTCTCCCTTCTGTCCTTTCTCCCCCTTTCTCTCTCTCCCTTCTTGCCTCTCTATCTCCCTCCCTTCTTCCTTTCTTTCTTTCTTCCTTATCCCCCTCTCTTTCTCCCTTCTTCCCTCCCTTCTTTCCTTTCTTCCTCCTTCCCTTCCTTTCCTTTTTCCCTCCCTCCCTCCTATCTTTCATTTCTCACTCTCTTCTTTCCTTCTCTCCCCCTCTTCCCTCCTTTCTTCTTTCCTCCCTCCCTCTTTCCATCCTTCACAGACAACCATTTATTTAACTTCTGGGCCTACATTTGTATTTATTCTCTTTATATTTATTCTGTATATACTAATTTGTGCACAGATCTCCCCCATTAAAGAATCTAAGCTCCTGGACCACGGGGATTGTTTCATTCATCATTTCTGTCTCCCTGGCCCCAGCACAGGCCCTGGCACATAGCAGACACTTAAGAAATCCTTGCTGACTTACTGATTTGTTAATGATTGCTAAATTCATGATAGCAAAGAAACATTTTTACATAGAGGACGCCACCCACAGCAGCCAGGATGTGAGACACATTTCACCAGCTCTGCTCCTGCTGTCTGGGCCCAGGATCCGGCCCCACCCTTCTGATCGTCCTTGGAGCCCGCTACCCCCACCCCCAGACACCTGTTGCAATCATTCTCCTTCTCAGAGGCCCAGCATGGTCCCCAAGTGCTCCAGCAACCCTTCCCCCAACTGGCAATGCTCTCTCTCTCAACTCTCAGCAAGCACTCTCTTTGGACTATTTTAATAATCTATTTTAATTTGCATCATAATTAAAGCATGGCTTAAACGTGTGAGAGTACTGGGGTGTGGTGGATGGAGAGCTCATCTCTGAGTGAGGAAGGCCTGAGGTCACATCTCACTTGTCTCTATGTGTCCTATGCAAGTGTCTAAGACCCCTTTCTGATGTCACAGAAGAGGTGCTGACCTGCATTGTAGAAGGATTTTCCTCCCCTGGGAGTTTCCTATATCTCTGAAGTCCCAGATCCAGCCCTATTCCTACACCTGTAATTAAAGTAGAAAGGAGACGAAATGTGGAGCCACAGGACCTGGTGCTGCTACTAAATTAACTGTACGAGCAGGGCCAAGTCACCACCTCTCTCTAAGACTCAGTCCCCTTCTCTGTAAAATGAAGGCATTGGACTGCACAGTCTCTCAGGCCTCCCCCAGCTCTAACTCTGTGGACACTTTGTACATGTCTCCTCTTCCCTACTGGATTGCTATAATCCTTGAAGGTTGGGTCAGTCTCATTTATTTTTGTCTCCCCCAAGTGCCCATCATAAGGCTTTACACAGATGTGCTTAATAAATGTGTCTGTTAAATTTGACTCTCCATGGTTCCCTCCCCTACGCCCTCAGCTGGCAGCTTCCTTCTGAGACCCTGAGGCCCCGAGCGGGGTGGAGGCCAGTCCTGGAATGACGGAAGCAAATTCACTCCAGAAGAGCTTGGGGGATGCCCACTGAGACCCGACACAGCTACAGTCCCTCAGTCATTATCCCCTTCACAAAGGATATCTAGAGGATGGGGAGATGCCCAGGGCCCTGGGTCCTGTGGAGGGAATGCCTGCCAGAAATATATATTACTCCACTGCTATCTTTCCATGGGCTTCAGAATCCTGAAAGCTAAAATCAAGGGGCTAGACTTTGATCTCTGAAGGTCCTTCCAGCTTGGAGTTCCTATAGTCTAAAAAGTATAGTCTAACATTCTGGGTTCTAAGGGCCCTCCCAGCTCTGACATCCTGTGTTCTAAGGACCCTCCCAGTTCTGACATCCTGTGTTCTAAGGCCCCTCCCAGCTCTG
>NW_027187400.1:9615742-9675086 GCF_028583685.1 Petaurus breviceps papuanus | reverse complement strand
CCCTCCCAGTTCTGACATCCTGTGTTCTAAGGCCCCTCCCAGCTCTGACATCCTGTGTTCTATAGGACCTCCCAGCTCTGATATCACTGTAGTCATCATCATCACCATCATCACTACCATTATATAGCACCTACTGTGTGCTGGTAACTGTGCTAGGCGCTTTACAAACATTTTCTCATTTGATCATGAGTTAGTCAGGGACCTTAGAGGTCATCCAGCCCAACCTCCTCATTTTACAGATGAGGAGATGTCTTACCTAAAAATCACACAGGTAGAAGTGACAAAAGGAGGGTTTGAACCCAGGACCTCTGACCCCAAAGCCTGTGCTCACACCACAGGACACATTGCCAACAGGCCCCAAATTTCCTCATCTATAAAATGAGAGGGCTGCCTCTGGATGGCTCCTAGCTCCTGTGATCTCTGTACACCCAGGACTTAGGATGGACAAGATGATGGCTCCTGGCTCCAGGATAGTCCTGGGATGTGCACATGAGGGGAGTCCAGGCTCTGCACCAAATACAGGAAAGACGCAGGCAGCCATGCTGACATTTCTGCCCCCTGTTTATTGGCTGAGCCTGCAGTCGGCATTCGATGTCCCAGCTGGGCTGAGCACTGTGGTGGATGCCCTCCTCGGAGAAGGAAAGCACGTGTGGCCCTGCCCGCTGACTCAGTTCTCACAATCAGGAAGTTTGCTGTTTGCTTTTTATTTTTAAACATCTTTTCCCTAAGTTCCTCCTGCTACAATAGGAGTCCTGTCCAGATCCAGGAGCCCCATCAGAGTAGCGAGGGAGAGGGAGAGGCTGTGTGACACGGGAGGAGGGTCCTCGGGCTCAGGCCTCACCGAGCTCTCTGAGCTTCAGTCTCCCCATCTGTAAGAGGGATGACTGCCAACCCAGGAACGGCGTGAGTGTGAGGGACGGACCCGTAGACCTTAAAGGAGGGTTACCATTATGATTAGGATTGCTCTGATGAAGAAGGGGCAGATTCTTGGGGCCGTCCATCTTCCTGGAGAACACTTACATTTTGGCCTCATAGTCTTTCCACGCCTTCTCCACCTGCTTCCTGGAATCCTGTGGTTCAAGGAAAAGAGGGTCAGAAAGGGGCTCTGTCAAGGACCCAGCACAACTCATGCCTCTCTGTGGCTTTATGGGATTGTCCCATGCCATGCTTCCTGGGGCCTGACTGTAATCTGACCCCCCATTCCCCCATACTCTTGGAGACTGACTTTTTTTTTTTTTCCTTTTTGGAGGGGGAAGGGCAGGGCAATTGGGGTTAAGTGACTTGCCCAAGGTCACAAGGCTAGTAAGTGTTAAGTGTCTGAGGCTGGATTTGAACTCCTATCATCCTGATTCCAGGGCTGGTGCTCTATTCACTGAACCACCTAGCCACCCCTGGAGACTGACTTCATCCCTCCACCCTGACCAAGGTCCCTTCCCCAAATCCTAAATCCTTCCCTCAAATAAACCCCATCCCTCCACCCTACCCTGCTAGAAATGCTCTCACTCCACATCTCCACCTCCCTCAGCTTCCTTCAAGTCCCAACCTTCTACAGAAAGCCTTAACGTTACTGCCTTGCCTTTGCAAACTGATTATCTCCAATTTGTCCTGTATGTAGCTCTTTCGTATATAGCTGCTTGCCTGCTGTCTCCTCCATTAGACTGTGAGGTCCTCAAGGGCAGTCCTGTCTTTTGTGTTTCTTTGTATCCCCAGGGTTAGCACAGTGCCTGGCACATTGCAGGAGCTTAATCAATGTTTATTGACTGACTGACGACTGATCGTGCCATCCTCCCCAATCTTGACCCAGTGGCCCCTCAAATCTGCTCTTCCCCTCCACCCAGATCTCTGCACTCATTCTCCTAGTCCTGACACTAATGCCCATAAAGGCCGTCCCTCCAACTGACTCCATTCTAAACTAATCCTTCCCATCAACTTGGTCTTACTCTTGGTAGACCCAGACCTCTGCAACCCTTCCTCCCACCTTGCCTATTATAGTCTACGCTTTGCGATAGTCCTGTATAAGAAAACAGAATCACAGGATCACTGGGGATAAGAGCTAGAAGGAAACTTAGAACATAGAATGTCAGAGCTGGGAAAGGCCTTTGAACCCAGAATGTCAGAGTTAGGAGGTGATTTAGAATACGGAATAGCAGAGCTAAGAGGGCCCCTAGAACATAAAATGTCAGGAGCTGTGAATGACCTTCCCACACAATGTCCGAGCTGGAAGAGATCTCAGAATGGTTCCTGATCTGGGGACTATAAACTTAAAAAAATTTCATAACTGTATTCCAAAACAACCAATTTCCTTCGCAATCCTATGTATTCTGTTTTACACATTTGAAAATACACATCAGAAAAGGGTCTGTAGTCTTCACCAGACTGCTGGCAAAGGTGGGGGGCTAGAGGGGAAGGTGCCTGTGACCAGCAATGTAGTAGCACCAGCTGAAGCCAGCTTACAAGAGCAGACTGTTAAACTTTCAGAGTGAGATTTAAATCTTGGAAATGGGCAGAGCTTGATGAAAGAGGGTGGCAGAGCCTGGGAGCTGCCCCAATCCCCACTCCCCACCACCATACACAAACACAATGGGTTCCTGATTACTGAGCAGGTGAGGGCCCTGTCCCTCTGGATACCCCAGCTGTACCCTCAGGCAGTAGCTTCCCCTCCAACTCTGGGGAGGATGGACTGAGTAGCACCCTGGGGGCCAGCAAGCAGCAGTGGCTTGAGATTCAGGAGACATACGTGCTAGGTCTTGTGACTTGGAATGAATTGTTTTCCTTCCCTGGGCCTCAGTTTCCTCCTCTGTACAAGGAAAATAATCATCATAGGATTGTAGGTTTTAGAACTACAAATGGACTGAGTGATTGGTTAATCCAAACCCCTCCTTTTACAAATGAGGAAAACAAGGCCCAGAAAGGGCAAATGTTTGGACCTCACCTGGGACCAGAGTCCTTGCCCTGCTTGACTTCATGGGCCTATGGAAAGGGAAGGGATATGTAAAGTATGAAGTACCACTCAAGGGTCAGCTTCTCTGAGAGGTTTTTAGAGCCTGTTACATGAGCACCTCCTGCAATGGACCAGTGCCCAGGTAAGCAGCAATACAGCTGAGTCTGGGATGAGACCTGGGTGGATGGGGACAGGGAGGTGAGGCTTGCTTACATACTGTTGGAGCAAGAAGGACGTTAGAGATTATCTAAGTATCACCTCATCAGTTTACAGAGTTCAGAAGCTGACCCCCAGAGAGGTCAGGTGCCTTGCTCAAACTTATCCAGCCTTACCAGAACCTGAGCCTGAGGTTTTCTGATTCCAAACCAGATGGGTCCACTTTTCATGATTCCACCACTTTCATCATCCAAAGGCCTTTTCGTCTAGCTCTGATCCAAAGGGCTTTCTTAATTGGCATCTCAATGGAGAAACTGAGATACTAAGTGCCCTGGTTGGGGTGGAGGTGACCAGGTCTCAAGTGGCCTGGAGTCTCTACCCTGCCCTAAGAGAGCACCTGGGCTGGAATCCCAAGTCACTTAACCTCCCAAAGACTCTGTTTCCTCTTCTGTAAAATGACTCGGCTGGATCTTGAGGTCAAAGATTTAAAAATGGAAGAGAACACATGAGGTTATCTAGTTCAATTCTCTCAAAGCAAAACAGAAGTAAGTAATAAAGGGAAGATTCAAACCTAGAACATCTAACTTTCAATTCTCTTACTGCATGATTAGAAAGGCCTTGGACTCTCTCTTAGGCTGTAAATGACTCCCAGACCTAAGTGCACTGAGGCTACTTCAGCCTCTGATGAGGGTATGAGATCCTTCCCAGGTCTTCCACTCCTTGCACTTTGAAGGCAGGGCCCAGCCTAGGAGCCCAAAGGTAAGGCCCTCCCCACCCCCAACTCTCCCTCATCCCCAACCCCACCCACTTCAAAGAAAGCTGCCTGTCTGGTTTGGGCTGTTCCCACTGGGAAAAGACAGCCCCAGAGCTGGGAGTAAGCCCTTGGGGAGCCCATTCCTAGGGCTGTCAGGAGAACCCTTTACCAGTAAGCTTTCTCCCTGGGGGTCCTCTGAGCACCATTCAGCCTCCGTCTGCCTCCCCCCTTCAGCCTAGTCACATCAGGGGGCACCTGGCTGATGGGGAGGATGGGGCTGGGAAAGCCCTTCCCAGTGTCTTGCCTTCAAGTTCCTCTCTCTGCCTCTCTACTGAACTGGAGTCCATGTTTCACACAGTCATGGAATGTGCAAGAAGACCTTAGAACACAGAACTCCAGCTTAGCTCTTCTGAGCCATACAACGATCCGAGACAATTCTGTAGGACTTATTTTGAAAGGTGCTGTCTGTCTCCAGAGAAGGAACTGGTAGAGGCTGAATGCAGATCAAAAATACTTCTTCTTTACTGTCTTTATTTGTGGTTTGGGTTTTTTTGTGCCTGTTTTCTCTCACAAAATGGCTTATGTGGAAATGTGTTTTGCATGAGTACACATGTAGAAACTAAGTCAAATTGCTTGCCTTCTCGATGGGGGGCAGGGAGAGAATTTGGAACTCAAAATTTGAAAAAAGAGAATGTTAAAATTATTTTTCATGTAATTGTGAAACTATTACATAATAAAAAAAGAAAACAGACAGCTCTTGCTGGCAAAAACAAAGAACACAGAACTTCAGAGCTGGGAAAGATTTTAGAATCCAGGACGTCAGAGCTGGAAGGACCCTTAGAACACAGGATGTCAGAGATGGAGGGGCCCTTAGAGACCATCTTGTCTAACCTTCCCATTTTACAGATTATAAAACTGAGGCCCAGAAATGAGAAGCAACTTACCCACAGTTGCACAGCTGATTAGAGACAGTCAGGGCTGGCCCCATGCCAGCATTCTTCCTATTACATCACCCCCCCCCCCCTTCTCTCTGTCTCCATATTCCTCCCTCTCCTTGCCATATCAGTCCTGTTACCCCTCTCTTGCTACTTTCTGCTTTCTTAGTGTGAGGGGAGCCCTCAGCTGCCCATTCCCTCCTGGTCTCTTCTTGTATCATTTTTTACCTCCATCAAAGAGCTCCCCTGAAAGTTACCTTCTCACTGGACTTAATGGAGTTGAGTGTCTTTCAAGGCCTAAACTTGCCTCAGACGGTTTTTTTTTTTTTTGCTTTTTTTGGAGGGGGGAAGATAGGGTAACTGGGGTTAAGTGACTTGCCCAAGGTCACAGACGGACTAGTAAGTGTTACATGTCTGAGGCCAGATTTGAACTCAGGTCTTCCTGACTCTAGGGCTGGTGCTCTATTCACTGCGCCACCTAGCCGCCCCACCTCAGATGGTTTTAACATTCCCCTTGAACTTTTCCTAGGAGGTAATTTGAGGCACCATGGTGACCTCTCTCTAGAAGCCCTTGCCCTGTACCTTGAGAAGAGCCAAACCAACTGCAAAGAGTCATGTATCTCTTTTCTGCCCCCAAAACTCACCTGTCGACCATCCCTCAGCTGCCCCTTCAGCAGGCTGTCCAGGGGAAAAGAGACAATGTTATTCAGGTTCTGCACCTGGAAGAAATGGAGAAGGAGGAAGCATATGATTACAGATGTAGAAGGGGATTACATTTAATAGAAGGGGAAACTGAGGCCCAGAGGGGTGAGGTCCTGTACCTAGTAAGTGTTGGAGCCAGGACTCAGAGGCCAGGGCCCCATCCCAAACCTAAAACATAAGTAGAGTGAGGTACTTGGGCAGGCCATTGGCCTCTGCTCCCAGTCTGCTGAGGGAGTATGGAGCCAGGAGCCCTGAGGGGAAGCCTTACACAACCTTGGCTCTCCCTGGCTCCTACCTCACCCATCCAGGCTTGCCTGGATCATTATCCTCCTCCTCCTCCTCCTCATCATCTTCATCATCAATAACAATCCACCCAGGGTTACCTCGTATGTACTTTTCATATTGCGAATGTCATTTTACTTGATAGAATATAAGCTTCTTGAGGGCTAGCACTGTTTCATTTTGTCTTTGTATTTCTAGCACTTGGAACAGTGTGTTGGCACATTAGGTGGCCAACAAAAGCCTGCTGAATGAATTGAACTATCTAGCCCAACCCCCCATTTTACAGACGGGAAAGCTGAGTCCCAGAGAGCAGACGTGACCTTTTCAGGGGCATAACGTGGCAGAGCTAAGCTTGAAGCTGGGTCTTTGGGCAAGAGGCTCCCTTTCCACTCCACCGTGGATGGTGTGGATGCCTCCGTCTCCAGACCCTGGGCCCCCTCTCTGCCTCCACATCTTAGCACACGTGGCTCCCCAGCCTGGATGCCCGCCTCCCCACTCATCTCAAAGTAGGACTCCTCTCCAAAGCCTCCCCAGGCCGCCCTCACTCTCAGGGCTCTCCCCATGTCCTCATCATTCAGACCACACCGCCTAGCACCGAGTCCTCATGTCATCCAGCGATGTCCCGTGGGCAGAAAAGGAAGGCCACAAACTAATCTTGCTGTTCACACTTCCCAGATTCATGGCTATGGTTGAAACATTTCCTGTCTCTCGGACTCAACTTCCTCAATTGTCATGAGACTTTCACTACATCCTCACAAGGTCACGGTATGAAAAGGACTTTGTAAACCTCTCGGGGTGTAATGTTTAGGGGACCTGGGTTCTAATCCAACTCTGCTACTTACTGCTTGAATGATCTCAGCCTCCTAGGGCCTGTTACCTACCTGTAAAAGGAAGGGCTTGCTCCAATAACAATAGTGGTGTTTATTTATTTGTGTAAGTACATACATACAAATACATGTGTACTACATAGACACCATTTACATGGTGCTTTGAGGTTTGCCAAACACTCTTGAATCTCACAACAACCCAGGTGATAGAACTATCCTCTTCATACAGGTGAGGAAACTGAGGCTGAGATAGGAAGTCCTGGGCTCAAATCTCTTCTGAGATACTTGCTAGCTACATGACCCTAGGTAAGTCCCTTAATCTTCATACGGGACTTGCTTAAGGTCACATAGCTAGTCTAAGCCTCAATTTCCTTCTCTGTAAAGGGGTTGGACTGTGTTCTCTAAGGAGCCTTCTACCTCTACATCTACAATCTTGTGACTTGTTCAGGGTCACAGTTAGGAAGCATGTGAGGAAGGATTTGAATTCAGGTCTTCTTAAGGCCAGGCCCAGCCCCCTATGCACTGTGCCACCTGGGTGACACGGACCTTAAAGGTCTGCCTTCTTTGAGCATCAATGCTCCCCTCTAGCTCAGCTAGACCTCTCAGTCTGAGAAGAGGAAAAGAGTGGAGCGGCAGGCCGGTCCATCTTCTCCATCCTTACCAGGTTTTTGAAGAGGGCAGCCACCTCCCGGGTGAACACAGCCAGGTTCAGGAAGCCTGTGGATAGCTCATGGTTGTTCTGTGAGAGATGGCTGTTACCAAAGGTCTCCAGGGCCTCACTGTACTGTTCCTCATTCTCCACGTGGGCTGAGGAGGCAAGTCCAAGGTTTAGCTGTCAACAGGGTCATGTCTTAGGAAGGGAGTATTGTTCTACTGGGTTAGCTGGGGGCTGGAAGGAACGAGGGCTTCTAGATGCTACCACCACCACCACCACCATCACCACTGCCACCGCTGCCGCCCACCATGGCCACTGAAACTGCCCCTTCACTCACCAAGGCCAGAGCTATGAATAGTCCGGACCGATTTCTTTATTCGTTGCAGGATGGCCTGGTCCCCTTCAAGGGTCTAGGAAGCAAAGATAGAGGGCTCTACAAGAGATCAATAGGGCAGGGGGCCTTTCTGTCAAAGCTAGCGCCCAGGTCCCCCGACAGGGACACAAAGACACCACAGACTTCCTCTACTTAGGGGACCAAAGCCCTTTTCACCCTCCTCATAGAATCGCAAGATTTCAGAGCTGGAGGAAAACTCTGGAAGCATTTGATCCTAACTGTTAACTTAAAAGAAATCCTCTTCACAATGTAGCAACAAGTGGTCATAGAATTTCTACTTGAAGGCTGCTGGTAATGGGGGCTCACTCTGTTTCCAGGCAGCTCATTACATTCCTCCTGAGCCTATAGAGGTGACAAACCCTTTCCATCCAGTACAGAACAATACAAAAAGCACATATTAAGTGCCTACTGTATGAAGAGCCCTGCACTTGTCACTGGGAAAAAGGCAGTTTGGATGAGAAAAAATAAAATCACTGTTTTCTAGCAGCTTACAGTCAAGTATATAGATACCCGCACAGAACACTAAATCAGGCAATATTTTTTTTTCTTTATTTAGCATTTTCCCCCCAGTTACATGGAAAAACAATTTTTTAACATTCCTTTTTAAAACTTTGGGTTCCAAATTCTCTCCCTCCCCCCCATTGAGGATGCAAACAATTTAATATAGGTTATACATGTATAGTCATGCAAAACATATCCATAATAGTTATGTTGTGAATAGATCAGGAAATATCAAATTATAATATCTCCACACAGGAGACCACAGACCCTCCACTGACTGAGGGCTATGCTGCAGCCAGCTTAAGAGTTTGTTAAATTGACTGTTAACTGTTCAATGTGAATATTTTCATCCCGGAACTGGAAATGCTATAATCAGAGCTTACTTAATATTATTTTGTTGATTTTCTATACTTAGTAAGTAATGGAGAAAATGTTAATAATGCAGATTAAATTTAAAAGTGTGTTATGGCATATTCTTTATTCCAGAAACCCAGTTAATAAACATTTATCAGAGCACCTGGGCTCCCACTTCACCTGAGGCCACAGAGGACAGATCTTTCCTCTTCCTGATCTGGGATGGGTGTGATTACGGCTTTCTTGACTCTGGGCAGGTTACTTGACTTTCCCCTCAATTTCCTCATCACTGAAATGAAGGGGATAGTCTAGCTGGTCTCAGGAAGTTCTAGGTATACAATCTTATGATTCCATGTAAAATTTGGATATTTGTCCACATGGAGCAAAATGACAAAAACCATAGGCATCCCTAAAAGTCAGGGTCAGGGTCAAGTATAGGAGAGCAGGTGCATCTAGATATTCATGTCCATGGTTTGATCACAGTGGGGAGATCCCTCCTTTCTAGCCATCTGTGCCTGCCTAAGGTGGGAATCAGGAGTATAGAGATTGATAGACGCAAGGCCCAACATACTTAGAATGGACATCAGACAAGGAGACGGTGACTTTGAGGAAGATCAGAAAAGGGATCTCTGTAAGGCAGATGAATGAGAAGCTACCTGTTATAGATGGGAACTCTACCCAGATAGCATCAGTCCTACCATGGGGTTTGGAGACATGATTAAAGCTCTTTCCTGGTTGTGCTTCAGAAGAAACCCCAGTCTCAGGTGGCTAGGTGGCGCAGTGAGTAAAGCGCCGGCCCCAGAGTCAGGAGGACACGAGTTTGGTTCCAGCCTCAGACCCTTAACACCCATATAAAAAAACTAGCCATGTAACCTTGGGCAAGTTACTTAACCCCAATTGCCCTCCAAAAGGAAAAAAAAAAACAAAAAGAAAAGAAAAAAAAAGAAACCCCAGTCTCAGATATATCACAAAATGTCAGAGCCTCTCAGAAAATAAAGGTTCAATTGTACAAAGTAACAGCAATATTTTAAGGATAACCAACTGAGAAAGACTTGGCTGCTCTGTTCACGACAATGATCCAAGACAATTCCAAAGGACCTGTGATGAAAGATGCTCTCCACCTCCCACTTTGAGTGCAGATTGAAGAATAATTTTTTAATTTTCTTGTTTTTTTTGTTTTCTTTTTCCAACATAGTTAATGTGGAAATGTTCTGCATGACTTTGCATGTATAATTGATATCTATTGCTTGTTTTCTCAAGGCGTCCGGGAATGTAGAAGTCAAAATATTAAAAAATAGATGTTAAAAATTTCTTTAGACGTAATTGGGAAATAACAAAATAAATAAAAATATATTTAAAAAAAGAGAATGAAGGTTCACAGGATTAAAGATCTAGAGCTGGAAGAAACCTAAGTCCAACCCCCTCATTGGATAGAAGAGGAAACTGAGGCCCAGGAAGATTAAATAACATAGAGCTAGTACATATCTGAGGCAGGATTTGAACCCGGGTCCTCTGACTCCAGAAGCAGTGCTTTTCCATATCTCTGGTTTCCTTCCAGACTCAGCTCAAGCACCACCTCGCACATGAAGTGTTTATAGATCCCCAGGTCTACTAATGCCTGCCCTCGCCCAAACACTTTGGATGTATGTTTTGCATAGTTTGTATTTCCTCCTGTCTGTGTTATCCTACAGCTAGCTCCTTGAGGACAAGACTATTGCTTTTTGTATTTATATCTTTTTTGCATTTGTATGTAGCAGCGCCTGCTAGATTGTAGTTGCTTAATAAATGTCTGTTTATTGATTGATTAATACCACACTTCCCACTCCAATGTAAAAGCTGGGAACATTTTTAGAAAAGAGAGAGCAGAGTTGGGAAGATCCTTAGAACAGAAACTGTAAGAACTAGGAGGGGTCTTAGAACACAGAATATCAGGACTGAGAAGGCCCTTAGAACTCAGAATATCAGAGTTGGGAGGGGCTTTAGAACCCAGGATATTAGAGATAGGAGGGCTTTAGAACACAGGATGTAAGAGCTTGGAGGGCCTTTAGAACAGAGAATGTCAGGGCTGGAAGGGCCCTTAGAACACAGAATGTCAGGGCTGGGAGGGACCTTAGAACATAGGATGTCAGAGCTGGAAGGGGTCTTAGAACACAGAATGTGGGGTGGCTAGGAGGTGCAGTGAATAGACCACTGGCCGTGGAATCAGTAGGACCTGAGTTCAAATTTGGCCTCAGATACTTAACACATACACACACTAAAACTAGCTGTGACCTTAGGCAAGTCACTTAACCCCAACTGCCCTGCCCTCCCCCCTCTAAAAAGCCAAAAAACAAAAATAAAGAGAGAGAGTTAGAAAAACTTAAAACCTGGGAAAGTACCCCAAAACACACCCAGATAGAAACTAAGGTTGGACAGGGAAGGGGATTATCCCAAGGCCCAGAATGAAGTAGCCACAGAGCCCTGCCAGTCTTTGACTTCCCATGCAGAGCTCTGGTGACTCCTTGGAAGGTTGCCAGGAAAGGGAGGGCTGGCCCTCAATGACAAGTACATGCCCCAAGGAGACTTCTCTGTCCAGAATCTAGAAATAGGCCCATGGAAGAAGAACGTGTGAGTCGGTACGTCCCCATTCCCCCTCTGTCCTTACTCCCCATGGGAACAATGACCACATGCCCCCCCTCAGTGGCTGGTCTCAGAGGGGCGGGGATTTATCTAAACAGTGCCTTTTGGGCAACCTCCCTCCATTAGGTTTTGGCTGCATTCCTGCCCCGGGCACTGCCTCTCCTGGGGCTCCCCCTACCCCTTCCTCACCTCTGAGCCCTGCAGGAGACTCTACAGTCATGGCCAGCCATCAGAGAAGCGACAATCAGAGCTGGGGAGAATGACTTGGTCTAGTAGAAAGAACACAGAATTGGAAGTTGGGGAACCTGGGCTAGAGTCTCTAGAGACTCTGGGCTGAACACCCACGGGACCTTAGACAAACCACTTAAACCACCATACAACCCAATGAACATTATTATTAAGAGCAAGGGCTCTGTGCTAAGCACTGGGGATACAAAAAAAAAAAAAGAGGCAAATGACTATGGGCCTTGGTTTCCCCATCTGTAAAATAAGGGAAGTTGAAAGAGATTATACATTCTCTTTCATCTTATGACTTTATGATTATGAATGAATGAATGAATGCCAAGACTTGAGAAGGCCCTGAATGCTGGAAATGAGGGCAGCTTCTGTTATCAAAATACTCATGCCCTCAGTGCCCTGCCCTTAGATATCCCCAATGGAAAAGCTACTGACAAACTACTTAAATGGCATAGTACAGTGAATTTGGAGTCAGAGGCCCTAGGTTCAAATCCTGACTGTGCCATTTACTACCTGTGTAACCTTGTGAGAATCACTTAATCTTGCTGGGCCTTGGTTTCTCCATCTGTAAAATGGGTTTGCATTAGATGACCTTGAAGATCCTTCTAGCTCCAGATCCATGATCCTTGCATTTTTTTTAAAGAGGAGGCCTGAAGAGCCAAGGCCTTAACTCAATCATAAGAGTAGATAGCTTACATTTGATAGCAAGCTTTATGGTTCATAATGTACTTGTCCTCACAACAACCCTATAAGGTAGGTAGAGTGAGTACTATTATTCCCATTTGCAGTTAGAAAAACTGAGGTTCAGCGGGGTATACTAGCTTTCCTGGGGCTAGTAGTGGCACCCCTGGAACTCAAACCTAGGTTTTCTGATTCTAAAGCTAGATTTCTTTCCACTGTCTCATTCTGCACATCCAAGGAATGAATGTGTAATGGTAGAATTTCAGGCAACACCACAGGCTAGCAGGATAGTCTTGGTTAATAGTAACAACTGTCATTTTACTTAGTACATTAGACTACAAAGCACTTATGGGAGCCTCACGAAAGGCTCATGAGGGAGGTGCCACAGGCATTCTCCATTCTGCAGATGAGGAAACTGAGGCTCAGAAAAACCATTTGAAATCAGGTCTTTTAGATTCCAAGCCCAGAAAGCAATGGGAAGTTTATGAGTACAGCTCAGACCATGCATCCAACTGCTGAGGCCCAAGGCCAGGCAGGCCTGGTGGGAAAAGGGCAGGGTTCCCAGGGTACTCAGTAAATGTCAGCTGCAGCTACAGGGACCATTTCTTTTCTTTTTTTGGAGGGCAGTTGGGGTTAAGTGACTTGCCCAAAGTCACACAGCTAGTTTTTATGTTAAGTGTCTGAGGCCGCATTTGAACTCAGGTCCTCCTGACTCCAGGCCTGGTGGTCTATTCACTGCACCACCTAGCTGCCCCCTACAGGGACCATTTCTGCATGGCTGCCTTGGGGATGGGACAGCTGATCTTATGAACACTCAGAACACTGCTTCCCTTCCCCCATGTTGCCTTCTATGGGAATCCTTGCACAGTGACCCTGGCGTCCTGCTTCAAAAGGGGGTAGGGAGGGGCCATCTTTGGGAGAAGATTTTATTTGTGTTACTCAAACTTTGAAGAGAGAGGTGACTAATGTCTCTAGTGCTAAATTAAGTGTTTGGTGAACTGAACTGAATCGAATGTCATTGCCAAAGAGTTCTTAGAACATCATCATCATCATCATCATTGAATCACTGAATGTCAGGACTGAGAGGGGCCTTAGAACAGAGAATGTCAGAGGTGGGAGGGCCCTTAGAACACAGAATGTCAGAGCTGGGAGGGCCCTTAGAACCCAGAATGTCAGAGATGGGAGGGCTCTTAGAAGACAGAATGTCAGAGCTGGGAGGGCCCTTAGAACACAGAATTTCGGAATCAGAAGGGACATAATATATTAAAGCTAGAAGAAATATTAAACCTTAGAATGTTGAAAAACCTCAGAATACTACAGGGAAAGAGCCCTGCACAGATGTAGAGTCAGTATCATAGAAGGTGCTCTAAAACAGACTGTACCTACACAAGAATCCTCTCTTCTACTGTACTAAGTCAGGAGTCCCAGGTTCAAATTCCTGTTGTGACCCCTTACTCTGTGACCTTGGACCCTTCACTTCGGGCCTAGGTTTCCTTATCTGCCAAGTGAAGGTCAATATTTTCATGAGTTACCCTACGGGGCTGTTGTGGAGAAAGCACTTTACAAACCCTCACATGCCATCTAGGTTTGACCTGGAGAAATGTTAGTGGGAAGGACCCTTAGCAGCATACTCCTTTACAGAGAAGAAAATGGATCCTAGAAGACAAGAGTGTCTAGTCAGGGGCAGGACAAGTTAGCTTTTTGGCTCCTGGACCTTTCCCTACCAGGCGCTTCCAGACAATTAAATCATCTCTTTTTTAAAAAAAGGTCTATTTCAATATATTTTGTTTTCACATCGAATTCATTTATAAACATATCCCTCTCTCCTCCTCTGCCTAGTGAGACATTCCTTGTAACAATTTTTTTTAAAGAGAAAAAAGCAACTTAGGAAAACTGAAACATCAACTAATTTTGACAACAGATGCTGTGCTCCAAACCTGTAGCCCCCCACCTCTCCAAAGAAGGGAGGGAGGTATCTTTTCTCTTCTCTCTAGGAATGAGAAGCCTAGAGTATTGGGTCAGGGAGTAGCCCTTCCAGCCTCTGACATAGCCTGGCTGTGGGACTGTGGCCATGTGACTTAGCCTCCAACTTGCTAATATAATGGGCCCCTGGGGGTGAAGGGGATAGAGCCCTGGGACAGGAATAGTTCAGCTTTGGCCTCAGATCTTATTAGCTTATTAGCTGTATGAAGTCACTTAAACCATTTGCCTCAGTTTCCTCAACTGTCAAATGGGGATAATAATATCACTTATTCTCCCAGGGTTCTTCTGAGGATAAAAATGGTATATTTGTTAAGTGTCTGGAACACAGTAAGCATTCTATAAATGCTAACTACTATCATTACCATTATTATTATTGTTATAACAATGATGATGGCGATGGTGTGCCGACCTGAATTGGTAGAGAGGTTTTTCATCTGGGAGTTCTCTCTGCCAATGAAACCCCAGATTCAAACCCAATCCTTCCTCTGAGAGTGCAACGTGATCTGGAGAAGTTCTATTCATTTCTGGTATTTTTTTTCTCCTCGGCCCACCCACCCTCCCTGGCCAAGGGTAAGAGGGGAGCTCTGCAGGCTCCTTTGTGGGTGGCCAAGGCAGGAGAAGGTGGGGAGTGGGGAATGCACAACCTTCCACCCTAATGACTTGGCAGCCTTCGCCAAGCCAAGCCAAGCCAGGCCCCTCAGGAGAAAAGAGTGTGAAGGATAATGGCTCCAAAGAAATCCTTCTCAGCCCAACCTTCCCTTCCCAGGCTCCAAAACGCCCCTTCCACACACCAGGGAAGAGGACCCCTCTTGCCCAGACTCCTAGGGGAGTCAAGGGAGGAAAATGAAGGGAGGGGCTGAACTCGGGGGTTTCTGTCACCCAACCAAACAGTCTGCCCTGAGAAGCTACAGGAGACAGAAGGCAAAGGAGAGCTGTGGCATTACCAAGGAGCCAGGAGCTAAGAGCGGGGAAGAGATTAGAGTGAAAGGGATGGGGAGCTTCCCAGGGGCAGCCAGTGGAAGAGGAGGTGGCCTGGGGGCTGCCCAACTTAGGATGGGAGTCTGAAGGGACTCCTCTCTACTGAAGCAACTTATTAGATTCTAAATTAAATAGTAAGTGGTAGGGTTTTGTTTCTTTTTAATGTTTACTCAGGGGCTCTGAAGTAGCATTTTTATATCGTTTCTAAGGGTCAGAAAACCCACTTCCTCACCCAGGGCTCTCTAGCTCTGACTTGTGTTTTAAGACCCTTCCCAGCTCTGACATCCTGTGTTCTAAGGGCCTCCAACCCTGACATCCTGTGTTCTAAGGGCCCTCCCAGCCCTGACATCCTGTGTTCTAAGGTCTCTCCCAGCTCCAACATTCTCTGTTCTAAGGGCCATCCCAGTGTTGACACGCTATAGTCTAAGGCATCCTCTGGTTCCAGGTATCTACCTAGTCATATCAAGTCTCTAACTGTCCTCACAAAAATCTAACTTCTGCACAAAGACAAAAACAGTAGAAGTTTTTAGGATAGCCAAATAGTTTTCATTTGGATATGTTTCCCCTTCCACCTCTTGAGTGAGGCAGAGAAGGCAGGGCCCCCAAAGCTGGTTGGTTTTGAGGGAAACTCAGAGCCTTCCCGCAGGGCCCCCACTCCCCCATCCAAAGCCCGCCCACCCGGCTGGAGCTCAGAAAGCTGCATTCTCTTGGAGCCAGGACCCCACCCAGCATCCCAGCTGTAGTTTCCTGTGGCTCCCAGCTCTCTGTCCTGCCAGGAACTGGGGCAATCAGAGCAGGATGGCCTGAATTCTGGAGCCAGGCCCCTGACCCCCAATCCCTCTCACATTTCAAGCAAGAATCCAGAGATGGGAGACACGTGGCCAGCTTCCCCGCTCTGGCCTTCCCCAGGGAACCCAGGCTACCCCCTAGAAAATGTCACAGCAGAAGAAAGAAAGAGGCTCAGGAATTTCAAGGGAAATTTTCAAGAGATACCACAGTGACATTATCGCTACTGGCAGAAGGACAGTAGGGGACCAAAGCCTCTCCAGGCAGGGACTTTCCCAGGGCAGATAATTTTTTTTTGTTAAGATACAAATCGCAGCCTTTTACTGGGTGACCTTGGGCCTTGGTTTCCTTATTTGTAAAATGAAGGGAGTTATGTGGAGACACACAGGACACAGTGATGCACAGAGGAAAGAATGCTGGCCCTGGGGTCAGAGTGGACCTCCAACAGGTCATTTAACTTGCCCAGACCTCAGTTTGCTTATCTGTAAAGTGGAGGTATGTATGTGTCAGACTAGACCACCTCCAAAGCCTCTTCTGGTTCTAGAGCCAGGATCCTATGACAAGAAGTTTTTCAAGGTACCTTCCAGTCCACATTCTATAGTCATTTAGTATTTTTTTAAATCAATTTTTAGTGATCCCTTTTGGTTTTCCATCACCTAAATTTCCCCTTGAATTCCTTTTCCTCGCCTTTACTAAGAATAATGGCTAGCATTTATATGGCCCTTCCTATATGCCAGGCACTGTACTAAGGGCTTACATTTTATCTCATTTGGTCCTTACAACAACCCTGGGAGGGAGGTGCCACTATTATCCCCATTTTACAGATGAGGAAACTGAGGCAAACAGGGTTAAGTGACTTGTCTGGAGTCACACAGATAATAAGTGTCTGAGGCCAGATTTGAACTCAGGTCTTCCTGACTCCCTGACAGCCATCCTATATAATAAAGAAGGCCTTTTCATCTTAATGAAAAAAGAAAAAAAAAACCTCTTCATCAGTGACGCAGATTCAAAATACCCCACTGTGCCTCAGCTTCTGTACCTGAAAAATGGGGAATTTGAACAAGACGAGCCCTTCCAACTCTAAATCCCATGATGTTATGATAAATTCAAATTCAATTAACATCTATGAAGTCCCTACTGTATGTGAAAGACCCTGGGCTTAGGGCCACACGTGCCCTGCCCTCGGGGACAGGGGATACATCTGTATCTACAAGAGGAACAGAGCACACTTCTAAGGTCTTGGAAGCAGTTTGCTGACAACAAACCCCGTGGGGTAAGCAAGGTGACTGCTACTGTCCCCATTTTACGGATGATAAAACTGAGGGCTGAAAGAGGTTCAGTTTGGCTCATACAACTGGAGGTAAAGCAGAATTGGTCCTTGCGCTCAAATTCTCTAATGACAAATCGAATGCCACACTGAGGCAGGGTAAGAGATACGTGCTCTGGAAACATCCAAAGACAAAGCTCTGAGAAACCAGAGACGAGAAGGAGGGCTCACTTGGGTTAGTCTAGCATTCCTCTGGACCCTAGGGAAGGCCCCGCCCGGGCTAAGCCCCTCCAGCCATGTGCTGATGAAGGCCAGAGCTTGGTCTGTGGGCCGGCCTGTGGTGCCTCCTCCCCCAGCCCTGGTTCTGGGCGCTGGCTCAGCTTTGGAGGAGGAGGAGGAGAGAGAGCATAGAGCAGGGGAGCAGGGGGGCCCCAGTCTCTCTCTCCCTCTCCCTGAGGGCAGCTCAGTCTCAAGCACAGGCTGGCGGAGGTGGCTCACTTCCAAGGCCCACTCCCACCCCCACCTACTGCCCCCCTCAGACCTCACAAAGCAGGGCCTGAGGGCCAGGATGGGGGCCAGGGCTGGACCAGAGACTGTATTGGTATAGGGAACTCCCAGGTGAGGAAACGCCCTTTACCGAAGCAAGCTGGCATCCTCTCTGCAGCTCCCAGTGCTGGTGTTGCCCAGAGCCAGGAGAGGATAGATGCTTGCCCAGGCTTACAGAACATTTGTAGTATAATGATGCATTTATCCTTGATTAATAATGTACACTACAGTTTTGCTTTATCTTCCTATAAGATTGCAATCTCCAGAAAAACAGGAATTGTGTCTTGGCCGACTTTGTACCACCCCCTGCACAGGCCTCCCTCCACGCAGGGCCCATGCTTCGTGTTCGCTGAATTAATGAACAGATGGCGGCTGAAAGAACGTGTGAGCCGTGTGCTACATGGCTCCAGCGGCCAGCCGGCAGGACCAGAGCGCTGGGCACACCCGCCAGCCCATTCACTTGGGGGTTCTCAGCGTTGACTGAAGGTTTACTAAGTGCTCACTTTGTGCACGGCCCTGGGGGTACGAGGACACACGTGTGCATACACATGTTGGCATGTGTATGCCCCACCATGGGGTTGTGTGTGCCCATATACACACAGCCATGTATACGTGTGTATATGTGTGGCCTTGTATGTACATAAATGTGCATATGCCCGATACACACAATGGGTGCGTCCCTGTCCCCAAGGTTCAGCACAGCACGCAAATACATGTACTTACATATAGACACATCATATATTTGTGTAAACACAGACACCGATATGTGTGTGTATATGTATGGAAATGCTTACACCCCCCAGTATCTGGGGAAGCTACATGGCTAGGCCCTGAGTCACAAAAGTCAGAGTTCAAATCTAGCCTCAGTACTCACTAGCTGGGTGACTCTGGGCAAATCACTTAACCCCTGTTTGCCTCAGTTTCTCATCTGTAAAATGGGGACACACCTGAGAAGGAAAGGGCATCTTTGAGAAGAAAACCCCATGGACAATACCCAATGACTCATGGAACTGAGCAGCCACAACCACAACCCCCTATACCTAATATGGCAATACACTCAAGCACACACAAACACACAGTGCACATACATGTGCCTGGCATGGCATGTCTAGCCACGTGTATGTATGTATGCACATGCACACACAATACATGTAAGTATGCTCATGTCCACGTCCTTGTGTCCCCAGTGCCTAGTAGTATGTGTATGTGTGTACATGCACACACAAAACATGTGCATATAACACATAGACCCTGCTTGTAATAAAACTTATAACCTAATGAGGTCGAGATATATACACAAATAACTCCATTACAAGGTAGAATGTGACAGAGGACAGGGAAATCCAGGAAAAGGACTTAGGGGGTATCAGAGAAGGGAGAAGGTGCTGTCTCCTGGAGGCAATCAGGACAGGCTTCCTGGAGGCAGTGGCTCAGGGGTTGGCCCTTTAAGGAAGAGAAGAACTTCAGGTGTCTCAGGCTGGGGAGGTGGGCAGGAATCTATGCCATGCATGAGCAAAGGCAGGAGAATGGGGGACAATGACCAGTATCTTAGGTGGACTAAAACAGAGGAAACATGAGGGGGACTCACTGTTATGGGATAAGACAGGACATGTCAGATAGAGGCAGACGGTGAAAGGCTTCCTGAGAGTAGGCTGTGAGAAGTCCTGAGGAGTGCTCTGTGTGTGTGTGTGTGTGTGTGTGTGTGTGTGTGTGTGAGAGAAAGACAGAGAGAGACAGAGACAGAGAGACAGAAGAAGGAGAGGGAGAGAGAGAGAGAAACAGAGAGAGAGAAGACAGAGAGAGACAGAGAGAAGAAGAGCGAGAGAGTCAGAGAGAGGAGAGAGGGGAGACAGAGGGAGAGAGAAGGAGGGAGAGAGAGGTGTGTGAGAGAGAGGGAGAGAGAGAGGGAAGGAGAGAAGGAGAGTGAGAAAAGAGAGAAAGGGAGAGGGAGAGGGAGAGAGGGAGGGAAGGAGAGAGAGACAGAGAGAGAGGGATGGAGGGAGGGAGAGAGAGGGAAGGAGAGAGGGACAGAGGGAGAGAGAGGGAAGGAGAAAGAGGGAAGGAGACGGAGAGAGAGAGAGAGAGAGAGAGAGAGAGAGAGAGAGAGAGAGAGAGAAGAGTGTTTTTCCTATTCAGGCACTCAGCCAGGACAGGAGGAGGAGAAAGAAGAGACAGACAGACAGAGGCAAAGATCCCCTAGGCCAGATGTTGTCCCCACCCTCAGAACAAGAACATGGCACCCAGGGGCAGGAGAGACTCTGACAGGGTAGGGTGGTGGACAGTGTTGGATGTAAGTCAGGAATGCTAGAGTTCAGATCTTCCTCCAGTCCTCACTAGCTGCATCACCCTGGGTGAGACGCTTCACCTTTGTGAGTCTCAGTTTCCTCTTCTGTAAAATGGGGATAATAATAGCACCCACCTCCTGCTGTAGGACCACAAGAAATGACAGACATGCAGCTATATACCTGCTAGCTATTATTACTATCTTTAGGCCTGGCTCTGCTGCTAACTGGTAATGTGGACTAGAGCAAATTACTCCTGGGTCTCAATCTCTTCTGTAAAAATAGAAGACTGGAAGAAAGCCCCTTTCAAGCCATTACAGTTTATGAGTCCATTACCTGGCAAACAGTCACTCTCCATTTACCACTATGTACTGGGGGCAGCTAGGGGGCGCCATAGTGCACAGAGTGCTGGGCCTGGAATTGGGAAGGCATCTTCCTGAGTTCAAATTTGACCTCAGACAATGACTAGCTGTGTGACCCTGGGCAAGTCACTTAACCCTGTTTGCCTTTCCTCATCTGTAAAATGAGCTGGAGAAGGAAATGGTAGACCACTCCAAGTATCTCTGCCAAGAAGCCCTAAATGGGGTCATAAAGAGTAGGATACAGCTGAACAAAAGGGCTTGTTATACCAGTCCTGGCTGAACAATCTACTTTCTCTATTGTTATTTAATTGTTTTTCACTTTCTGTTGGGGGTTCCCAAAGTCTTCATGCAGTCTTTAACCACTTCTCCAGTTTAAAAGAGTGCACTAAGACTTTTGGGACACCCTTTATTTATTCTGGACCTATTTTTTATGTACCTGTCTGTGCAATATGATTTCACCTTTCTAACTGCCTCCACCATACAACCTCCAGAAGAGGAGCTCCTTGAGGCCAGGAACTGTTTAGTCTTATGAGTTTATGAGCACCGAGTATGGTGGCTGGCACTTTTAGTCAGTCAACATGCATTTACTAAATGTGTTGTATTAATATTCCAGGCTCAGAGAGACCCTCGATAAATGGTTGTTGGGTTGAACTAAGTCGAGACGCTGTCTCCCCTCAAGTTCATCAACAGTGAGGATGTAGAACTTCAAAAAACCCAGTTCTGTGTCGAAGCTTTGGTAAGTGAGAGTTCTGTGAGCTTGAGCAAGCCCAAATTCTCCTCTGAGTGGCTGTTTCCCCATCTGTACAATGGAGATGATATTTGTACTTCTTTCACAGGGCTCACGATAAGGAAAGTACCTGGTAAAATCTAACATTCTTTAGAAATGGGGGAAAGTATTATTAGTAATAGTGATGAACTTTCTCTTTCCTCAATCATTGAACCATGAAGTCTAGAACTGGAAGGGTGGACCCTAGAAATCTTATTCTTCTGACACTTGCCCTCACTTTACCAATGAGCAAACTACGGTGAGCCAGTATGCTCCTAAAATCCTACCTGTTCCACCAGTGACCAAAGAGAAAGCTTCCTCCTCCACCACCATATTCATAGAAGCAGTAGCAAAAACTGGAAAGAAAAGGGGTGCCCACCCATTAGGGAAGGAGCAAAACAGTCTTGTGAAATGAGTGCCTGGAACAGAGTAGGTGCTTCATGAGTATTTACAGAATGGCTAATGAATGGAACGGAAAGTTGTGCCTTAACAAAGGAGAAATGGAAGAATTCAGAGAAACATGGGGGAAGACCCAAGCAACTGAGGAAAAAATGAAATAAGCAGGACCAAGAGTCTGAAATACACAAGGACTGCAGTAACGTCAGGAAACAAGCACGCGCGCCTCCCCCCCCCCCCCTTTCCTTCCCTAGCCATTGAGCAGGTATCCCTTCCTGACGGAGATGGGGCCGGTTGGTGAGTCATCAGAATGACCCGTGGTAAGCCCGGAGAAGCGATGAGGAGATTCACCTCTTTTCTTTCCTTTGAGAGTCCAGACTATGAATGTACTTAGGGCTGTTACAGGGGAAGAGGGAAGGGAGGATCAAGGATATTCATAAATGACTGTGATGTAAAAACAAACCTTATTTTTTTTCTTCTTCTTTTTTTAAAATAATAACTGAGGCCCAGAAAGGGGAAGTAATTTGAGCAAGTCCACACAGTAGCTGAGCCAGGATTGAAACTAAGGGGCTTGGATACTGAAGATAGCTTTCTGTCAACTAGAACTTCCTCTTTCCAGCCCTAATACCCTCTTCTAATGCATGTGAGCTGTGCTCTAAGGGCTCTCCCAGCTCTGACATTTCATGTTCTAAGGCTTCTTCCAGCTTTGACATTCTCTATTCTAAGGGCCCTCCCAGTTCTGGCATTCTGTGGTTTAAGGACCCTCCCAGCTCTGATGTTCCATGTTCTAAGGCCCCTCCCAGCTGGGACATGCCATGTTCCAAGCCCCTTCCTGCCCTGGTGGGGTATCTTGAGTTAAGAGGTCCTGGGTTCATTTCTTAATATCTAGGTAACTTTGGGTAAATCACTTACTTCCCCTTGTCTCATTTGTCTCAGCTATAAAATAAAGGGGCTGGGTTCAATGACTTCTGAGGTCCTTCCAGCTCTAGAACTATGATCCAGGGACCTTGGTTCAAATCCTGGCTCTTCCACATTCAACACCTGTGCAGCCTTAGCAAGCCATTTCACTTCCCTGGGCCTTGGCTTCCACAAAACGAGGAAATCATTTGAGCTGATCTCTCACGCCCCCAGTTCCAAACCTAGGACTCTACGTTGTCCCTTGTGTTCTAAGGTCCCTTAGATCATTATGGACTGTGTTCGAGCTCCTTCTAGTCCTAAATTCTATGACACATAAGGTAAATGTGGTCTCTCCCCATTACAAGTGAACTCCTTGAGAGGAGAGATGGGTTTTTTTGCCTTTCTTTTGAACCCCAGCCCTTAGCTCAGTGCCCGGTATATAGTAAGTGCTTAATAAATGCTTGTTGCCTTGCCTTGACCAATCTGTAGCTCTGGACACAGCAACCCATTTCAGAATAACCTGTACCTGTGACCCTCCTACCATGAATACTGGGGGCCAGGCCACAGCCTCACCTCCAAGTCAAGTTCACTGAGATGCTGAAGGTTGGAAGTGGCCCATGTACCAATGTGCCACAGACCCATTATCATAATGACTAATAAAAGCAATGCTTCTATAGCCCCTCATCTGATCCTCACAATCACCTCAGGAGTAAGGCAGCACAGCCATTACTAATGCCAACAACCTAGAGTAAAGCCTGAGTGTTGGATCTGGAGTAGGGAGGACCTGAATTCAAATCCCACTTTGGACAATTTTTAGCTGTGTGACCTCAGGTCTTCAGGCAAGTCACAACCTCTCTGAGCTCCCTCATCTGTAAAGTGGAGAAAATACTATTTATCTCACAGTGAGAGCCCAATAAGGTAACATATGCAAAGTGTTTTCCTCTCCCCTACCCCAGGCGGTCCTGCTGGGAAAACCCAGTTTTTTCTTAACCCGCTTTAAGCAACAAAATTGACAGACTATACACTATGCTATTTCTATGAAATGACTGCTACAGATATCATGGGAGGGAGCATGCTCCTCTTTCTCTAGCCAGCAAATTGAATGACTGTCTTTCCTTTTTTCCCTAGTCCAATTTAAGGTCATGTAAAATAATTGATAATGTGAATTAATAATTGTGATGTATTTCTACATATGTTTGCATGTATGTGGACTGTATGAGAGACAGCTTGATGTGGTGAAGAAAGTCCTGGACTTAACAAAGAGAATGGGGCTCAAATTCAGTCCCAGACCTTACTAATTATGTGGCCCTGGGCATGTCTCTTACGATTGTTGACTTGTTACTCTCATCTTAGCAATGAAGGCCAGGCAGACCAGAGTTCAGATTCATCTGCATATTTAGTAGCTGTGTGACCCTGGTTAAGTCACTTAACCCTGTTTGCCTCAGTATTCTCATCTGTAAAATGGGGAGAGCAACAGTAACTCGTTCCTAGGGTTGCTGTAAGGATCAAATGAGATAATATTAACAGTGTTTTGCAAACCTTAGAATCTTAACTATTAATATTAAATTGAATATCATTCTTATTAACTATTAGTTATTATTATTCTCATTTTATATATAGGAAAGTCAATGTATGAAGAATTTGGTCCAAGTCAAGTAGATCTTGTAGCACAGCTGGGACCAGAGCCTGGAATTTCTGATTGGTTCCCAGTCCAGGTCTTTTACCATTTACGCCAGACTGGCTTTCTTGCCATTCTTCACATACTATACTTCATTTCTCTCTTCCACACCTTTGCCATGGCCGTCCCCTATGCCTGGAATGCTCTGCTTTCTCACTGCCACCTTTTGTAATCCTGATTTCCTTCAAGACACTGCTGAAGCACCACTTTTTGCATGAGGTCTGGCGTACTCCAACAGCCAATAATGCCTCCTTTCTACTCCCCCAACCCAGAAAAAAACAACATTTCTTTTGTCTATAACTGTATATGTACATGTAGTCTCCCTTTTTAGAATTCAGAGGTCAAGGGTCCTTATATTCCTAGTATATAGTCAAACCTGGCACATAGTGGATTTGTAATCAATTCTTATTAATGATCAGATTGGCAACCAGAGACACTCCTCTTTCAGTCAGCAACACAAAATGTGTTTCCCATATAGAGAGGCTAAGCTGGGCACTGGCCTAGGTAGTCAGAGGAACATTCTGCCAACACACCCCTTCACCTATGAGGGTTGTCCAAGGCCTTGAGATTAGATTCACCATTGAAAGAAGCAACAATTTTGTAAAAATCAACTCCAGAAGGGAAAAGGACCCATAATGTGGTAGCAAAGAATTAGAAATTGAGGGAATGCTCATCAACTGGGGAATGGCTGAACAAGTTGTGATATATGAATGTAATGGAATATTATTGCGCTATAAGAAATGATGAACAGGCGGACTCCAGAGAAACCTGGAAAGACTTATATGAACTGATGCTGAGTGAATTGAACAGAACCAAGAGAACACTGTACACAATAACAGCAACATTGTTGATGACTGACTTTGATAGACTGAGCTCTTTTCAGCAATACAATGATTGAAGAAAATTTCAAAAGACTCATGATGGAAAATGCTATCCACATCCAGAGAAAGAACTATGGAGTCTGAGTGCAGATCAAACATACTATTTTCTCTCTTTTTTTGTGGCTTTTCCCTTTTGTTCTGTTCCTTCTTCCACGACATGACTAATGTGGCAATACGTTTACATGATTGCACATATATAACCCATATCAGATTGCTTGTTGTCTTAAGGGCTATGGGAGGGAGAAAAAAAGAGAGAAAAATTTTGAAACTCAAAATCTTATAAAAATGAATATTGAAAACTATCTTTACATATAATTGGAAAAAATACTATTTACTAAAAATAGACAATCAGACAGACAGACAGACGGACAGACAGACAGACAGACAGACAGACAGACAGACAGACAGACAGATAGATAGATAGATAGATAGATAGATAGATAGATAGATAGATAGATAGATAGATAGATGGATGGATAGGTAGATACTGATTGGATTGGGGGGAAAATCTACATCAGGAGAGTGCAAACAAAATGAATCCCTATCAACTAAGGAAATGGATTATTGTGGTGCTGGGACTGTAGGAAAAGACAATTATGAAGACTGCAGAGAATCCTGGGAAGATCTATATGAACTTATACAGAATTGATAAGCAGACCCAGGAGAACAATATACCCAGTGATTACAACAAAGCAAATGGTGAACTTGCTAGGTGGAATTCAAACTCCAAGTAACTGAGAGAACCACTAATAGGCTTGGAGAACAGATAATGTCTCAGCAGACAGGTGGGGGACTATCAGGGCAGTACGTTACATAAACTGATGGATGGCGTTACTATATTAGTTATTCTGTTTTATCTGTCTTTCTTTGTTACAAGGGAGGATTCAATTCCTTGTGGATGGAGAGGGAAGTGGGAATGTCCAGAAATGACTGTGATAGTGACATCACCTTAAAATTTTAAAAACCAGGGTCATTTCCTCCTCCCTCACCATCTTTTGGGACATGCTCAGTTGACATTTCTGGTTCCAAGGGTTGCCAAAGGTGAGGAAAGGGGTAGAGTGTTGGATATGGTCTCTTGATACACTCATTTTTTTTCTCATATCGTTTAGAAAAATAAAATAAGAGAAAGTATGTTAGAGGGACTGACTCTCTGGATAGGAGATAGAGGAGAAATTGCTCTGTTCTTCCCACTGCTAGAACCTAATCATTGAAATTACCCACCATTTACACCATGTATGCCCTACATATGTACAATCTTTTGTAAGTCGATTCTCCCATTAGAATGTAAACTCCCTAAAGATGTCTTTATGCTTTTCTTTGTCCCTTCTGTGTTTAATACAGTGTCTAGCACTTAAGAAATGCTTGTTGACTACGTAAATAAGCTGATGTAAAAACAAAAGCTCTCAATAAAAATTGAAAAATAAACATATCGAATTTTTAAAAGAATAAAGACTTGTGGAATGATGAACAGAAGGCCAGCATTTGTTTCCTTAAAGGTTCAAGTCCTCCCTCAGAGGAGCTGCCAATCTGCACCTGGGAAGGGAGTTTCTGTGCTCCAGTGACCCCTCTGAGGTACAATCACTACTACAGACTAAATTATTCTGTTTCCTCATTTGATCTTGACAACAGAATTGTGAGCTCATTACCACAGAGACAGCTTCATTTTACAGATGAGAAAACTGAGAGGTGAAGGAATTTACCCATGACCAGGTAGCCAAGGAGGAAGAGGACAATTCACATCTGCAATGGCCTTTTGGGACTAGAGAATGCCTTCCATAAATTGTCTCTGGGGAGCTTGGCAGGAGAAGTAAGCAGCAGGGCTGGGGTTCAAGCCATTTCCCCTATGTGATGTTGTCTCTGGAAGGCCAGGACTCTCTGGCTAAAGCCTACCTAGGACCAAGGGGAAAGATGAGGCTGAAGACCCATCACAGCCTCCCCACTCCTTGGACTAGCCTTAGGGGCTCATCCAAAAAGACCAACATAGACCAGAAGTCACAGCTTGAGAACCCAGGTTCTATTTGGCTCTCCTGACTCACAATGGGCCAGACAGATGTCCAGAGATGGACAAGAGCACTGGACACTTACTGGCTGGGTGGCCTTGGTGAAGTGACTTGGCCTCTCTAGTTTTCTCATCTGTAAATTTGGCTATAATAATAGCACCTGCCTTCCTGACTTCAAGTATAGAATTTTGGCCACCATATGGCTTGATGGGGAAAAAATTAGAATGCTGGACTTAGGAAGACCTCAGTTCAAATCCTGCCTCAGACACCTAACCCTTCTCAATAATAGTTAATTATTTCCCATTTATCCTACATACAACTTGTCTCTATATATTGGTTTGTCTGTTGGTTCCCCCATTAGATTGTAAGGTCCTTGAGGGCAGGGGCTGTCTTTTGTCGCTTTCTGTATCCTTAACACTTAACACAGTGCCTGGCATTTAATAAATGTTGATTGATTGATTATTTGTTTATCTGACATCAAAGACACCAAGGTCATCCACTGCATCCTGGGCCGCCACCAGTGGTCTTGACTTTTGTCCTGACACTGGACTTCAATAACCCTGGAAGAGAGAGTGAGGCTGATGACTTTGTACACCCAAGTCAAGACAGCACCTTGTGATATCATTGGTTCTCTTTGAAAATGAAAGATGAACAAAAACAACAGTGTGACCCTGGGCAAGTCACTTAGCCTCTCAGAGGATCAGTTTCCTCATCTGTAAGATGGGTACAATAATAGCCCCTCCCTCCAAGGGCTGCTGTGAAGATCAGATGAAAGAACAATTGCAAAGAACTTTGCAGATTTTGAAGCTCTGTGTAAACAGAGTTGTTATTATTACCACCTTCCTCATGGGGTGATTATAAGGATAAAATGAAATAACAGATGGATAGCACTTTGTAAACTTCACTTACTGTTCTCATTCCAGATGAGGAAATCGAGGCACAGAGAGGTTAGTTCACTGGCCCAAAGTCACACAGCTAGAAGGTAGCAGAGGTGGAGCTTGACCCTGGACTCAGCATTATTCCCATGTCAGGGGTCAGAGGAGAGAGGGACAATGGGTGCTCCCTGGTACCTTCCAGGAGCAGGCACAGACCTGCTGGGCTTTGAAGGTGGATGTGCCCTCAGCAGGACTGGGTGAGGGCAGGAGATTCTGGGTCTTGAGCTGAAAGAAACCCCTTTTGGCAGATGGGGAAGCCCAGGGAGTTGAAATGATTTCCCAAAGTCACAGAGAACATGATGAGAAAGGGGAGGGGAGGAATAAGCATTGATTAAGAGCCTACTGTGTTCCAGGCACTATGCTGAGAGCTTTACAAACATCTCTTTGGGGAAGCAGCACCCGTATGTTTGCCAAGCATGGAGGAGAAGATGGGGCTGCAGACGGCCTAAGGGAGAAACTCCCCTATGATATGTGACCGTGGCCAGATAATTTCTCTCTGGGCCTCAATTTCCTCTTCAGCTGAGGAGGTTGAACAAGATTACACTTAAGTTCTAAATCTAAAGATCCTGTCTACTGGCTCCTGCCAAATAACAGCTGGCCTTTTCCTTTACTTCCCCAAACCTCAGCATTCCCATCCAAAAAATGGGGTTAATACAATTCCAAATACCTAGCCCAGAGGGTTGTTGTAAGGAATGAATTTGTGTAAACCATTAAAGGTCTTCATAAAAGGTCTTTTCTTTAAAGCATTAAATTTTTAAAAATACATTCCATCAATAAGTTTGTTTTTACATCCTCCAAATTTCATCCAGCTTCCCTTCTTCTCCTCCCTTCTGGAGAGCCATCTCTCATAACAAAACTCTTAAAGCATTACTATTACTGAAATCATGGCCTCACCCTTCTCAGTGGATAAATGGAATGAGCCATTTTCCTGCTATGATTGTTCTAAATTCAATATTCTACAGACCAATGAGCAGGTGAGTAAAATGGCGGCTTTCAGAACAATTAATAGTTCCACTTTCCAGATGAGGAAACTGAGGCTCAGAGACATGAAAGGATGTAAACATTGGGATGCAAACTAATCTTCAAAACCATCCTCAATACAGGTCCAGAAGAAGGCAGGAGACGAGGGTATTATGGGCCTCATCATGTTTTTACGTGGTTTTGATTTTCTCCTGCTAGGCCTCTCTATTGTGAGAGGCACAATGGAAGCTTCTAAGCACCTTGGAAATTGGGAGCATTTGCTGAGGTATCATCTATTAAAAATGGTGCTTGTATGTGTTTGTTGATCAATATTAATTATAACTACTCCTATTATATGAACCATCCCTGTATTGAAAATGCAAAGGTGAGCACAGGCCCTGGAGGACCTGAGTTCAAATCCAACCTCAGATACTTGACACACTTATTATCCGTGTGACCTTGGGCAAGTCACCTAACCCTAAATTCCCTGCCTTCCCTCCTCCAAAAAGCAAAAAAACCCCACCCCACCCCCACACATATATATTAAAAAAAAAAAAGAGAATGAGGGTGGAGGGTGAACCTGGAGGTTCACCTGGGCCTGAGGTGAGGGAATGATGGAACAAGGGTCTGGAAGGATCAGAAGAGGTCCTAAGAATAAGGGCCCAAGTAGAGGAATGGGGCTGTTTGCTTTCCTGGCACTGAAGGCTGAAGGAATGAGATGGGGAGAAGAGAAAGGGAGGGAGGTAAGAGGCTGAGGAAGCCTACATCAGATGGCCTCAATATTTTCAGTAGGTGGGCTGGGGACGGAGGTGGGGTAGATGACTAGACGAGAGAAGAAAAGATTTGGAACAAATCTTTAGAGAAAAGAGAGAGATAAGGAACCAAGAAAGAGAAAGGAAGAAGAATTTTTGAGCAGAAGCCAAGGCCCTGCTGACAGTGAGGTACCATGAATTTGTGGTGGGTGAAACCAGCTTGATTTCACGATTTCACAAACTGCCTGGGAACGAGAGCAGAGACATCAGGGGTCAAGGTGGAGGGGTTACCCAGAGACGAAGATTCCAAGGTCAGGGGCAATGCACAGCTTAGTAGCTAGGGATACACAGAGGTGGGACTACTATATGCTCAAGGAGAAAAATGAAACCAACATTTGGAGGCTGGACCAGGAAAATTGGGATAATAATAACTGACATTTAGAGATTTACAAGATATCCCTCTCCCTCTTACAATAGAAATGTAACCTCCTTTGAGGGGAGGGTTGGTCTTTGTAATTCTCAGAACCAGCACACAGTAGGGATTTAATAAATGATGGTTGAATTGGATTGAATATGAACGAAAGGATGGAAAGATTGGAGGTGGCCGGTGGGGAGTGGTATTTAAAAGTTCTGGGTCATGGAAATAAGGCAATCATGAGATGGAAAGCGCTAAAATGTGGCCATATTTGTGTTTCTGAATCTAGGTTCAAATTCTTACTTGGCTACTTGGAAATCTGCATGACCTTGGGTAAGTCAATGAGACACTCCAAGGTCTGTTTTCTCAACTGTAAAAATGAAGGAATTGGCCTAGATGGCTGCTGACATTTCCTCCCAATGCTGAACATGATATCTGAAATACAGTAGGTGCTTAATAAATGTTTGTAGATTGAGTGGATCATTCTATTATATATATTATTATACATTATATAAATCTATTACCCTTTGAGCATAGCTGAGGTAGGTCAGATTGTTAGAGATTATTAACATAAATACTGAAGTTCCAAGGATGGGGGTTGGGGGAGAGGGAGGATAATGGTGGTGGGGGTGGGAAGCATCAGCTAGGGAGGAAGATCCATGAGGCAGGTGCTAATATCATGGAATGAGCTGAGTAAATGTTTTGATAGTGATAAGTTTGGGTAAGTGCTATCAGTAGGGATAAGGAGAGAGGGGCAGCAATAGAGGGAATGACCTTTGAAGTCACCAAGATCATGGAAGGATGGCAGTAGAGGAGTGGTCTGAAAGCATCACTTGGAGCAAAAAGTACATCCCTGCCCCTTCTCGTGGCCTCTCATCAGGCAGACAGTTACATGGGACCAGGTCCTCAGGTTTTGTCCAAAGAGAGAAGGCAGAGATAATACTTATTGAAAGGCTGCCAAGTTCCCAAGCCAAAGAGGGGACCAGCTTGGCCTGGTCTGAACCAGGGCATAGATAACAAGGTCCTGACTTGTTGTTGCTGCTGCTGCTGCCCTTCTCAGTAGCCCATGCTAAAGGCTGCCTCCTTCCCCTCCTCTCCCCTCCCCCAGCACACAGAGGGAAAGGCCCACACGCATAGGGTAGGCCTTATGTGTGAGTATAAATGGACACTTCTGTCTACAGAGAAGTATTCATAGTGTAGCCTCTCAGGGATGGGGGTTGGAATGAAGCTTATTCAATATTTTAACAAATGATCTGGCAGAGGGAGCACCCAGTGGAATCCCTGGGGTCCTTGGACTCTTCTCTTAGGCATGGAGAGCAAGAATTTTAGACCCCTTCATTTGGGGGTGGGGGGGATAGATTCTAATCTAGACATCTGGTCCAACACAAACCTGAACAGAGATATGTTGTAGAACTCCCCTGGCAATCAGTCCACCAGGTGGCTGTCTAAAGACCTCGGCAATCGGCAGCTCACTACCTCCTGAGGAAGGTCATTGTGTGAGGTAGAACAGAAAAATAGTTAGTGACCACCAGACAAAGGTAGTGAATGTATTGAGGTTGCCTTGTGACATGAAGAAAAACGTGATGGATTTAGATATCCTGAGGTCCTGAGGTTGCCTGTGTGATCGTTAGCACATCATTTAATTTCCCTGGATCTCCATTTTCCTCAGTTCTAAAATGATGGGGTTGGATGAGATGACCTATAAAGTACCTTCCAGTGATAAGCATATGATTCTCTATATCCCTAATTAATTTCATCTTGTTAGATTCAGCCCAATGTTCTGGCCTAATCTGCTGCCTTGAAGCCACATGTGGCCCTCTAGGTCCTCAAATGCAGCCCTTTGACTGAATCCAAACTTCACAGAACAAATCCCCTTAATAAAAGATTTGTTCTATAAAACTTGGGCTCAATCAAAAGGCTGCACCCAAGGACCTAGAAGGTCACCCACACAGTGGGGAAAGGTCCCACACCTAGGGTAGGCCTTATATATGAATATAAATGGGTCTTTCTTTTTGCATCCTGATTCTGTCATTCAGGTAGTTAGCTAAGTGCTCCCAACTCTGTGTCCCCTGCAGATCTGGAGTGCATGCATGCTATTCTCCAAGTCCTGAACATACGTGTTAAGTGGGCAAGGGCTGAGCACAGATCCCCTTGGCACTGCCCTAGAGACTGCCAAGTGCACAATGAAGCATTCATTCGCTGGTGCCTACTCTTATACTTTTATGAAATGATGCAGAATGAAGTAAACAGAACCGGAAAGCAGTATGTGTAAATAAAGACAACACTGTCAATAAAAAGAACAAGGAAACAAAACTAAGGCAGAGAAAAGAAAGGGTCCTGACCTCGTGTCACTGACAGTTGGTGAAACAAGAGGAAACATGAATAAAAAGAACAATAGCTAGCATTCTGAATTATCTCATATGACCCTCTGGAAGGTGCATGCTATTATCATCCCCATTCCACCAATGAGGAAACAGCCTGGCAGAAAGGAAGGGATTTGTCCAGGATCCTATGGTACTAAGTGTCAGAGGCAGTATTCAAACTCAGGTTCAGTGCTCTGTCCACTACAGGGAAAGATAAGTCAGTGTGAGGGAAATTCAGGAAGATGACCATTGGCTGGAGTTAATACGGACAGGCTTCAAGGAAGAGGAAGTCTCCTCCGCCTTCAGTGGGCAAGCCTCAGTTGGGTTTAGGGAAAAGAGGACTGAGTTTGTAGCCAGAAAAGGTAAGTTTGGATATCCTGGCTGTGCCACTAAGTACCTGGATGACCTTGGGTCAGTCACTGGGCTTGTTTTCTGGTCTGTGAAATGGCTTAGAGGCTCACTAAAGTCCCTTCCATCCCTGAATCTGCGATCCTAGGAACTGTGCCCCAGCCCGAGCCAGCCAGGGGCACCCTGCGCTTTCCCAGTCTGGATGACCTTACCTGCTCTCGGATGCGCAGGGGTTGGGGCACATGCCGGCCACGGACCGGCCTGGCAGGCCCAGGAGGTGGCCGGGTCAGGCTCTGCTCCTCCACCCCGGCCCCCCAGAGAGGGAGGGACCCTTGGCGTGGGACACGCCCCCTCCCAGTCCCAGAGTCTCCCCCTCACCTCCTCCCGGGCCAGCGCCGCCCCCCGGCATCGGGGCATCTTGGCGGCGAAGGCAAGCGCGGCGGGGCCACCTTGGGAGCTAAGGTCGTCCGCGGTGACCGCCAGGAACTCGGCGACGCTGAGCTGCTCGGGCATGGCTGGGGCTGGGGCTGGGGTCCGGCCCGGGGTGCGGAGCGCGGGACGCGGGGGGACGCGCAGCTGCGCCGGCTGGGTTGGACGGAGCGGTGCGAGCGCGCTGCGCCGGCGGCCTCTCGCTGCCCTGCCTGGGCACAGTCCGAGTCCGAAGGCCCGCCCCACCCCCGCCTCTCTCCTCCTACGGCCAGCCCCTAGAGCACCCTCCTCCACCCCCAGCCCAGCTAGGTCCGCCCCCTCAAGTCCCCATTGCCCTTGGTCCCCACCTTGCCCCGCCCCCACTCGCTAGACCTCCCGCCCCCTCCAAGTCCCTCCCACTCCTGCCCCAGGTCCCCCGTTCCTCCTGCAGATCCCACCCCCACCCCGTCCCTTTTCGCCCCGTCCCCGAGATTCCCCATTCCAAGTCCTTCCCCCATTCCTCCTGCAGCCGCCTGGCCCTCTGATCCCTCCCCCTCCAGGCCCCATCCCCATTCTCCCAGGTCTGCTCCCATCTCATCCCGCTCCCTCTAGACCCCCCTCGACTCTTCAAGACCCTCGGCTCCACCTCCCGACCGTCCCACTTCATTCGTCCCTCCCCTTTCAAGTCCCTGCTAGCCCCGCCCCCAGGTCCTGTCCAGCTCCTTCCCCCTTCGCTCCTTCCCACCTGGGCCCGACGCCGTGGCCCCGCCCTCTGTCTCCCTGCCTGGGGCTCCCCGCAGTCATGTGGGCTCAGCCTGTTTTCCCCTTACCCCCCTCCAGCCCCAGCTTCTCCGGCTCCTGCCCCGCCCTGCTTTTGGCCCCAGGCCCAGGAGCACTGCCCCATCCCCCCCTAACCCGGCTGTACTGGCCCGACTTCTCCAGGACGTTGGGAGGTTCCCCCCACCCCTTAGACAGTCCCTTCCCCCCACAAAACAATCGTTGCCCTTATGAGCCCTCCCGTCTCTCATTTCCAAGGCTATTACAGTTTACAAAGTGCTTTTCACAAAACAGAAACGCTAAGTCAGTTGTGCGAGTGTTACTATTCTCGTTTTACAGATGAGGAAACTGAGGCCCTGAGAAGGGACGTAATCTCAGGGATTCCCCACCCTTGACCACGGTGAGCAAAGATATGAACCCAGACCTCCTGACTTTGCTTACCCGCCCAGTGTGTGGGCCCTCACCTTCCCCCCCAAACAAAAGCCAGCCTCTGTTTCCTGATGGGGACTTCCCCTTTTTTGCCTGAGGCTCCACCGATACCCCAGTCGCCCCGCTCGGTAATATCTGACTCCTCTCTTTCCCATCTTGTCTATGCTCACAGTCACCCAACCCACAGCCCAATTCCTTAACCTAATGGGTCACAGAACAGATTCAGAACTAGGATGGACTTTATTTGTCCAAACTCCTTACTCTGCAGAAGAGGAAACAGGCCCAGAGACTTGTGTAAAGTCAGTCAGTTAAAAAGCATTTAGTAAGAGCTTATTAAGTGCCGGGAACTTCGAAGGAAGGCAAAATCCGGTCCGGGTTCTCAAGGAGCTCCTATTCTAATAGGGGAGACATACAAATGACTGCATACAAGACATTTACACTGTAAATTGAAGGTAATCGCAGAGCTCGAGGTACTAGCAGTAAGGAGGCGTGCAGGGGAGGAGCAGAGACAGAGCTCTTGCAGAAGATGAGATTTGAACTGCTTCTTGAAGAAAGCCAAAGAAACTAGGAGTTAGAGGTGAGAAAAACGGGGACATTCCAGGCATGAGCTACAGCCGGTGCAAAAGCCCTGAATCTGGATTTTTTGTGCATTCAGAACAGGATATAGGGAAATGCAGCTGGATCATAGAGTTTATGGAGGGAAATAATGTGTAAAATCTAGAAAGGTAGGAAGGGACCAAGTTGTGAAAGGTTTTAAAAACCCAAATGGATTTTATATGTGATCCTGAAGGTAATAAAGAGACACCAGAGTTTATTGAGTGGTGGGGAGATGATGATGATATGATGATAAGATTTGCTGTTAAGGAAAATCGCTTTGTTAGCTGAGTGGAGGATGGATTGGTGTGGGGAGAGACTTGAGGCAGGGGGCCCAAAGCTATATACAATGGTCCAGATGAGAGCTGATGAGATCTGTACAAGGACTATATGAAGAATAGAGAGAAGGGGACAGATACCAGAGATGCCAAGGTAAAAAATAAAATTTGACAGCAGATTTGGTATGTGAGGTGAGCATGAGTGAGGGACTTGAAGATGACATTGAAGTGGCAAGATCAGGTGACTAGATTGGGTGCCTTTGACAGACACAAAAAAGTTAGGAAGGGAGGTTGCCTTAGTGAAGAAAGATTGAGTTAGAAGTACCTACCAGGTAGCTGGAGGTATTTAGTGATACTGGACTGATTGTCAAGAGAGAAATTAGGGCTAGATATATAGAGATCTGGGAATTGTCTGTACAGAGATAATGGCTGAATTCTTATGAGCTGCAAAGGAGACAGAGAAGGAACAGTCAGAGAAGTAACCAGGAGAGAGAAACCTCGGAGAGAACTGGGGTGAGAGGGGAGGGGGATCAGCAGTGTGCAAAGCTGCAAGAGAGGTCAAGAAGGATGGGAACGAGAAAAAGCCATTGGATTTGGCAATTAAGAGACCACTGGCAACTTTAGAGAGAGTGGAATGATGAGGTCAGAAACCAGATTGCAAAGGGTTTGTTGTTCATCCTTCATTCTCAAAGAGCACCAATGACATCAGGAGGGTGATGTCTTGACTTGCAAGTGAATTGGATTTAAGTGAGGCAGGGCTATGCAATCAGCAGCCTCACTCTCTCTTCCAGAATCATCAGAGACCAGTGGTAAGACATAGGTCAAGATGACCCTTGCAAAGGGTTTAGAAGAGAATGGGAAAAGAGAGACTAGAGGTGCCTAGTGTAGACAACTTTCTGAAAGAGTTTAGTCATGAAGGGGAGGAGAGATAGTGTGATAGCTAATAAGTATGATAGCATCAAGGAAGGGTTCTTTGTTTTGTTTTTTTTTAAGGAGGGAAAGAGGCAGGTGGCCAAGCTGAGACTCAAGGCACATCATTGGATTCCAAATCACTTGGACCTCTTAACTCAACTCCTTGCATTCCCCCTCTCCTTTCCAATACATCTAGTGCACATAGATTAAATTTAGTGTACAAGTCTGGCCATATCCCTCCCCTGATAATTAACTAACTCCTTGTCAGCTGTGGATTAAAGTCCAAGGTCTTTAACCTGGCATCCCCCCTGAAATGGTGTATTTATTTTACTTTTTATGCACAGTTTTTCTTATCTATTAATATGTAAGCCCCTCAAAGGCAGAGGTGGTTTCATTTTTGTCTATGTGTCCCCAGTACTTAGGACAGTGCCCAAAGCTCCTATTAAACACATATGGCATTTAATAAATGCTTATTGACTGGTAGATAGATTAATTGATTCAAGACTGTTACTTACTATTTCTTCCATTCAACCCTAGGCTTTCCTGCCTCTGCCCATATTCCCTCACTTGGGCTTCTAGGAGTCAGATTTGAGGGAGACAGACCATGTTAAATATTGCCAATCCTTTGAGGGCAAATCCTTAAATCTTGCCCAGCCTTTGGTGGTCCAAATGCCATCTCTTCTAGGCAGCTGCCTCCCTGACCTCTGAAATTCTGGAGCTCCTGGTACTTCATAGGACATGACGATGTGCTCCCTGCTTCACCTCTAGAGTGTAAGATCCTTGAGGCCAGGATCTTTTGTCTCATTTTCTGCCTCCTCCTCAGTGTTCAGCACAGGGCCTTGCTCATAGCTGACCAACAGCAAATGTTTGCTCATGATGCCATTGGTCCTCTTCAAGAATAAAGGATGAATAGCAATAATAACAGCAAATCAATGAATTGAAAGATGATAAGAGTTACTATCCAATGTAGGGTCCACAGACACCTCACAGCTTTGTGATCTAGATGGCCTCATTCCAGTTCTAAATCTATGATCTTATGACATCTGCCCAATCACCAGTGCAGGAGCCTCTCAGAGCTCCCCAACCAGGGAGAAAAATAATCTGCCACAGTTGGCCTGGCTGGTGATTAGAAGTCATGTTCTTTACCCCTCCTTACCCATCCCAGTTCAAAGGTCTCAGGCATGTCCAACAACTGACCAGCCTTCACCTTTGATCCTCACTCTGGACCAGACGCTCTACATCTGCCCTTCCATCTCACCCCTCTGCCTTTTACTTATGGAATCACTGCTTATTTGGCAAAAGGCAGGACAACATGTTGTCCTAGAAATCCCTGATTCAGTCTCAGGCTGTCAGCACTGAATCTTGGCTACCACTCCCTGCTTCCTCATACCCATCCATATCAATCCCATCCCTCTTGAGTTCTCCTCCCTTCTTCCCATTGTGCCCTCTGGAATTCCTGTTCCTTTGGCAAAAAAACTGCTCTTTCTATTAGAGCTACTCTTCTCAGATTCTGCAATCAGGACTCCCTCTAGGACAGGCCTTCTTAAACTTTTTCCATTTCTGACTCCTTTTCACAGGTTTGGGGTTCCTTGGTGTTGCATGGCCCGAGGGCATGTGTTCAGAACCAAGGCTGCAGTGAAGTTGTCGTGGGCTTCTAGAAACACCTCAGCTTTATTATAGTTTGATTTTTAATTAATTTTTGGCTGTTGCATGTTCAGAAAACTTTTACTGTTGCCAAATATTTTTGACCCCCATATAGGATTGTGGCCCACAGAAGATGCATCCATGGCCATCTTCTCCAGCCCTGAATGTACCTTCATCCTGGGCCCCAACACAGTGGTCAAGGAAGAGTAGCAATGCTTTCTCAGACCTTCCTCTGGCACTCTCATTGAACAAACCTCTCTCCTCCTTTAGAGTTCACTCCAACCAGACATATTTCTCATCCAAATTCTGATGTCTTCCCAGTCTCTAGGTCATTCTTTCTCCTTTCTCAAGGTGTTCAGTTCCTGGCTCACAGTTTTCCTCTATATCCCAATTCCCTCCCCTTGGACTTGGGGACTTAAATTTACATGGCAATGTTTCCTCAAATATCCTGCCTCCCCGGTTCTCATGACATTCATCTTCAGTCCGCTTTGGCCACGCACAGGGATAGTCATATGTGCCTGATCTCATCATCTGCAATCCTGCCTCCTCCACTATTCCTAACTACACTAGGAAAAACTTCCCAGAGGAGGTGGCTTTTGGACTAAATCTCAAGGGGAACCAGGGATTCTAAGAGTCAGATGGGGAGAGGGAAAGCATCATTCCAGGCCTAAGAAACAGATCAAATGTATTCGAGGAAAGAAGGTTAATAGAGCTAAACTACAGAGTATGTTAAGAAGAGTAGAATGTAAGATGTTTAGAAAGATAGGAAGGGATTAGGTTGTGAAGAGAATTAAATTTCAAATAAAGGAAATAATATTTAATCCTAGAGGTAATAGGGAGCCATGGGAGTTTATTGAGCAGTACACTTATGTGGGCCCATCTACACTTTAGGAAAATCGTTTTTCCTAAAATTAGGACCAATTAGGAGGCTCCTGCCACAACTCTATCTTAGACCCAATGCCTGGACTTTTGCAATAGCCTGTGGATCTGCCTGCCTCAGATCCCTCCCTACTCCATTCCATGCACTATCCAAGCACCAAAGGGATTTGTTTTTTAAGTCTGATCATGTCAGCCCCACCTGCCATTTAATAAATTGCTGTGGCTCCCTATTGCCTCCAGGATCAAATACCAAATGCTTGGTTTGGCATTCAAAGCCCTCCCTAATCTAGACTGCTCCAACCTTGACTCCTCCACCTGCATATCCTCTTCCACTGGCTGTTCCACAAACAGGACACTCCATTTCTCTGCTCTCAGCATTTTCACTGGCTGTCCCCCATGCCTGGAACACTCTTTTCCCTCTGCTTTGACTAAGTCCCAACTAAAACCCACCTTCTACAGGAATCCTTCCCCAACCACTCTTAATTCCAGTGCCTTGTTCATGATTTCCTGTCAATTTTGCATAGAGCTTACTTTGTATTACTTATGTGCATGTTGTCTCTCCCGTTAGATTGTAAGCTCCTTGAGGGCAGGGACTGCTTTTGCCCCCTTTTGTATCCCCAGCTCTTAGCACTGTGCCTGACACAAAGGAGGTACTTAACAACGTTTTTTGGTGGATTGTTTCAGTCCTCCACCTGAGAAGTGATGAGGGCCTGAACTTGGGTGGTGACCATGAGTGGACAACAGAGGACATATGATCAATGTTATGGAGATTTGGCGCTTCATGGGACATATGAGGAGGGTAAAAGAGAAATTGAGGCTAACCTTCATGTAGTGAACCTGAAACTCCTTGGACCATGACTGCCCACTCTCCCTTTTCCCGATGTCACTTTCTACCTCTCCCAAACCCTTTTTCCACCCTTATCTCAGTCTCCGAGCCCTCTTCCCCTCCTGCTTTCCCAGCCCATCCCCTGCTCCCACTTCACATTCCTCCCTTTGGGATCTTTGCCCTAGACTTAACCAGGTTCAGTCGGTACTCTGCCCTCTGCCCTTGGGGTTAATAATAGCATCTACCTCCCAGGCTTATGACCAGCCTATGTGATAAGTGTCAAGCATTTTATAAGCTTTAAAGCACTATTTAAATGCTAGCTATCATTAGTGGTATTTCTTTATGTTTTGGTGAGTAAACACACAGCACAATAACCTTTCTGCACAGTGTTGGGCTTTGCACTTAGATTGGAGTGCAACAGGGAATACTCTGTCATTGTCTCTTACTGGCCTGAATCAACAGAAAAGTCATTCTACTGGTGATTTTAAAAATGGGGGAGCTTTGGGCAACACTATGAAGCTCTGGCCACCAGAGGGCAGTGATCACCACAATCTGGATTCACACAACCCCTGGCCTTGGTCCTGGCTAGATTTGGGGAGATTGGAGGGAGGGACCTGAGGATAGCAACCTGGTGCCCTTACATCACCCCATGCCTGAAAATGGCAGTTCCAGGATCTCAAGTCAACTCAGTTCTGGCCCAATGAAAAGTTTATTATAGAAACATCCATAGTGGTCATTCAGTCAGCTGTGGTCTGCAACCAATGGTAGTCTTAGGTCAAGGTCAATCACAGGTTGTCACAGGGAAATAGGGCCAGTCACAGCTGGTGATGCTGTTACCTAATTAGTATTTACGCTATATTATTGGCTCTCACCTTAAGCTCTCTAGACCGGTTTCCTCATGGGTTACATAAAGATGTTTGGCCTTGACGATCTCAAAAAGGTCCCAAATTCTAAGATTTTATGTCCTAACGCCCTTTCTAGTTCTAATATTCTCTATTTTAATATCTTTTCCAGATCTGCCATTGTGTCTTTAACATTTTCTGTTCTAAGGACCCTCCTAGCTCTGGGCACTCTATACTCTAAGGATCTTCCCAGTTCTGACATTCTGCGTTCTAAGGGTCTTCCAAGCTCTGACATTCTGGGTTCTAAGGGCCCTCCCAGCTCTGACATTCTGTGTTCTAAGGCCCTCCCAGTTCTGACATTCTATGATGTACATCCCAGTTTTGGGTTCTAAGGGCCCTCCCAGCTCTGACATTCTATGATGTACATCAATAAAGCCTGACCATTACTGACTAGGATAGATGAGCTGGTAAATTTTTAGCTATATTCTTAGTAGATATTGTGCAATGTATCCACTCTTTCCTTTTCTCCTCTGGGACCCATGATAGACACTGTCTGGAGAGAGGGACAGGAATTTCCCCTCCACAGAAGCTAACTGGGCCCACATGGGAAAGAAGGACATATCCAGTTACACTCAGTGCTGTGCCCCCACCAGTAAGTAATCTCCACTCAGTCCAGAATATAGACTTGGCCTTGAAAGGAGGTTGCCCAGCTTCCTTAGGTCACTATGTCCCCTCCCATCTGCTCTTCCCATAGCTCTAGCAAAAAAAAAAAAAAAAAAAAAAAAAAAAAAAGAGGGGAAAAAGCCAAAGAAATGAATCATGAATGGCAGGATTTCATTGTGTATATGGTGTGTGCATGTGCAAATGGGTAGAAGTGTGGGTGTGGTGAGGGAGGGCCAGCCAGAGGACCTTGGTTTGGATCCCAGCTATGTGACCTTAACAGCTGTAAATCCCTTCCCCTTTTTTCCGGTCCTATGCACAATAAAAAGGCTAGTGTGCCGGCAGGGTCTCTCTCAGTTCCCACCCTCTCCTGAAGGGCTCCTGTCACCCTGAGCTGCCTTTGGGATCGGGGGGGGGGGGGGGGCATTTCTTGAGTGATATCAAGAATCCAAAGCCACAGCCCTCCCCTCCATTTAGTACCAGGCTTGTTGTAAGGATGAAATGAGATATTTGCAACATGCTCATCACCACACCGGGCACATAGTAGGTACTATAAGAACACTATTGTTATAATCATATAGCATGTTTTAAACATAATAATTATTATATACTATCATTATCATAGCATTCACATAGTACTTTAAGATTTATAAAGCACTTTACAAATATTACAAAGTGCCTTCACAACTACTCTGGAAGGTAGTTCCATTTTACCAGTGAGGAAACTGAGGCAAGCTCTGTGCACCATGGTACCCCCCTAGCAGCCACCAAGCAAGGCAACACAGGCTCCCCATTTCTCCAGCCTGCTCACCAAAACAGGCTCTATGAAAGGTCAAAACCAGATCCAGAACGAAATATTCCGAGGGAAAAAAGGACCCTAAGAGTGGGAACAAAGAACCATTCCATATTATACATTCAAGGTGGCTTTCCTTTAAGCTGCAACCCTGCCCCCCCCCCAAAAAAAAAGCAGCTCTTGGACCTTTCTGACTTGTCAGCTGAGGCTTCCAGGACCAACGAATTGCACTGACAAGGCTCAGGGCATGGCGAGGTGGGAAGGGCTCTTATGGTGGCTGTTCCAGGTAGAACTGCAGAAAATGAGACATACACCTGAAGACCCAGCCCAGCTAGGAGTTGGTTTGGCTGGATTGTACTCTTCTGTTACAAGGGAAGCCTTTTATTATTTGGGGGAAAATAGTGGGAGGAGCTAGAATGAGACCAAAAACAAAAACAGTGAATCATTTAAAAATACTCACACGTGAGCAGCAGAAGTTCAGAAGAGGAAATGGACACAAGGGCAGTGTTGCAACTCTGATGTAAAATTTGAAACTGTTTAAAAACTGAGCCGTGGAAATTGAGTCTGAAGGAACCTCAGGATTTATGTGGCTCCACCTGCATCATTTTACCAATGGGCAAATAACTCAGCCAAGGTCACACAGCTTAAAGAGGTGGGGCTCCAACCCAGGATCTCTGACTCCAGATTCTGCTGTATCATCACTAGTAGCTTCCCTAATATAGAAGTCTTTTCTGCTGTCCTTTGTGCAGGGAAGTAAACATGCCTGTGGGTGTTTGGCATCTTCATAAAAAAAAACTTTTTAAAAATCAATTACTTTTTAAAAAGCCTTTCACTTCCAACACATGCATTGTATAATCTGTAGTTTGCTGGCACCTGTATCTTTGGCAAGCAAAAGTCTTAATGCTATGTTGTTGAAATTGGCAACCGCTACACAGAACTGAATCTGAAAACCACTTGGGGAGAAATAAACACTGGACCTTAAGACAGCCAGATGTGTGGTATCTATGTATACACACATGTGGACAGATCTCACTGCACACACATATTTTGTGCTCCAAGGTTCCTCCCTCACCCCCATCTAGTCATTATATATGGGGTTAATATTATACAGACAAACACCAGAATTTAAGATTGAAAAGTCTGTCTTCCTCACTTTGCTATGCATTGGACAGTAACATGGCTTGCTTCTGCTACCACAGGGGTGAAGTAAGGGAGAGAGGGAGGGAAGAGAGGGGGAGAGAGAGAGAGACAGAGAAAGACAGAGAGAGAGAGAGAGAGAGAGAGAGAGAGAGAGAGAGAGAGAGAGAGAGAATAAAGATGGAGAGAGGGAGAGGGGGAGAAAAAATAGAGGGCATGAGTCTAGGTCTATAGCTATAGACAATATATAAGATGGATGGATATGTAAGATAGTCAGCTAGCTTGCCCCCTTCTGGCAGCAGAAGAGACAGTCTATTAGCATAGAATATATAGCAAAAGACTAAAAGGAACCCTTTGAATTTTAAATTCTAGGAAATGCACTCATGCTACTTGGGGGTTGGCCCAGCTAGTAAAATCTCTTCCCCACTAAACCCAGGACCAGGAAGAAGGGACCAGGGAAAGAACTCTGAGGACTCATTGGCAGAAAGTCAGGGGTCCCTCACTGCATAGGGAAGATTCCTGCTGCAGACAAAGACCTTTCACCCTGGCCTCCCTTAAAGCTGCTCTGGTCTCAGTAGCCCCAAAGGCCTTAAGTTCCCTAGGGTGAAGACCCTGACCCAGAGAAAACTGTAGCTAGGACACTGGCTGCTGCCCCAATCTCCATCTACACAAATGGTGTTCTGTGGAAACATGCAAACATCACAAGCCTGCAGGAAGTTTTCACCTCTGCTGCTGACGACCTTTTCCCCGTTTTATTAATGGTCAAAGTCTCTGCCGGCTGTGGGGCTGGGATGGGGAGGGTCAGACCCTTGGTCCAAAGACAGAGGCAGGGCGGGCCTCTCCTGGCACCCTGAAGCTGTGCTCTATAAAAGCCTGTTGACTGATTAGAGATGGTCCCATGATCCACAACTCCAAGGGCATATTCCCCTAGGAAGCCTGGGATGAGAACAACCAGCATTTAGTGTTTTAAGGTTTGCAAAGTGCTTTTTCAAAGATTTTCTCATCAGTCCCCACCACTTTCTGAGGTAGATAATAGATGATATTATTGGTCCCATTTTTATGGGGATGAACAGTAAAGAAGGAATAAGCATTTATATACAGCTTACTATATACCAGGCACTGTTAAATGTTTTATAAGCATTATTCCATTTGATTATAGATTAAAAAAAACCTGAGATTAGGGGTGACCTATGCTATCATCTCCATTTTGTGACTTGCCCAGGGTCACACAGATAGTGTACATCTGTGACAGGACTCAAATCCCAGTCCTCATGATGTCAAGTCCAGGTCTGAGCACACCCCCAGCTTCACAGGCAACTGCTTCAGATTCTGGCCCTGTGTTCTGGAACTGCTTGATTTCTCACCCTCACCCTCACTCTCTCCCTCCAGTGGCTAGATCGTGCTTTGTACAGTCCCCAAGAACCCAAAGAATGAATCCAACAGATTTCTTCTCCTTCTAAGATTCTCTCAGGAGACAAGAAGTCAACTACAGCCCAGTTCCCCAGCTAAAGCCTTCCTCTGGCTTTATCTGATGGAAAGCCAATCTACCCCATAGTCCCTTCCTTGAAGATTGTGCAGGTGAGATGCCTCTTTTCCCCCCTGGACTCCTGGAAAGATGGTCTCAGCGTGGTGAAGCTTTCTGCCAAACCCAATCCACCCTCCCCTTCTCCCCCACCACACAAGAAGTCAAGAGGGTCTCCAAGTGCTCCTTGGATCCCAACTGGTTACCCTGGGCTTCCCACCTGGAGAACCAGAGCTCCTGGGTAATCGCTGGACAGGACACAGAGAATGCTAGCTTGACTAGAACTCCTCAGTGAAGTGAGATCTCAACTGTGTCCGTGGGTGCCAGGATCCAACTGACCCCAGCCTCTCCTTCCCCCAATAAGGGACTGTTTTGTGCCAAGCCAAGTCAGGTGAGACCACAGCCACATCAGCCCTCATCTCCCTCTGAACATGGAGCAGAGCACATCTGTTTTCAGATGCTACCAAATGGGTACCAGTTGAGCCTAGCTCCAAATATCCAGAATCTTCATCTCCAGACTATCATTAAAACTTATCCAACACCGGCTCTAACGGTGCCAAGAAAATGCACTCAGCAGCAACCATGTTAACTTCACATTGCAAACCAATTTAATGCCACAAATTTCAACTTAAAAAAATAAAAAGTGCTTCCCAGCCCAGTGCCAAGGGGGCTTGGGTCCACTCTCACTCCCCCCAAAAAACCACATCTTTGCTGGCAGACCAAAGCTGTTGGCAGTCCCTAATCCCCCAGGGAGGGCAATGGGAAAGGAGAGTTGTCTCAGAGCCCCAGGGAACTGGGTCACAGGCAGTCACCAAAGGGCACTGAGTGTCAGCATTTGTCCAACCACCCAGCAGGGTGGCAGGGCCTCAACACTTGTCCAGTGGAACTTAGCTGAGGAATGGAAGCAGATTCTCACAAAGGTGGTTGGTAAGGGGAGTGGAGGGAAGGTGGAATGAACTGGAGTCTCCTACTGGGTAGTACCAACTCCCCCTTCCCTCTACTGGTAGTGCTAGTGATCAAAAAGGATCAGATCAAAGAATAGGGAAAGGAGGCTGGGGGGGGGGGATATGAGGGGAGGGCAAGAGATGGCTCCTAAGTATCCCAGCAAATTAGGACCTTGAGACTAGGTGGGCATCCCACGCACAATCTCCTACCACTCCCAAGTGCCTTTTGGGAGGGAATACCAATCACCTTCCCATCAATCACATCACAGATCTCACACATTCACACACACACACACACACACACACACACACACACACACACACACACACACACACACACACACACACACCAGGGGCCTGGACAATCAGTGGCAAGACAGAGAGGGCAGTTTTCCTGGACTTAAAGTCTGCAGTCACTTCAGCTGGAGCCGCAGAGCTGGCATCTTTCCATGGCATGACACAACTCCCATCAGGCCTTGGAAATAATGCAGGTCCCACATACCAAGGGAACCAAGATGGTTTTAGCTGCCTAGAGGGTCCTCGTCTGCCTAGAATGGGAAGGGGAAGGAGCTGGATGGCCAGTCACTGGCCTAGCTGGTCTGGTCATTGTTCTGCCAAGCTCCTCAGACAGACAGACAGACAGACACATACACACACACACACACACACATAGCCCTCCCCACTAAGGCTGAGGAAGGTATGAGAACTACCTAGGAAGATCAGACAGAACTCTAGGTCTTAGCTGAGTTGGGGCAGGGGTATGGAGGCAGGGGACTGGCCACATCGGGGAAAGTATATCTTCCTTTAAAAGAAAAAATAGAAACAAACGTTTCCCCTGCTGAACCAACCCCAGGGAGTCTGGGCAAAACATGGAAGCAATTCAACCTGAAAATCCCAAATAAATACAACAATGAGTAAGTGCATCGTGAGGCATACCAAAGCACCATTAACTCAGGTCTAAACCCCTCTGAGGAGTGGACTCCCCCCAGGAAGGAGCCCCTCTGCCTGGCCTGGGAGCCACAGAGGGAAGCAGCCCCTGGGAACTGATCAGGGATGGGGATCAGAAGGAAGAAGAGCCATCCTGACCCTGGGTCAGACTCAAACAGGGCAGGGCGTGGAGGGAAGGCAACCTGCCACCCCCTCCCATCCCTGAACACCATCCCACAAACAGCTGCCACCCCAATTTTGTTGCTACTGGAGTCTGACTCCTTGAAGAAGGGAAGTAAAACCAGAGGGTACTGGGGAGCTAGGAAGGGCCAAAGGAGAAGGGCACTCCCCTGACCCCACCCTCCAACCTCCCCAGGCCCACAATGGCTGCTCTGAGGGCCCAGTGCTGAGAATGCTTAGTTCCTCAGGAGATCTCCCAGGTCATAGGATTCAAAGAGGTCGCTGACCCCCTCCCCACCATCCAGGCCCCACAGGTAGTCCTCCTCATCCAGGGGCGGGGAGAAGTTGACCAGAGGCGAGCCGCTCAGGGACGAGGACAGGAGCTGGTCCTCTGTCTGCTGCAGGAGTGGGTGGGGCAGGTCCAGGAGGCCCTCATTCACTTCCAGCAGGGCCTGGGACTTCAGAGCCACAGCTAAGGAGAGAGATGGAGTTATTACACTCCCACCCATCCCTCAGGGACCCCTACAAACAGGCTGGCTGCTAAGGTCCTCAAATGCCAGGTCTAGAGGGGACCTTACACAGTGAGATCCCAGGGTCCTAGACCTCGAAACTGAGGCCCAGGGTGACCTGCCCCAAACCCCACAGACAGTGAGAGCCAGGATAATTACAAAGGCAGCCATCTTCCCACATTAGTGACCTCCCATACCTCATCCGGTGGTGAGCTCCCCGTCACTGGAAGCCTCCAAGCCACTGCCAGTGGGGGGTTCACTCAGATGGCCTCAGCGAACTGTCTAGCTCTGAGATCAGGTGATCTGCCCCAGAACCTCTTCCTTTTACAGATGGGGAAGTTAAACAACCCATCAAAAATCATTTATTAAATTAAGGCCTGGAAAGGATATAGTCACTTTCCTAGGGAAGCATTTTTTAAATCTCTACTATACGATAGGTTCTGTGAGAAGTGCTTTACAAATATGATCTCATTTGATTCTCACCACGCAGGGAGGCAGGTGCTATTACAATGCCCATTTTATACGGGACAAACAGAGGAAGGCAAGTGACTTACCCAAGGCCATACAGCACTAGTCAGGTATCTGAGGTCCTATCTGAACTTGGGGTCTTCTTTGATTCTGCACTCTGGGCACTATGGCGCCACCTAGCGGCTGATGTTACACTTGCCTAATATCACACAGCAGGAAGAGCTCCAGACTTGGGGGGGAGGGTGGGGAAAGGAGGGGTCCAAAGTTCTCTCTACTGTGCCTCACATTCTGTATGTGTATAAATGAAGGGAATTTTGGGAGGACCGTCCCACACCCCCTAAAATACTCCCCCCTCTCACTATGACCCACCTTCCCACAGATGCCTAATATTCTATTTTTAGGAGAAAAACAGAGAACTGAGGCTTCTCATTTGTGGGCTCCCCCTCCACTCCTAGAAGATTAAGCAAATCCTCCTTAAGCTGCAAGCTAATAAAAGCTAACAGGGGGCTCTGGAAGACCAAAAGGGCTTCACCTTCTAAAAGAATGACTTCCTAATGGTAGAACGTCAGGCACTGGGACAGGTATTCTAGACTGAAGGATTTGGGGAGGTGGGGCCTTGCTGGTGCTCCCCCATCCCTCCATCAGCTCTGGAAGGGCTATGAGTAGGCCTGGTACTCACTGAAGCCACCTGAAGCCCCTCAGTGCTGTTCCTGGGACTGGATTATGTCACCTTCCTGCCCAAACTCAGAGGGCTCCCCCCACTCCAACAGAGAGCTCAGGAGGGAAAGGCTCCACCCCACCCCTGGCAAGGTACAGGAGGAAGAGCAGGGTGGGGCCCAGGCCTAGGCCAAAGAGATGGGAACTGGGCTGGAGGCCAGGGGATTAAGCAGGGAAATGGGGGTGTGCCTCCCAGACGTTCCCAGGGCATTCTGAATCTTGGGAGGGAGGTGGGGTAAAAGGTATCAGACCGGGACACTTGGAGACCTAGTTTTCATTTTTCTGGAACCTCTGAGAACCTCAGTCTCCTTATCTGAAAAAATGAGGATAATAATTCTGAGCCCAGTAGGTTTCGAGGAGCTGAGATAATGCATGTGAAAGCCCACTAGTCATCAAGTCTGACTAAGTATTGATGTTATCATGGCCCAAGTATCAAGGCCTGGGGGCTGCGACTTTATTTCAGTCTTATGGAGTGGAGGGCTGAGTATCTGTGGGGAGAAGGGGGGTTTTTAGATGGACAAAAGACACAGCCCCTGCCCTCCTCTCCAGGGCAGAAGTGGGAAATCTATCCACCTGTCTAGACTTCAGCACCCAGAGCCTATGGGAGGAGGAAGCCGGAAAAATCGAGAGGTTTGCAAGGTCAAAACCCCACCTCGTTCAGTAAGCTTTTCCTGATCACCAGTCACTCCCAGGAATCTTACACTATGAAAGGGCACATAGACTAGAGGCAGGTAAATGGTGCCTTAGTGAAGAGAGATGGGCCAGGACACAGGACACACCTGAGTTCAAGTCGAGGCAGATACTTCCTGCTGGCTATGTGACCCTGCACAGAACACAATTGCTTTCAGCCTCTGATTTCTCGTCTCTCCCCGCATTGTTGTGAGGATCCAATGAAATAACACATGTAAAGAACTGTGCAAACTTTAACACACTAAACAAATTCCATTCATTATGTATGCCATGCACACAATGCTTATTCAATGAACCAGGCAGTGCCAGTGATCTCTACATGTACAGAAGAGGTGCTGGGCTATAAGGACCACTGGACTAGGGTCCAAGAACTGGCTGTCACCAAGGAGCACCATGATCTGGGGAAAACCACTCAGCCTCTGGGATCTATTCTGTAACATGAGGAGGGAGCACAGGACATTCTCACATCCTGTGTTCTAAGGACCCTCCTGGCTCTGACATCCTGTGTTCTGAGGGCCCTCCCAGCTCTGACATCCTGTGTTCTAAGGACCTTCCAGCTCTGACATCCTGTGTTCTAACGCCCTCCCAGCTCTGACATTGTGTTCTAAGGGCACACCCAGCTCTGACATTCTGTGTTCTAAGGGCCCTCCCAGTTCTGACATCCTGTGTTCTAAGGGCCCTCCCAGTTCTGACATCCTGTGTTCTAAGGGCCCCCCTAGCCCTGACATCCTGTGTTCTGAGGGCCCTCCCAGCCCTGATATCCTGTGTTCTAAGGGCCCTCCCAGCCCTGACATCCTGTGTTCTAAGGGCCCTCCCAGCTCTGACATTCTGTGTTCTAAGGGCCCTCTATGTTCAAGACTTCCCACCAGTGATTCAGCGACTGCTCTCACACTAAGTTTCTCCACATCCCCTCCTACGGCTCAAAATGTCCTACACAAAGTATGTGATCAAGGAATCTTCTTTGATGATCCTTATGACTGTAAAATTAAAGTCTGAACTAAACAAATTTTTTGGGGAGGGAGCTTCAAGGGGCTAGAGTCCCAGGGTGGGGTGGTGGACTCTTCTACTCCTAGAATGAGAGAAAAGAGACCACAATCCTGTCCCAGAATCTACCTGGGGGTGCTATGAGATCCAGGCTGCAAGAGCTGCTAGGACTTCCAGGCAGGCCGGGAAAGGGCCCTGGGCCGGAGTGGGCAGCCTCGTGGGAGGGGCTGCCTGCCTCCCGATTCTCCTCTGGGCACAGGTACACCTCAATGGGTCCATTGGTGCTCTTCAGATAAATCTGCAGGTTATCCTGGGAGACAAGAGAGGGAGAGACACCCTCAGGGCAGGTTTGCTGCTGTGCAGGAAGCTGGGGAATGGGTGAGGGCCTTTGTCGGAGTTCTATCTGGCCCTCAGCGACCCCTCCCCTGAGACACACACACACACACACACATGCATGCACACATACAGACACACACACACTGCAGGCACATATTCAGCAGCACAGAAAGAACACCAGGATGGAAGTCTGGAGATGCTATAGTCGGCCATTAGCTGGCTGTGGAGCTGCTGGGCAAGTCATTCTTTTACAACAGCTCACATTTCTGTGGGGCTTCAGGGTTAGCAATGTGCCCTAGAGATGTGATCTCATCTGAGTCTCACAATAACAAGTGGAATAAGGGCTGTTATTCCCATTTTACAGATGAGGAAAATGAGGCAGGCAGATTAAGTTAAGCAATTGTTGCAGGGGGAAGGGGAGCGGGGTCATAGTTAGAAAGTGAAAGATGCAGGATCTAAATGCAGGTCTTCCTGATTCCAAGTCTCCCACTCTTATCTATTTTGTCATATTGCATTAGAAATTTTTAAAACACCTTTCTGGCTCTAAACAGTCTGTATTCTAAATCCCACCCACCCAACCACTCTGTGTTCTAAGATCTCACCCAGCTCTGACATCCTGTGTCCTAAGGCCCTCCCAGCTCTGACATCCTGTGTTCTAAGGGCCCTCCCAGCTCTGACATCCTGTGTTCTAAGGGCCCTCCCAGCTCTGACATTCTGTGTTCTAAGGCCCCCAACTCTGACATTCTGTGTTTTAAGGGCCCTCCCAGCTCTGACATCCTGTGTTCTAAGGGCCCTCCTAGCTGACATCCTGTGTTCTAAGGCCCTCCCAGCTCTGACATCCTGGGTTCTAAGGGCCCCAGCTCTGATATTCTGTGTTCTAAGGGCCCTTCCAGCTCTGACATCCAGGGTTCTAAAGTCCTTTCCAGCTGATAGGTTTGTTCTAAAACTCTCTCTTCCTGTCCCATTCACCACTATTATTCTATTTCCTCAGGTCTCTGGTCTGACATTCCATGTTCTAAGGCTTACTCCATCTCTGACATTCCTAGGATACTATCAGGCTCCATGAAACGCTGCATGACAGTGCCCTGACCTGCTGGGAGCCTGGATGGTACCTTGGATGACTGATCCCCTGGGGGTAAAGTTTCCTAAGTCCCGGATTTCTATTAGAACAGTACAATCACCCCTCACCTCCCTCAGGTCAGGGACTTCCAGGCGAGTCTCAGGAGGGGCCTTGACAGCAATCACTGTCTGGTCCTTGAAATTTCCTATAGCCCGGATGTCCTGGTAGGTTACATAGGCCAATGTGGAAGCTGGGTTAAGGGAAATGGGGGTCTTGTCAGCTCCGAGCTCCTTAGCCTGGTTTCCCTCTTCCTCCCTGACCAGAACTCAGTGCTGCATATACCCCCCCACCTTCGCTGGCTCCCAGTAGGAGTATCCCCCCCGTCATGGCCCAGGCACCCTCCTCAGAAGGATATCTCTGGTTGGTCTCATCCTCCGTCAGGTTCTTCAGATCCAAGGTGCAATTCTGAATCAGCTGGTCCAAGGTCCTCTCCATGTTGCTCAGCTCCTTTAATTCTTGCCCCAGGGTCTGCTGCTTCCTGGGCCCAGCCGGGTCTTCAAACATTCCCCTGCCTCTGGGAATAGAGAGGCCCCACACCCCCACTCTTAACTCCTGGCCAGGCCTGGCCCCAGCATCAGGGCCTTGAAACCGGAGGGTGGGGAAGTGGCTGAGATGGCTGCTGAGTCTGGCCCAGTCCAGACGGCACGCTTAACACTTGAGTGAAAGGAGTGCAAAAATCACTGCGGTGCCTCCCTCCATCGGCAGGTATGGAGTGCCTACTATGTGCACCTGCAGGTGCTGGGGAACACAAAGAATGAAACCATGCCTGCCCTCAGTGAGCTTACATTCTGCCACAGGGCTGTCTCAGGGAAGCTCTGCAGGGAACATTTTGATGCTGGGGGCCCACTCTAGGGAGCCTAACAAGGGGCTGGGGCTCCAAGGCCCACCCCTCCCAGCCAGGACAGTCCTCCTCCCCCCCGGGGGGGGGGCGCCTCCCTGCCACTTACACCCACTGGACATTGTTCTTGGCCTTCTTCCGGATAAGCTGGATGCCTTCCAGCACGTTGGTGATGTCATAGATGCGCCGCTTCTGAACTTCCAGCACCTCAGCTGCCCAATTCAGGTCCAGGACCCCATCCTCTGACTCGCTCAGCAGGTAAATGAACTTCTTGGTCAGCAGCCCCAGGGATGTGTCATACCTTGTTTTCTCACCTGGGGACTTGGGAGCTGATGAGGCAGAAAAGAAGGCAAAGACCTGGCTTAGGGAATCCTCATTCTCATTTTTCTTTTTGCTTTTTGGAGGAGAAAGGCAGGGGAATTGTGGTTAAGTGACTTGCCCAAGGTCATGAGGCCAGTAAGTGTTAAGTGTCTCAGGCCGGATCTGAACTCGGATCCTCCTGACTCCAGGACTGGTGCTCTATTCACTGGGCCACCTAGCCGCCCCTTTTAAAAAATGTTATTAAAACCTTACCCAGCCATGGCCTAGCTGTGTGACCCTGGGTAAGTCTCTTATCTGTAAAATGGGAGCGAGTAACAGCACCAACCTCCTAGGGTGGTCGTGAGGACCAGAGTGCAAAGTGCTCAGCCCAGTATTGGCACATAGTAGGTACTTAAAAAAAAAACAGCTTACTCCTTTCTTGATGCTTTTTAAAATCCTCTTTGCCTCCGAATACATGCATCCCCCCCTGCCAAAAGCTGTTCCTTGTAATAAAGAAAAAAGCCAGTAAAACTAACAGTAGATGCACCGTCCACACTCACTGCCCTCTGTTCCTACAAAGAAAGGAAGGGTCTAGCTCAGTCTCATTCATTTTCTGCTCTTTTCATTTGCGCTGTTGGAAGCGTTCTGTACACTGTCTTCCTGCTGCTTTCCCCTTCCTCCCCATGCCAGCGCCTCCCTCTCAGACAAGCTTCAGTAGCTTGTCCATCTGTGGTTCTCTCCCCCACAGACTGGGAGCTTCTCAAGGGCAGGGTGTGTCAAGGGTGGGGAACCTGCGGCCTGGAGGCCACATGTGGCCCTCTAGGTCCTCAAGTGCAACCTTTTGTCTGAACACAAAACTACAGAAGTTCTGTCAAGTCTGGATTCAGTCAAAGGGCTGAACTTGGGGACCTAGAGGGCCACGTGTGGCCTCGAGGGAGGCAGCAGGTTCTCCACCCCTGGCTAGATCCTTTTTCATCTTATCCCTAGGGCTTAGCATGGTCCCTGGCATACAGTAGGTGCTTAACAGGTATTGATTGAATGATTTCACTTCCAGTCAATCAACACGCATTTATTAAGCACTTTGCATCAACTGAAATAAATCTTATTCTAATTCCCGTTTTTACAGGTTTTAAGTTTTACAAAATGCTTGCCTCACCATGATGCTGAGGGGTAAATAGACAGTATAATTATCACCCCTAACTTATAGAGGAAAAACATGGGTTCTACAAACCAACTTCACAAATACAGGATGGGGCCACAATTAGACTGTTCTGAAAAAGATCTGGAGGTTGTAGTGGAACACAAGCTTAGCTATGATTCAGCAGCTAGTGAGTGCTGCATTGCTAGAGGAATACGGGGGTGACAGCAATCTGTCACTGTACTCAAACTCTGTCAGAGCTCTTCTGGATGACATCAACTCAGTAGGAATTTATTAAGCATCTACCATGTGCCAGGCCCTTTGCTAAGGAGTGGGGATGTTTATTCTTCTTGTTCAGTCACGTCCAACTCTCCGTGACCGAATTTGGGGTTTTCTTGGTAAAGACACTAGAGTGGTTTGTCATTTCCTTCTCCAGCTCATTTGACAGATGAGGAAACTGAGGTAGGCAGGGTAAAGTGACTTGCCCAGGGTCACACAGCTAGCATCTGAGGTTATATTTGAACTCAGGAAGATGAGTCTCCCTGACTCCGGGACTGGCGCTCCATGCAGTATGGTGCCCCCTAATTGTCCAAGGACTGGGGATGTGAGGAAAAGCAGTAAAGCAGTCCCTGGCCCTCGAGGAACTGGGAGACTCGCAGGGGGGAGCAAGCAGGCAGCCAGGAAGCCTGAAGTTAGGAAGAGCCGACTGGAGGCTGGCCTCACTACCTCCCAGCTGACAAGTCACTTTAGCCCCAGTTTCCTCATCCATAAAATGGGTATGATAACAGCACCTACCTCCTCCCAGGGCTGCTGTGAGGAACAAATCAGATATTTGTAAAGGTGAGTGCTAGCTATCATGAACCAGGCACAAACAAGATATACACAGCACGAGCCCTGAGGGGCATCAGGAGAAAGCTTCACCCAGAAGGCTAGCCTTGGGAGGGCATTCCAGGCACAGGGCACAGCCAGGGGAAATGCCCGGTGTCTGGAGATGGCAGGGTCTTGGGAGAGCAATGATGCCAGTATTACTGGATAGAAAAATATGAGGAGGGGAATAAGATGGAAGATGGAGGTAACAGGGAGCTGGCCAAGTTTATGAAGCAGGAGAGAAGCGGCGTGGCCAGACCTGCATGTTAGGAAGGTGACTTTGGCAGCTGAGTGGAGGAGGGGCCTGGAGTGTCTGGGAGGGACTGGAGGCAGGGAGGCAGACCAACCAGCAGGCTCTGGCCGTTGTCCAGGTCTGGGCACCACTGCTTAGGGACCAATAAGCAGGAGGGCATCCAGGATGGTGAGGAACTCTCAGTCCATGTCACCTGAGGAAGAGCAGCAGAAGGGACCGGGCGTGTCGGGAGAAGGGCCTCCTCGCACCAAGACAGGACGTTTAGCCAATGTCAGGAAAGGCCTCCCAACAATCCCAACAATCAGAGGGATCCAGGAGAGGGACGGGAGGTCTTGGAGATGGTGGCATCTTCAAGCGTAGGCTGGATGACCACTCATAGAATATGTCACACCAAAGACTTGTATGGGGAGAGGGTCTAGGCTTGACTAGGTGGCCCTTTCTGGCCGTAAAAATTCTGTGATTCTGAGTGTTAAAACCTCCTTTAAATAGTATTTATTATTAATAAAATTAATTATAACATCACTTGGTATTAATAACCCCATTTTAACATGTTCAGGTTACAGGAATTATTAATATTAGTTTTGGAGACAAAATATTAGTTATTAATAAAATTCATTATTAATATTACTTCTCATTAAATAGATTTTATTATATTATGCACTAATAGTAAATATACATAACTATTAAATATTAATAAAAATTCATTATTATTTCTCATTAAATCTTCTTTAAATAGATTTATATATCATGTTCATCAATATCAATTAAAGTACACAAATAATAAATGTTAATTTAAAAAATCAGTTTTTTATTAATTTATTAAACTTCCTTTAAATATATTTTAAACCTCCTTTTTAAATAAAACTGAAAAAAATTTGAATCCTGCCTCACTTACTAGCTGTGTGATCCTGGGCAAGTCAGTAAACCTCCCTCAGACTCAGTTTCTGTATCTGTAAAATGGAGATTGTAATCACACCTACCTCTCAGGTTGTTGTAAGGATCAAAGTAAGTTAAAACATGGAAAGTGCTTTGTAGACCTAGTAACCATTGCTGTTATTTTTCTCCAAAGTCCTTTCCAGATCTCAAAGGTGAAGTCCCTTGGAAAGGTGGCTGATAGTTGGACAAAAGGTTTTTTTGTAGGGGAATGGATTAAGAATGATACCTGAAGACAGGGTAACTCAGGCCCAATATCCTGATACCTTAAGGCAGTCTAATAGCTTAAAAAAGTTAACTCGGGTACTGTAAGACTTTTTTTTTTCCTTTTGGAGGGGAAGGTAGGGCAATTGGGGTGAAATGACTTGCCCAAGGTCACACAGCTAGTTTTTGTGTTAAGTCTGAGGCCGGATGTGAACTCAGGTCCTCCTAACTCCAGGGCCGGTGCTCTATTCACTGAGCCACCTAGCTGCCCTGGGTACTGTAAGACTTAAGAATAACTCCAGCCCATTCACATTCCTGCCTGAAGGGACTGGTGGTGGGCCCCAGACTGCTCCACTGAGAAAAGATTAAGGTATCTTTGGCCCCCTGGAGTGAAGGGAATGGTGCAGGAGGAATGGCCTGTTCAAATCTGGAACAGTAACCCAGCCTGTGTTTTAAGACAGCCTCTCCTAGTGGAGGATTCCTATCAGTGTAAACTATTTTGGAAAAGTGACTCATGTTAGAGGACACAAGGGACTATGCCAGCTGGGAAGGTCTCTCTCCAAGCTGAAAGTGGATTTAATGTTAAAATGAGTAACATTGCTCCTGGCAGATCAGACACTAAAACCCAGAATGCTGTAGTTGTATTCATTGGGCTTTTTTCTTTGCAGTCAGGTTCTTGGCATGCCTGGAGTTTTGTCCTTTTTTGGATGGATTAATGGAGGCTGAAGTGAAGAGACCCATTCAAATCATACAGGCTGGGCTTTTGACTGGATGCCCACCACTCTTTCCATAATACCACCAGAAATCTCAGGGAAGATTCTGCTGGGAGCCGGCTTGCTTCAGAATCAGGGAAGCCACTGGACGGCTTCCTCACAGCTAGCCAATTCCGGGGGACTCAGAATTATGGGATCTGGAAGTGTGTGGAATGAATGAGAAGAATGGTGGATCATGGGACATTTTTAAAGAAACAAAACCAGGAAGGAGCTCTGAGTAAGCTACTTGTGCTTCAACACACCAAGGACTGGTGACTTCATCAATGTGGGTAAGAATAATTCCCAGTTATATAGCACTTTGTAAAACACTTTCCTCATCCCGTGACGAAGATAGTATAGGTGTTGATGTACCCATATTCCAGATAAAGAAACTGAGGCTGAGAGAAGCTAAGTGACTTGTCTACTATGGTCATAGAGTCAGGAAGGTTCAAAACTCAGGTCTTTCTGAGCCCACAGGAAATATCATATCCTAACCCACATCAGGCTGAATCACCAAGGTATCTCACTGCACCTTAGGTGATTCTCTTTGAGACTTGCCATGGCCAACATGGCATAATGAGCCCTTCCCTCACTTAGTGCTTGGAGGACAGATGTCACAGGTTTCAGAGCAATCTTTCACTGGGCCCAAACCAGAAGCCAAGGTCACCTCCAAGGCACCATGCAATGTTCAAGACAATGAGTTCTAACATGTCTCCTAGCTCCAACCTTCTATGGTCTAAGGCCCCTCCCAGCTCTGACATCATGTGTTCTAAGGGCCCTCTCGGCCCTGACATCCTGTGTTCTAAGGACCCTCTTATCTTTGACATTTCATGTTCTCAGGTGCCTCCCAGCTCTGACATTCTCTGCTCTATGCTTGTGACCTCTGAGAGCAAGGACTCATTTTTATACCTTTGCGTGTCCATGCTCACAGTGACTGAAGCACAGAGCAGAGATCTAGGAAAGCCACGTTCATTCACACATTTTATTTTCCTGGCCATGTCCCCGGGCCCAGCCCTTTCCGCAAAGCTCCTGAACACTCACTCTTGGGACTTGGGAGGCCATCTCCTCTGCTGCACTTCCCCTTGGGTGTCCGGAACTCAGAGAGTCCCTGCCGTCCCATCCCCTCCAAATCCAACTTCCTCTTGGCCTTGAAACCCTAAAACCAAAAGAGAGAAATCAATAGAATATGGAAACAAAACCAGCCCCTCCCAGTTCCTGGTGCCAGGACACTGAAGCCACATCAGTGCCTCAGTTTCTCCGTCTGTGCTGGAGAAGCTGTACCTAGCAGGGAACCTGCAGGGGCTCCACAGGGTAAGCCCTGACCAAACAGACCAAAATTCCCAGAGGGGCACTGCCATCTTCCAAATTCTGACCTGGGGTGGATCTGGCCCAGGATTCTTGGCTTGGAAGAAGGAGCCCTGAAGTGTGTCCCCTGCTTCAGGGGAGAGAAGCCAGTGTTTGGGAAAGGGTTCAAGTGCAGGGGTGGGGGCAGAGTGGAGAAGGCTTGAATAACTACAGAATCCAACATACAAGGTTAAAACCAACCAAGTTCGTTGTTGGATGGAACCCTTGAAATCATGTCTTTATTTACAGTGGGAAACAAACCCAGAGCAGGCAAGTGACTAGCCCAAAGTCACACAGATGGGGCTATTCCCCCACAGCCTACCAAGTATCTGCAACAATATTATAGACATGAGGTTATTTTTCCTCTTTTTGAACAATCTATCTACTGTGTATGAACTTGTTTCCTTAAGGTCAGGGACAGGGCTGTTACTGGGCTGGGGGAGGAACATGGGGTCCATGATTGTTTGTGGGATGTTCAGGCCAGTACCCCTGGGCCCACTGCCTATCTCCACCGTCCAGTAGGGGAGGGCTGGGCAGGCTGGGGTGGGGCTGGAGAGCAGCATCCCAGCTGGTCCTTATCAGGACATAGCTTCCTTCCCCCAACCCCTCCCTTGAGCAGGGCTTCCTGGCCCCATGCCACCTGCTCACAGCACACGCTGGGTGCCCACAGGGTGCCAGGAGCCCAGGACCAGAGCTTCCTGAGGGGTGACGCTGCCCTGTCCCCCCAGAGCCCAAAGGGGATCTGCTAGGTTCAGTCTGTTCCTCCCTCATCCATCCATCACCCATCCGAGTTTCAGGGTGAGCAGCCGAGGAATCCCCTACTCCAGCCCAGCTTCCTTTCTCCACCCATCCTCCCCAGGCTTGGGAAACACCTGCTGGGGAAATCAGACCAGGGCCACATCTGCTCTGTGGGGGCCCAGCCCTGGGGCCCCAGAAACCACAGCCAATCACAGAGGAGGGGAGTCTGCTGCTCATGGGAGGGCGGGGTGCCCAGGCTTTAGGGCGACGATAAATATGAAGTAATAAACAACAACACAGGACGCACAGGAAGGGGGGAGGTGCCGCATGGATCCTGCCCTAGCCTCTACCTGCCCCCTCCCCAAGGCTCTCAAGTTACAGAGCTGTCTCTCCATGAAATCACAGCCTCAATTTAAACAAACCTCCCCCGTGTCCCACTTATACGGCACTAAAAGGACTCGCCCTACAACAACCCAGCAAGGGGAGGCCTGCAAATACTGTGTCCATTTTACAGATGAGGAAGCTGAGGCCTAGAGTGGCAGTGACTACGCAGGCCTCAAACTTCTGTCTCCAAGCCCCTCTTTCCCCTCTAATGCTAAAGAAGTATCTGACTCCTTTCCAGGTGCTCATCCCTGGTGTTCTGGGTCTGCCAAGAGACTCTCACTCTGAGATATGCAAGGAAGGGCAAAGGAGATTTAAAAATAAAAAAGGAAGTCCAGGAAGGGGCCCTGGGGCACAGGGGACAGAGGGAGAGAGAAGGGAGGAAGA